>NC_089494.1:72125934-72761351 GCF_036850765.1 Saccopteryx bilineata
TTTTAAAAAACCACACTAACCTCATCCAGTAAGTAGATGCATGGTATTTTGTCATCTTAGATGACATACAAAAATGAATCTTTTTATTTATGCTAAAATTATCGCGTAGAGTGTGGATAATCAAAATTTTCCCTTTAATTGAAACTCTGGAGGTTTGGTGACTTAAAAAAATGATGAATCGAAGAAAAATGTGAGCTAACATTGTCTTGTGGTGGAAAGTATTTTTGTCTAGCTTTATTGAGATATAATTGACATAAAACATTTTTTATAAGTTTAAGGTATAAAAGATGTTAATTTGATACATTTATATATTGCAAAAAACGATTGCCACCATACTTTAGCTAACACTTGCATCACTTCACATAATTACCACTTTTTTTTAATGATGAAAACATTTAAGATCCACTCCCTTAATGCCTGTCAAGTATATAGTACAGTCTTAATTACAACACCTGTTGTACATTAGTTGCCCCCAAACTTATTTTATAACTGAAATTTTTTACTCTTTCACAAACATCTCCTATTTCCCCACTCCTTAGTTCTGGTCACCACTATTTACTCTGTTTCTCTAAGTTAAATTTTTAGATTTCATATATAAGTGATGTCATAGAGTATTTGCTTTTCTCTGACTTATTTCACTAAGTAAAACGACCTCAGTGCCCATTTGTGTTGTCACAGATGGCAGGATTTCCCTCTTTCTTGTGGCTGAGTAATGTTTCATATATATTCCTTAGTATTATACTGATTTGAATACTAATATAACACTAATAGAAATAGAACCACTATTCAGATATAACACATTTTTGTTATTGATTCATTGATTTATTGTTGAACACTTAGGTTGTTTCCATAACTTGGATACTGTGAATAATGTTGTAATGAACATGTGATACAGATATCTCTTTGATATTCTCTTTTCATTACCTTTAGATATGTACCCAGAACTGGGGCTGCTGGATCATAATATGGTAGTTTTATTTTTAATTGTTTTGAGAAACCTCCATATTATTTTCTATAGTTAATGTATCAATTTACCTTCCCACTAACAGTAAATGAAAATGTTTCTTATTTTTTAAAAAAAGGAGAGAAAACGTTTCTTATAACATAACTGTTTATCTGACCAAGTGGTGGTGCAGTGGATAGAGTGTCAGACTGGGATGTGGAGGACCCAGGTTCGAAACCTTGAGGTTGCCACTTGAGCACGGGCTCATCCAGCTTGAGTGCAGGCTCACCAGATTGAGTGTGTGGTTGCTGGCTTGAGTGTGGGATCATGACATGACCCCTGGCTTGAGCCCAAAGGTCTCTGGCTTGAAGCCTAAGGTCGCTGGCTTGAGCTAGGGCTCACTCGCTTTGCTGTAGCCCCGTCAAGGCACATATGAGAAAGCAATCAATGAACAACTAAGATGTCACAACAAAAAATTGATGCTTTTTATCTCTCTCCCCTCCTGTCTGCCTGTCCCTATCTGTCCTTCTCTGACTTTCTGTCAGAAAAACAACAAAAAACTTTAATATTTAAAGAAGTCTTTTTAGAAGTAATAAGATTATATAAATCTTAGAGAATGGAGAAGTAATATTTGTACCTACAAAAGATTCTAAGTGTTTAAATTATAAATCAGCTTGCCATTATAAAATATATCTAAAACTTGGAAAATAATTAGTTCAATAAAGTCAGAGTGGTTACATTTTTTAAAAGAAGGGCAATGTTTCTAAATACCTGGTAGAAATCTGACTTGCATAATTTAAATTTAGTTTTTCCATAGAAATAAATACATGAGATGTATTTCAAATTTCACTCACAAAGAAACCTGGTGACATTTAAGGTACACAATAACAGAAGAAAATGCAATTTCACCATATTTTGTTTTTAATGATCAAAAGGATGTATCAAGTTATTATCTCTCTGGTTGTTGCTAAGCACACACTGAGGATTAAAAACTAAACAAATCCATTTATCCATGTAGGTCATGAGGTCAGATAGTTGAGACTATAAATAGGCAGATTTAATGATGTCGATAATAAGGAAGAGGGGAATGTACATCTGGACTGTCTTATTTACTCTCACTAAGCATATGTTCTTTAGATAGCAAATTACTGAACCAGATGGAATAAGGAAAAAAGAAGGTGATAGTATTATTTAACACAAACTCATCCATTCAACATTGAGTATCATTATATTCCATTTTCATGTTTGAAATGATTATGAATTACTCTTTAGAATTAAATGTAGATGAGTGTTTTCTATAGGATCTTGGCATCATATAGCTATGGCTTTAAATGGAGGGTTTAGAAGCCTTTCTGTCACTCTTTAACCTTGTCAAAGGAAAGCAGACAGCTATGCATACAAAGACAAATGTGGTAGTTAGTTCATAAACCATATGATGTCCAACTAGAAAGTCATTCTTTCTAAGCCCTACTGTTTTAATCTTCCCACAGTGCTGTGGCCAGTACTGACCCAAACTGCTCCTCATTTTTTTTTTTAATTCAGCCTATTATCAATTATGGCATAGAACACTTTAAGTTCTCTGAATGGTCCACTGATGATTGTCATCAATGATTGTTGAGGTAACTTGCTTGCTAAAGGTGTTCACTTTTAGTATAAATGTACTTGAGTTCTTTTTTTTCAAAAGAGAGAATCTAGAATACAATGAAAAATTTATTTAAATAACAAAAAAAGTGGATGCAGTATTAAATTGAATGGTTACATTTAGGTTTCTGAGAATTGCTTTTATAGAATTACATAAAGATCTTTGAATTTTTACAATGAGTTTGGGAAAGGTTATATCGTTGGTCAAAGTTAGCTGTCATGTCTTGAAGTGTACATATATCTCATCAAATTCATGAAAATAAGCAATAGTCCATCAAAATAAAATGGTTAAAATAAAGGATTAGTTTGGCTTTTGAGATAAAATATAAATAACATTCTTTATCTTTTCTAGTTTATATTCTATACTTTTTAAATTTTCCTTAAGAAAAGTGTAGGAGATTAAGAAAATAAAATAAAAATAACATTAATGGTATTTATGAAAATGAGACAAAAGTAGACTGTTGTAATGATCTTTTCTGTAAGGTCATTGCAATGAATATATCCAATTGGTTTTTATTTTAGGATCAAAAACTAAATGTGTCATTTTTTATTTTAGCTTCCTTTTCTTGGCATTTGTAATAACAGGACCACACCTATTATACCAGAATTCTTGTGCTAAAATAGTTCTAGTGGCTTTGATATTCGAAGAGCTATTTTTGAACAAAATCCTTGCTAAGACTTAGTGCTGTATTGACCACAGGTACTTGGCATGTTATGTATGCCTTTGTTTCTAGGTCCACCATTTCCTCAGGGAAAGTTTGCATAAGTGAGACCACTGTATATTTGTCATTTCCTTATGCTGTTCCTGGGAAGGAAGAATTGCAATGGATTATACAGTATTTGTATTACTAAATTAACTACTGTTTTCTGTTACTGACAAAAAAAAATGGTGCTGGAAATAACATTTCAGGTTGCCTAAACCAAACAGATGACACATAATTTGCTTTTTAGGATGTGGGTGATTTTGTCTGAAAAGACTAACTGTAGTTTAATAGATTATGGAGATGATGAATTAGGCTCTAGCATACAGATGTCTAATGTTTTGTTTTGTTTTGTTTTCTCCCTGGTGAGTCAGTGATTCTTTTAGTTGTTGTGTCAGAGAAAATAATAAATTGTATCAATCTGTCTTAAAATAGAATTTTAAGATCTGGGATTGTTGTTTCATCAGTGCTGGGAATTCACTATGGGGGAAAGGAAATGAACTTGGAAATTAACTACCCTGGACTTAAAACCTAGATCTGCAGATGACTAACTGTGTCTGATGACAAGTTAACTATCCTGTGGGGAATTTGTTCCTTACACTATGAAATACAGATAACAATTAGGTTGTCTTAAGAAATAACTGTAAGGCATACATAGCTTCCTGCCCATTGTAGCTTTCAATAAATTGCACTATTGATGTTATTATGGGTGCTTCAACACTGCTTATTGATTGATCAAACTAAACAGAAAGGGAAAAGAAGGCACATTTGGGTCTTTTTATTTGTAGTTGATTAAAATTACATAAAAATTATTAATTTTTTTGAGTGTGGGAACTGTTGTATTTATTGCTCTACCCAGAGCAAGTGTAGGTACTTAATAAATACTTGTGTGGGAGTGTGTGGGAAAACTCATGTTTCTTCAACTTCTGGTTCAGTGTTTTTTCTGACATATCATTCATTTAAATCAGTGGTAGTCAACCTGGCCTCTACTGCCCCCTAGTGGGCATTCTAGCTTTCATGGTGGGCAATAATGGAGCAACCAAAGTATAAATAAAAAGATAGATTTAACTATAGTAAGTTGTTTTATAAAGATTTATTCTGCCAAACTTAGTGAAAATCCTACATAATATGCTTTAACTTGCTGTAACTCTGCTTTATAAATTTTATAAAGTCAAGTTACTTCCCTACTTTATAAATCACCATTACTGTGGAACCGGTGGGTGGTTAGAAAATTTTACTACTAACAGAGATACAAAAGTGGGCGGTAGGTATAAAAAGGTTGACTACCCTTGATTTAAATGAACTCATTTTAATTAATCTATGATTTGATCTTTTTCACAAATAGGAACATAAAATACATACTTTTTTGTATGACAGAAACAGAGTCAGAGAGAGGGACAGATTAGGGACAGACAGACAGGAAGGGAGACAGATGAGAAGCATTAATTCTTCATTGTGGCGTCTTAGTTGTTCGTTGATTGCTTTTTCATATGTGCCTTGATGGGGGGGTGTAGGGGGGCTACAGCAGAGCAAGTGAGCTCTTGCTCAAGTCAGCAACCTTGGGATTGAAGCCAGTGACCTTTGGGCTCAAGCAGGGACCCCTCACTCAAGCTGATGAAACTGTGCTCAAGCTGGCAACGTTGGAGTTTTGAACCTGGGTCCTCTGTGTCCCAGTCTGATGCTCTATCCACTATGCCACCATCAGGCAAAGAGCTTAATCTTAATACTACTTAAATTATTATTCTATTGGAAGAATCATTACTATAATTTTTGACATGGGTGAACTGATCCATAGTGTGGTTTATTTATTGTCTTTTACCATTAGAAATAATGCTACAAGGAATAACCTTACCTATAACTCATTTTACAGTTTTAGCTGGTGTGTCTTTGAGATAGCTTCCTAGTAGTAGTATTTCTAGGTCACAGGGTAATAGTATATTTCATTGTGTTAGATACTGGCAAATTTTTCTCCATAGAGAAAATCCTCGCTTTTGGCCTCCCACCAGCAATATATGAGAGTGCTTGTTTTCCATTTCTCAACAATAGAGTATGTTGTCAGACTTTGATTTTTTTTTTTTTTTTTTTTTTTGCCAAACCTAATAGGTGGAAAGTGCATCTCTTTGTAATATTGAGGATTTTTAAATTGTGTAATTACTTTGTCATCAGAGATGTGACCTTTTATGCCAGTGGTCAGGAAGCTTTTCCTGTAAAGGGTCAGATAGTAAATATTTTAGACTTTGTAGGCCCCACTGTTTCTGTTGCAACTGCTTAACTCTGCTGTTGCTGCTTGAAAGGGTCCATAGATAATATGTAAACAAATGAGTGTGCCAGCATTCCAATAAAACTTTATTTTAAAAATGAGTGTTGAACTGAATTTGGCCTGCAGAGCAGAGATAGCTGATGCCTGCTTTATGCCATTTCCGTAAATGTAGACAGTTTAAAATAGCCACATACTTTTACCAGGCTAGCTAGTTTGTTCTCAGGTAATAGACTGTGCACTTAGCATATTAATTAAATGAGACAGCTGAGACTCTGTGTGTTGAATTGATACTAGAACAAAAGTACAATGTCTCATAATGTAATACTCTTTCCCTAGTTCTCCATTGCCCCTCCTGGTTTGCTCAGGACACTGTTTATTGGGTTGTTTTTCATCCATGGTAGAGGAGATGAAAATACTGGCTAACCTTACATTGAAAGTACTTGTCCTTCTTCAAATGTGAATACTCATTGGGCTTTTATTTTGCCCAGTGATGCTCTTTTTTTTTTTTTTTTAAGATTTTATTTATTGATTTGAGAGAGAGAGAAAGATGGGAAGAGGTGAGGAGCGGGAAGCATGAACTCATAGTTGGTTTTCATATGTGTCTTGACTGGGCAAGCCCAGGGTTTTTGAACCACTGACCTCAGAACTCCAGGTCAAGGCCATATCCATTGCACCACCACAGGTCAGACCAATGATGCTCACTTTTTGCCAGCCTAGTGCTTAGCATTATCATCTCTAGCCAAGGAGCATGGTCAGGTTAGATAGCCTTTAGGGAAGGATTAAGCCTGTGACCAAGGAGTCCCTTGAAGCTACATTAAACAGCTGAACTATTTGAGCATAATCAGAAAATGATGGTAATTTTTCACTCAAAATAATTATTTTTTTTTCCTGAGCCGAGAGCAAGTGAGCTAGCATTTAAGCTTGTAGCACCTGTTTATGATAGAGATTAGCAATCTTCCAGAAATAGGGTTCTAAAACTTGATTTCTTCTAGTCATAAGCCGGATGGGAGGCAGTGGGAAACTGACTCATTCCTCTCAGGAGAGGTGACAAAGGCAGAGTAGGCGCCCATTGTAAATGTGAAAACCATGGGGCTACAGGCTCTTAAGAGGGGATAATTGAAGGAAGTCTTAATCAACTTCTTAGGTTTTTAACTCATATTATATTGTATATGGAGTAATGCCTAGGTTGATCTTTTAAATGTTTTTTTTCCCTTAACAAAAGAATCTTTGTATAAAATGCCTTCATGCTTGTGTGTGTGTTTATGTATGTATTTGAGAAATTTGCCAACAATAATTACTTTACATAGAAGTACAGGTAAGGACCTTTCATGTACATTTTAAAATACAATCCTTGTCTCACTAGCATATGTTTTCCCTATAAGCCTTTGTTTTAATATTACTGTATAAGGGTTTTTTTTATATTGACATTCTTACTTCTGTATTGATATATCAAGTTTGTGTTATGAATAATAGTATTTTTAAACAGATCAAAAATTTATTTATTTGCATGTCACCTATATTGCATTTCACTGTATCAATAGATGAGACCATCTTTACTCTGTTATATAGTTTGTGAATGAGGTTTTGTGTAGGTAGGACTTCTTTAGTAATTAGCCATTAAATAGAACACTGTGTATTAATAGGAGTCATTTTTTCTTTCTAATATTTTTGCCTTTATTTTAATCTAGTGGTTGTCAGATTGTATTGTGCTGGATCACTGATATATATCTTCTGGACCCTTATGAAGATTCTATTTAAACAGATGCAATGTAGGCCCACCCTGGCAAATCTGTATTAAAAACAACTTCTATTAGGTCATTCTAATACGCATCAAATTTTGAAAATCACTATCTTAAATATATTCTTATTGTAATCTTTTACCTCAAAAATAGTTTTATTTGGAATAAGTTGCAAAAAGAGTGCAGAGAATTTCCCTGCCCTTCCGCTAAGCATCGCCCAATGATAATACCTTACAATTCCACAGTACATTGTTAGAATATGGGAGGTGACATGGGTACAATATTGTTAACCGTGACCTTCTCAGATATCATCAGGTTTTATCTGCATTCTTTATTATTGTTATTTGTTATTTATTTAGACTTATAATTCTATGAAAGTTGACTACATGAGCAGGCTTGTGTGACAGCACCACAGCCCGAGAACAGAACTGTGCATCGCCACCATGGAACTCCCTTGTGTTATCACTTAATAGTCACATCCTGCCTTCAGCCCTGGCAACCCATGACATGTTTCCTATGACCATAAGTTTGTCACTTTGGGTTCTTATATAAGTAGAATCTTACAGTTTGCAACCCTTTGAGACTAGCTTTTTTGTTTTCTAAGCATAATGCCCTTGAGATCAACTAAGATGTTGAGTGTATCAAGACTTCATTGGTTTTTATTGCTGAGAAACACTCCATTGTGTGAATGCATCGCAGTTTGTTTATGCATTCTTCCAATGGACCACATTTGGCTTGTTTCATTTGAGGTCATTATGAAGAGTACATTCAGGTATAGGCTTTGTGTGGACATAAGTTCCCATTTCTTTTGAGTAACTACCCATGAGTAGATTGCTGGGTCATATGATATGTGAATGTTTAACTTTATGTAACACTGCCAAACTGTTCCCAAAGTGGCTGTACCATTTTGCATCCTCATTATACAACCCACATATGAGAGATCCAGTTTCTCCACATTCTTGTCTGTATATTATCAGTAGCTTTTGATTGAGGTGTGTGGTGGTTTCTCATCATAGCTTTAAACTACATTTCCCTATGGATAATGATGGTGAACATTGTTACATGTACCTGTTTGCCATTCTTATATCCTCTTTGGTAAAGACTCAAATCTTACTGTTCAGGGGGTGTAATCTGGATATGAGTCTTTGTTGGATATGTGATTTACAAGTATATTTTCCTAGTCTGTGGCTTGTTTTTTCTTTCTTTTTTTTTTTTCTTTTTGAGAGAGAGAGAGTCAGAGAGAGGGATAGATAGGGACAAACAGACAGGTACGGAGAGAGATGAGAAGCATCAATCATCAGTTTTTCGTTGTGACACCTTAGTTGTTCATTGATTGCTTTCTCATATGTGCCCTGACCGTGGGCCTTCAGCAGACCGAGTAACCCCTTGCTCGAGCCAGCGACCTTGGGTCCAAGCTGGTGAGCTTTGCTCAAAGCAGATGAGCCCGCACTCAAGCTGGCGACCTTGGGGTCTCGAACCTGGGTTCTGCGCATCCCAGTCCGACGCTCTATCCACTGTGCCAGCTCCTGGTCAGGCTCTTTGTATCTTCTTAACAGTGTCTTTTCACAGGGCAAGTTTTAAATTTTGATAAAGTCCTGTTTTCCAATATTTTAAAATATCTTTTATCGATTGTGTTTTTGGTGTCATATCTAGGAATCTATTGCCTAATATATCTTGGTCCCAAAGATTTTCTCTTATGTTTTGATCTAAATATTTTATAAGTTTATGTTTTACATTTAGATCAACTTTATGTTTTAGTATTTCTAAACTTGGAGACAGTACTCCCAAGTAGTTCTTTTAGATCAATATTTAACAAAATCTATAGCTAGGAAAATTAGTTTGGAAAGTTAATTTAAAAGACTTTATCAATACGTAATGAACGTTATTCTTGAATATTGTTTTCTCCAACATACACCACTCCCCAACATAGGTTTAAAACTTCAGCAGAGACTAGTGACTAAATGCTGTTTAATATTTACCCAAGTACATTTTTGAGAGTAGATCATTGAGGTCATGACTTAAAAGCAACTTTTTCTTTCATTTAATGGTCTGCTAATTTAACAGTGTGCTTTCTTGGCTGCCATATGCATACCCACTATTTAGTATGCATATATTTTAATAATTATAATACCCTCATTTAATGATTTTTAGTTTTTAACCTAGTATGCTTTAAAAAAATTGTAAAAACATTTAATTAACATTCTTTTTGAAGACTTTATTGTTTTAGAGCATATTTAATATTCACAGCAAAGTAAAGCAAAAGGGGTAAAGGTTTTCATTTATACCCTGCCCCCAAACATGTATAGCCTTCACAATTGGCAATATCCCACACCAGAATGGTACCTTGTCATAATTGATGAACCTGCATTAACCCATCATAATCACTCAAAGTTCATAGTTTGTAGTAGGGATCATTCTTGAGGTAGTACATTCTATGGGGTTGGACAAATATGTATGAACTATATAGTACCATATAGAGTATTTTCACTGCTCTGAAAAATCTTCTGTGGTCCACCTATTCATCCCTCTCCTCACCACCTTAACTCCTGGCAACCACTGACTCTTTTATGGTCTCCAAAGTTTTGTCTTTTCCAGAATGTAATATAGTTAGAATAATATGTATAATAAGTATTACTATTTTCAGTTTGGTTGCTTGCAATTAGTAATATGCATTTAAGTTTTCTTTTTTATATATAATGGTTTGATAGCTCATTTCTTTTTAGCACTGGAAGATATTCTATTGTCTATATGTTCCATAGTTTATTTGTTCATTTATTTAATGAAGAACATCTTGATTGCAACTAAGATCTTATAAAGTTACTTTTAGGGGTGAAAATATTTTTCTTTACATTCACTATTTTATTATTTCAGAAAGCATGACAAGATAATCCACGTATAATTCTTGCCTTAAACTTAATCAGTAACTTTTGCTTTGAAATTTTCTAACTATCAAACTTCTTCAAGAAGTGAAAATAGCCCTGACCAGATAGCTCAGTCAGTTAAGAGCATCATCCTGAAACAAGGTGGCAGGTTCGATTCCTGGTCAGGACATACATGGAAGGAACAAAAAATGCATGACTGAGTAGAACAACAAATGCTTCCCTTCCCCCTTCCCTCTCTCTCCCTTCCTTTCTCTGTTTTTCTAAAAATCAAATGAAGTTAACCCTGGACAGAGCGCGCGGCAGCAGCACCCGGCCTGCAGAGGCTGCCAGTTCAGCTCCCTGGTCAGGGCACACGCAGGAGCAGCTTGGTGTTCCTGTCTCGCTCTCTCCCTGCCTCTTTATAGTACGTATGGCTTAAACTTCTCACCTCACAAAGGAAAAAGAGGCCCAAGAAGTTTTACAAAGTTCTCTCCCATGTTTTTGTTAATCATTTTTGAGTTTTAGTGTCAAATTTTTATCAAACTGGTTTTTATAAACCGCTCTCTTTCATGTCCATTGACTGCAAGGCAACAACTACAGAGTGAAAGAAACTTTCAGTAGATAATACTGACATTTAACTTACTGAGCAGAAGACTGTGCACAGAGTGAATGGAGCAAGTGAGCGCCGGGGTCTGTTTTTGAGTTTCAATTAGTTTTTGAAAGAAATTATTTGGTAATTTATATAAATGCATGGGTTTACTAGGTCCTAAAGTATTCCAAAAAGAATATTTTTTAGAGGATTCCCTATGTAAAACACTTGCACAGTTCTTGATGATTAGATAGCATTTAGTCAATTTAGATTTTTTTATAGGATCCATTCAGGGTTTCTTTTGAAATTGTTTGATTGGACTCACTTTTAAGTTACTGGTATCTGAGGACCTCATATGGTAGGTATTTCTTTAATCTACCCAGTTTCTTTCTGTAGCATTGAGCACACAGTGGGTGCCCAATAAATATTGTTGATGTTTTGTGACTCAATGTTTATTTTGCTTTCAAGCCTGTTTTTTCAACTTTGTCATTTGTTTTGAGTAGTTTTTTTATCTCCTTTGATATGCCCATTTCTATTAGAGGCTTTCTTTATCTTTCCTTTTGTTGATGTTTGACTTTAACTGTGCATAAAATAAGCAATGCCTATAAAATATTTAGAACAACCCTAAAACAAGCTGAAATTGCAGTGACATTTGTGGGGCAGATATGAGAAATTTAATATTTAATTTTAAATTTATAGATACACTTTCCTACTCTTTATTTTAATCTTTTTTTTTTAAATTATTTTTATTTATTTTATCTTTTTACAGAGACAGAGAGAGAGTCAGAGTGGGGGATAGACAGGGACAGACAGACAGGAACGGAGAGATGAGAAGCATCAATCATTAGTTTTTCGTTGCTCATTGCGACACCTTAGTTGTTCATCGATTGCTCTCTCACATGTGCCTTGACCGTGGGCCTTCAGCAGACCGAATAACCCCCTGCTCGAGCCAGCGACCTTGGGTCCAAGCTGGTGAGCTTTTTGCTCAAGCCAGATGAGCCCGCACTCAAACTGGCAACCTTGGGGTCTCGAACCTGGGTCCTCCGCATCCCAGTCTGGCGCTCCATCCACTGCGCCACCGCCTGATCAGGCTATTTTAATCTTAATGGTGGTTCCTTGAGTGAGTGTGTGTGTGTGTGTGTGTGTGTGTAAAATTATAAATTTTTCTGTTTATAAAATATCGAGGAAAATTTATGTTTTCCTTTCTTTCGAAAGGGATTTTCTTCTTGATAAAAGGAAGCCAAAATAGAATGGGGATTTGGATTTGAAATATTATTACTAAACTTTTGGACTACATTTAAGATTTTCAATATTTAGTGGTTCTAAGACCTTGCTGAATTTATGACTTGATTGACCTAACCAGTAGCCTCCAGGTGGAGTTTCAGAGTTTTTACAAAGTTCTTATGAAGGTATATCATTAACTCTTAATTGAACACCTAATATATACATCAGGCATCATCTAGACCAGTGGGATTCAGATTTGTCTGTGCTTCAAAATAACTTGGGGAGATTTAAAATATCCCCACAAGCCAATTAAATCAGAATTTCTGGGTGTGGGATTTAGGCCTCAGCATTTGCTAAAACTTCTCAGGTTAGTTCACTATCTAGCCAAGTTTGAGAACCACTGAGCTAGATAGTGAATATATGTAATGTATTTTACCTTCTCAATAACTCTGTGAGAAAGGATATATTATCTGTAAAGCCAGTAGCCACAGCCACCATCACAGCTGCCTGGCCCATGCAGGTTCGCGTTAGATTCGGACAGACGGTAATGAAACAATGGAGCCAAGAACTGGTGGGCCATTAGCTTTAATCCTAGCTTGCACCCAGTGGGCAAGAAATACACACAGTGGGAAAACACTTCCCTTTCCATTCAGGGCTCCCAAAGCCACTGACCCGAGTTTCCTAGAATCAAAGGTTTGTAACCTCACCAGTCTCATTCACCTCTGTTCCCCATCTCCTTCTCTCTGCACAAACTGGCTTCTCCTCAGCACTCCGCCATCTTGGCTCTGCTCCTCTCCTCCACGTAGCCTCTCTCTGCTCTCCTCTCTCATGCTAATCTCAGGAACTGAGAGTGAGCAAGCTCCGGGTCTGCCCCATTTTATAGTGTAGAAATCAAAACCTTTAATCCAATATACAAACAAGGAAGTCTCTGATACAAAGTCACTTAGGGTGGGAAAGGCTTAGTCTTAAAACTAAGCCTTAGGCTATAACAACCCTGCCTGTTTACAGCCTGATCGCCACACCCCATGCAAACTATAAGCGAGCAAACATATATATCATATTTACAAACTTATTTGACCAACATTATCCAATTTGATTGAAGAAATTTTTCCAGAGATTAATAGCTAATAAATACAGAACTAGGTACAAACCAAGATCTCTGACTCATTTCTAATCTTGACCTCTGTTGGGCAAATAAGTTTGTAACATTTGTGCTATTTAGTTTTGCTTGCTTTTATTAAAAATGACATTGCTCATGTGGGGCAGCTGATTACCTTCATGCTTGGGAAGGGGCTTAGTATGCTAATGTGTGCTAGAGAAGGGGTTGTCCCAGGGAAAAATTTAAAAGGAGGAGCTAGGAGGCCATTTTGGGGGAGGAGGAGACCATGTTGCAGGGAAAGCGGCCACGTGGTTGCAGAGGAGGCAGGCAGCAAGATGGTGGGGAGCCGACGGGGAACCAACGTGGGAGCCTTTGGTTCTAAAAGGAAACAGAAAGATTCTCCTGGTTGTGGAACAGGAGAACATTGTGTGGGTTTTGGTGCCCCGTGTTTTTTTTTTTTTAACTCGTTGGCCAGTATGAATCTAGAATAAAGGAAAATGGCTCATCATTTCTTGGCTCCATTGTTTCATTGCCATCTGTCCGAATTAAATGGGAACCTGCCCAAGCCAAGCGGCTGTGGTGCTTGCCGCAGATACTATCCTTACAAACTCTATTAATAGCATTGGTGGCTAATGTGTAGATTTTTCCCTTTATATTTGCAAATATTTATCTGTTTTCTATCACCTTGTTCCTTTCTGGAATGTCTTCATGTTGTCACTGGAAGAGCATACTGTATGTATCTAGTGAGCTAGAAACTTTTGTTTTCTCCTTGTCACCCTCCACACCTTCCACACCTTCCATACCTTCCACACCTTCCACACCTTCCATACCTTCCACACCTTCCACACCCTCCACACCCTCCACATCTACCCAAAAGAAAAAGTCGAAAGCCAAATTATTTATCTAAAGCACTGTGTGTGTGTAAGATTTGACTTAGAACTGCCTAGATATAAATGGTTTAGATGTAAACTGTTAGTCTACCAACTTTCATAAAATGTGATATATTGTGTAGTTATTTCTTCTTTTTTAAAAAAAGGTATTTTATTTATTGATTTTAGAGAAAGAGACAGAAACATTGATCTGTTCTTGTATGTGCCCTGACTGAGGATTGAACCGACAATCTTTATGTATTGGTGTAAAGCCAGTAGCCACAGCCACCATCACAGCTGCCTAGCTCATGCAAGTTTGCATTTGATTCGGACAGATGGTAATGAAACAATGGAGCCAAGAACTGGTGGGCCATCATCTTTAATCCTAGCTTGCACCCGGCGAGCGAGAAATACACACAGTGGGAAAACACTTCCCTTTTCATTCAGGGCTCCCGAAGCCACTGACTCATCCAACTTTCCTAGAATCAAAGGTTTCTACCTCACCAGCCTTATTCACCTCTGTTCCCCATCTCCTTCCTTCTATCTGCACAAACTGCACAAACTTGCTTCTCCCTCAGCACTCCCGTCATCTTGGCTGCTTCTCTGCAATGCTAATTTCAGGAGCAGAGTGAGAGAGCCCCTTGTCTCCCTTATTTTATAGTGTAGAAATTAAAGCCTTTAAGCCATTATACAAATAAAGAAGTCTCTAATACAAAGCGACTTATCTGAGGCATAAATGGGATTCCTCATAAGAGTACATCATCTCACATCATTCAACAGTCAAGGGTGTGGGGAAAAGCTTAATGTTGAGAAGATCTTAGTATTAAAAGGGTGGGAAAGGCTTAGTCTTAAAACTAAGCCTTAGACAATGAGGACCCTGCCTACTTACAGCCTGTCCTCCCACACCCAATGCAAACTACAGTGTGTCCATAAAGTCATGGTGCACTTTTTACCAGTCACAGGAAAGCAACAAAAGACGATAGAAATGTGAAATCTGCACCAAATAAAAGGAAAACCCTCCCAGTTTCATACCTATTCAGTGCAGTTTGATGTGGGCTCACACACAGATTTTTTTAGGGCTCCTTAGATAGCTATCCCGTAGAGCAGCGGTTCACTTTGGTCATGGATTTGAATTTAGTGAGCCACAGAACACACTGAACTTTCCTCTGTACCGTCCACATCTCGTCTGGCTTGGCCGCCGTGGGCTGCTCTGCTGTGTACATGGTGTTATGTCATCATCTGCGCATGTGCACATGCTGCCACATCATCCTACAGAAACTGGGAGGGTTTTGCTTTTATTTGGTGCAGATTTCACATTTCTATCATCTTTTGTTGCTTTCCTGTAACCAGTCAAAAGTGCACCATGACTTTACGGACACACTGTATAAGCGAGCAAACATATACATCATATTTGCAAAATTATTTGTCCCACAGTTGGGATGTTGCTCTAACCAACTGAGCCATCCAGCCTGGTCTAGTTATTTCTGCTATAGATATGTGGTTAAAAGACATAAGGTGCTCCCTTCTGTCTTTCTGGGTGTAGACCAACTAAATCACAACAAACAAAAGCTTCACCCACTCATGCTAATCTACTCTGAAATACCTGGTATTTCAAAAAAATTGTGTTATGCCTCTAGACCTCACTCTGCATAATTACTAAGTTTCTAAAAGTAAAGGGGAAGATTTGAGAGGGATATAACAAAAGTGAATAAACCAAAAGAAAAGTGCTGCAAACCAGCGTGGCTAGTAATTCCAGGTCCTGAGGGAGAACGGTGCAGAATTAAGAAAATAGACTCACCAAGAAAAGAGGATGGGATCAGGAGGCCTCTTCAATGCTGATGGCAATATCAGAGAGAGCCCCTGGTCTTTGCTTTATTATATAGCATAGACCAGGGGTCCCCAAACTTTTACACAGGGGGCCAGTTCACTGTGGCCCAGACCATTGGAGGGCCACCACATACAGTACTCCTCTCACTGACCACCAATGAAAGAGGTGCCCCTTCCAGAAGTGTGGCGGGGCCGGATAAATAGCCTCAGGGGGCCACATTCAGCCCGCAGGCCGTATTTTGGGGATGCCTGGCATAGACAATTAAAGCCTTTAATTCAATATACAAATAGGGAAGTCTCGCCTGACCTGTGGTGGTGCAGTGGATAAAGCGTTGACCTGTAAATGCTGAGGTCGCCGGTTCGAAACCCTGGGCTTGCCTGGTCAAGGCACATATGGAAGTTGATGCTTCCAGCTCCTCCCCCCTGTTTCTCTCTCCTCCCTTTCTCTGTCTCTCTCTCTCCCTCTCTCTCATCTCTAAAATGAATAAATAAAATAAAAATTAAAAAAAAACAAAAACAAAACCAAATAGGGAAGTCTCTGATGCAAAGGCACTCATCTGAGGCATAAATGGGATTCCTCATAAGAGTGCACCACCCCCTATCATGAAACAGTCAAGGGTGTGGGAGGATAGCTTAGTGTTGAGAAGATCTTAGTATTAAAAGATCTTAGTATATATTAAGAAATATTAGTATTAAAGGAGTGGGAAAGGTTCCGTCCCAAACCAAGCCTTAGGCTACAACAACCCCGCCAGCCCACAGCCCGTCTCCCACAGAAAGCTGTAAACATTTATTCTTTAAGAAACCATTGAGCATACTTTGTAAAAGGTAATATGTTAATCAAAAAGTCAAAATATTGGCCCTGGCCAGTTGGCTCAGTGGAAGAGCATCAGCCTGGTGTGCGGAAGTCCCGGGTTTGATTCCCAGCCAGGGCACACAGGAGAAGCGCCCATCTGCTTCTCCACCCCTCCCCCTCTCCTTTCTCTCTGTCTCTCTGCAGCCAAGGCTCCATTGGAGCAAAGATGGCCCGGGCTCTGGGGATGGCTCCATGGCCTCTGCCCCAGGCGCTAGACTGGCTCTGGTCGCAACAGAGTGACACCCCGGAGGGGCAGAGCATCGCCCCCTGGTGGGCATGCCGGGTGGATCCCGGTCGGGGGCATGCGGGAGTCTTTCTGACTGCCTCCCCGTTTCCAGCTTCAGAAAAATACAAAAAAAAAAAGAAAAAGAAAAAGAAAAAAGAAGTCAAAAAATTATGTTCATGATACCTGCCTCAAAAAACTTTCCTGGCAGATAAGGCGATTTGCATTGAAAACTATGCCATAAGACCCTGGAGTACTTTATATCCTTCATTGTGTTAGTTAGCTACCTCTTTATTCTTTCCACCGTACTGTAAGTGCTAGAGCAAAAGGCCTGTGTCTTGTCTCTGGATTTTCTCCACTTTATCTACATAGTGTGTTGAATGTGTTAGATCCTCAACAGCCCTGCTCAGCTCTTGAAATCTCATGCATATGACTTTTTTTATGAAAACCAAGTTCCAAATATACTTAAATGCTTTTCAATAAATGAATCACGTATTAGTATAAAAATATAAAGTGCTTTTTCTAACACCTTGGAGCTTGTTGAGGCCTGCTGAGAACAGGACTTCTAAAATGACAAATAGGTGTGAAAGGCTGTGTTCCAAGGCCATTTTTGCTGGCTATAAGTGGGTGTCCAGAATTAGAGAGAGCACACAGCTCTTAAAATTAAAGGTGTTTATACTCAAGATGAAACTGAATTCTCTCTACACAAAAGATGTACTTATGTGTACAAATCAAAGAATAACATGGTGACGCCTGGAGGCAACCCAGACAAAACCAGAGACATCTCAGGAGAGGTAATTCATGCTCATGGAAACAGTGGATGGTTTGTGCTAAACTCAAAAGCCATCTTCCTGCTAAGTCCATTGGACACAGATCCATGTAGTGCTGTACTTCTCAAGCATTTAAACTTACTGAATTGTAGATAAATAAAATGAATTTATTTTTTTGAAAAAAGTATGATATAAAAAATATAAACTAAAAATATAGTTCCTCAGTTACAACATGTTTTAAGTCCTCAGTAGCCACATGGTTCCATACTAGACAGCAGAGTTCTAGAAGTTTGGCTGCAAAAGGAAGGAGTGAAATATGTAAAACAGTCCTTGGGAGAAGCAGGGAAGTGGAAATAAACTTAATAGAGATCTCCACATTTGTGTGTGTGTGTCCTGGGGAGAAGGAAAGAAATCAAAGATGACAGAACCAGGATGTAAAATGTGGCTTTGGATTATTGGTCTGCATTGAGTGGAGGTGCACTTGGGGCGAAAACACTTAAATGATGGATGACTTGTGATAGAGACCTTCTCTTCCAGGTGTTCAAATGCAAACAATCCAAGTGTGAGAGAATGAAACCAGAAGCTTTTTTAAATTTCTTTTGAGTTGTCACTTTATTCATCATTTTCCCCTAATTGTGTATGCCAAGATAGAGGCAGTTGGAAGCAGAACTGTTTTCTGCAGCCTCAGAGGAGACCCCTTCCTGGTCAGCAGTGTTGCAGCATGGGAAAGGCTCCCGGCAGCGGGAGTCCTGTCCCTGTCATTCTTTCACCCGAGTATTACTTGCGAATTAGCTCAGCCCCTGTGCCCTGCTCCCAGTCCTCAGATATCTTATTTGAGATTGCTATTTTCATTCTCTAAACAAAACCTATTATGCAAAATCACTTTGTGTCAGAGGTGGAAGGGGCCTGGGTTCATCTAGTCCAGTACTTGTATTTTGTAAATGAGGGAATGGAGAACCAGGAAGGTTAAGTGATTAATGTAAGGTAACACTAGTGGCCAGTTAGAACACTGTCAAGCTTTTTGATTTCTAATACATTATTTCCAAAACTCCACCTGGAGAAGCAGTAGCCTGTGTTGGTATGATTGGGCCGTTTGCACACTTGGTATCAGCATTCCTATTGAAATACTGTCGGGTATTATTCAGATGGCTCTTGTTAAGGTTATGGGAGAGTTTGGTACCAAGTTCTGTGTGCTTTGGGAAAAATGTCTTAAACTTTGTGAACCTCAGTTAAATGGCAGTGACGTATGCCTCATGAAATTAAACGCAGAAAAACACCTGCAAAGTGCTTAGCAGATGTTCAATAACTGCTAATTTGTTTTCTCCTCTATCATCTGGCTCTGAGTATCCATGCTTTGTTGTTTATTTTGTAAGAGTGCTTCAGCTCTCAAAGAAGCTGTGATAGTGAAGACACTTCATCTGACAATTTAGGTTTAAATCTCCATTCTATCTCATAACTATATTCTTTAGCCTCACTGTGCCTCAGTGTCCTCATCTGGAACATAGAGATGGTAGTACCTACCTTACACACTGCTGTGAGGATGAGGTAGTACATGTCAAATACTTAGGACAATTTTCCACAAATAGTCATCATTCAAGGTAAAATCCTTACTATGTGTATGTCTTTATTGGGACTTTGAAACTAACTTTGGGGACATGAAGGCCCTAGCATTTTATAAGTGTTTAGTGTGATGTGCAGAAGACCTGCTTCTTTATTAGGTGCATTACATCAAATGTACCTGAAAGATGAGTTCCATTTTTATTTTTTATTAAATCTATTAAAACATTTATTATTTGTTTTTTTTTCTTTTTTAAGAGAAAGAGGAATGGGGGGAGAGAGAGACAGAAATATTAATCTGTTTCTGTATGTGCCCTGACTGGGGATTGAACCATCAGACTTTGTATACCAGGATGGCGCTCTAACCAACCAAGCTATCTGGCAAGGGCATAAATTCCATGTTTAAAATTGAAAATGTAACACAGAATTAGGTGATTCTTTCCTCCTATTAATTGTGGTTCTCAATGGATAAGGGCAGCTGCAGCCAGGACATCTGAATTCTGATTCACAGATTGGTTACGTGACCTCAGGAAAGTTACTGAACAACCCCTCCCCCCCAATAGGCAGAGGATTTAGAAACCTCCTGAGGATTGAATGCTTTTACCCATGTGGGTCTTTTTGTACTTCTTATTCCTCTGATTAGTCACAAAATAATTTGTATTACAAAGTGTTTGATACTCAGCAACCCATGCTCTTACAATCCTACATTTTCATGGAACTGATATAACCCTCCCTTTCTTCTTTCTTCAGCTAAGTCAACAAACACATATAGAGCACCCTAAATTGTGCCTGTTAACGTTCTAGGTGCCAGCAGAGAATGAGACATTAAAATCCCAATACTTGGCCCTGGCGGGTTGGTTCAGCGGTAGAGCGTCGGCCTGGCGTGCAGGGGACCTGGGTTCGATTCCCGGCCAGGGCACAAAGGAGAAGCGCCCATTTGCTTCTCCATCCTACCCCCTCCTTCCTCTCTGTCTCTCTCTTCCCCTCCCGCAGCCAAGGCTCCATTGGAGCAAAAATGGCCCGGGCGCTGGGGATGGCTCCTTGGCCTCTGCCCCAGGTGCTAGAGTGGCTCTGGTCGCGGCAGAGCGACACCCCAGAGGGGCAGAGCATCGCCCCCTGGTGGGCAGAGCATCGCCCCTGGTGGGCGTGCCGGGTGGATCCGGGTCGGGCGCATGTGGGAGTCTGTCTGACTGTCTCTCCCCGTTTCCAGCTTCAGAAAAATACAAAAAGAAAAAGAAAAAAAGAAAAAAAAATCCCAATACTTAAAGGATTTTTATTCTAGAGGCTAAGACTAAGTTATAAACAAATAAATAACAAGATGGTATCAGATAATGAATGATAAATATGAGAAAGATGAAATAGGATTATGTGAAGCATATGCTGAGATGGGTGGCACCTCTTTTGAGTGGTTAGAGAATATCTCTCTGAGGAGGAAATATTTGATCTGAACTCTGAATAAGTTCAAGGAGCAGGCAATTTGAAGATCTGTGGTGAGGAGCATTTTGGACAAAGGGAAGAGCTGTGCAAGTCCCTCAGCTGTGGGAGGACTGGGTCTATTTGAAGAAGGTGAAGGAAACCAATATGAAATACGCAGAGGGTTGAAATAGTAACAAGAGGGAAGTTCAGAGGTTGGCAGATGCTAGTAGTTTCTTAGACTTGAGCACATATCAGAATCACTTGGAGAGTTGTCAAATGTAGATTCCTGGGCACCGCCCCTAGTGTTTTTGATTATGTAGATCTGGGTGTTTGCATTTTTTTTTTGTATTTTTCTGAAGTGGGGAGGCAGAGAGACAGATTTCAGCATGTGGCAGACCGGGATCCACCTGGCAAGCCCACCAGGGGGCGATGCTCTGCTCATCTGGGTGGTTGCTCCATTGCAACCGGAGCCATTCTAGCACCTGAGGTGGGGTAATGGAGCCATCCTCAGTGCCCAGGCCAACTTTGCTCCAATGGAGCCTTGGTTGTGGGAGGGGAAGAGAGAAATAGAGAGAAAGAAGGGGGGGGAGGGTGGAGAAGCAGATGGGCGCTTCTCCTGTGTGCTCTGGCTGGGAATTGAACCCAGGACTTCCACATGCTGGGCCGACATTCTACCACTGAGCCAACGGGCCAGGGCCTGAGAAGTTGCATTTCTAACATGTTTCCAAGGTTCTGCTCTGAAATCACACTTTGATAACACCAGGCAAAGGAATTTGAGTTTTATTTCTACTGCACTAGGATACCAATAAAGCAGTGTTTTTTAACCACCAGTCTGCGATCAGCTGCCAGAAATTTTGTGCTGGTCTGTAAGAGAGTTAACCACCCTGATGTTGTGTGAATATTATAGACCC
Organism: Saccopteryx bilineata; assembly: GCF_036850765.1. Lineage (NCBI taxonomy): Eukaryota > Metazoa > Chordata > Mammalia > Chiroptera > Emballonuridae > Saccopteryx > Saccopteryx bilineata. The sequence continues at coordinate 72,147,418 of NC_089494.1, forward strand.
AATGATCTTGGTTGAATTTGCTTATGCTCGGAGTGATTTATGCTTTAACGGTTCCTGAAATAATTCTCCTATTTTCACTGGTCCCCAAGTATAAAAAGGTGAAAACTACTGTAGTAAAGGATCAGAAATGTGATGTAATCTGATTTACATGTTTAAAGGATCACTCCAACTGCTATAGAAAAGAAGAGTCAGGAGGTTATTGAAGCTAGAGATTGTGTCTTAATTTCCAGGGTGGTAGCATAGGAGCTGGTGAGAAGTACACCGAATCAGGATAGTTCACAGGACTTGATAATGCATTGGAACTAGGAGATAGGGCTAAAGAGGAAACAAAATATGACTAAAACTTTTGCTCAAGTTAAGAGGGTGGTTAGTGTCATGTCATTTGCAGAGATGGGGAAGGTTAATGGGCGGAGGTTTGGATGTGAATAGATATTAGGAGTGAAGAGGAGAGTCAAGAGTTTTGGTTATAAGATAGCTATGGGACATCCAAATGGAGATGACCAAATGAAATTATTGGGCAGATAAGTCAGAATTCAGTAAACAGGTCAGGGTTGGAGATGTGAATTTTAGAGTCATTAATTTGTAGATGGTATTTAGAGCCACAGAACATTTAGAAATTACATAAAGGTAAGAGGGCATTGGGGATTGAGGAATGGCAGTGAAGAAGGAATAAACTGTGTTGTCACACAGAGAAGTAGAGGGAAGAGAATCCCAAACAGAGGACTTGGGCAGCTGTTAAATGTGTCCTTATCAGAATTTAGGAACTTACTCAAATGTAACCAAGATTAGACAGGTAATTGTCTGTTAGATTTGGACACACATAGGTCATTGGAGACCTTGACAAGAGAAATGTCTGTCAAGAGTCATATAATGCCTTGAGTCTCTCTTTGTTTTCTTTCATTATTGCTTATCTTTTAAAGTCACTCGATATATTCACCCTGATTTGACTGTAGGCTCATCCAAAAAAAAGAGACCTTCTGTTGTTCTTCATTGCATTCCCTCTAGCACAGTGGTAGTCAACCTGGTCCCTACCGCCCACTAGTGGGCGTTCCAGCTTTCATGGTGGGTGGTAGCGGAGCAACCAAAGTATAAATAAAAAGATTTAACTATAGTAAGTTCTATAAAGATTTATTCTGCCAAACTTAGCGAAAATCCGACATAAAGTACTTGGTAAGTAATTATTATTATATGCTTTAACTTGCTGTAGCTCTGCTTTATAAATTTTATGAAGTAAAGTTATTTCCCTACTTTATAAATCACCATTACTGTGGAACCGGTGGGCGGTTAGAAAATTTTATGACTACAGAGATACAAAAGTGGGCAGCAGGTATAAAAAGGTTGACTATCCCTGCTCTAGCACATAACACAATATTATGCCCACCATTGGGGAAAATTTTTATTTAACAAAATTTTCTTTTGTTTCGTTAAACTGAGAAAGAGAAGAGAGAGACTAAGAAATTATATTGAAAATTGGTCTTTATAGTTGAAATGCATAGGCTAGAGGCCATCAGACCATGCCAATTGTTTTGAAGAACTGCCTCAGCAACAGTTATCACAAGGCGGATTCTGTTTACTAGTCGTCAATACTGAGCGAAGGGGGCTGTTAAATTTCATTTGGGCCATTCAAATATACATAAAATGCCTATTTTACGACTTGCAATGCCATTCTTATATTTTATTGCTAACATTGAAGCTGTATTTTTGTGTAGAACTTCTTTGTGTGAATCTCTGAGAATACTATATAAATATAGTAGACATACATGTGAGACCCTATTGGACTCTAGTAGCTTATTAAGGATGTAAGTATACCTCATATACGAATTAAAGCTTTCTATTTTTTTCCAAACTAAGAAGAGGCATTTGAGTAGATTTATGTTACCTTATTCTTTTAATTTCTGTAAAGGTGTTAATATTGACAGGGATGGAATAATAATTACCATGGACAAATGATTTTGGAGTGTTTTGTAAATCAAATGATAAGACCAGTCAGTAATAATAGCAGGATGCCAACTGAATTCTGCATCAAAATTATTTTTGATATTTTAAATATATTAATGTATGATGTGAAAGGGTGCCTTCATTTTCATGATGAATATTGAGTATAATATTGAGATAATTTTAGTAGATAAAGCAATGATTTACTTAAGCAATAATTTACTGTGGCTGATTGTTTTCAAGGCTTGATTAATGAATTTTTGTTCTGACCTAGAGAAAGTTCTGTCTTAAATATCTTTTCGGCATAACCTCCTCCCCACCTGCCCTTCTGTGAAATTAGCTATTGTTTACTGTTAAAGTTAGGAGCCTCTGAGATGTAGAAACTGATAGTCAATCTAGGCCACTGGTGAAGAAGAGTTTATGTGAAAATCCCTTGAGTCAGAGGACTGCTAAAACATTCTTGTTTTGTGTGGGAATGTCAATGTCAGTTACTGTGATTTAAAAATAAAATGAAAACTAGTAAATTATAATTGTTACTGCATGTGGATGTGGGGTTTTTTGTTGTTGTTATTGTTTTTACCATACCAAGATTTCTGAAACTTAGATTAGGTTATAACCTTTGGTTATTTTCACTGTATATTTGACTTTGGGTGACATTTAGTTTAATATTGTTATTGCTTCAAAGTATCTCAACCAAAAAAAAAATAACACTGGGAGAGATATGAGTAGGTCAAAGGTATGTTAAAATCTTTGCTGATGAAAAAAACATCAAATAAGTTAACAGAGTCTTAAAGTTACATAGGATTCAGGCCAAATCCAAGTCTCTACCTGGTATTGTTTCACTAGTCTATGCTATGTAGTCAGCAAACTTTAACCAGACAGACACATTCCTAACTTTCATATGAATGGATCACAATTGGGAACCAACATGTAATTGATCCCACAGGGCTCTGCTTGTCTAAATTCTACTTTTTTTTCGAGAACTGAGTCACACATTTCTTCTCTTTGAAATATATCCTGATACCTGCCTCCTCCCACCCCCCAAACTAGTTTCATCTTGCTTTCATTGTTCTGAATTTTCAAGATTAGCCATTTTTTGCTTTGTATTCATTATTTAATTATATCTTCCCTATGTGACTTCTATTTCATTGTGAAAGGATCTTGGTCTGATTCACACATGCTTTCCAATTTTCAGGACCAAAGGTAACAAATACTTTATTATTTGAAGTAATGCTAGGGAACATTAAGATGTTCTTAATAGCTCTGGCTGGTTAGCTCAGTCGGTTACTTCAGTCAGTGTCCTGAAATGACAAGGTTGCAGGTTGAATCCCCAGTCAGGGCACATATGAGAAGCAACCAATGAATGCACAACTAAGGGGAACAACAAATAAATGCCTCTCTCTCCCTCTCCCTCCCTCCCTTCCTCTCTCTCTCTCTCTCCCTCCCTCCCTCTCTCTCTCCCTCCTCCCCTCTCTCTCCCTCTCTCTTCCTCCCACTCCTTCCTTCCCTCTCTTCTTCCCCTTTCTCTCTAAAATCAATCAATAAAATAAAAAGATGTATTGAATAAAAGTTCTATTTAAATAATATTTCAATTAGTGCTTTTTTCTGCTTTTTAAAGTAGGCTTATTATCTTCAGTAATTAGAGATAGGTTTTCACCACCGACTCAAAGAACCTTAGGCAATAAGACAGTCTCACATACCCAAAACATTAAAACTGTGAGTCAGAGGAGTTCACTGGAGTTTTCAGTGGACAGGAAAGAAGATATTCTAAGAAATTGTGACTCAATATGGACCTTGAAGGATAGATAAGATTTGTAAAGGCGGAGAGGATGGGGAGGACATTCAAATGGAAACCAGTACGAGCAACATTTGAGGATGGAAAGGTGTCTGGAACAAGAAAGCAGGCTATAGGAAGATAATGGTGGCACCAGGAGGTACCTGTAAGACCTTCCTTCACTGCCAGGCCTTTTGAAAGCCAAGGTCACTGGGGACAAAGCTGTTTCTGCTGTTTTACCTCCCTGCCTGGGGCAACTGGGCTTCTCTTCTGGCCTTCCTTGTGAAACTTTTTAAAGCCCTGAAGGTCCTAGGTACACCTTGCTAATAAATCCATTATATGTTTTTTAATACTTACCTTTTAAAAAATAAAATGTAATTAATATTTAAAAAATCCAACACAGGTAATCCTGATACAAAACTCATTTTCTTCCTTGATGGTAAGAACTTTTTTCCTCTGCAATTATATGCCTAAGTGCTTGCTCTGTGGCAGGCATTGTTTCTGAGAGTCTATACATTTGCAAACACCTGTGACACATGGCAGTGGAGACAGGTTCCTACTCCCATGGAATTAATTACTCTTTAATGGAAGCAGATAAAACCAGGGTATTAGTTGCTGATAAGCCCTAAGGACAAAAGTAAAGCAGAGAAATATAGGTGTTAACTTCAGGGGGAGACCCTGTATAGAGGGCCCTGAATCAGGAATGTTCTAGGTATTTTCAAGAAAAAGGCAAAAGTCCTAAGATTGAAATGCAGTGAGTTTAGGGAGAAGGTGGAGAGAGAAGATTGGAGAGGCTAGAGGTCAGGGAGGACACATTAAAAATTCTAGATATTATTCTAGATAAAGTCTGGAAGACCTTGGAAGGTGTGAGAAGAAGGCAGCGATATGACGTATTTTGAAAAGATCACTCCAACCGCTCGGCTAGGACATGGATAACAGAATGTAATGTAACAACACTTGAAGCAGGGAGACCAGTTAGCAGCTTGAACAGAGATGTTTGGTGAACAAGACTGTTGGCGGATTCGGGATCTATGATAGAGTGTAGAGCTGGCAGAATTTATTGATGGATCGCATTGTGTGTGTACGAGAGAGGCAATTTTTGGCCCAAGCAATGGAAAGGATTGTAATTTCCTGGGATGAGAAGACTTGGAGAGTAAAAGATTTGGTTTGGAGAAGCTGGGGAGAGTCTAGATATAAAGTAGGTGTCAAAGTTCCAAATCTGGAGTGGAAAAGAAGCTGAGTATTTGCTGTTAAAGATTTTCGTCATGGAGATTTTATGAAATACTTGTTATATTTATTGTAACAATTTTTAAAATTTTATTTTGTTGCTATTGTAAAAGAAGTCCTTTTTCCCCCTTTCATTATACTTTCTGACTTCCTTTTACTTGTGTTTGCATAGGCTGTTGCCTTTAGCCTGTTAGCTTTGTACCAAGCCTATTTACTGAATTCTCTTATTTATAAAAGCATTTAAATTAACTAACTAATTCTTCTTCTCTTTTGACTTCTCTCTGGGATTTTACCAAACTTTTTCAATTCTAAGAAGTACCACTTTCTATCATGGCTCCATTTGCTTTCCTGTGCTTGAAATATCAATTGTTTCTTATCTTATCCTTTGTTTTTATTCATTCCCCATAACTCGAATCATGGTTCCCATCTGTAAAACATTTCTGGATTCCTAAGAAAGTTTCTCTTCCTATGAGCTTTAGCTGTACTGTTCACACACTGTATTAGAGCAATCATCAAACTTTGTTATAACTTTGTATATATCTGCTAGTCCTTCTGAGGCTCAAACCCTTTGGGGTAGGATCTGAGTCAGATTGTCTTTGTATCCTCAGTGTTTAGCTGAATTGGCCACATGATTGTCTGTTACAGGATAAATGTTTGTTGAATGCATGGGTGATCAAATTCTGTCCCTTAAAAATGTTTTGAAATTGGTTAAAGTTTTTCTTCATATAGATTTTACAAACTTGTTATATTTATTGTAACACTTTTAAATATTTATTTTTGTCATTATTGTAAAAGAAATCTTTTCTAAAGTTCAATATATCTTTGCAATTATAGTCCTTAAAATTAAAGGCCCATTATTTTAGAAAATTATTATAAATGTAAGAACTTCGCTTATGTTTTTTTGTTTGTTTGTTTTTATGATAAAGAGTACATAAAAATGGTTGGCTTTATGAGACCTTAAATTTCGAAAATACTGAAGAGCTCAATGTTATGTTGTTACTTACAAAGAACCCCTTTTACTTGTTTGATTTTTATTTTTGTCTCAAAAACATGAGAGGAAGGTTATAAATTTTGTATTTTTTTAATGGAAAGCAGTAGTATTTGTTCTTCCAAAAACAATCAGCCTTTTAGAAAGGTAACACTTTCTAAAACTCTTAACTTGTAAAAGTGTACATCATTAATTGTTATTTTATATATTTTTTTATATTTTATTTTTAACCCATCAAATTATTGAATTGGCCAATGTGAATTTTTTCAGGATGACTGCTACCTTTTTCTGTTATAAATCTGTTAAAGGGTTGTCCTAGTAAGTGACATTGAAATATATTTACTCGAATAATTATTTCTAACATTTTACATTGAAACAGAAATGTGATATATCACATAACCAATCACAGTTTATTGTTCATTGCTAAGTGGAGTGGGAAATACAACATGCTTTTTTTCTTGTAAGGAGTAATAAATGCAGGCAGAGAGATGAAACTGGTACTCAGAAAAAAAATGTTATTTTTATATAGTCTGTTATATGTGCTCTATAAGGAGAGACTATGTAAAGGGTTGGAGGAAGAAAGTAGTTTCAGCTAGACTTTGAAGGGTAGGTGGGGTTTATCTGAATGGAGAGATAGAAGACACTAGACTGGAAACAAATGGAATGGAAGGCACAAAGTGAAGATCTATTATGCAGTATGGGAATGAGATCCTGATTTCCATCTTGAAATAGTAAGGATTTTTATAGCTAATCTCACTATTTTGCTATACTTTTGCTTTGCTTTAGGAGCACAATTAATTGAACTTAATGGAGGCAAATATCAAATCTCTTTGTTATCATGTTTTTATTACCAAATAATATAGGCATATTGTTGAAAACAAAATAAATTTCCGGATAAAAAGGCAAAAGATGTTCCTTAATTTTGTTATTCTTATTAAACTAATAGTTAACATTTGGTACACTTTTTTCTAGATGTGGAAAAACATATGCAAACATTTTGTATATTTGTTAAAGTGGGTTATATTTGGAAATTATTTTAAATATATATATTTTATTATGTGTCTTTTGTTTTTATTTTAGAAGAAAACCAAAAGCCAAGGCACCAGTTCCTCCAGCCGAGACCAAAAACCTTGATGCCCTTTCCGTTGATGACTCTGTAGAATCCTCCGCTTTTGCCCCGGAACAGAAAGAAAGCATGATAGATAAAGACATCGAACTCTCAGTGGTTCTTCCTGGGGATATCATCAAATCTACAACTGTTCACGGCAGGTATGACAAAGCTGATGGAATACCATGACTTCCTTCCTGACATCATTAAAACCCTCTGTTGGTATTTCTTGATTTTTTTTCTTTGACAGAACACTTTTATTCATCCCTCAGTTTGGTTATCTATTAAAAAAATAAATGCTAAAAGGTAATAATTTTTTTCTAGCAACGTTTTAATATTAATACTATCAATTTCACAGTATTTGTTAGTCATTTAATAGGTTTTTAAAAATAGCCTTTTTCAGAGGAACAGTCATAAGTTATACTGACTTTGTAAGTGAAACTTAGAAAAGCAAGCCAGTGACCTATAAGAAAACCCTTTCTCTTTCTTCCCAAATTACTCTTTTCTTCTAAGCTATTTCCTTGAATTTGAATTTGCAGAAGTTACTAACTACTCTTAAAATGTAATGCTTTTTCTATTTATCAAGATGAATAAATCTATCTTTGAAACAAGCAGATTTTTTACACCACTGAGTAATTTAATTAACTTACTAAAAATGTGGATAAGTTTACTAGACATATAAAATTAAATTTTGACCTAGCAAGATGTGAGGATGTGATTTATGAGACTAATAATCTTTAATACGTATATAAAATTTGGAAAAATGGAATAAAATCAAGTGTAATTTTCCATTTCATTTTCAAATGGAAAGTTACATGAGTTGTGAGTTTGCTCTTGTTCTACCTTTCACTGTTAACTGCCCATTTGTAATCAGAAATCCTGTTTTAGAAATTTGAGCTGTTTTGACCTTAGTATAGTGTGTGTGTGTGTGTGTATGTGTATGTAGAGCAAAAGAATTAATGAGCAACATATTGGTTATTGCATTCTTACAGTGTAGTTTTAGAAGAAACTCATTCCATATAACCTTAATCTTAAATTTTATCACCAAGGTTACGTATAACTTAAATTATTATACATGAAAATCATTGAAGTACAGCATTAGCAAAAACATTACTTAATGTTGTGTATTAAATTCTCATTAAATGTAAGTTGCATTTTGCCACTTATTTTGTATTAAAAATAGTCTTGGAGATCATATACTGCACCATATTTAGGAAGCTGAGAACCTGTACCCCTCTGGGGTGGGCTTCCACTTGACCTGAGGCATGCCTCTTCTGGGTTCTTTTAAGTTAGACAATGCTATCATCTTTAATTCTTTTTAAACTAAACTTTTTTTTTTTGTATTTTTCTGAAGTGAGAAGTGGGGGAGAGTAGAGAGACAGACTCCCGCATGCACCCAACCAGGATCCACCCGACATGCCCACCAGGGGGCGATGCTCTGCCCATTTGGGGTGTTGCTTGTAACAGGAGCCATACTAGCACCTGAGGCAGAGGCCATAGAGCCATCCTCAGCGCCTGGGCAAACTTTGATCCAATGGAGCCTTGGCTGTAGGAGGGGAAGAGAGAGATAGAGAGAAAGGGGGGGGGAAGGGTAGAGAAGCAGATGGGTGCTTCTCCTTTGTAACCTGGCCGGGAATTGAACCTGGGACTTCCACACGCCAGGCCAACGCTCTACTGCTGGGCCAACTGGCCAGGGCTCATCTTTAATTCTTGAAATAATAGTATACTACCATTACCATGATTTTAAAATAATTATGACAATGGATATGACTAGAGGGTAATAAAGACAACTTCTCTTATTTGTTTCCTCAAAGTAAGTTAAAAAAAAAGTCATTATTTTTCTTAATTCTTCACTGAATATTACAGGTAACAATACTTTCATTACCAATATTCCAAAATTTCTCCCTGGATGCACCACTCTTATGTTTATATTGCCATCTTCTCTGCCATCACCCTTCTGCATTCTTTAGATTTTTTTTTAACTTCAGTGACTTCAGTATTAGAATCATGGTTTTCCTCTCTATCCTGTCAACCACCATAATTATTGTAGCCTTTTCCACATGCTACCCTAAGCTGACTTTTCTTCTGTTTCATTAACTCCAAAGACCTACATCTATATTCTACTTCCCCTGTCTACCAGGATGGTGGTACTTCATCACTGAAAGCTGACCTGCTACTGAGATCTTAGGGTCCATCTTTGAACACAACCTTTTTGACATCTAACTTATCCACTCTCTTTCTTAGTTGAATTTGTTCTTCATCCTCCCTATTAAGTCTAATTCATGACTGCTTTTCAGGTTGCTACATTTTTCTTCATATTTAACTTGGCTTCTGCGTTAGTCATTTCTACTACATTTGTACTTACAAGGACCCTCAATTTTCCTTACTCGCATCACCTTCCAGCAGCATGTTTGCCTCCCAGGTACCTAAGCCTGATTAATTTCCATCAATCAGCTTTCTGTTTCAGGTCTACTAGCTCTTGTTGAACTGCCTGTTTCTTATCTATAAAAATGTTTTATAACTGAATTGTTGTTAGGACAATGTGCCTGGCACATACTGGCTTCTTTCATTTTCTATTTACTTTCCTTAACCCCGTATTCTCTGTTTACCTGTCATCCTGAGATTAATCTAATTGCCCTCTGTTTGTGGCACTATCTTTGATACTAAAAGCAAACAAACAACCAAAACCTATTTTGTTTGGACAGCAATTCAACACCAAATTACGCAAGTCCAAACTACCAAGCCTGGAGATTGGGACACCTTATTTTCTTCTCCCCCAAATTCAGTAGGCTGTTTTCTCACTACTCCCTTCTGAATATGTTGAACTTTAACATCATGACTCTTTTTTCTACAGATACTCTACTTTTTCCACCTCCACACCTTTATGAAAGTTTTCCTGGGTGGAGTACCCTACCATCTACATTTTCTTCAATTAGTTTATGTAGCTCAAGTTGCATTTTTATATAAAGGCTTCTTGATATTCCCAGATTGAACTGTTAACTAGAACTTCCAAAATTTTGACACTTTATACTATTGATGGTTGTCATATGCCCTATGCTATAATTCATATATATGTCATATCTTTTTGAATAAACCAAAAGATCCATGCGGGCATCATTACTTTTCTTCCTAGTGCTTAGCACAGTATCATGCAATGTAATTTCCTTTTAATAAATTTATTAAAATAAAGTGTTTCCCTAATTCTTTCATGTAGACAGAAATAGCATCTTAAATGGTGTGCTTTGAAGAGATGCTTAGATGGGCTGGTTGCTTCCCCAGCTAAACAAAGATATTTTCTTTTTCCAAGTAGCGGCCAAGGCAATAATATGCCAAATGAGAATGTCCCACATTCTGATTAGTTATTAAATTTTGCTGAGCCTCGACATTTGTTCTGAAAGTAGAATTTGTTTCGTATCAGTGTTTTTTAGCCTGGGCATGCTAGAGAGAGAGAGAGAGAGAGAGAGAGAGAGAGAGAGAGGGAGAGGAATGGAGAAAGATGAGAAGTGTCAACTCATAATTGCATCACTTTTTAGTTGTTCATTGATTACTTCTAGACCAGGGAGTCTCAAGCCGATCCAGTGACCTCAGGCTCAAGCCAGTGACCATGGAGTCATATCTATGATCTCATGCTCAAGCTGGTGACCTTGCCTTCAAGCTGGGGAGCCTGCGCTCAAGCGGTGACCTCAGGGTTTTAAATTTGGGACCTCAGCGCCCCAAGTCAACACTCTCTCTCTCCACTGTGCCACCACTGCTCAGGCCATATCCATGTTTATAAAAATATTCTTTATATTTTAAAGTTACGGTTGATGTACACTATTATATTAGTTTCAGACGTACAACCCTGTGATTGTACATGAATTTGCAGGTCATCCTTGCACAGGGGCCATGCTAATCTTTACATCATTCTAATTTTAGTATATGTACTGCCAAAGCAAGCACTGTGTCAGTGTTTTTATGAGGGGGGTTTGATTTAGGGACTTTATTTCTAATAGTCTTATAATTCAGGAATAACTCAGCTTGCAAATGCTATGACTAATGTTTTAATATTTTTATGATTAAAAATGGTTCTGTAGTTTTGGATATTTTAGGAGTTTGATTTTAGATTTCTTAGGAGTGATTCTAGATATTTTAGAGTACAATTTGGGATATTTTAAGCATGTAATTTAGGGCATCTTGAATGTTGCAGCTACTGCTGCCCCATTGTTTGGGAAAAAATGTTTAATGACAACAACAACAAAAATTTTCAAATAGATAAATATGTTCTATTCCTGAAAAATGTTAGCTATCTAATATAAAGCTCTGTGATTATAATTTAAATTTCTTCATGGCTTTGTGAATATAAACAGAATAGAAAATGTTTCAATAGTATGATACAAAAATTTGGGGGAGAAGAAGGAAAAAGTAATTTTAAAAAAGCTAAGTGCGTAACGTTTTCTTTGGTGGAGGTTCCATATATCACTATAAAGGATCTCTAATATAATTTTGAGATCATTTTTTCTGAATTAGTTTAAATAGTCCTTAAATTCTATATTTATGTTGATATTATTTCTATTCATTTCTTTTGATGAATAGTATCAATATTAGACTAAAAAATATTTAGAAAACTTACATGGCTTATTTAATGTTTTAGAATTTTTTTTTTCCTAAATGTATTCTTGGGATAAATTTTCAGAAAGTTCCTTTGTCATCTTGAGTTTGTCATGCAGAGATATGCTCAGAATGTTCCATTCCTGAGGGTGTGAATGCCCAGTTTATCTTCAGGACAATGTACTTATTTGTATATTGACTTTTTTTCACCAAAGAAGTTTATTTAGATTAGGGAACACAATGAGGTTGGAGGTGGTAATAGACTTTATGCTCAGGGGAAAACTAAAAAACTTGTTGAATTAGGTTGGCAGTCTTCTGCTGGCTACCATTCTTTCAGTACCAGTGCTTAGTGATACTGCCACTTCAGTGACCACAAGTCACCCTGTGTCTGCCATCATGCATTTGCAATCCTTTGCTTACATTGAGAGTCACTGACATGCCAACCTAAAAAACTCTTGGTCATTTCTGTGTCCTGACCTAGAGGATGGTTGGATTATCCTAGAGGATGTCTGTGTATATTTCTGTGTGTGTGTGTGTGTGTGTGTGTGTGTATATAGAGAGAGATACATAAAGATTTATGCATATACATCTACCTGTCTGTGTGTCTCTGTGTGTGTATGGGCTGCTGGTGAAGTAAAGGACCCTTTTCACCAGATGGGGCAGCTCTGTGACTTACTGACAGTGATCATGAACAGATGCTGCTTTTGGAGACAAGCTGCCTAGGGGCTGCCCCACAGCCCTCAGAAAATGCTGCACTCTGAATGAAACAGCATAGGAACTGGTTTCCACCACCACTTGGGGAAAGTTTACTGTTAATGAAAATGAGCTTATAAGCTAATTGGTTATAACATCTACAGAGAATAAGGAAATATGTGGGTACAAATTTATGTCACTCTGGGTTTGTACCTTATAGTCAGGAGTCTGCCCAGTATGTGAGAATTCCTCACTGAATAAGTATTCATTCTTTTTTCCTCTTTTCTCTTTCTCTGAGACAAATTAAATAACTTTCGGTTTGGGAAAGTTGATAAAAGCCTGACATTAATCTTCTCTGTTAGCCTACAGGAGAGCATTCTGTGGCCATACTAGCATACTCTCTCTCTTACAAGAGGGAAGCGTGGAATCCACAACACACAAATGGGAGGGTATTTCTCTTTTATGCTCTTGCTATACAGAGGAATTTGTTTTACTTTGAGTAAATCTGAGAATGCCATGAATGAAAACACAAAGAAAGCATAGAACTTGAAGTTAGAAATCCCAGGTCCTATCGTTGACTTCATATCTTGCGCTGTGGCCTCAAGCAAATTACCTGAACTCTCTGGCCTTTCCCAATAAAATGACCTGGAGACATGTTGCATTGGACTAGTGTCTTGATTAGCCTGTCCAGTAGCACCAGTTCGTAGTGAGTGCAGACTAATATTTCCAAGGTTTTGACTAGTACTTGTGGGTCAGAGAATGAGCACAAGAGCATTTTATGTGGAGTACAGTGCCATCTACTGGAAGAAAAGGAAACTGAAATATCACAAGATAATATCATACTAGAAAAATGGTGTTCTATTTTGTTTAACACCCTCCTGAACTCATTACTAGATGAGTAAATATCAGTAACAATAGGGAATATTCTAAAAATCCACATACTATCATTGGTAAATCAATTGGATTAATTGAAAGTGTGTAAAATATTTTCTTAGATACTGGGGAATATTTAAGGCATCATAATAAGGAATAATCTTATTCATAGAGTTCAACCCCTTATCAGATGTTTGAATTCCACCTATTCATAATAGTACTTATTATCATCATGAATCCTCATTTCTCTTTGACAGTTCCTATTTGTACCTATATTCCTGGAGTAATTACTCTAGTGCCCCCGTTCATTCTCAGGTATCCCAGAATAATTGCTAAGTTACACAGCCACTCTGTTGGTAAGTGATTTTGTTTAAACACCTCCAGGGTTTGGAAATTCACCGAGGTAGATGTTTATCTTGCTAACTTGAAAGCTCTTTGGTGATCCGTGACCTGCATTTGATACCCACTGGGATCTTTATAACACAAAAGTGGAAGTCTTGTCTCATGTAGCAGGTACCAAAACTAGGACAAGATTACCTCTAATATGTGTCACAAACTCAGAAAGCATCACCAAGTGATTTAGTCTGGTTCAATTTATGAAGTAAAATTGAGGCAGAGTGTTGTAAACCGTCTGTCCTATCCCGCATCCTAACTTGAGTGTTGTAAACCGTCTGTCCTATCCTGCATCCTAACTTGTGGTACCATAAGGCTAAAATATAGCTGAAGTAGTGCAGCTTTAAGAGTCAGGACATGCTAATCCTGACTGCTCCCTAATTCTATATATGCTTTTCATCATCTGGTCATGTAACTACTATAACCTCAATTTTTTTCATTCATAAAAGGGGAGTAGCTTTTATGGTGTTTATGGACTCAGATAATAGATACGAAATTAATGCAAGAGATTGTTACATATTTCTGAAAGGAAGTGCAAAATCTCATAGGATTTTCTCTTATTTCAAAGAAAAGTTTCTAAAGAGTCTTAAAAAAATAGATGCACTCCAGGAAACCATTATTTTACAAGAAAAAATATAAATAATATTAATGCAAAGAAGACTGTTTAGTAATATAATAAACCAAAATTCAAAGAAGACTCTGTTTCGTAGCTGAATGAGGAAGTGATGATCAAGTTCAGCCAATCCTTTCCAACTTTAAATTTCTGGCTCCTGTTTCACGTGGGTTGCGGGCACGTGCTCCCGCCATAGCAAACAGGAAAGCACGCATCCTTCCTGTGGCGGTCCCATGGTCAGGCCTGTTCGCCAGCTTCTGTTAGGTGCATCAGCTCTGGATAAGTATCCACAAACCAAAATTATTGTTTTTGGTGGAAGTAATTTGGAATCTGGGTAGGTAATTCTAAACAAAGGTGATTTCATTTTCTGTGGGTTCACTTTGTGATTAGTCAGCACGCCATTGGGTACGGGTTCTATGTAAATCATAATGTCCTCCTTGGATAGTGTTATGGCTCCTTAATGGTAAAAGTAGGTAGACAGTAATTCTCACCCTCAAAATCATCTAGGTCAAGGCCACCTCTTCTGTGCTATTAGTGCCAAACGCCGAGGTTTCAGTTAAATGTTTCATGCATCTGAACTGGTCTGAGGCTGTTTCAGTAAAGGTCTTAACCTGACTTAATGCTTATATCCCATCTCTGTAAAGATATGATGGCTTTAGACAAAATAAGTCAAGTTTTTAACTTAAAAAACAACCATGTTTTTTTAAAGCATGTGAACCTTCTCTCAACAGCTTTGCCTTTTTGTGGTCAGATGATATACAGAGATCTCAATTATACATGTCTGCTGTGTGTTTAGAATTACCTAGAGAGAAATTAGCACTGATTCCTATGAATTCCTAACTATGTATTAGGTCCTGGGAATAAAGATTGCTAAATGTGGTTGTTGGTCAAATAAGTTTGTAAATACGATGTATATGTTTGCTCAGTTATAGTTTTCACTGGGTGTGAGAAACAGGCTGTAAGCAGGCAAGGTCCTTATAGCCTAAGGCTTAGTTTTAAGACTAAGCCTTTTCCACCCTTTTAATACTAAGATCTTCTCAACACTAAGCTTTTCCTCACACCCTTGACTGCTACATGATGTGGGGTGATGTACTCTTATGAGGAATCCCATTTATGCCTCAGATAAGTGGCTTTGTATCAGAGACTTTCTTATAGGTATATTGGCTTAAAGGCTTTAATTTCTACACTATAAAATAAGGCAGACTGGGGACTCTCTCGCTCAGATCCTGCAATTAGCATTGCAGAGGAGAGGCAGCCAACATGGCATAGTTCTGAAGGAGAAGCCAGTTTGTGCAGAGTTTGTGCAGAGAGAAGGAGATGGGGAACAGCAGTGAATAAGGCTGGTGAGGTAGAAACCTTTGATTCTAGGAAACTCGGATGAGTCAGTGGCTTTGGGAGCCCTGAACAGAAAGGAAAGTGTTTCCCACTGTGTGTATTTCTTGCCCTCCGGGTGCAAGCTAGGATTAAAGCTAATGGCCCACCAGTTCTTGGCTCTGTTGTTTCATTACCGTCAGTCCAAATCAAATGCGAACCTGCACTGGCCATGTGGCTGTGATGGTGGCCGTGGCTACTGGCTTTACACGGGGACTTCACGATTGCATTTCTAAAAAGTTACCAATGACACTGATGCTACTGGTTCATGAATCATACTTTTGAGAACAACTACACTAGACTACTCAGTGTAATGCAGCGGCCACTCACCACATGTGGCTATTTAAGTTGAATTTAAGTGAAATGAAATGAAATTAAAAATTCAGTTTGTTACTCCACTAGTTTGATGTATTTCAACTGCTCATAGTATTGATGTAAGAATGCCAACACCTACAGAAAATTTTATGGGAGTTTATGAGCCAGAGGCCATCCCTGGAAGCAAGAGGTAAAAAATTCTCTGGAAAATGGCAGTTTTGCAGTTCTTTTAATTCATTTGAAGTCATCAGAGGGAAAGTAAGGAAGATTACATGAAATCTGTTGGTGGTAGAATAATGTTGGTCAAATAAGTTTGTAAATATGATATATATGTTTGCTCACTTATAGTTTTCATTGTGCGTGGGGGACAGGCTGTAAGCAGGCAGGGTCGTTAAAGCTGAAGGCTTAGTTTTAAGACTAAGCTTTTCCCCACACCTTTGACTGATTGCATGATAGGGGGTGGTGCACTCTCATGAGGAATCCCATTATGCCTCAGATAAGTGACTTTGTATCAGAGACTTCCTTGTTTGTATATTATATTAAAGGTTTTGGTTTCTACACTATAAAGTGGGGCAGACCAGGAGCTTGCTCTCTCTTGGTTCCTGATATTAGTATTAGAGAGGAGAGCAGAGAGAGGCCATGTGAAGGAGAGGAGAAGCAGCCAAGATGGTAGAGTGCTGAAGGAGAAGCCAGTTTGTGCAAAGTTTGTGCAGAGAGAGGGAGATGGGGGAACAGAGATAAATAAGGCTGGTGAGCTACAAACCTTTGATTCTAGGAAACTTGGATAAGTCAATGGCTTTGGGAGCCCTGAATGGAAAGGGAAGTCTTTTCCCACTGTGTGTATTTCTTGCCCGCTGAGTGCAAGCTAGGATAAAGATAATGGCCCACCAGTTCTTGGCTCCGTTGTTCCATTACCATCTGTCTGAATCAAATGCAAACCTGCCTGGGCCACCTGATGGTGGCTGTGGCTACTGGCTTTACAAATAAGGAGGGGGAAATCACTGACTGGATAAAAAGGAAATGGGAGAGAACATTTACAGTAAATAGGGAAGGTGTATGGGCAACAAGCTCATGTGCACCCTTAAGTATGGTTAGAGGGTTCTGGAAAAGAGGTTTCCTCTGGTATGTCAAAAGATGTGTTCATTTAGATGCACATGATTTGCTTAAGGTAAAGATGAACCTTTTCTGAAGGGAGTTATAGGGCTGGGGTGTAACTACTCACCATGACCTGCCCAGTTAGTAATTTATGTTTAGAGCACCCTGTGAGGTTACTTTCAGTCACTGAGCTTGTCAGATTTTCTTCACTACAGCTTTCCCATTCACAACAGCCACATGTGGTGAGAGGGTACAGTATTGAACAACACAGATACAGAGAATTTCCATCATTGCAGAAAGTTCGGTGGTATAGCAGTGCTCTGCAACATACACGGCATGAAGACAGATTTCTTTTCTGCTCCCCACCCCTTACCACCCTGAATTGTATCCTCATATTTATTTATCAGTCCACATGGACCTTGCTTTAGTGTAAGAATTAGATACATAACTTTTTTCTTATCATTTAAAATATATTTTATTGAGAACACATTCTCACCATCTTTAAATAAAAAATAATTTTCAGGCCAACCAGATGGTGGTGTAGTAGATAGAGCATCAGCCTGGAATGCAGAGGACCCAGGTTTAAAACCCAAGGTTGCCAGCTTGAGCGTAGACTTACCAGCTTGAGCTCGGAGTCACTGGCTTGAGCGTGGGATCATAGACATGACCCTATGATGTTGGCTTGAAGCCCAAGGTTACTGGCTTTATCCCAAGATCACAGGCTTGAGCAAGAAGAGGTCACTCGCTCTGCTGTAGCCCCCCCCCACTCAAGCCACATATGAGAAAGCAATCAGTGAACAACTAAGATGCTGTGACGAAGAATTTTTTTTTAATAAATTTTTATTTTAATGGGGTGACATCAATAAATCAGGGTACATACATTCAAAGAAAACATTTCCAGGTTATCTTGTCATTTAGTTCTGTTGCATACCCATCACCTGAAGAGAGATCGTCCTCCACCACCCTCCATCCAGTTCTCTCTGTACCCCTGCCCCTCCCCCTCTCCCTCCTTCCCTCCCCCCCCACCCCCTGTAACCACCACACTCCTGTCCATGCCTCTTAGTCTCGCTTTTATGTCCCACCAATGTATGGAATCCTGCAGTTCCTGTTTTTTTCTGATTCGCTTATTTCACCCGCACAATGCTACCAAGACTCCACCATTCTGCTGTAAGTGATCTGATGTCATCATTTCTCCTAGCTGAATAGTATACCATGGTGTATATGTGCCCCATCTTCTTCATCCAGTCCTCTATTTTTTTTTACAGTGATTAAAAGCCTTTAAGCAAACTCTTGGCCAATACAGCAAGAATCCCTAAAAGAGTAGTGTCCTTAACATGTTCACCAAGTCCAAGTTGGCCCCATCACCATGCCAAATCCCTGAAAAATGCAACGCAACCACAGTTCAGTCTGTTAGGAGCTGTCACAGGGAGCAGGAGTCCAGGAAAGTTCCCCACAGGAAAAGTCCGCATGGCACTGGAATTGTTGTCACCATTCTATACTTTGCAGCTCATGTCCAAGTCCCAATGACCGCTGCTTCTAGCTGGTAATGATTCAGGTAGACTGGAAAAAGCCATTTGTAGCATGCATGGATATGGAGCTTCTGTTCTCCTCTGCCTGGAGAGTTGAGACCAGGTTGCTTTTCCCTGGAGCTCTGTGACTGTGGCCTGGTAAAGAGAACCTTGGGATACACTAAGCTGGGTGGCAAAGGTAAATTCATAATACAAGTTGGCAAAAGGAGGAAAGAGAGCTCTAAATTAGGAGTAGGTCCCAGCCTGAAATATGAGTGGGGCATTGAGGTAGGAGGGATAAAGGAAACACTATATATTAAGCAAAGCAGCAGAAAATAGGACTATCAACACCCACAACAGAGATCTTTGAGGGAATAATAAAAAACCTGACTATTCAGGCAAAACACAGTTAAGTGGCCCTTGTGCGAATGAGATCAGTTTACCTGCTTCTTGGAAGAAATACCCTAGGCTCGTCCACAGTGTTGTAGATGGGGCCGACGGCCCTGGGCACCTTCAGCCTTCAGTGGCAAACCCCAGCTTTCTGGGCAAGGTTAGGTTATAGGTGGCTGGAGCAGGGCTGGAAGAGACTGAACCCTCCCTAGAGGAGCGAGGGGGAAGCCCACCTTCCAGTGTCCCTGTTTCCTCACAGCAGAGGCGTGTAAGCCTGGCAGGCTTTAGCTCAATGACCTTCCTTTCCACTATTGAAGCAGGACCCAAATGGCATCCTATGAGACCCCTTTGGGGTGTTGGAGCCTTTAAAGGTGTATCCTAAAAACTGGTAGTTCCCCCTGATCTCTATTGGGCTTTTTCTGCCGCTAGGTATCTTAAAAGCCATTCTCAGAAGATCTCACTGAGGGGTTTGAGGATCCCTATCCGCCTGTATAAATCTTTTCCATATATCTGGAGCTATTTGGAAAAAAGAACAGTGTTATTAGCTAGATCTAATAAAGAAGGTAGTAGTTTGCAGGCGAAAAAGATTTGGTGTGTCCTGTTCATCAGCATTCAAAAGAAATGTAATTTTTTTTTTTAAGTAAAAAGCATGATATGGTAGACCCATCGGAGTCATTGGCCTGGTGTGCAGGATTCCCGGGTTCGATTCCTGGCCAGAGCATACAGGAGAAGCGCCCATCTACCTCTCCACCCCTCCCCCTGTCCTTCCTCTTCGTCTCTCTCCTCCTGCCCGCAGCCAAGGCTCCACCGGAGCAAAGCCACCCTGGGCACTAAGGATGGCCCCATGGCCTCTGTAATAATAGTAATAATAATAATTTGCACTTTTATATCTGGAACTGCTCTACCCTGGCTGGTTGGCTCAGCAGTAAAGCATTTGTCTGGCTTGTGGATGTCCCAGGTTCTGATTCCTGGACAGGGCACACAGAAGTAGTGACGATCTGTCTCCCGAACCCTCTCCTCTCCCTTCTCTTTCTCTTTCTTCTCCTCCCGCAGCCATGGCTCAGTTGGAGCAACTTGGCCCTGGGTGCTGAGGATGGCTCCATGGCCTCTCTTCAGGTGCTAAAATAGCTTGGTTGCCGAGCAACAGAGGTACAGCCCCAGATGGGCAGAGCATCGACCCCTAGTGGGCATGCTGGGTGGATCCCGGTTGAGCACATGCGGAAGTTTGTCTCTCTACCTCCCTGCTTCTCACGTGAGAGAAAAAAAAATCTGGAACCGCTCTGTCATTAGGACTTAATTGCTTCTTGGTCTACAAGGCTTAGATGTACTACTAACTCTGCATGCTCTCAGTAGCCATGTCCTCTGTTGGAAATCTTTGTGCCAACCTCAGGGACTTAATTCCTACCAAATGTTTAACCACTTTCAAGTTTGCATGCACTGGATGGATGCTCTTATAAACTTGAGGCGTATGTACTTTTTCTAATCCAAGCATCTTTATTACATCTTTTCCCCAATATGATCATCTTTTGTACCTTTTATTCTGGTAAAAATGCAAGCAGATAGTGGGCCCTTGCAAAGTTCCGGGGTAGCAGGAGGAGTGGGGTCAAAAAAAATGTGAAGTTTTTGAGGGTGCTGTGAATCCCCACTATATTTTTTATGATCTGCAGGTGAAGGCTAAAACATTTTGGAATACTTGACTTGATAAATCTATGACAAATCAATCTATACAAACAAGTCTTCACACCTTTTGTCACAGCTGTAGTCTGCATGGGGACCTCTGAACTATTGAGCATAAAATCCTGGCCTGACCAGGCAGTGGTGCAGTGGATAGAGCTTTGGACTGGGATGTGGAAGACCCAGGTTTGAGACCCGAAGGTTGCCAGCTTGAGTGAGGGCTCATCTGGTTTGGGCAAGGTTCACCAGCTTGGACCCAAGGTCGCTGGCTAGAGCAAGGGGTTACTCGGTCTGCTGTAGCCCCACAGTCAAGGCAAATATGAGAAAGCAATCAATGAACAGCTAAGGTGTCACAACGAAAAACTAATGATTGATGCTTCTCATCTATCTCCGTTCCTGTCTGTCTGTCCCTATCTATTCCTCTTTGTCTCTTTAAAAAAAAAAATTCTGGTCATGAGCGTGATGACTGTTCTCTGTATAGGCCACCAAGAGGAAGCTGAGCAAAGACCAATATAAAACATTTTATTCTTTTCCAAGGGAGAGGAGGGGAGATAGACTCCCACATGCACCCCTACTGGGATCCATTCAGCAACCCCCAGCCGTGGCCATGCTCACAACCAAGCTATTTTTAGTGCCTGAGGCAGAAGCTCCATGGAGCCATCCTCAGTGCCTGGAGCTCATACATTTGAACCAATTGAGCCATGGCTGCAGAAGGAGAAGAGAGAGAGAGAAGGAGAGAAAAGGGAGAGGGGCAGGTGTGGAGAAACAGATGGTTGCTTCTTCTGTGTGCCCTTACTGGGAATTAAACCCAGGACATCTACATGCTGGGCCAATGCTCTACCACTGAGCTAACTGGCCATGGCAATACATAACTTTTTTTGTCATCAGATGGCTAGACAGTTTTCACAATCCCAGTTGTTGAAAATATAATTCTTTTCCAATATATTTAAAATATCATTATTGTGTGCAGTATTAAATTCCCATTTCTATTGGTGTCTGTTGCAGAACTTTCTGGTTTATTGAATGTATCTTTCTGGAAATAGGAATCTTTTCAAGACAAAATTGACTTCAGGAATTACTGAATAAAGATTTGAACCTATAATTATAGTATGAAACAATAAAGTCATAAAAACATTTTGTGATTATTAGTTGCCATTCAAAGAGGCATTTTTATTAGAAAACATCTAGATTGTGTTGAGTTCAAAGGTCAGGTTATAGCTCTCGTCAGCATGAAACCTTTTTGCTATGAAATCTGGTATGGAGTGCAATGATTTGTTGATGTAAAAACCATACAAACCTGTAGGGAATTTTTATAGGAGTTTATTTAAGCCAAAATTGGTGATAGTTGCTGGCAAGCAAGATTTCGAATGCTTTGTAGAATAGACAGTTTTGCAGTTTCTTTTATGTGTATGAAATTAGGGAGGGAACCTAAAGAAGATTACAAGAAGGTAGGCGAAAGCAAGATGGGGATTGAGTTACAGGATAATTCTGTGTTCTCCTGATGGTAGTTATCCTTATTTCAAATGTGTATTTACCTAGATGCATAAAAGCAACAAGCAGGGTTTGCTTAAGGCAAAAAATCTGCCTATTCAGGAATCTGTGATCTGGTCACCCTGGGAGGTAACATTCCATAGAACCACAGATTATACAAGCCAAATTTTTATAATATTCTTGGTCCATTATCCACCCTATCTTTAAATTAGAAAATTAATATATCACAGATAAAAATATAATAATTAAGGCATATCAGAAGGGTTAAATAAAGAGTGTTAAATTGTTCTTACCTTTTTTAAAATAAATATTTCATGTGTTTTATTTATTTTTTTAATTATTTCTATTCATTTTAGAGAAGAGAGACGGGGGGGGGGGGGAGATAGAGAAAGAAGGGGGGAGGAGCAGGAAGCATAAACTCGCATATGTGCCTTGACTGGGCAAGCCCAGGGTTTTGAAACAGTGACCTCAGCGTTCCAGGTCAACGCTTGATCCACTGGGCTACCACAGGTCAGGCTTGTTCTTACCTTTTAAAGATGGAAAATATCTTTTGCTTTAAATGTTTGTATGTTTGTACATAAAAGGATATAAAATGATGGCACAAAAATAGGAATTAACAAAACAAAACAAAACTTGACATCAATATGTATTTTTGTTTGTTAATTTTCATTGTTTATTTCTAAAGAACTGAACATTTGAGTTTTTTAAATTCTAAAAGACTACACACTTAAGAAAAGATGTTTGCAGTGTAAGCTTTAGTACTTTTATATGTATTACTTGGCGCGTTTTCTCTTTCTACGTAAAATAACTGAACATATCATTATTTACTCTCAGACAATAGTGGACAGCACTCCATTTGGTTGACTGTGAAAGTTCTCTCTTCTTCCACCTTAACTGAATTTATTGTATCTACCTAGACATTGCCTAATTCTTCTTAACCTTATTTACTATAAAAAAAAGAAAGTACTATTTCCAGGTGTAGAATTGGTGTGTTAACATCAAATTGCTCTCACATGTAGTACTGTGTTACCAAGATATAAACTTCAATATATTATTATGCTAGTATTCCTGTAGGTGAAATTTAGTGTGTACTATCCAATGTCAAAATCTGGGCAGTTATGGAAAAATTTATGTGTACGAGCATGCTAGGTCAAGAGGACATAAATCTTAAAGCAGCTAATAAAGACATAGGGAATGTAGTTTGAAGACTGGAAAATAATTCTAGAGAACACTTTTTACTGAAGGTCTTTGAGTCATTCCTACTGCTCACAAAAATTAGGAGATGTTTTATAGCTTCATATTTATTTTGAAATATCCCTTAAGTTTTGTGAGCAGTATAGAAGAGCATTAGATAGATGAGAGCAAGTATGTCACAAGACTTGTACTATGTCTCTAATGCCTAGAAATATTAAATATGTTTGAATGAATTAAGAAATCTGAACTACACACTTCTTTAAGATTTTTGTGTGTTTATTCATACAGATATTTACTGTGCTTTTTAAAGCCCAAAGGGGTAGTTGTTTTTAATGCTTTAGTCTTTTGGGAACTTTGGGATAGAATCAATTTGTAAGCTAAAGACTGCTAGCATTCTAAGTAATATTGGGAAAGAGCATCTGGTTAAACTAAGAGACTGCTCTTGGGTAGGTAAAGGATAACGTGAAGACAATTTGGCAGACAAAATACAGATGATTTTGAAATCAACATTTGGATCTACGCTCTTTTGAACACTACTGAGGACATTTTAAGAACTATAAATCTGTCTGCTTAAATATCAATAGCTAGATTTTTAAGCTGCTTTCACATATACTGTTTGTAGCCTTGTTTTATCTATGGAAGACAAGAAGCCTTAAGAAAAATTCTTGAAACAATGACTCTAACAGTTAATGAAATTGTTTTATAATAAGCATTATGCTTGCTTTACAGTAAACCTATGATGGACTTGTTGATATTCCTCTGTGCCCAGTATCACTTGAATCCATCAAGTTACACAATTGATTTGCTGTCAGCTGAAAAAAATCTGATTAAATTTAAGCCAAACACACCAGTAGGAATGCTGGAGGTGGAAAAAGTAATATTAAAGCCAAAAATTGTGGATAAGAAAAAACCTACACCTATAATACCAGAGGTAAGAATTTCACTGGAGATTTTGGTATTTTACGGCTAAAATACTAAGTTGATTTTTCAGTCATTATCTGTAATTCATTATAAATAAAATATGAATTGCCTTTTCTGGTCAGATTTGATGTGAACGTGGCTGGCGTGTTTTTCTATATGACTTTGTTTAGGATTCAGTTGGTTATTAATCCTTGGGTTAGGTAGAATTTGAGGAATACTTTGGATTTTAGATGCTATAAAGTGATCTGTATGACAGCATTAGAATCTGACAATTATGAATGATCTCTATTTTAGGATACTCTTTAAAATAGTATTTTATATGTAAAGGAAGATTTTAGAACCTTTTAATGACAATTCATTTGGCTCTTTTTTTCTCTGTCTCACACACACCACCTGCAGCTTCTTCCTTCTCCTTCTCTCTCCTAAGCTCCAAGGGCCCTTCCTTTGCCTCTGTCACTTGTTTTCTGAGCCCACATAGCCCAGATGGTTCACTTCTTCTACCTCTGTGATTTTTAAAATAAACAACAACAAAAATTTATTGAAGAATTTATCAAAATAATTTTTTGACTTCATTTACTTGGTAAGTTGTGGTTATAATTTACTAACTTCTAATTATTGCTCATTTAAGCTACAAAATGGATCAGTTTTCTATAATGTATGGATTTTAAGCAAAAAAAATTTAACCACAATATTCTAATAACATTATTTCCTTATATAATTGTTCTTTTTCTATAAGCAATAGAGGTAGAAGCTTATGGGTTTCAAGAAATACTCTTTCATTGGGAACAACATTAACCATTTTTAACTTCAGAAAATATATAAAGGTTTTATATTAATAATTCATTTACAAATGACTTGAGTACATATATTTTCATATTTTCTTCATATTCTTCAAAAGCATTTTACAAAGACAGTTAATTTTATTTTTACAATCCTAAAGCCTATTTGCTTTCTACAAAATGTTATTGAAAATTAAATATAAGGTCTACCGGAAAAGTCTGTCCATTTTGGGAATAAAACAAAATACAAATTTTTCTTACCGTCAATAAACTTTATTAAATAATATAATTGCCATTATTATTAATGATTTCTTGCCAGCGTGAGGGCAATTTGTATATCCCATTTTTGAAAAATGTTTTATCTTTTGATGCAAAAAATTGAACCAGTGCTTGTTTGATATCTTCTTCATTTTTGAATTTTTTGCCCTTCAAAAAATTTTGTAAGGACAAAAACAAGTGATAGTCAGAGGGTGCTAAGTCCAGGGAATATGGTGGATGTGACAGACATGCTTCTGTAGCATTTCTTCCTTGTTGAAATTCGAAAAACTACAGTGGCGTAAATGAACTTTATCAGTAGCCATGGGTACACTATCGCTTCACACATAAGACTAACGTGAATTAACTTTGTTTAGTTAATTTGCTACATCAGTATGTATACATTAAGTGATAAAAATAGAGAGGCACACATGCGCCAAATAAACATGTACTTACATGTTGAAACCTGTTGTGATAGAAACGGACAGAACTTTCCAGTAGACTTTATATTAAGTAGGTGTATGGCCAGGGACCGCCATTATGGCCATTCACATGCAGGTCCTTATTGAATTTGGGCAAATGGTAAAGAAATGGCGGAGTCGGAGGATGGTGGGCCATTCTGTTTATTGGTGTCTCATCAAGACAGGCAAGCCACAAGAGGAGGGCAAGAGATCAGGGAGACCTCTGCAATGCTGAGCAGAAACAGAGAGAGAGAGAGAGCACCCCTAGTTTGCTTCATTTTATAGTGAAGAAAATTAAAGCCTTTAAGCCAATATATATACAAATAAGGAAGTCTCTGATACAAAGCCACTTATCTGAGGCCTAAATGGTATTCCTCATAAGAGTGTACCACCCCACATCATGCAACAGTCAAGGGTGTGGGTGGGAAAAACTTAGTGTTGAGAAAATCTTAGTATTAAAAGGGTGAAGAGGCTTAGTCTTAAAACTAAGCCTTAGGCTATCAGGACCTTGCCTGCTTACAGCCTGTTTCTCACACCCAATGCAAACTATAAGCGAGCAAACATATACATCATATTTACAAACTTATTTGACCAACAACAGTAGGATATTGGTCTCTATATCTAAATATGTATGCTATTTATTTAGGTATAGATAATATTTATGCTATAGCATGGGATCATATGTGTCATTTCAGTTTTATGAATACATGTTAAGCTTTGAGGATCTGCAATCTGTAGATTTCACTTAGTATGGTCACATGGCTCAAAGTTATATTTATATATAGGATTTAATTCAGTTACATCAAAATGATCAGATGTGTAAAAATCTCAATTTTGAATTATTAAGTATCTAAATAAAGAATATTTTAATATTTTTACTAATACATTAAAGTTAGCCAAAGTAGTAATAATAATAGTAACAATAGATAGTCACAATAGCTAATTTTTTTTGAAAAAATTGTCCATTGATTTGAAAGAGGAAGGGAGAGGTGGGAGAGGAGTGAGAGAGAGAGAGAGAAGCCTCAACTTGTTGTTCCATTTAGTTTTACACTCATTGGTTGCTTCTTATATGTGCCCTGTTGAGGGATTGAACCCATAACCTCAGTAAGCCAGGATGATGCTCTATCCATTAGCTACCCAGCCTGCTAATGTTGATCATTGATAATTTAGTATGTGCCAGACATTGTGCTAAGTTCTTTATATGGATTATCTCATTCTTAAATAGCAAGAAGTTAAAAAGTTTTAGTGTTTTAACCAAAATACCCTTTTTTCTTGAGACACATAACAAATTATTAAAAGATAAATATCTCTCAACTGAAGGATAGAATAAAATATTTAAAGTAAATATTTTAAGGAACAAAGCAAAAATATCCATGTTTCTTTTTGGATTTAAATCTAGTTTTTTACACGGGTTATGAATTTAATCTAAAGTATTTAATAAGCAAACTATTTCTAAGAATCTGGTTTGGATTTAGGAAGTGACATTAATCAAAAAATTTTTACACTAAAATAGAAAAATTTTTTATTGTATGAATATATACTTGTAGATATCTCATTATTCTAGACATTGTTGTAGAAAGTTTATTTCAGTAAATAATGTTATAACTATGTCTTTAATCTGTGTTTCAGAAAACTGTGAGAGTAGTGATCAATTTTAAAAAAACACAGAAGACAATTGTGAGAGTGAGCCCACACGCAGCACTTCAAGAACTTGCCCCTATTATATGCAGCAAATGTGAGTTTGATCCATTACATACACTATTGTTGAAGGATTATCAGTCTCAGGAGCCACTTGACTTGACAAAATCTCTTAATGACCTTGGACTGAGAGAATTATATGCAATGGATGTCAGCAGAGGTAAGGCTTTTTGTTTTATTCATTTGACAGGATGTACATATATGTGTATGTGTTTGTATTCTGTTTATATATAGTTTTTCTCAAGTTCACAATGGCACCTTAATGGATCCTGTAGACAGAAGTCAATACATGGCACTGGAAATAAGAAACGGAAACTAAATGTAACAATTTAATTTGATTTCAGTGTTTGAAATTGTAATAAAAGCTTGTCTTTCTTAGCTGTGATTGTTGTACACTTTTCCATCTACCTATAGATATTTATTTTGGTGGAATTTAACTTAATTCTTTGTGGCTTTGAGATTTAATCAGGAAATGAAAATTTACATGTAAATTCATTATTGGTTTAATAAAGTGTGAATTACTGTAGACTCACTATGATTTTGCCAGAGTCTTAATTATCATTCAAGTTTGGAAGTTTCTTGCTAAATTTTTTTTTTAAGGTCAGCACCCAAAATCAACTGGCTTATAATATTAATCAGTTTAATTCCAAAAATTTCTAAATAGACATAGTTTGCAGTATTAATCTAGAAAAATTTGAAGATACTTCAAATTTTATCTTAGATAATGATGGTTTGCATGACGTCGCATAGAGAAATGCAAGCTTATTTATTCAACATAAGTCTGTTTTATTAAGAGAAATAAAAAGCTTAGAAAAGGAGATAAATGCTTACATCTTCTGTACATAGAGAACTTCAAACTTTATCCTGAGGTTTTGGCTTTATGTAAATCCATAGACAACTATTTCAACTCAGTGATGTTATATACTTGAACAAACATCATCTTTTAAGTCAATTTACCCTCTTTTACCCCCTCCTCTATAGCCACTTCTGTTACTGCCTTCAATAAGTCATCCTTACAAGGTAAGACATATGAATCAGTAGAAACAAATCATAACATGAAATCTCTTTCTCTTGGGTAAATGGAAAATAAGCTTTTAATTTTATCTATTTTCTTACTATTGCTAATGTGTGCAAGATTTTAACTTAGGAAAGCTTTGTATTTTATTTCCTGAAAAACAATTTATTATGTCCTCCTTGATTTCTGAATTTATTACAATAATTACATTTCAATTAAAATTACATTTCAATTTTAAATTAATATTAACCTAAGGATGTGAGAAATATATTCTTTTTTATTTTTTTTATTTTTATTTATTTTTTTTCCTAAGTGAGAAGCAGGGGGCGGCAGACAGACTTCTGGGCCAGGGGTGGAAGAATTCACCCAATTGGGATCCACCTGGCATGCTCACCAGGGGGCAATGCTTGGCCCATCTGGGGCATTGCTCCTCTGCAAACAGAGCCATCCTCAGTGCCCTGGCCAACTTTGCTCCTATGGAGCCTTGGCTGTGGGAGGGGAAGAGAGAGATGGAGAGAAAAGAGAGAGGGAGGGGTGGAGAAGCAAATGAGCACTACTCCTGTGTGCCTTGACTGAGAATCAAACCCGGGGCTTCCACAGGCTGGGCAGACACTCTACCGCTGAGCCAGCCAGCCAGGGCAGAAATATAATCTTGACACTCAGACAAGAAAAAATGATTTTGCTAGGATTTTTATTGTGCACAAAGGCTGGTAGTTTGATGATACCATGAAGGGATCTTAAGATTATTTCCACTGAATTATTATTCATAAGAATCAGGGTATATTTTCTGTAGGAAAATATTGCAGCCATTAAGTTGTTTGCAACTATTTTGTAATAAGTTGGAAAATGGCTTATGCTAAAATTAGCTTTTAAGCCATTTAAATGTGTTTAACACAATTGTAAACAAAACTTTTCCATGACATTTCTGAAATAAAGTATATAACATATTTTTATGGTGGTTACCTTTGGGTGGTAGGACTACGGGTGACTTTTCATCCTCCTTTTCTATATATAACAGAATTTTATAATGGAAATATATTACTTTCATAGTGAAAACTTTATTAAAAATAGACAATAATAATAAAGTCTGGAAGTCTTCTTTCTCCCATTAGAAAGGAATAGGGATAGGTTCAGATAGTTGATTACCATAATCATTACCACCTTACTAATATATACACAAACACATGCACACACAAAATAAACTGTGCACATTTTTTATTACCGAATCTTCTTTCTTTCTTGTGTTTTTCTAAAGCATAATGAGTTTCCCAATTCCAAGAATTAAGCTCACATAGTAATAATCCGATTATTTATTATTATAGCCTAAAATGAATAGCAAGCCTAATCAAAGGAGTTGAAATTTTCTATGTAAAGTGTATCCTGGTTAATCAAGGGGCAGACCTTTTAATTGGCATGACACGAGTTGTCAAACTCATTTGACAAGTGGATAGAGCAAATAGCTTTATCTGTCTGGAACTGACCTTGTACTCCCATGATAATAAAGAGATTGGAAAAGGTTATTTTGTGTTGTTGTTTTTTTCCAGCAAGAATATTCTGTTACTTGTACTTGGCTTTTGCTTCTATCTTTGCAATTCTCTGTGTATATAACCCAAAGTGAATTCCATATTTGGCCTTATTTTGAAGGTGTTGAATGCCTTGATTTCTAATACCACTTCCAGCCAAAGAAGTATGTAGTTTGTTGACTATTAAATGTTATGAACATAACCATAAGACGGTGGAATTGGAAAATTAAGAAAGCTCCTTTTACAGTGTTAGAATCTACAGGGTCAGTCCAGTTGCTTTAAATACCCCCATCTCGCCTGACCAGGCAGTCACGTAGTGGATAGAGCTTCAGACTGGGACACAGAAGACCCAAGGTTCACAACCCCCCGGGGTCTTTGGCTTGAGCATAGGCTCACCAGCTTGAGCACAGGGTCGCTAGCTTGCGGCCAAGGTCTCTGGCTTGAGCAAGGGATCACTCTTTGCTGGAACCTCCTGGTCAAGGCACAGGTAAGAAAGCCATCAATGAACGACTAAGGTGCCACAATGAATAATTGATAGTTCTCCTTTCTCTCCCTTCCTGTCTGTCTATCCCTCTGTCCCTATTTGTCCCTCTCTCTGTCTCTGTCATACATAAATAAATAAATAAATAAATAAATAAATAAATACTCTCATTTTCTAATTTTATCTGATTTATCAGGGGGCCTAGAATTTTGCATGCTATTCTTATAGCCTCTCTTCTGGAAACAGGAAACTACAGAATTCGAGTTGCTTTATATGTAAGCTCAACCCCCTGTTTTTCTTAGTGTTTAACTCTGACTTGCAGTGATCCCCGACATGGAGTATTAAATGAAGACTTAGGGGTTACCCTGTATAGAGGATGAATGGGCGCTTGGGAAATCACTTTACCAAAAATAATTATGTGAAATAATCTGGTTATATTTATTACACTGAACCAGCATGTGAATTTTTCATCTACTATACTTTTCCAACTAAATTTAATTGTGTATCTATACTCAATTAGTAGAGGATTTTATCCTAAAATAAATAGGGGCATTTCTTTAAAAAGAGAGAGAGATTATAAATCAGCTTTAAATGGACACCAGTTTTACTTGTACCATTTAATGTCCATGTGTCTTGGTTTAAACTATTCAAACTCTTTGGTCACCTGGATCCTCAGATATGTGATAGGGTGATACCACCTGCTTCCATTTCTTTACATCCCCCAACTTAGAAAAAAGGCTCAGAATGATAACTTATGATATCTACCTCATAAAAATTTTCTAAGAAATTAGGAATATAGAAAAATTTTAACCATAATGATCTATCTATATATTGATTATAATTGTTAGCACTGTCAGTAAACTCATTGTACCAAATGCATAGTTTATTGAAGATTTAAAGCATCAGATTTATAAAGTTTTATTTTATGAAATGTAGTTCTCCTTTAATATGTTATTGAGGCAAGTTGCATTAATTTAGTTATTGACATCAACTATCTTTGCTTTTCTGGGATAAGACCTACTTTTTTCATAATTTGATTTTTAAACATTCCTTTTAAATAAAGGTAGTATATGTTTACCCCTAAATAATTGGCATGTATTTAAGATTTAAATTTATTTAAGACTATACATTAATCCCTAACTGCTACTTTAGTTATATCCCTCTAGTTTCTGTATATATATATTATATATATTATATATATATAATATATATATCTTTGTTTCCTATATCACTAAGATTACACTGTGATTTACTATAAAATCCAAATGTTTCTTAGTAAAGGTGTTTTTAAAAATTTACAGATCCCCACTCCATAAAGAAGTTCAATCTGTTTGTTGAATAAAGCAGATCATTTATCTTATAGCATTTCCTACATTCAGAATGTTGCTAATTGCATCCCATGATGCCACTTAACATGTTTCTCTATAATATTTTCTATAATTTGATTGTTAGATCTAGAATATTGATCAGATTTGGTGAATTACTTCATAAGTAGTATTGTGTACTTCCATTAGCAGATATGTAATGACAAGTTACTTTTTTGATGTTAGCCATAGATAATTATTGCCTATATTTTAGTTCATTAGGAGTTGAAAAATGGTCATAATCTATTGCAAACATTCCTTTAATTATTAGTTGTGATATTTCTAAAACAAATTTCCCCATGTCAGCTGTTAGTCTATCTATGTATAGAATTCATTCAGAAAAGGCAGGAAAATGTGATCCTTTTCTTTCATTAGTTTTTAAAATGATGATTCCCTATTGTTACACAAAGATGAACCATGAGGATCAGTTGCTTTTTTAGTAGGAATATGAATGCATAGAACTAAATGTGTGTTTCACTTTATTGAGTTATTCTTAAGATAACCAAATTTTTTGGACTTTTGCCAGTAGAAACCATATGAGATTGGTTCCCGAGGCCTTTTAATTTCACCCCAGTAGATTTTGATTGCTTTTCTCTGGTATGACTAGATACTCCAAGCTCATCTTGTATATTCTTTGGCATCAACAATCAACCACCCTTAAGCAATCAGAGTTTGTTTTAGTGGGAAGTGGCAGAAAGACTGGGCCAGGATTACTCAGCACTGCTGGAGTTGTTATTGTTTGTAGACCCTTTCAGTTGGCATCAGGAAATAGATTTTGGAAAATGAAGTATTACATATGCGACCTTGAAGTTTGACATTTGCCATTCTGATTAAAGTGTGGCTTTTTGATTTCGGTGCTGTTGACATTGGGATGGGATGATTCTTTGTTGTTGAGGGGCTGGCTTGGACATAGTGGTGTGTTTAGCAGTATCACCAGCCTCTCTACCCAGCAGATACCAGTAACACATTTTCTCATCCTGACCCTAGTGTGACAACCAAAATAGTCTCTAACATTGTCAGATGTCCTCTGGGGGTGGGTGGGAATCACCTTCAGTTGAGAACCCCTGGCTTAAAAAAAATATCACTTATGAAATATATATCAAAGTACTAAGTAACTATAATAAATCATATTTTGGAGAATAAAATATTTTAGCGCTGACACAAAAATATAATTCAAAATAAAGAAACAAACTGTATAAGGCAATTTTGTATCTCATTTAATTAGAAGCTTTTTATGTTAAAATGTTAGTAATTGTTTATGGAACACAGACTTTGAGTCACAAAGAATTGAGTTTGTCATAGCTCTGTAATTTCTTGATTACGGGCCCTGAGTTAAGTATTTTAGTTTCTGTAAGCTTCAATTTCCTCTGCTGTGAAATGGGAACAGTAATACTAATTATATCTATTGCTTGGAGAATTAAATAAAATATAAGGTGCCTAGCAGAGTGCATGGTTCCTAGTACACCATAATTAGTAGCTTTTATAAGTAGCTAAAATTTTCAAAGGAAAGTAATTGAGAGAAAACTTGTAGATGAACATGCAACTCCATTGTACAAAAAATCAAATACCTTTTTTTTCTATTTTTAGAGTCTTGCCAAATATCACAGAACTTAGACATTATGAAGGAGAAAGAAAATAAAGGGTTTTTCAGCTTTTTTCAACGCAGTAAGAAAAAGCGGGACCAAGTAAGTATTTCCTTATCATTTTACAAGATTTTTCTAATCTGTTTTTTGATCGTACGTGCTTTTTATCTTGAATTTACAGTTTGATTTCTTTTCATTTTTTTTATTAGACTGCAAGTGCTCCAGCAACTCCTCTAGTGAGTAACAATCGCCCAACTTTTACAAGGTCCAATACCATTTCCAAAACGTACACTTCAAACACCTTGCCGTCAGACGCACCCAAGAAGAGGCGGGCTCCGTTGCCGCCGATGCCCACGTCTCAGAGCGTCCCGCAGATCCTTGCTCACACCCAGGAGAGGCCAGTGTCTTGTGTCCTGAAATCTAGGAGTGTGGATGAAACAGACAAGGTGAGTAATTTTGTTTTGTTGTGTTTTTTCCTTTGTTTTAGGATAGGTCACGGAACGCTCTAATTTCTCTCTCACCTAACTTGTTTTTTCCATAGAGTCTACTAATAAGGTTAGGAACAGTTATAAATAGTAACAGTGAATAAATAGTTACTAATAAGATTGATTCTGGGAAGAGATTCCCTATAAATGTACAGTTCTGTGATGTAGTACAAAATAAATATATTAATTTTAAGTAGCTTTCACATTCAAGTAAATAAATCATCCATAAACCTTAAAGTGCTGATCGATTAAGACCCAGGTAGAGGCTCTTGCTTTTATATATTAGGAATGAAAATGCTTATTTTTGAACAATTTTTTTTTTTTGTTGTTGTTGTTGTTTTTGTTTGTTTTTGCGAAGCTGGAAACGGGGAGGCAGACAGACTCCTGCATGCACCCGACTGGGATCCACCCGGCATGCCCACCAGGGGGCGATGCTCTGCCCATCTGGGGCTTCGCTCTGCTGCATTCAGAGCCATTCTAGCACCTGAGGCAGAGGCCACAGAGCCATCCCCAGCGACCGGGCCATCTTTGCTCCAATGGAGCTTCGGCTGCGGGAGGGGAAGAGAGAGACAGAGAGGAAGGAGAGGGGGAGGGGTGGAGAAGCAAATGGGCGCTTCTCCTGTGTGCCCTGGCCGGGAATCGAACCCGGGACTCCTGCACGCCAGGCCGACGCTCTACCGCTGAGCCAACCGGCCAGGGCCACAATTTTTTTTTTTTTAACAGCGACACAACCTTTGTGTCCCTTTCATGAGTTTCTACCTAGATGTATCTTCTTGACCTTACTCAGAGAATTGTCTGGAACATAGATACCCTATAGTTAAAAAAAATCTTTATATGAAATATATTTGTTACTTTTAGATATTTTTATGTTCAAAGCACTGTTTGTTCTACTTGTACCTTTCGACAAGCTTTCTTATTATTGCTCCTCTTTAATCCCAGATTTTCCTGAATTATGTTGTTTTGTGAAAATCCATTTGCAAAGCTACTTTTTATCCCCATAAAATCTGTACTTTCCTTGCTATATTCCTATGGACTATAACTGAAGTTTTAAGTAAATGTGATTGAACATGAAGCTGTGTATTTTGTTGCTTTTAATCAGACAAATGTTTTAAGTAACTGTGAGAGTGGATTTTATTTTGAGAGTTTTAAGATACTTTTTTTATATCTAGGTGAAGGGTTTGATTCTCTTGGAAGTTTTAGTAAACTCAGTGCTCAGATAGGCTTACTCTTCCCAACAACTAATGAGTATTTCTGTGCTTACTTTACTTAAAAAGAGGTAACTATTGATTTTAATTTTAATTTGTCATATGTTATC
The DNA here is from genome assembly GCF_036850765.1 of Saccopteryx bilineata. NCBI lineage: Eukaryota > Metazoa > Chordata > Mammalia > Chiroptera > Emballonuridae > Saccopteryx > Saccopteryx bilineata. The sequence goes on from NC_089494.1 coordinate 72,182,527, forward strand.
TTTAGAAAGTAAATAGCTAGCTACTCGAATAGATAGAAATGAATAAAAAATGCTTAAACTCAGTAATTACTTGGAAAATCATCTAGTAAGCTATTTTTTAAATTTCTGGTAGGATTCTCTTATCTAATGGTTGTGGTATAAAATCTCTTTTTATAAATTAGAAGGATAATTACCTTTTCAAATGATTTAACAAGTTTTACTAACAAGTTTTCTAGGTTAAGTCCTTGGTAGTTGGGTAGTGTTACAGAAGGGATGATTCTTGGATTCAGTTTTAAAATATACTGCTCACAAAAATTAGAGGATCAGGGAACGTGGAGCTACTCCAGTACTTTCAGACTTTTGTATAGTGCATTTTCACCAACGAAATAAAAGTTAGTTTTGCATCTCATTTGCATAATCAAACAACTGTCTTTGACTTGTCGTTTGCTTTTTTGATGTTCTTGTTTAATTAAAAAAAATCAAATGCTTTTTGTTTCATCACTTCATATTCATTTTTGAAATATTCCCTAATTTTTGTGAGCACTTATGTGTGGGAGTGCACTCAGCAGTCAAGAGAATCTCTACTCAGATGCAAAATGTGAAGACAATGGTTTGCCTAGGCACGAGTAAGAAACAGAGTGAAACCGAGTGACATAGCAGGCACCAAGTCAGGGTCACCACAGGCTTCATTTTGTCGCTGTAATCCTTTTCATTTTTTCATAGTAAGTCATTTAAAAGTTAGCATTTCTAGGATTGTTTTCTATTTTTAATTACCATAAAACTTCATTATAAGGGTATAAATTATGATACTCTTCACTACCAGAGTCTGTTGTTTTCTTCATAAAGAAATAAATCTTGGCCACTACTCTCAAATCTTTATTCCATCTGTCCTAGCACAGTCTATTCTAGTAAACTTCCTTTGTGGTTGGAACCCAAAGAGGTCTATGTTGTCTTTCTAATAGTCTACTTCTTACGATTCGAGGCTGCACTACCAATGACTTCACTGAAAGGTATTTCTTTTGATTCACATCCTCTGCTCTATTGCTCTATTGCTCTATTGCTTTATGACCAGTTGATGGCCCCATGTTAAGTAATCTTTTTTTTTTCTTTTTTTTTAAGTATATTGCCTTTGGCAGACTAGACATCTTTACACAATTTTCTAATTAACATTTTTCTTTTGATCTGGCCATATGAATAGTTCTTTGATGTATTATTCAGTAGGGCCAGGATTATTTGTTTTTCCCTAGAGAAGCTGAAGAACCATTTTTTATTTATTGATTATAAAAATTCTCAACGATTCAGCTGTGTTTCTGTTTGTGTCCACATCCAGGCATATGTTCATGTGAATTCATGGCTTCCTACACATCTCATAACTTATTTAACTTCCTGACCATATTAGATGTAATATATGACCCCTTGATCTTGACTTTCTTTCTTCTTTTGTCCTGATTCTTTTCTGATGTTTCAGCTCTTTTTCACTTTTTTTATACTACTTTCTTTATCCATTTCCTAAATTTGAAAGTATACCAGAATCCTTTTATACGGATTAGCCTATATTTACTGCATTTTTTCAGAGAAAACATCTAATGCTGTGAATAGTGTCCCCCTAAGAGATATGTCCCAGTCCTAACTCTCAGTATCCTGTGAATGTGAACTTATTTTAAAAAATCATTTTTGCAGATGTAAATAAGTTATGGACCTAGCGATGAGATCATCCTGGATTTAGGTTGGGCCCAAACCCAGTACTGGTCTCCTGATACAATGAGGAGACACAGGCACAGAGACAGAAAGGAGAAGGCCTTGGGACAATGCGGCAGAGATTGGAGTAATTCTGCCACAAACCAAGGAGTCCTGAAGCTGGAAGAGGCATGGGGGGATCCTCCCTAATGCTTTCCAAAGGTTATGGCCCTGCTAGCACCTTAATTTTAGACTTCAGGCTTCTAAAACTGAAAGAATAGATTTTTGTCGTTTTAAACTACCTAGTCATGGTAATTTGTTATGGCAGCCCCAAGAAACTAATACATCATCTTTGTAATTCTAATCCCAATGTTTCTTTAGTTGTAGTTTCAAATTATAGTTGCTTATTGACTCATCACTACCTGAAAATCAGCATATTTGAAATCAAACTTTTTTTTTTCCTCCCATGTGGAAAACTTCAAGATCATCTTTAATGTTTATTTCTTTTAGTTTTAACATCCAATTAGTGAGCGAGCAATCCTTCATTCAGTCTCTCCTCATGTCTCCTTGTCCCTTATTTTCAATCTCTCACCAAGGCAGAGAGTAAGAAGATCAGTACTTAACTTGTCTCCCCATTTCTTGTCTCCATAATAAAAATAATTTGGCAAGTTGCTACATTTATATTTGTAATTAACACTTCCAACTTCAGAGACTTGGGATAGCCAGCTGTTACTTTCTGGGCATTCAAGGCCCTCTACAAACTGATCACAATTTTGGAGGGAAGATTATATTTTCCTTCCTCCCTTCCATCCTCCCTCCCTCCTTCCCTCCTCCCTCCCTCCTTCCCTCCTCCCTCCCTCCCTCCCTCCTCCCCTCCCTCCCTCCCTCCCTCCCTCCCTTCCTTCCTTCCTTCCTTTCATCCTTCCTCTCAATCATTCATTCATCCTTTATCTTCTTTTCAGCTTTATTGAAAGAGAATCATCAAATAAAATTGTAAAATATGTACATCGTAGTGATTTGAAATATGTACATTGTGAAAGAATTGCCACAGTCTAGTTAACACATCTATCACCTCTCATATTTCTCTCTCTCTCTTTCTAAAAGTATTTAAGCTCTACTGTTTTAGCAAATTTCACTTATGTAACAATATTATCACTGTTAACACCATGCTTTACATTGTTCTCAGACCTTAAAAATCTTACAGCTGAAAGTTTGTCCCACTATACCACCCTCTCCTTATTTCTCCACCCCCCTGGCAACCTTTTCCACTCTGTTTGTATGGGTTTGACTTTTTTAGATTCCACATAAAAGTGATATATGGAATGTAGTATTTGTCTCTCTGTCTGGCTTATCTCATTTTATATTGCCCTCAAGCTCCATCCATGTTGTCACCAAAAAAGCAGGATTTCTTTCATTCTCATTGCCAAATAATATTCTATTGTATATGTATTTATATTTATCCCATCTTCTTTATGCATTACCATACATGTACATTAGGTTGTTTTCCATGTCTTAGCTACTGTGAATAATGCTGCATTAAACATGGAAGTGCAGGCATCACTTCAGTGTACTGTTTTTATTTCCTTTGCATATCCAGATTTGGGGATTGCTGGATCATATTGTAGTTCTAATTTTAATTATTTGAGGAACTTCCATACTGTTTTCTACAGTGACTGTACCAATTTAAATTGTGCCAATAATCACAAGGACTACCTTTTTTGCCACAACCTTGACAGCACTTACCTATCTTCTTTTTTAGAAATAGTTTTAAAAGATTTAAAATTGCAGATGACATTTAATATTATATTAATTTCAAGTGTACAGTGTAGTGATTAGACATTTATATAACTTACAGAATGATCACCTCAGTAAACTTAGTGCCCACCTGACACCATACACAGCTATTACAGTATTACTGAAGATACTCCCCATGCTGTACTTTATACCCCATAACCGCTTTTGATGATAGCCAAACTAACAGGTGCAAGGTGGTGTCTCATTGTGGTGTTTTGATTTGCATTTACCTGATGATTAATGACATTGAGCATCTTTTTATGTACCTGTTGGACATTTGTATATCCTCTTTGAAAATTTTCACTTCCATCCCTTGCCCATTTTTTTTATAATTGCATTATTTGTTTGTGTGTTTCTATTGAATTGCATGCGTTTTAAAATGTATTTTGGATACTAACCATTTATCTAATTGATGGTTTACAAATATTTTCTCCTTGTCTGTAGGTTGCCTTTTCATTTTGTTGATGTTGTCTGTTGTTGTACATAAGCACAATTTTATTTTTAAACTTTAATTCCTAATTATTTTCACTACACTTGTAACTCTAACCAGAAGATATGACTTGTTGCTCATGCAAATCCTGTTTCCTGTCCTTTCTGAATGGAATGTCCTCAAGTTCCATCTTTTCATTTCTACTCACCTGTTTAAATCTCATTTGTTCTTTTATCTGCTTCATGGAGAATTTTCTAAAGACTCCAACACAGAGTGATGTTACTTTCTCTGGATTTTTCTCTCTTGTGTCTTGGTATCAATTTATGAACATGTGGACGTATTATGTTTATATGATACATATTTCTAAAGATAAAAAGGAAAATACAGTGCGATTCTCCTTTTCTTTCTCCTAGCCAGATTCTTCTGCCCAGAGGCAGTTATTACTAACAGCTTCTCATGTATCTTTCCAGACATAATCTATGCATATCCGAGCCGATATTCATGCAACATATTTTTTTCAGGTAGTCCTATACTATATGCACTATGCTATATATAACTCACCTTTTAATACATACTTATTAGTACATAAAGGACTTAACCTTTTCAAAGGCTGTACAACATTTCATTGATATACACACACACACACACACACACATATATAAAATGATATGGGGTAAATACCCCATCCTGTAAAGATAAATGTTTGTTTTGTGTTGTGTTTAAAGCTTTTAACTTTGTTAGTTTTCTTTCTTTCCTCTCCCCAACTAGAGGGCAGGAATTGTGTTCCCCACCAAAATTATGTAACATAGTAGGCATTCAGGAGAATTGATTAGTAAACTTCTACTAAAGCTTTTACACAGCTGCATATAGTATGTACAGTGAGAATTTCTGTCACACAGAATATCATTACATTTTTGTATTTTATGTGAATATGTGGTAAATTTTCAGAAGTACATGGATAGCTTAAAAATTGCTTCCATTTTCTTTGTAGTAATTGGTCCAGGTAATTCTAGGTAGTATTTTTCTTAAGGTTTTACAGAAAATGCAGAATTTTGCAATGTTGTATTGAAATGTAGTATATATTACATAGTACATATAAATGAAATTAATTCCTGAATTAAAGTTGTTTATATAGCCAGATATAAAGATTCAGAAAATTTCACAGAGCTATAAGTTTATGGGTGAATTTTACTTATTTTTACTGTTTTCTTATCTTAAATTTAAAAACAAAGATAGTTATTATCACTGTAGACATTTTATATCTATTTGAACAAACAAGATAGAAGGTGACAGAGGACAATCTGACTTTGGGTGGTGGGTATGCAACATAATTGAACGACAAGATAACCTGGACTTGTTATCTTTGAATATATGTATCCTGATTTATTGATGTCACCCCATTAAAAAAATAAAATTATAAAATAAAAAAAAAAAATAAATAAAAAAAAGTTCATGGAGCATATTAGATACATTCTTATTCTGTAATTTTTATGGTTTAGGAAGTAAACCACAAGGGTGCGCTGTTTAACAGAACTACAGCATTCTGATTTTTCTAATTTTTCCCCCAAAGCATCCTTTAATAAAGCAGAAAAAAATATTGGAAATAGTTACATTATACTAGAAATAGAAAATGCTCATCTCTATGGATGAAGTACCAAAAATAGAGCTAGAGAGATAAATAACAGTGATGCATAACAATGTGATTTCTAATTAGCACAGTTTTATTCATTTTGAGTTTTATTTCATTTTAGTGTTCTTTTTAAATAGTCTTTGGTATGATGTTTGCCTTGGGCTTATGGATAAATCATTCTATCTGCAGCATGGAAAAAATTCTGTCAACAACATCTATTTTATACTTTCTGGATGTCTGTATTTAATAATTTGCTTCATTCTTCTAAGGCATTTTTTAATGCTCGCAAATTATTTGAATAGTGATTTGGGAGCTTAAACTGAAAATAAATCAACTGAAACTATTCACATGAAAGGCTGTTGATTTTCTGAGCTAAATCTGGCAACCAATTGTGCAGTTTCCAATGAGAATTCAATGAAGATCCACGTTAGTAAAATAATTTATCCTAACCTTTTTTTGAAACATTACTGCATCTAAAATTATTTTATCCCCCTAAAGAATATATTTTAAAGACTACATAGATTACTGTCATTGCTACAGTGTTCTTTTCATGTCCCTAAATTTTTCTATATTTTATTTTACATGATTTCAAACCTTGTGTCATTTTCCTTATCAAGGAGAATATACCATCTTCACCAGAAATGATCAGGCTGGCTTTAACTTAGCGGTTCCTCTGAGTCAAGTTCACTTGTTAGAAATGATCATTTGGAGAGGAAAACTATCCAATTAGAATTTTTTAGGCAGTTTTTGTTGGTACTTTTTGAACATTATGTGAATAGAATTTTGCCTAAAGATTTGGAATGCCATTTGTGTCAACACAAATGCCCTAGTTGGCTCATGCTGTTATTTACATGAACTATTGTATGAAATGTATATAGTTATTTACAATAAGATTATATGCATATATTTATTTACAAAGATTGTTACTTATTTCACACATGACAGAAGTCAGACATGTGACATTGACTAGAATTGAAAATGACTTAGAATTCTAGAATTGAAACTAAGTTCAGAAACCCAGTTTCTATACAATATCCACTAACCAAGTGTCTGTGAAATGTGGACTTCATAAGATCAGTGTCCAAACGTGTCCTGGTATTATTGACAATTAGCCTTTTAACACTATTTTAGATTTGAAGAAAAGGAAGAATGTTGGAAAGAAGCTGTATGTAATCTTGACCCTTAGAATTCACAGAACCTTTGAGCGAATTCTTCTGTTTTGCACATTTGGTACAGCACACTTAGAGTTATGTGTATCTATAATAGAAAGCAGCTTTTCCCAGGCTACTAATATGGTCCCTTTTTTTTTTTTTTTTTTTAGGGCATTAGCTTTGGCAGGAAACACAGTAAGGAATTAATTTGATTGGGTTTTTCACTTGGTCTTGGTCTCATTTTGCATTCTATTGCAGACAAACACTCAAATATTGAGAAATTGAAATACTTTTGCCATCAATTATTATGCAAGTGAAATTTAATACTTGGAATGTTACTTTTTTGATGACTGATTTAATTGTTTTAGAAAAATGTTTGACGTTACTCATCTTTTACCCAGTTTTATCTTTTAATATTTACTGTGGTTTATAAGCAGATGATAGATGGTTTAATGTTTATGAAATGTGCTAGCATATATGTGATCTTAGTTTCACTTAATGAGTTTTAATTCTAGTTTTATACAGAGTTATTAGGGTGGTTGCAATAGAGTATTATATTTGTAATCTTTAAAAAATAGCTCTCTTTAGTTTTTTTTTATATAACATTTGATTTCCCTCTCTACTTTTCTGCTTTATTTATTATATAGAAAGTGGACCACACACATAATTCTACAATTGCCTAGGAACAGTGGTTGCCATGGCATTTTCAGTTTGATATATGGGATACAGCTGTCTGTACTTCCAAAAATATGACTTGTTTCATTTAGTAGAGAAATGTACCAGCACTGTATAACATATAATCTCCTTTCCCTTTTAAGGCTTTCACAGATATAAGATAAACTTTGTCATTTTAGTTTTCATCAAATTTTCAAAGGTTCATATCATAATAGTGAAAGTGATGATTAGTGCTTATGTGGCACTTACTAATGTTTCAGACAGTGTTTTAAGCACATTACTCATTTAATGTGCACAAAAATCCTCTGAGCCATTATAAAGTTAAAAGAACGGTACTATTTTAAAAAGTGAATTTTGAAATGAGTGAATTTCTCTTTTTTGTACTACATAGTATATACAAAAGCTGTGCTCTCTGAAGTACATACTGAGTTAATAAAATATCGTTAAAAATGTGTTAGGAGTCTTTCTTTAGAAGTTCTCATAGAATGAAATTTATTTTGTTTCCTACCACTGTGATATTTGGGATCTCATGGGGGAGACATGCCTTTTGCTGCTAGCCAGCATATATTAACAGAGGCCAGAGCAGAGAGGAACCACAGTGGGGTCACTAGAATAATGCCTGCTCTGCAGCTATGACTCCCTTGCTAGGATGAACTGAGCTGGTCCCAGTTTGTTCTCATGATTGCTACTTCACTCTGGTAGAGGGCCAAAATTCAGTTAACCTGTAAATGTTTAGGATTTTCCTACCGTGCCCCTAGACACCTCTTCATCTTGGTTACTGTGACCTCACCGAACCATGGTTACCACCATCCTCAGTCCTTTAAGCTTGAGCCTGAGTTCTGCCGTGTCCTGATTCATCTTGCCTTTTTACATTTAAGATGTACTACTTACTTAGGCACTCACCTTTGGCCATTTAAAAAAATGGTATAAGTAAGGGATCATCAGTAGTAAGACTTGGTTATATGCTATTCTAAAGTATTGTAGGGTTGATGAAATGAAAACACTTGTTGTTTCAGGAAAAGAAATGTAAAAACCTTACAAGGGTATAACAGGTTGTAAAATTGTGTGTGTGTGTGTGTGTGTGTGTGTGCGCGCGCGCGCGTGCGTGTGGACGCGCACGTTTTCTGACATGACTAGAGAAGAATGGAAAGGAAGTCTCTTATGGCAGAAGCCCTAGCCTGGCTTGAGAGACAATCTTGGATTCTCATAATAAATCTATTAAATTCTCGTCATTGTTAATTTATCTCACTGTCTTCTTCTTCATCTACCTGGAACAAGCCATTGAATTTCTTTATGGCTCGAGTTTCTCCTCAGTAGAGTAAGGTTTTCTAACTATAATAAATTTCCAAATGTCTCTTTCAACTCTAGTATTTTAAAATTATTTTTTTGTTGTCTTTTAAAATTAACCTTTAAGGAAATGCAAGTACTTGTTACATAGACCTTTGATTTGATCAGTGTAAATCAGTACGTCCTTATACTACTCTTCTGAGGATTTTTAAACACTAAAGCAACGTTTTTCAACTGCCGGTTCATGGACTACTGACAGTCCACCAGAAGTTTTGTGCTGTTTCACAAAAGAGTGAACCACTCTGTTGTTATATGAAGATTATAGACCCAGTGAACTAGTCAAATTCATTTATGCTCAGGGTAATTGCCACCTACCAGCCTGTATCATTGAGGAGAATACTATTGAGGTTGTCTTAGATATCTTAGGAACTTGTATACTCATTTGAACAACCTTTTGTACCATGCAGAGCATTTACAAATCATGCGCAACAGACAAAAAGCACCCAGACAAACTTATGTAGTATTCAATGCATTGTACATGTGGTATTTGGAAACCAAGTGCCAGCTTACACTATCATGTGCACTGTGATAAAACTTTATCTCTTGCATACTTTTGTTTCCAGCCTCCTCCCTGTCTCAGTAGTATACATTTTTATATGCTTGCACAAATAGCCATGCATGTACTCGCCATATTGTTTGGAATGCATCCATATTGTTTGCAAACAAGTTATATGTTTTAGTGTCATTGTGCTGTAAATCTTAAACTCCACAAAATGTTTTGCTTCAAAATCAAAAATAATAGTCAAAAGAAAAGTAGTGATGACTTTAAAGTAAACCAAGTACTAGTGCTTCAAATCTAAAAGAAACAGTGAAAAAAATAGGCATTCATAATTTAGAAGGTGCAACAGAAACCAAAAAAAAAAAAAATGAAAAGGAATTTTGTTAGGCAGTACAATAAGGAGTATTTAAAACTTGCTTTCACTATAGTATCTGGTAGGGAATTATTGCCTCAGCCCTTGTATGTAGTATATTCTGAAATTCTGTCAAATGATGTCATGAAACTTTCCATACTTACTCATCATTTGCATTTGAAGCATAGCAATCTTATCGAAAAGCCACAGGATTTTTTTTGAAAGATTACACAACCAACTCAAAAGTCAGAAAAGTCAAATGAAGAAAATGATGATGTGACAAATTGCTGCTTTGAGCTTCCTATTTAGCTGCCCTTTGAATATTGAAAATGAAAAACCATTCAATATGGTGAAGAATTAGTAAAGCTTTGCATCTTAGATGTGACTTGAACATTTTGGGTCCTCAAGCCACACAAAAACTTGAGATATACCACTTTCAGACAGTACCATTCAAAGAAAAAAAATGTTGATATGGCCAATGATATTAAAAAGCAAATTATAGAGGGGATAAAGAAATTGAAATCTTTTGCCATTCAACTTGATGAATCAAGTGATGTGAGTTATACTGATAAAAAAGGCTTTGGGGAAGAACTATTCTGTTATCTTGATCTACCTGGTCAGACCACTAGTTCAGAGATATTTAATGCTCTTAAAGAGCACTTTCAAGAGGAGGGCTTAGACTGGGGAAAATACAGTGTCGGACTGTGTATGGATAGTGCTAAGAGCATGACTGGACATCACTCAGCGGCAGCTGCAAAAATAAAGGATGTTGTGCATCCAGAAATATTACCTACACGGTATGATTCACTAGTAGCATTTAGTTGCACAGAAAGTTTCCTCTAAATTGAACATAGTGTTAAATGACACAGTGAAGATCACTAATAATATTCGTAGTGAAGGTTTGCACTCCAGACTGTACATGACACTATGTGACAGCATGGTTTCACAACACTAGCATCTTCTCTCTACAAAAGTGAGCTGTCTCTCAAGAGGAAGGGTTCTTTCATGCCTTTTTTTCTCTTTCATGCCTTTTGACCTGAGAGAAAAAGTGAAACAATTTCTGCAAGAGCAACACTCTGTATTAGTAGAGCTTTTGTTGGAGAAAGAAGGGATGGCTAAGCTTGCATATATGGCAAATATGTTTAACCTCTTCAACGAACTAAATATTTTTCTTTAGGGGTTAAACAAAAAACATTTTTACATTAAGAAATAAGATGGATGCTTTCAAAAAGAAACTCTTCCTTTGGAAAAGTAAAATACAGGAAGAAGATGTAGAAATATTTGTTTTTTAAAGACTTTTTGGTTGCTGCAGACATGAACCAGAAATTCATATCTAAAATAAATCAACATTTAAGAGCATTAGTTCAAAACTCTGACCACTATTACCTTGGAAATGAGGATCTTCATAAAGGTAATCTCTGGATCCATAACTCATTATATGAACTTCTGCTCCCTTAATCACTATGAAAAAGAAAACTGATATTTTTATTTTCGATGATGTCACTCTGGTGTCCAAACGTAAAATGCAGTCATTGTCACAATTTTGGATATCACTGGAATGGGAATATCCATCTCTTAGTTACAAACCTATTGAATTTTTAATCATATTTTCTACTACCTACTTGTGTGAGAAGACTTTTTTATTCCAATCACCAAAAAAGACCAAGCATAGAAACCAAATGGATGTCAATGCAGTGCTCCGTCTCAGAAACAAAACTGCGGCCTCGATTATCAAGTGTTTTTTTTTGTTTTGTTTTGTTTTTAAGATTTTATTTATTCATTATAGAGAGGGAGAGAGAAAGAGAGAGAGAGAGAGAGAAGGGGGGGGAGGAGCAGAAAGCATCAACTCCCATATGTGCCTTGACCAGGCAAGCCCAGGGTTTTGAACCGGCAACCTCAGCGTTTCCAGGTTGACGCTTTATCCACTGTGCCACCGCAGGTCAGGCTATCAAGTGTTTTTGCAAAGAAACAACAGCAGGTTTTGCACTAATTTTACTTGAATTAAATATTGCTCTCTAGAAATTTCAGTTGCATTTTATTTAAAAATATATATATTTTTACTGGTCATCTCTTTATTGTAGAGAATTTTCATTTTATAGAATTGTAACTAAAAGATGATGGACACAATACTAACAATGGTTTTTATTTCTGCCTTAGAGGTCCCCTAAATAATTTTATTTTCAGTGCTCCCCAAGTGTAAAAAGGTTGGAAACTACTGCCCTAAAGTACAATAGCAAAATGAATCACTGACAGTATTCTACCTCAACTCAAGACTAGAACACAAAGGTCAGCACAAGTGCTTTGGGCATCACTAAAAAGAGAGTAGAGAGGTAGCAGATGCTATCATTGACTAAAGATGAATTTAAGACTGGGTGATTTTGAGAGAAATCTAGTGGCAAGCACAGTCACTCAGTATCCTCTGAAGGAACCCAATTTTAGTGAACCCCACATGTACAAATTACAAGGGGTGCTGGTATTTAGACACGTAGAAGTGAATCCAGCTCTAATCTTATTGCCACCTCTAATAAGAATTTATTTTGGCAGATTGATAGGAATACCCTTAAAAATGGCATAATAGCCTGACCAGGCGGTGGCACAGTGGATGGAGTGTCGGACTAGAATGCAGAAGGACCCAGGTTTGAGACCCCGAGGTTGCCAGCTTGAGTGTGGGCTCATCTGGTTTGAGCAAAGCTCACCAGCTTGGACCCAAGGTCGCTGGCTCAAGCAAGAGGTCACTTGGTCTGCTGAAGGCCCACAGTCAAGGCACATATGAGAAGGCAATCAATGAACAACTAAGGTGTCGCAATGAAGAACTGATGATTGATGCTTCTCGTCTCTCTCCATTCCTGTCTTTCTGTCCCTATCTATCCCTCTCTCTGACTCTTTCTCTGTCTCTGTAAAAACAGGGGGAAAAAAATGGCATATTAGGTGAATGCTTATACAGTATAAATTTAAGAGCTCTGGCCCTGTTCCTTCTTTCCGTAATTATAAATTGTACCTGAAATGTCACCCCTATTTCTTTATACCCCTTCATTTTCATATGATATGATTTTTCTTCATCTAAGTTGAGCTGCACAGGCTAAGACTCTCAGTGTTATCCCTGAAAAATACTAAAACAGGTTTATATAGAGAATAAACAGTGGAAAATATGTAAATTCTAGTTGTGAGGGCAGCTGGAAGGAAGTATACTCAAAGGGGAAAAGAGTATAGAACAAGGATAAATTTTCCTGGCCTCACAAAAAGATAGCATTTTATTTAAAAAATAATGATAAACCAAGGAAGAAACTGGAATGTATGCTTTCACCCAATACAAGCCAAACTGTGTATGCATGCATCTGTGTTATAAACAGGTATGCTCCAATTTACAGGGTTTTACCCCCTTTTTTCCTCATCAACATATGCATTGTTTGGACCTCATATCGTGCTAATTTTATGATAAAATTAATTATAAAATGATTTAATTTAAAAAATTGCTTTCACAGCTTTACCTATTTTGAAAATTTAAAACAATACATCATACTTGTATACTACACTGACTATGTTATAAAAATTATATGTTTTAAAGTTTTGTCTAAGTTGTAAAATTATGGTAGAAAGCATTCTTCCACAAGGGTTAAGAGTTACAACTTGACCTTCAGTTACATAAAAATTTAGTCACTGGGGTATAATTCATAGTAAATTAGGACATAGGTAAGGTCAGCGGTAAGATATTTAGTAATTATTTCATAGCGTTTATTGAGAATGTCCAGGTTGGAGAAAGATAAGAGTCAGTTCCTTAAGAAGATAAAGAGCCCTGGCCGGTTGGCTCAGCGGTAGAGCGTCGGCCTGGCGCGCGGGGAACCCGGGTTCGATTCCCGGCCAGGGCACACAGGAGAAGCGCCCATTTGCTTCTCCACCCCCACCCCCTCCTTCCTCTCTGTCTCTCTCTTCCCCTCCCTCAGCCAAGGCTCCATTGGAGCAAAGATGGATGGCCCGGGCGCTGGGGATGGCTCCTTGGCCTCTGCCCCAGGCACTAGAGTGGCTCTGGTCTCGGCAGAGCGACGCCCCGGAGGGGCAGAGCATTGGCCCCTGGTGGGCAGAGCATTGCCCCTGGTGGGCGTGCCGGGTGAATCCCTGTCGGGCGCATGCGGGAGTCTGTCTGACTGTCTCTCCCCGTTTCCAGCTTCAGAAAAATACAAAAAAAAAAAAGAAGATAAAGAGGTATCTCTGAATTTGAAGACAATTTTAAAGGAATGCTTCGGTTCTTTCCTTTACTCCCACCCCTTCCCACATGTGGACATCATATCACAAACAGAAATAAAAACCCCAGAACTTCTAATAGAAACATTAACATAATTGTTTGAAGTTGGCCGCTGTATTTCCACCCTTTTATTCATTTCTTTTTTTTTTAATTTTTCTATTTGTATTCTTTCAATTAACTCTTATATTCAGTATATATTTATTTAAATAACCCACTTATCTTATAACTCAACTATGATTAATAAGTGATCTAATAACTAGTACAGAGCTAGTACTCAGTAAATCTGTTGACTGCCATTCAATTCTATTTTCTTCAGTAAAATTAAGTTCCATTTTGAACCAATGAATTCTGATCTGGGTGTGAATTCTCAGGGATTAACTAGCTGGCATGGTTTTCAACTTGACCTTGCCACTTTCGCTAGTTTGTTCCTTTTCTCTGTGCAGTATTTTCCTTTTCACAGATCATAAAATTTAGTGGTATACATTCCTGTTAGAGGTGCAGTTTTCTCTAGTGGCAAGCAGCTTTAGTGATTCTAACTAAAGTAAATGACTGAGTATCTAATTATTAACCAAAGTGTTTTTCCCCTAGAGGCTGACACCTCTCTGTTTTCTTGGTTTGTAAACCCTTTGGACTTAAAATAATTTAATCTCAACTTCTTGTTTTTTTTTTTTGTTTTTTTGTTTTGTTTTGTTTTCATTTTTCCGAAGCTGGAAACAGGGAGGCAGTCAGACAGACTCCCGCATGTGCCCAACCGGGATCCACCCGGCACGCCCACCAGGGGGCGATGCCCTGCCCCTCTTTGGCATTGCTCTGTTGCGTCCAGAGCCATTCTAGTGCCTGAGGCAGAGGCCACAGAGCCATCTCCATCGCCCGGGCCATCTTTGCTCCAATGGAGCCTTGCTGCGGGAGGGGAAGAAAGAGACAGAGAGGAAGGAGAGGGGGAGGGGTGGAGAAGCAAATGAGCACCTCTCCTGTGTGCCCTGGCCGGGAATCGAACCCGGGACTCCTGCACGCTGGGCTGACGCTCTTCTGCTTAGCCAACCGGCCAGGGCCTCAACTTCTTGTTTTTAACATTTCAGTTTTCAGCAGTTCATTCACTTTAGTTCACATTATGAAATATTTCAAATTTATATAATATAATATACATCCATGTACCCATCACTAAAATTTACACAATTGGCATTAAATATTTAGGTTTTATTAAATTTCTTTTATGATGAAGCTGCCTGAGGTGACTTTAAAGGTAGAGTTTTTACACAAGTGAATTACACAAAATGCTTATGTAATAAACTAATCACAAGTTCCTCAGTGTTGGGGGCTGCAGAGTTTTAAGTTTTATTATAACTGAGACTAACTCTAATAGGACTCCCACCATTGTTGTCACTGAAGAAAAAGTACAGTTTTAGAATAAATACCTTCTTTATCCATACTTTTTATGCTATATCTTTATCATATACTTTACAATAGACAAATTATGTGCAATCATATTAGCTAATATAGATTTAGGGGTCATGTACTGTGCTAGGCACTGTGCTAAGTTTTTATGCATTATCTCACTGAAGCTTCCCAGCCCCTTTGAGGTATCAGTACTCTAACTTTTTCCACTTTATAGATGAGGAAGCTGATGGTTGCAGAGATAATGAATGCCCTGGTTCCTGGTTCAAGCCCTGGCATTGTTTCCAAAGCTCATTTGTTTGGTAATCATTACACTGGGCTCCCTTCCACCTTGCAAACCCTCTGAAGCCACTTTCTAGTTAGACAAGCACACACTCAAAATTACTGCGCATCTCAACACTGACTTATGTCGAGGGGACTATTGGGAGACTATTAGGAGAATTCTCCTGAAGTACATAGAAAAAACTTAAGAGTTTAAGAATGCTTCTGGTTAGACATCGGTGGCCTTCCTTGCCTTTTCACTCTCGCTCACTCTCTTTTTTTTTTTAACATTTGGGACCTCATGATGTGTTTATTGAAATAACAGTGGTAGTTTAGCAAATCTGCTTCTAGCAGTAGTTACTATTGGGTCAGGAGTCTCTACCATATTGTGTGCTAGATAAGTGTATTCTACTCATATCCCTCAGCACGCACAAGTTTTTGGCTACAATATATTTAGAAACTTTTAGATCTTCTATCTTAGATTCTCTTTCTTTTTCTGCAGGTTTTTACCCAAGAAAGAGATGTTTGCAGTAGACCTTTCTCAAGGCCTGGGGATTCCTCTACTTTGGTCTTAATAGTGATATTTTGAGTTAACACAGAATAACTCCAAGTTTGATTTTTTTTATTACCTTAAATTTCCTTGGCTGCTCTTTAGCTGATTGAAATACTTTTCTAAACATCTCTATCTTTTTCTTTCCTTAATGGAGAGTGAGAGACAGACATGAAGGGAGAGAGATGAGAAACATCAACTTGTACTTGTGGCACTTTTTAATTGTTCATTGATTACTTCTCATATGTGCCTTGATTGGGAGGAACAAACCAAGCCAGTGACCCCTTGCTCAAGCCAGCAACCATGGGATCATGTCTATGATTCCATACTCAAGCCAGCAACCCCATGCTCAAGCTTGACGTGCCTGTGACCTCCGGGTTTCGAGCCTGAGACCTCAGCGTCTCAGGTTAATGCTCTGTCCACTGCACCACTGCCTGGTCAGGTTCTTAATAGTCTCTTTAAACAAACAAACAAACAAATGCTTTCTTCTCTGTCTTAAGGGACAATAAGAAATATATATTAAGCTATTTCCTTGAATGCTAACACTGATATCAAAACTGATATTCCAGCCCTGGCCAGTTGGCTCAGCAGTAGAGCGTCAGCCTGGCATGTGGAAGTCCTGGATTTGATTCCTGTACAGGGCATGCAGGAGAAGTGCCCATCTGCTTCTCCACCCTTCCCCCACTCCTTCCTCTCTATCTCTCTCTTCCCCTCCTGCAGCCAAAGGTCCATTGGAGCAAAGTTGGCCCTGTCGCTGATGATGGCTTCATGACCTCCACCTCGGGCACTAGAATGGCTCAGGCCATGGTGGACCAAGGCCCTAGATGGGCAGAGCATTGCCCCCTGGTGGGCATGCTGGGTGGATTCCGGTTGGGCACATGCAGGAGTATGTCTGACTGCCTCCTCAATTCTAACTTTGAAAAAATACAAACAAAACAAAAAACCCACTGATATTCCTCTCATTAATTAAACTGTTGCTGATTATCTAAATTCACCACTCTCATTCCTTGAAAACTTGCATTTGGCCCATCTTACATCAATTGTTAAATTTATATTTTTGTCACAAGCTTAATAAGTTTTATCTATTAATTACAACATGGAATTTAGTTATGACAGGTCATATAGTTTACCTGCCATCACTCAAATAATCATGTTCTCTTCCCCTAATGTCTTTATTCTTAGTCTCCTTGATCCATTTACAGCTCTAGAAATACACATCCATTTACTTTCATGATACACAACATGATAAGGGTGATAAATCTTACAGAATAAGTTATAAAACATGAGCTCCACCAAAATGTTCAGGGCTTCACTCTTATAAATGCTTTTGAAGTTTTTTAGTGTTTGTTAAACAGAAATGTGTTGGGGGTTTTTTTTGACAGATTTTAAATTCTTTACCCATAGAAATATAAATATCCTATACAAAAAATTAACTTATTTTAAAACCTCTAGAGTGATAACTGAAATATATGAGTGTACTTTTATTCTGTCTCTGAGTTATGATAGGTTCACATAAATTTGTGAGTCTTTGTATATGATGTGTCTTTTTTATTATTTCTATGCTGTCTGCTTTATTATATTATAACCAAAATTTGAGAGCTCTAATTCCCAAACAGATACTGTTATCTGAGAAATTTATATTGTAACTGCTTTTATCAGGTAGTAGGAAAAACCAATAAATCACAATGATTGGGAATCTGACCTAAAGGGGAAAACAGATTTTTATGATAGACCTCATGAAAGCCATCAGTCAAAACATGGAAAATTAAGTTTTCAGCATAGAACTAGGAAGAAAATCAAATTCTTCCATTGCTTTCTGCATTCAGCAATTACTTATTGATCACCTACTGTGTTCTTACTGATAAACTACTTCTGTGATAGGAAGGAGGCATGATTTAATAGGGTTTTACGTAAGGAAATGCATCAAGAAAGAAAATGACATGTACTGCTTTTGATGTTTATATCAATGAAGTGCCACATTGTTTCAAGAGTATTTTTGGTCTTTTGTCTAGTGACTGCTAAATTTATTACTTTTATAAATATCAAACGAAAGTTTCAGAACACAGTTATTGTATACATAAGTAAGAAGGTTTTTATTTAAACTTTATATTCTACTCGAAGTGATGTTTAAATACTGCCCATCCATCACTACATTTCTTTCTCAGCTAATGTATTCTCAAGGGTCCTTTTCTCTATTATTTTAAAAGCCCCAGTAGCAATTGAGGGTCCACCCCATGCCCACTGCGGGTGGAGGTGACCCTCAGAGTTAATCAGAATTAGCTTTAGTGACTCTCAATCAAAATTCAGGTTTGGGTGGCAGGCTTTAACCCTTTTCTAGTTTTATTGTAGAGAGGTCTGAAGAGTTCTGAGACAGGACCAAAATAATGAGGGGAGAGGAGGTTGGTGGGGTACAGCTTTGTACCAGCTGGTGTGGAGGAAGTTTAATGGTTACACTCCAAGTAAGGTTGGCCGGAGCCACTTGTCCTGCCTTCTCTGTTAAGAGGAGTTAACCTTACTAAGAGTAAGGTTCCATCAAGTGCCTGCTGCTGGTACTAACTCTACTTTTGTTCTTGTGAGATGACCTAACACAGCTGGCAGTGATGACAACTAACTCACATTTTCCTCTTTGGGATCAGGCTTCCTTTTTTTTCTCTGGCAGAAATATTACAAAATTACAACATAAAGTAATTTGCTATATTTTTCTTGGTGTGTAGCAAGGCATAAAGACTGAAAAAAAAAATTATGAACTAGTTTGCTTCCCTTAGGATACTTGCATGTTCTCATAAGTATTGGAATGATGCAAACTTTAGGTACTCTCCCAGTCCAAGTTTATCATGTCCTTTTTTTGAAGAAGGTGGTATACCCTTCATTATGTCCTTTATTCAACAAATATTTATTGAGAAATTTTTGTGAGCCAGACATTGTTACAGAGCTATATAGCAGTGAGCAAAGTAGGATAAAAAAAATTACTGCCTTTGTAGTCAACCCTAGTGAAAGCAAATAATAAACAAGGTAAATAAGCCAATTGTATGATATATTTACCAAGTATTTAGAGAACTATTAAACGCTGAAGATTGAGCTGGGAAGAGGGTCAGGAAATAGTAGATATCAAATAGGAACTCATTGAGAAGGTGGCAGTTGAGAAATGGCCTGAATACAATGAGAGAGTAAGACATTAAGTTATTAGAAGAGCATTCCAGGCACAGACAACAGCAATTGCAACCAGCCTGAAGCAGGAACACTCCTGGCATGTTGGAGAAGCTACATGCAAGCCAGTGTGGCTGGAGTATAGTGAGACCCTACATACCAGGAGTGCAGGTGGTCAGAGAGAGCTGGGCACCAGGCTGTCAACTGCCTTAGAAGCCGTTAAGAGGTCTCTGGCTATTCTCTGCCAATTAGGAAACCATTAGCAAGTTTTGAATAAAGTGACCTAATCGAGGTAACATTTTTTTTTAATTTTTTTTAATTGTATTTATTTTTAATGGGGTGACATCAGTAAATCAAGATACATATATTCAAAGATAATATGTCCAGGTTATCTTAAAGTTCAATTATGTTGCATACCCATCACCCAAAGTCAGATTGTCCTGTCACCCTCTATCTAGTTCTCTTTGTGCCCCTCCCCCTCCCCCTTCCCTCTCCCTCTCCCCCTCCCCCCTCCCCCCATAACCACCACACTCTTATCAAATGGATCAAAGATCTAAACATAAGACCTGAAACAATAAAGTACATAGAAGAAGACATAGGTACCAAACTCATGGACCTGGGCTTTAAAGAGCATTTTATGAATTTGACTCCACAGGCAAGAGAAGTGAAAGCAAAAATTAATGAATGGGACTACACCAGACTAAGAAGTTTTTGTTCAGCAAGAGAAATTGATAACAAGATAAACAGACAGCCAACTAATTGGGAAATGATATTTTTAAACACCTGCTCAGATAAGGGCCTAATATCCAAAATATACAAAGAACTCATAAAACTCAACGACAAACAAACAAACAATCCAATAAAAAAATGGGAAGAGGATATGAACAGACACTTCTCCCAGGAAGAAATACAAATGGCCAACAGATATATGAAAAGATGCTCATTTTCTTTAGTTATTAGAGAAATGCAAATCAAAACTGCAATGAGATACCACCTCACACCTGTTAGACTAGCTATTATTAACAAGACAGGTAGTAGCAAATGTTGGAGAGGTTGTGGAGAAAAAGGAACCCTCATCCACTGTTGGTGGGAATGTAAAGTAGTACAACCATTATGAGGTAACATTTTAACAGGATCCTTTTGCTGCTCTGTTGAGAAAGAACTGTAAGGAAGCAATGTGGAAGCAGAGTGCAATTAGCAAGTTCTCGGTGACAATTTGGACTATGTGGTAGCATTGAGCTGGATGAGCTGATAGGCTGATACTAATGTGAAGTGTGAGAGAGAGGAGAGGATGGTGACTCCAAAGTCATAAATGAAAGAATGACTTGTGCTTTATTGAAACAGAGAAAACTATGAGAATAGAATTAGTTTTGACAGAAGAAGGAAAAGAAGAGGGTTATCAGGATCTCAGTTTTCTTTCTTTTTTTGTGTGACAGAGACAGAGAGAGGGACAGATAGGGTCAGACAGACAGGAAGGGAGAGAGATGAGAAGCATCAATTCTTTGTTGAGGCTCCTTAGTCTCCTTAGTTGTTCATTGATTGCTTTCTTATATGTGCCTTGACTAGGGGATGGGGGGCTGCCGCAGAGCCAGTGATCCCTTGGTCAAGCCAACGACCTTTGGGCTCAAACAAGTCATCATGAGGTCATGTCTATGATTCCATGCTCAAGCCAGGGACCCCACGCTCAAGCTGGTGAGCCTGTGCTGAAGCCGGATGAGCCCGCACTCAAGCCAGCAACCTCAGGGTTTTATACCTGGGTCCTCCATGTCCCAGTTTGAAGCTCTGTCCACTGCACCACCGCCTGGTCAGGCAGGCTCTCATTTTTAGACCTGCCAAGTTTGAAATGCTCTTAGACATTAACTGGAGATCAGATAGAGGCCCTGGATGGAGACCTAAGTTTGGAATTCACTGACATATATAAATATATAACATGTAAAACTGAGGGGACCAAGGGGATTACCAAGAGAGTGAGCATAGAGACTAAAGCGAATGTGCATGTCCAAGAGCTGGGATGAAAAGTAACCAACAAAGAAAACAGCTGGGGTTCTGTGAGAGTGAGGAATGTGGTTGCCAGGAAGTTAAAAAAAAAAAAAAAGATTCCAAAAGAGTAGGCAGCTCTGTTTAATGCTGCTAACAGGTCAGATAAAGTAGTTTTAACAAGTACCCCTGATTTAGTTGTAGTGGGGGTCCTTGATGGCTTTTAAAGAAATAGTTTCAATGGATCAGAGGTTTGGGTAATCTGATTGGAAGGGTTCACGCAGGAGATGAGAAATTGGAGATAAAAACTATAAATAACTCTTTCAAGCAGTTTTGTTGTAAAGAGAAAGAGCAAGGTGACATGGTTATGGGCCAGGTGATGTGGTTCTGGCCAGCCTGATGAGGCAGGATTGTCATAGGGCTTGCTGACAGCCAAGTGCTATGAGTGTGGGCATTCATTAGCTGTGCAAAGGGTCAGTAACCTCCAGTGACACAGAGATTTTTGAAATGTTTGTCATTGATATATTAGTGCTAAAAAGCCAGCTCTCTTAATGTACAAATATTCTTCCCTTTTTACCTCTTATTTTGTCTAATATTTTTACTAGTTTTTTTTTTTGAAAGTCAGTTTTTTAACTGTATTGCTTAGATTTCTTGAGAAGGACCATATTTTATTTTTCTTTACATATCCATCTCGTAGCCCAGCTCCTGGCACATGGAAGACTCTACAAATGTTTTTTTTAAATGAATGACCATTATGTTCCGTATTGCCATATAATGTGTTTGAGGTAAAGTTAGTGTCTTCCTAAAGTTTGCTAGTAATTTCTAAGTAGAGATTTTGTTTGGTCATTTTGTTTTCCATAGAGTTCCTATGGAGCAGATGTAGTGAGGACGGGCTCTCTGAAGCTCAGTGGCACATCCAGTGGGAATTCATCTTTGAAAAGGACAAAGCGAAAGGCACCTTCCCCACCCTCCAAAATACCCCTGCATCAAAGTGGTGAAAATAGTCACGTGACTGGTAATGTTCTTTTTCCCATTACTATCACATTTGTATCACATTTTTTTAGTATAGACATTAGGAATGATATAGGTTACAAATCATGTCTTTGTATTAACAATAATACTTAAACTTAGGATTTTAGTTAAATTTTAATAGCAATCCCTAATAATCTCACTTAATTACCTTTTAAAAATCTGCAACATGACAAAATGAAAAAGTTATGCAGCTCCATTAGCCTAATATGAATCTGTGCTAATTTGTAAATCTGTTCAGAAAGATCCAGCCATTTCAGGACTGGCTACATGTGGAAATGGAAATCTAAATAGATCAGTAAAATGGCTATCTCTTTCTGAATTACAAAAAAAAAAATAAACTAAGCTGCTACGGAATTGTTTCTTTTGTGAATACGACCTGTTTCTAAGTCGTGCTGTTTCTGTGTTCTAGCCCCGCAGTCAGCACCCGTAGTTCTTACCTACAGCGTTTCCGGAGCCAGCTCTCCAGAGGGGCTGGCAAGCCCAGGTATGTACCACACCTTTGCTCCTTATCATGTGATTATGGGAAGAGATCTTTCCTGACTGTTGAGGTAATGAATCAAGTTATAATGCTATGTTTATGAAAGGGATCCAGATGCTTTGGCTCCGTTTTCCAAATTTTATATTATGAAGTTGAAAAAATTTTCCCCTAGGTTTTAGAGTATGAAATGGGCACAAATCAAAATTTTTGTTCTGGTACCTTGAGTACTTTCCTGACCAGATCTCCTGTTTTCTCCTGTGTAATATCAGGTCATCAGTTATTAATATCCTTCCCAAGAGTAATGACACATGTTGGTGTGTGTTCATAAGAAAGTTACATGGAAGTGTAAAGCACCATTCCTCATGCAACTGTCCCTGGTATGAATTTAACATACAAAGGGTTCTAATCTAATAATAAAAATTTGTTATTATGAAATATTTTCTATTATATGTTTGGAGTCTCTCTCCCTAAATGAAATTCCAGTAAGAATAAAGTAATTTTATCTAATACTGTTTGCCAGTATTTTTTTTTCTTTTTTATTTTTTTTTGTATTTTTTCTGAAGCTGGAAACGGGGAGAGACAGTCAGACAGACTCCCGCATGCGCCCGACTGGGATCCACCTGGCGCTCTGCCCACCAGGGGGCGATGCTCTGCCCCTCCGGGGCGTCGCTCTGCGTGACCAGAGCCACTCTAGCGCCTGGGGCAGAGGCCAAGGAGCCATCCCCAGCGCCCGGGCCATCTTTGCTCCAATGGAGCCTTGGCTGCGGGAGGGGAAGAGAGAGACAGAGAGGAAGGGGGGGGGCGGGGGTGGAGAAGCAAATGGGCGCTTCTCCTATGTGCCCTGGCCGGGAATCGAACCCGGGCCCCCCGCACGCCAGGCCAACGCTCTACCGCTTAGCCAACCGGCCAGGGCCTTTGCCAGTATTTTTAATAGCTAATAGCTACT
The DNA here is from genome assembly GCF_036850765.1 of Saccopteryx bilineata. Taxonomy (NCBI): domain Eukaryota; kingdom Metazoa; phylum Chordata; class Mammalia; order Chiroptera; family Emballonuridae; genus Saccopteryx; species Saccopteryx bilineata. The sequence goes on from NC_089494.1 coordinate 72,206,087, forward strand.
TGTTAGTAGCTATATTATGAGTATGATAACATTTCTTAATCCTTAGACTTAAAGTTAGATATATAAAAATGAATGACAAGCTAATGATGTCTAATTAAAAATAGACTAGTATTATGCCAGTAATTTAGCATGGGGATAATTTGATAGATATGAAAATTACTTAATATAAACTTACCTAATTTTTACAATTCATATTCACAATTCAGGAAGAACTCAAAAGCACCCAGATGCTCCTGAATCTTTAATATTTAAGTGATATTTAGAAAATTGGGATTTTTGACAGATCATACACAAAAATTCTTCTTTCCTCTGTAATTAAAAATGTTACCATTAGATAACTAGTAATGATTATTCTTCACTTTTATCCCAAATGATATTAATACTGTTTGTTTCAAAAATGAAATTTATTAAGTTATATCAAACTATATAAGTGAAATGAGAAAATTCTGAAGTATTGGAAAGGAAAGTATAATTATTCAAACTTTGCTGGATACCTCTTTCTCTTTCTCTTTTCTTTTTTCTATTTTACCTCTTCTTGTTTAATGCATGAAGAATTGTGAGCTAACAAACCTAATTCTTTCTGAAATCTCTCTTGGTCTCTGCCTGCCTGAACTCTGTTGTATTAAATGCCATTTCCATAGATTTTACTTCTTTGGCAGAAGCCTCACTTAGCCCTGGGCTCCCCAGTCATGAACAGCGCACTGTGCCCAAACTGGCAGACGAAGTCTCTCTCGCCGAGTGCCCCGGAACCCCCGAGGCAGCCACAGCCTCTCTGAAATGTAGGTGACCAGTCCTTTCTTGAGATGTAAGATGAATAAAATGAGTGGTTCTGAAGAATTTCAGTTTCTCTTCTATTTACCCTTCTCCTCTTATGGCAAACAATTTGAACTTTATTATTTTCAATGTGTAACACGTAACTATAAAAAATATATTTATGTTTTTCCTTTCTTGAAGTTCTCTTTTATAACCTATGGCTTATTGTCTATAGTATTGCTTTGGTTTGGGATTTTTATTTTAAAATTCTTGGAATTATTTTGTTCCTCGATAGTAAAACTTTATTAGTTAGACAATACTTGAATGTTATTACAGATATTTTGCTCAATACGTCAGTGACCCAGAAAGAGTCCTTATCACCTCAAACTAGTATTTAAAGTTAGTATATTATCACAAAATTTTGCGGCCAATTTGGAAAATAGTTTGGCAAGTTTGTTTGGTTTTTTTAAAATAAAATTTAAGTGTTTGTTTTCTATATGACCCAGCAATCTCACTCCTAAGTATTTTCTCAAGAAAAATGAAAATCTTTGCATACATACAAACTTCTATTAATTAATATAGAATTTTTTTTAAAAAAATTTTTAATTCATTTTAGAGAGGAGAGAGAAAGGGAGACAGAGATACAGAGAGGGAGAGAGAGAGGAGAGACAGAGAGAGAAGGTGGGGAGGAGCTGGAAGCATCAACTCCCATATGTGCCTTGACCAGGCAAGCCTAGGGTTTCGAACCGGCGACCTCAGCATTTCCAGGTCGATGCTTTATCCACCACAGGTCAGGCCTAATTATTATAGAATTTTTATTCATCATTGCCAAAAACGGGAAACTACCTAGTGTCCCTAAACTGAGGAATGGATAAAAAACTGGTTGGTGCATACATTGGAATACTACCATCTACCCATAAAAAGGAACAAATGATTAATTCATGCAACAACATGGCTGAATCTCAAACGTATTATGTTCAATGAAGACAGCCAGATTTACATGGCTAGATGCTGTATGATTTCATGATGTACATTCTTGCAAAGCAAAAGTTTAGGGATAATGGTGACTAGGGGATAGAGTTAAGGGGAAGAGTTGATCACTAAGGGGCTTGGGGGATATTGGAGGTTGATTGTCGTAGATACAATATTGTAGACATATTGGCATTATAATGATTATTTCACATGTTATGATAAAGCAAGATTTTTCAAAATATATATATTTTAAAAGTAACTGAAGTTTTTAGAATATTTTTCTGTTGAATAACCTATTTTTAAGTTTACAATAAAAAAACCATTAAAATTCTCCATATTTGTTTTTTAAAGAGTACAAATAGGACACTTTTCTATTTGCCTAGAGAGAAAATTAAATAAATATATTTAAGTACTTTATTCTTCAAATATGTTCAAGCTTTTATTAATTTTGCAAATGTTCTGATAACTATAATTCAATGTTCTGCCACCTCCCCCCCTCCCCCGATTGTACAGAACTAAAAATTAAACTTTGTTCAGCTGCTATTCTGGAAGTGGAAGTATTGAATTTTATTTAAATAAGCAATGATCCAGAATCTCATTTTTTAGTTTTAACATTCACAATGAGTGTAGGTATTAACTGCTTAGAATGTTTTCTCTTTTATACCATTGGCCATTTGCTGATACTAGGGAGTAATGATAAATACATTGTTAGGCAATAAAATATTCATCACAAATATTGAGAAGCTGCACACATGCACACACTCACATTAAACTGATATGGGACAATCTTTAATATATAGTAAGTGGAGAAAAAATGTTAGGTGAAAAACAACATCATGTGTAATATGCCTCCATTTATATTAAACCAAAATAAAAAGAGAGAAAAAAACATGAGCATGCATATCTGCTTATATAAGTTCATTGTACTTCCGATAATATATAGAAAAAAACTGTTAAAAAAAGCTGCCTCAGAATCAAACTGGATAGTAATAAAAATTCATTTTTACTGTATAACACTTATTTGATTTGTATTTTTAAAAATCATATTATGCATCTAAATCAGTGGCTTTTAATCCTGGTTGCATATAGAATCACTTGAGAAGCCTTAAAAATTCTAATTTAAGCTGACTGGTGGTGGCTCAGAGGATAAAGCATTGACCTGGAACACTGAAGACCCAGGTTTTAAACCCAGAGGGCTCAGGCTCACCAGCTTAAGTTTGAGGTTGCCAGCTTGAGTGTGGGATCATTGCCCTGTGGTCACTGGCTTGAGCCCAAATGTCCCGGCTTGAAACCCAAGGTCGTTGGCTTGAGCAAGGGGTCACTGTCTTGGCTGGAGCCTCCATCGCCTGCCCCCCCACCATCAAGACACATGAGAAACAATCAGTGAACAACTAACCTGACTCAGCTAGCAGTTTATGCTTCTCATCTCTCTTCCTGTCTCTCTCTCGCTTGCTTAAAAAAGAAGAATTCTGATTAACAGGTGTGGACTAGGATGTGAGTATAAGTATTTTAAAGGGCTCAGATAATTCTCAATTATAGTAGTACTGATAACTACTGAGTCATTTTACAAGTGTACTTACAGACAGTATAAAAATATTCTTTTCATTTACATTTAGAGGTTTTCCATGACTGTAAAAATTATTGAAATTGAAAGATATATTCTTAAATAAAATATATAACTTGAAGTTTGAGTTTAAATAATGCCTTTCTTTCTACCATGAATAAAATTTAGAGTGATAGAGCATATTATTTTTACAATTATTTGTGTCTGAGATAATCTGATTATGTTAGCATAATTACTCACCATTAGAAAAGTATTTCACTATTAGTTTTGAACTGGAATTATAAGAGTCCAGCTAATTATTATTTATAAAAATTCCTTCTTTGACAAGATTATATAGCCTGAATGAGGCAAATTAATACTTAGGATTATATCTTCATTTCTTTGTAGCTGGAATAAGCTCTGATTATAGTCTTGAAGAGATAGATGAAAAGGAGGAACTGAATGAAGTTCCGAAAGAGAAGGCTGAAAATATTTCTGGGAAATCACAAGATATTCCTTTTGGATCTACTGACATAATGAATACACTGAAAAATGATTCTGACTCAGCCCTTGGCAATGATACTGGAAAGTCCTCACAAAACTCCAAAGAAGAAAAACAAGAAACTAGAAACACAGATGGACAGTAAGTAATCTGCATGCCAAAAGTGTTGGTGACAGTTTGTTTAATTAATGCCAGTCTTCTGAAATATAGATCTTATATTTTAAATGCAAATATAAATGTCCCTTTAGTGTAGACTCTGTCCCTTTTACCGTCATTATAAGAATTTTTAACAAAGTATTTACATGTAATTTTATTTAAATAAAACCACATTCAACAGTTCTGATAGCTCTGTGACAGATAAACCGTAAGATGTAGTTAATTTATATGATTTAAATATAATATATAGTTTTATAATGTATGTATTTTACCTATTATTATTTGACCTAAATAAAACAATTAATTTAAAATTTCTCCAAATGTTCCTTAAGGATTTTCACTGACTGTTATACAAAACAATACAAAAACATACATATATCTGAGTATTATAGTCAACTTTATGATAAAGAATGCATTTTTCACTTGATCCCATGAATTAAAAACTATAATACCGTATACTTGCATTATATTAGAAATGCCAAACCATGAATAAAAATGAAATCAACTAGGCAAAATAAACCATTTTTATCAAAGTTTTGCTATAGTTTTAATGGGATTGTCTCCAAATTAAACTCTTCTATCACCAGTAATATCCAGTGAGGTCAGTCCACATCCTGATTTACCAGAAGTTGACCAGGCCAGCCGTGTTATGCTAAGTGAAATAAGTTAGTCAGAAAAAGACAAATGCCATATGATTTCACTTATATGTGGAATCTAAAGAACAAAATTAGTGAATACACAAAACAGGAACAGACTAAAAGATACAGAGAACAGACTGATGGTTTCCAGAGGGGAGGGGCTTTGGGAGACTGGATGAAAAAGGTAAAGGGATTAGACGTACAGATTGGAAGTTACAGAATAATTCATGGGGATGTAATATACAGCTCAGAGAATATAGTCAGTAATATCGCAATAACTATGCATGATGCCAGGTGGGTACTGGAAATACCAAAGAGAGGGATACTTTTTAAAGTATATGATTGTCTAACCACTATAACTATGCACCTGAAACTAATACAAAATAATATTGAATGTAAAATGCAACAGAAAAGTAAAATGTAAAAAAACTGTTGACCATGCCAGATGCAGGACTAAACTATTTTATTTATTTGAAAGACAATAAAAACAAAAAGACATTTTTGGGAAAAGTGTTCATTTTACCAAGTTTTTTGTGTCTTTGTAACAGGGCACCCATTTGAAAGCTAATGTTTCGTAGAAGCACTTCCCCTCGGTTGCATTTTTGTTTTTGCTATTACATTTTCAGTATCTGGCAGAAAAAAGATGATTATTTCAGCCCATCTGTCATTGGAAATTATTTGTCACTGCATGTGTATGTGTTTAAATAGTATCAGTATATAATATTCAATATCATGTTTTGCAGAGGACCACACTTGATGGTACATAATGCAAGTAACGAAGAGAGGGTAGTTGACAGTGTAAGAAACTTGGAGTTGTTGGGCCCAAACCAAGAGAATGGTAAGTTCTATAAACACTAATAGCCAACACTCTCATAGCCCTTACTAGGTGCCAAGGGCTATTGTTAACGTGTTATTTTATATATATATATTTTATATATATATCTATATAATATATATATAAATTCATTTAATCTTGTATATTAGCTCATTTAAAGGAATTATTATCTTTAGTTCCATTTTACAGATGATTGAGCCACAAAGATATTATGTAACTTATCTGAAGTACCACAATTAATAAGTGGTGGGCCTCAGATTTTAACTCAGGCAATATTACTCCAGAGTGTGTTTTTAATGATGTGTGTGCCCCTTTTGTCATTGTTGTTAAATGTTGGCGGTTATCTGACCTAGATTTAAAAGATATATACTCAGTGCTTCTACTTGTGATCTGTTTCTCTTTTTTTCATTCTACTGACTCCTTAGTCCAAGCCTGTTACTTCATGCTCAAGTTGCTATACCTTAGGTGAAACTTGTTTGTCTGGTTTACATCTACTTATGTAATGCTTTTTACCAGTATTTCCCATTACCCACCCCCAAATCAAAACGTCTTCTCTTCTCATGATTGTATTTTTCTAAGTTCTATCATTAGGCCCATGTACATTTTTATCTATGCATGGAAAATTATTTTCAACCTGTCTTTATCCATTCAACTACTGTTCAAATACTGCCACTTCACTTTCCCTGTATTTTGTCACTTAATTACTAGAAGCTGTATAATTCTCTAGTCCTGATTCCTCAACAAGATTGGAAAGTCTCGGAAAAGAGAATATATCTGATACTTGTTTGAATTTCTCAAAACACTTAGCAGAATACTGAGATATTTTTAAAATATATACTTTAGATTGAATTTCAGAAAAAATTATACTATATAGAATATGCAAGGAATACACAATGGTATTTTAAGGGGATATAAGGAAGTACCTTATGAATTCTCATAGTCCAATTTATTGTGTTAACATACAGAACTAGGTTAAGATTCTTAACAAATTTAGGGATGGATATATATATATATTATATATATATTATATAATATATATATATATATCTCCAGATACTTGGATAAAACCTTCATTGTCCCAGTGTCATAGATAGATAGATAGATAGATAGATAGATAGATAGATAGATATGTATGTCATTTTATGTATGTCATACATGTTGGTTAATTTAAATGTATATGTCTCTAATTCATTTTCCTCGTAGTAGTGTACCAGTATTTTTTAACTGCTGGTCTACGGATTGGTCCACCAGAAAGTTCATGCTGATCCATGAAAGAGTTAACCACTCTGATGTTGTATGAAGATAACAGACCAGTTGCTCTTAGTCAAACTTGCTTATGCTCAGGGTGATTTCTGCTTTAGCAGTCCTCGAAATAATTCTCCTATTTTCACCAGTCTCCACGTATAAAACGATTGAAAACCACTGCTTTATACCATCCTGAAATGCAATACTTAGAGGATCTAAAAATATATAATTTCCCCATTCTTTTCCTCTTGATTCAGTTTTTCACAACATATGCTATGATGGCAATAGCATTTCTATTGAGAAATCATTATATGAAAGCTGCTTCCTTCTTTTTAAAATCATAATCAAATGAGCCATGGCCAGATATCTCAGTTAGTTAGAGCATCATCCTGATGTGCCGAGGTTGCTGGCACCATCCCCAGTCAGGGCACGAACAGGAACAGATTAATGATTCTCTCGCTCTCCCTCCCTTCTTCTCTTCCTCTTTCCCTCTCTTTCTCTCTACCTCTCTCCCTCCCACTTCCCCCCAAAAAAAGACTCAATAAAAAAAGAAAAATAATAAAACCATAATAAAATTAAATAATTTTGCTATTTTGGCATCAAGTTAGTGCTAGGGGTCACAAGTACACTTCTGTAATAATACTTATTTGCATTTGCACGTGATTTGCAATGATCTTTGTCAACTTAAGGTACTTTAAAAAATAAATAATTTTTATCTTTAGAGGAGTTTTGTTCTGTTTTCTACTTTTTTTTATCTTCCCTGCCTATTCATCTAAATCATCCTTTCATCAGGTGGATAGTACAAAAATATACCTTCTCCCTCTACTGGCTATTCTTGAAAAAAAAAAATGGCCTTACCATTCATTGACACTAGGTTAGCATCATTATCAGGTATGTTTGACGATAGACGAGATAATAAATTCAGTAGTGATGCTATGTGTCCAAAACTGACAACCATTTGGAATAATCATGAAATTTTGATGAGAAATTCAGAGTTTAGACAATTATAAAGTAGGTATAACCCAACCAAAAATGTGAAAAATAGAAATTTAGATTTCTAAGCCAATAAATTAGAGTTTGTTACAGAGGATTTAATTTAAAATATATTTTTACGTTGATAGACTTTCTTTTGGAAAATGTTTCTATTGTGTAACTGGGATAAACCCATGGACAATGAAAAATAAGGGAGTAGCAAATACATTTGGACTCATTTCCTGGAGCCAGGGACCATTTCTTATACTTTTGTTCTTATAGAAGCATTAAGAGTAGTACTTTTCATACAGATATTAAAAATACTTATGAACCAAGTAAGTAAGAGCATAGCAAAAATGAGCCTCCTCCATTGTTCCTAACATATGTTCTTAATTCTATAAATTATAAAAGTTAATAATTATTTGTGAGAAAAGTCACATAGACAATGCATATTCTTATAATCAATTGGGTTTTATTTTGGAAAGATTAAAATAAAATGATATATTTAATATAGCAACCTTGCAACATAATATAAGGCATAACTACCATAACCAAATAATTGTACAATTAGCCAGGATTTAAAAATATGAAGTTTTTTTTGAATTGTATACAAGTTTACCTGGCAGCATGATATTTTTTTTTTGGCATGGATATCTTTCTTTTTTCTTCTCTCTTTTTTTTTTAAACAAAATAATTACTTTAAATATCTCATGACATTATAGGCAGTGAAACTGATGTTTACTTTATACATGAAAGTGAAGGATGATAAAACCAGAGAGAAATACTTGACATCTTTTCACGATTTGACTCCCAGAGCCTACGTTTTACTTGTGCTGTACAAACTACCATATTGAAAGAGAGGCCTCTGAGGATTTTGAAGATGAGAGGCTAGCTGATAATTCAGGAGAAATGATTCTTCTGGGCATTTAACTAGAGAAACACAGTATATAAACCAGTCTCTTTGCTCAGAACTAGACACATGGTGCACACTCATAAACCCAGGTTTCTTTCAGCTCTTTGCATCCTGTTTTTGGTTGGCAACTGTTGCTTTGTTAATCTAGACGCTGGCAAATGATTTTGTTTTCAGGAAGTCTGAATTAGAATTAAGAGGAAAAGTAGTACAGGGGAGAGGGAGGTTGTTTTCTCTACTTGAACTCTGACGTGAGAATGTGAGAAGATTGGGGTGTTTCTTCCCAAAAGAAAAATAAAAAAACACGTGATTGTTTTTAAGTAGTTGAAATCACCAATATTATTACTGAAAACACAATCCTCTTTAGTGAGGACCCTTAATTACCTACACAATCAGTTTAGATTCTGTTTTTACTTCAACTCTTTTTTTTTTTAAATAAAACATACTGCTTTATTTAAACTGTTAAGCCAAGCAAAAATCTTCCCAAAATATAAATAAAATATCAACACAAACAAATCCTCTATGTAGAGTTGAGTGGAAAAGTGTCTGAAATCTTCCTTTTAACACTGTAATTCTATGATTCCTTGATTTCTGCTTTATATTTTGACAATAAGAGTTAAACAGTTGTGCAAGGGAATAATAGATGTTTCTTTTATCCTCTCTTAAGCAATTTCCATATTTCCATATTTCTTAGTGTTTGATTTGAGTCCTTTGAAGACAGTCTACCAGGAAGGAGCTCTTATGTAATTCTGGGCTCCACTTAACACTTAGTATAAATATATATATTTCTATAATACCTATCATGAGCACCTCCCCAAAGGAACTTATTGCTATATGATACAAAATTTAGAGAATCAAAACATACTGTTAGAATATTCTTTTGTTTTTGTTTTTGTTTTTTTTGTTTTATATATATATATATATTTATAATTTCATTTTTTAATGGGGTGACATCAATAAATCAGGATACATATATTCAAAGATAACCAGTCCAGGTTATCTTGTCGTTCAATTATGTTGCATACCCATCACCCAAAGTCAGATTGTCCTCTGTCACCTTCTATCTTGTTTTCTTTGTGCCCCTCCCCCTCCCCTTTCCCTCTCCCATACCCCCCCTCCCCGCCCGTAACCACCACACTCTTATCAATGTCTCTTAGTTTCACTTCAACTCTTAAAGGTCATGTTTCTGCTGTCTGCCTTAATTAAAACTGGTAACATTTCCTGGCATTGCTTCTCCTTTAATGTTCTGTATAAAATGTAAATATACTAGGGATTATCAAAAAGACAAGGAGAATCAAAATAAATAAAATAAAAATATATTTTGAATTTGTCAATTTCTTTTGTCATTCTTAATGACTTAAATAGGAAATCTTTACTTACAAGAAGAAACATAGCAATATTGTACAGAGTGCTTGCTCTGGGTAGTATCCTATCCTAACAAGCATGTTACATAAGTGATATATAAAATATATAGTTGATCCTTGTACATCTTCAAACATGTGTTTAAACTCCAGAGGTCTGTTTTAATAAAGATTTCTTTCAATAAATACTGTAGAACTGTTTTCCCTTCCCTGTAATTTTCTTTTTTATTATTAATTTATTGTGTTTACTGTTAGATTCAGGGAGTACTGGGGCTGCCAAAGAGTGTAACTATTGAAGGAACAGTAAGTGCTGATATGGCTCCTGTGAGGCTGGGAACAAAGAAGGTCAGAGACCCTTATCAGAAGTTTAGGTTTGAAATTCGCCACTAAGCTAAAACCGGCCCCTGTTGCTATGCCAGCCCCTGTTGCTATGCTGCGTGTGACCTCCCTAGCCAATAGCTAAACTGCCACATCTGCTTCTGTACTATACTTGCTCACTTAGGATATATAAGGGCCTGGCTGTAAGCTCCAGGTGCGGCTCCCATTTGCAGCTCCTTGTGAGCACGGTGTCTCCGGACATCTCGGGAGTTCGCCCCTGCGCAGGTTAAACTGGCCAATAAAGTAACACCTAAACTCCTGAAAGTCTCCGATGTTTGTTCTCATACCCAGTGGATGCTAATTTTTACATAGATTCTAATTTCACCCGTGTTCCCCAGTACATCCCCCCTGCCCCCTCCCCATAATGCCCTCCCCCCTTCCCTCCAGGATTTGCTTTTCTGCTCTCATCCCATCCTATCAGCCTATCATCCCCTTTCCCTCTGTCCGCTTTCCTTCTGGATTCTTTGATCCCACCTCTGTCTTTATTCCGCTCTTTAGTTCATATTGTTCGTCGAATTCCTCATATGAGTGAGGTCATATTTTATTTTTCTTTCTCTGCCTGGCTTATATCACTTAACATAACAGTTTCCAGTTTCATCCATCTTGTTGCAAAAAATAATATTTCCTTCTTTTTCATGCCCCCATAGTATTCCATTGTGTATATTTACCACAGCTTTTTAATCCAATCGTCCACTGACGGACACTTGGGCTGCTTCCAGGTCTTGGCTGTTGTAATCAATGTTGCCATAAACATGGGGGTGCATTTCTCCTTTTCAAACTGTTCTATGGTGTTCTTGGGGTATATTTCTAAAAGTGGAATGGCTGGGTCAAAAGGCAGTTCGATTTTGAATTTTTTGAGGAATCTCCATACTGTTTTCCCAGTGGCTGCACCAGTCTGCATTCCCACCAGCAGTGCAGGAGGGTTCCCTTTTCTCCACATCCTCGCCAGCATTTACTCTGTGTTGTTTTGTTGATGAGTGCCATTCTGACTGGTGTGAGGTGATATCTCATTGTGGTTTTAATTTGCATTTCTCTAATGATTAGTGATGTTGAGCATTTTTTCATATGTCTATTGGCCATCTGTATGTCCTCTTTGGAGAAGTGTCTATTCATTTCTTTTGCCCATTTTTTTATTGGACTATTTATCTTCTGGTGTTGAGTTTTACAAGTTCTTTATACATTTTGGTTATTAACCCCTTATCAGACGTATTGTCAAATATGTTCTCCCATTGTATGGTTTGCCATTTTATTCTGTTCTTATTGTCTTTAGCTGTGCAAAAGCTTTTTTGTTTGATATAGTCCCATTTGTTTATCCTGTCCTTTATTTCCCTTATGTGTGGAGATAAATCAGCAAATATATTGCTATGAGTAATGTTGGAGAACTTAATGCCTATGTTTTCCTCAGGATGCTTATGGTTTCATGACTTTACATTTAAGTCTTTTATCCATTTTGAGTTTATTTTTGTGAATGCTGTGAGTTGGTGGTCAAGTTTTATTTTTTTGCAGGTAGCTGTTCAATTTTCCCAACACCATTTGTTAAAGAGACTGTCTTTACTTCATTGTATGCTATCACCACCCTTGTCAAATATCAATTGTTCATAAAGGTATGGGTTTATTTCTGGGTTCTCTGATCTGTATGCATGTTCTTATGCCAGTACCAAGCTGTTTTGAGTACAATGGCCTGGTAGTATAACTTGATGTCTGGAAGTGTGATACCACCCACTTTATTCTTTTTCAAGATTGCATTCGTGTTCTTTTATGGTTCCTTATGAATTTTTGGCATATTTGTTCTATATCTTTGAAGTATGTTCTTGGAATTTTGATAGGAATTGCATTGAATTTATAAATTGCTTTGGGTAACATGGACATTTTAATGATGTTTATTCTTCCTAGCCATGAACATAGTATATGCTTCCACTTGTTCGTATCCTCCTTGATTTATTTTATCAATGTTTTATAATTTTCTGAGTACAATTCTTTAACCTCCCTGGTTAAATTTACTCCTAGGTATTTTTTTTTGTTGTTGCAATAATGAATGGGATTGTTTTCTTAATTTCTCTTTCAGACATTTTGGTGTATAAAAATGCCTCTGATTTCTGAATATTAATTTTATTTCCTGCCACGTTGCTGAATTCATTTATTAGGTCCAGTAGCTTTTGACTGCGACTTCAGAGTTTTCTATGTACAGTATCATATCATCAGGAAATAATGATAGTTTTACTTTTTCTTTTCCAATATGGATGTCTTTTATTTCTTCTTCTTGTCTGATTGCTGTGGCTAGGACTTCAAAAGTATATTGAATAAGAGTGTGAAAGGGGGCACCCTTGCCTTGTTCCTGATCTTAAGGGGATTGCTTTTAACTTTTGCCCATTGAGTATGATGTTGGCTGTGGGCCTGTCATAAATGGCCTTTATCATGTTGAGGTATGTTCCGTGTATTCTCACTGTGCTGAGAGTTTTTATCATAAATGGGTGCTAGATTTTATTGAATGCTTTTTCTGCATCTATTGATATTATTATGTCGTTTTTGTTCTTTCTTTTGTTTATGTGATGAATCACATTGATTGATTTGTGAATATTGTACCAGCCTTGCCTCCCCAAAATAAATCCCACTTGATCATGATATATGATTTTTTTCATGTATTTTTGGATCCAGTTTGCTAATATTTTGTTGAGAATTTTAGCATCTAAATTCATCAGGGATATTGGTTTATAGTTTTCTTTCTTTGTGTTGTCTTTGCCTGGTTTTGGTATCAGATTATGCTCACTTCATAAAAGGAGCTTGGAAGTTTTCCCTCCTCTTGAATTTTTTGAAATAGCTTGAGAAGGATAGGAATTCTTTAAATATTTGGAAGAATTCGCCTGTTAAGCCATCTGGCCCAGGGCTTTTGTTTGTTGGGAGTTTATTGATAACTGTTTTTATCTCATTTGTTGTAATCAGTATATTAAGGTTTTCTGATTCTTCCAGATTGATTTTTGAAAGATTACATTTTTCAAGGAATTTTTCCATTTCCCCTACATTGTCTAATTTTTTGTCATACAGTTCTTCATAACATTTTCTTACAATCCTTTGTATTTTTGCTGTGCCCATTGTTACTTCTCCACCCTCATTTCTAATTTTATTTATTTGAGTCCTTTCTCTTTTTTTCTTGGTGAGTCTGGCTAAGGGTTCATCAATCTTATTTACTTTTTCAAAAAACCAGCTATTGATTTCATTTCATTGATTCTCTGTATTGTTTTTTTAGTCTCTATGTCATTTATTTCTGCTCTGATATTTATTATTTCTTTCCTTCTACTTCCTGTAGGTTTTACTTGCTGTTCTTTTTCTAGTTCTTTTAGTTGCAGGATTAAGTTGTTTTTTTGAGCTTTTTTCTAGCTTCTTAGAAAGGTGTGCCTGTAATGCTATGAACCTCCCTCTCCAGACTGCTTTTGCTGTGTCCCAAAAATTTTGAGTGGTTGTATGCTCATTTTCATTTGTTTCAAGGAAATTTTTTATTTCTTCCTTGATCTCATTGTTGACCCAGTCATTGTTTAATAACATGCTGTTTAGTTTCCAAGTGTTTTTCAGATTTCCTATTGTAGTTGATTTCTAGTTTTATGCCATTGTGGTCAGAGAAGATGCTTGATATGCTTTCAATCTTCTTAAATTTGTTGAGACTTGTTTTATGCCCTAATTTGTGGTCTATCCTAGAGAATGTACCATGAGCACTTGAAAAGAATGTATATTGTGCTGCTTTAGGGTGGAAGATTCTGAAGATATCTAATAAATCCTGTTGATCTAGTGCAGGGGTTCCCAAACTATGGCCTGCGGGCCGCATGTGGCCCCCTGAGGCCATTTATCCAGCCCCCACCACACTTTTGGAAGGGACACTTCTTTCACTGGTGGTCAGTGAGAGGAGCACAGGATGCATTCGCAAAGCGCAGCAGTACTACTTCCGGTGACACAGGATGCACGCATCACAGCTCCGGAAGCACGTCATATCACTTGTTATGGCTAGCAGTGACAAATATGGAACCTGACATTGATCATCTCATTAGCCAAAAGCAGACCCATAGTTCTCATTGACATATTGGTCAGTTTGTTGATTTAAATTTACTTTTTTTTTCATTTTAAATATTGTATTTGTTCCTGTTTTGTTTTTTTTACTTTAAAATTAGATATGTGCTGCAGTGTGCATAGGGATTTGTTCATAGTTTTTTTATAGTCCAGCCCTCCAACAGTCTGAGGGACAGTGAACTGGCACCCTGTGTAAAAAGTTTGGGGACCCCTGATCTAGTGTATCCCTTCATTCTGTGTTTCTTTGTTAATTTTCTTTCTTGAGGATCTATCCATTGATGTTAGTGGGGTATTGAAATCCCCTACTATTATAGTATTGCTGTTGATCTCTCCCTTTATGTCCATCAAAATCTGCTTTATATATTTAGATACTCCTATATTAGATGCATAAATACATATTTACAATAGTTATATCCTTCTGTTGGATTGCTCCCTTTATCATTATGTAGTGACCTGCTTTATTTTGTACTATAGCCTTTGTTTTAAAGGCTATTTTGTCAGATATATATAAGTATTGCTACCCCAGATTTTTTTTCATTTCCATTAGCATGAAATATTTTTTTTCATCCTTTTACTTTCAGTCTATGTATATCTTTTGTTTTGAGGTGCTTCTCCTGTAGACAGCATATGTATGGGTCCTGTTTTCTTACCCATTTAGCTACCTTATGTCTTTTGATTGGAGCATTTAATCCATTTACATTTAAGGTTATTATTGATATGTAATTGTTTATTGCCATTTTATTCTTTAAAGTTATATTCCTCTTTTACTATATTCTTTTCCCCCTTTGTTCTGTTTACAACAGGCCCCTTAACATTTCTTGCAGCATTGATTTGGTTGTAATGAATTCGTTGAGTTTTTCTTTTTCTTTTTGGTCTGGGAAGCTTTTTATTTCTCCTTCAACTTCAAATGATAGCCTTATGGATAAAGAAACCTTGATTGTAGGCTCTTGTTCTGCATTACTTTGAATATATTTTGCCATTCCCTTCTGGCCTCAAGTGTTTCTGTTGAGAAATTGGTGTCATCCTTATGGGGGCTCCTTTGTAGGTGATAGCTTTTTTTCTCTAGCAACTTTTAATATTTTCTCTTTATCTCTTGGCTTTGGTATTTTAATTATGATGTGTCTTGGTGTAGGTTTTTTTGGGTTTTTTCTTTAATGGAATTCTCTGTGCTCCTTGAACTTGTGTGACTTTTTTCTGCATCAATTTAGGGAAGTTTTCAGCTATCATTTCATTGAACAAGGTCTCTAACCCTTGTTCTTTCTCTTCTTCCTCAGGAACCCCTATGATGAGGATGTTGTTTCTCTTTAGGTTTTCACAGAGCTCTCTTAGAGTTTTCTCAGATTTTTTGAGTCTCTTTTCTTTTTGCTGCTCCACTTCCGTGCTTTCACTTATCTTGTCCTCTAAGTCACTGATTTGATCCTCTGCTTCATCCAGCCAGCTTTAATTCCTTCCAGTGTAATCTTCATTTCTGATATTGTGTTTGTCATTTCTGTCTGGTTCTTCTTTATGATTTCTGTGTCCTTTTTGATGCTTTCAGTTTCTTTACTGAAGTATTCATTATGTCCATTCATTATAGCTTTGAGATCTTTGAGCATCCTAAAAATCATTATTTTATACTCTGCATCCAGTAATTTGATTACTTCCAATTCATCCAGGACTTTATCAGAGAATTTATCTTGTTGAAGCATATGACTTAAGCTTCTCTGCATACTCATTATTCTCTATGACTTGTAGGCTTCTTCCAGCTGCAATCTCCTTACCTAGTAGAGCCTCTTTGAAGTCCTGATTTGTTTTCTTCTCAGTTTTCTTAACTCAGTGGTAGTCTTGTTTACTGATCTGAGCAGGGGGCTTATTTGGAGCTATATCCAGGAATGAAGTGGGTGTAACCTGAGACTCTGAAGGCCCCATCTGGCCAGTTTTTCTCCAGAGTCAGGGTGCTTTCTCAGTTTTAGTAGAGGGAGGTATATCTCAGATCTCCATGGAGACCTGAGTTACTGCCCCTTCCTCCCCACTTCCTGTTTTCAGCTGTGTCTTGTTGCTCTAATTGGAGTTGGAGAGCTTTCTGGAGGTGGGTCACCCAGAACCACTTTAGGCTTGTACTTTGTTGAGAGTTCAACCCCTCCCCCAGCTATGGCTGCCTCTGCACTGAATGAGTCAGTTTCTCAGGTCATCCCATGCATTCTTCTGCCCATCACCATCTGTCTCTCTCTCTCCCCACTTTCCTTTTGGAAGACAAGCCAGCCCTCAGCTCGCCTCATTTCCAGGTCCTCAGGCAAGTGGCTGTGAGCAATATTCTCTGCTCTTCTCCTTGTAATGAGAGCCCTTCTGTGCTCTCAGTCTCACCCCACCTTTGTTCCTGGAAGCAGGGGAGACTCGGCGCTCCCTACCAGGCTTGGTGTGGCTTCTTTTTTGCTCCTTAGTTTTTAGACCTGTTCTTTTAATCCATAGTTGGTTTTTCATACTGATTGTTCCTAAATTAATTTGTAATCCAGTTTGGTGGTGTGAGCTGGTAGTCTGTGCATCTGCCTCCTCCACTGCCATCTTGGTTCTCCCCCTATGATTTTCTTAATAACATTTTCTTTTCTCTAGCCAACTTTATTGTAAGAATACAGTATATAATACATGTAGCATAGAAAATATGTGTTAATTGGCTGTTTATGTTACCAGTCTGGCTTCTAGTCTACAGTAGGCTATTAGTAAAATTTTGTGGGAGTCAAAAATTATATCTGGATTTTTAATTGTGTAGAGAGATCGGCACCCCAAATCCCATGTTATTCAAGGGTCAACTGTAATATGTATTTTGACCTTTTCATATCTGAGCAAACTGAGGCTCAAATGGTTAAGTAATAAGTTGTGTTCACAGAGATTATAATTAGTCAAGCCAGGTTGCAGATGGGTTCCAGACTTGGGTCTCCATGACATCAAAGCCCATGCTGTTGTCTATAAATGCCATTATCTGCTTTTATATAACTAGGGAGCTAAAATTGTCCCTGTGGAATTTAAACCAACCTATTCTACTTTTGGGGAGGTAAACGGAGATTTTTCTACTTTTTTCATATACTTAACTTTATGATTATCTTTTGTCTTTCAGTAGATAAAAATGAAGTAATTGTCATTTCAATAAACATGGAAGATAATATGAAAAACAGAGTGAGGAGAACAGAAATCAGTGAAGGAGGTGTTGCCCAAAATAATAATGTGGACATGGAAGTTGACAGATTTCAAGCACATAAAACTGAAACTGCCAGAAGTAACAAGGAAAATTGTCTCACTGCTTTATCAATGCCAGGCCAAAAACTGCATCAATCCAGTGAAGAAAAGACAAAAATGCAAGATGCAGCAATTCAAACAACTCCTTCCTGTAACAATTTCAATGGGAATCACTCACATCATCACCTGTCTGATTTGAAAGTTGATGAAAGTGTGCAAATTGCAAGTAACAACAAAGCAACTCAACATTCATGTTTAAGTCCACAAGATTCTGTAGATACCTCAACAGAATTCAGATTTCAGGGCTCCCTAACTGTACATTCAGAAGATCAACTCACCACAAAAGGTCCAATTTATGCACACGGTAATGATGTTCTTTTGCCTCCTGTAGATGGGATTAATAAAAATTCAACTGCTTCTTATCTAAAGAATTATCCACTTTACAGACATGACTACCATCCAAAGCCAAAACCTTCAAATGAAATTACAAGAGAATATATACCCAAAATTGGGATGACTACTTATAAAATAGTGCCTCCCAAATCCCTGGAAACATTAAAAGACTGGGAATCAGAAACCTTGGGGTGTGAAGATTACCAGGATATACATACTTTAGGAAAAAAACACATGCATGAGACTGTGAAAGAAACTGCAATCCAAACAGAAGATCTTGCTATTTCTGAAAGCCCAAAGGAGCCGCAGATAGACCTTAAAACCAAGCCTACCCTGAGATCGCAGCATCAGGTGCACAGTGTGGAGAGTGTGCACCACAGCGCCCTGGAAAATCCTCTGAAACCTACTCCCAGAATGATGAGAGACACTGGCACAGCTCCTTTTGCACCGAATTTGGAAGATATAAACAATATTTTGGAGTCAAAACTTAAATCTAGGGTTTCAAATCCCCAGACCAAACCAAGTTCTTTTTTCTTGCAAATGCAAAAAAGAGTTTCAGGTCACTATGTAACATCTGCAGCTGCCAAGAGTGTCCACACTGCCCCTAATCCTTCTCCAAAGGAACTACTAAAGAAAGAGGCAGAAAGGGACATGATACCTCCCCCAGAGCAAACTCTTTCTCCCTTAAATACAACAACTCACTCTCTTCCACAGCCAGATGTTAAAAACACTGATGATGGCATCAGCTTTCAGAAGCCACCTGAAACCTCTCCTCCTCCTGTAGCTCCAAAACCTGTTTCTCTTCCCCCAAGTCAGTTAGCAGCATTAAATCTGAAGACTTTGAAAGCTTTTGGTGCCCCACGACCTTACTCAAGCTCTGCTCCTTCGCCGTTTGCCCTGGCTGTAGTGAAGCGGTCACAGTCTTTCAGCAAAGTGCGTACAGAAACATGCAGTGACGGTGCATCTGCCCGATCTCCAACTGACACAGAGGCAGAGAAGAGTCCTTTTGTAAGTAAATTTGTGGACGTCCCACAACGAAGTGTCAGTAATAAGGTAAATGTCACCTCTTTAAAAATAAGGGGTTCTTGCTTGATTAGGCAGTGGCGCAGTGGATAAAGCATCAGACTGGGACCCAGAGGACCCAGATTCAAAACCCTGAGGTCACTGACTTGAGCGCAGGCTCACCAGGTTAAGTGCAGGGTCGCTGGCTTGAGTATGGGATCAGAAACATGACCGCATGGTCACTGGCTTCGACTCACCCTGCTGTAGCTCTCCTGTCAAGGCACATATGAGAAAGCAATCAATGAACAACTGAGGTGCCGCAATGAAGAGTTGATGCTTCTCATCTCTCTCCCTTCCTGTCTGTCTGTCATTATCTGTCCTTCTCTCTGTCTCTCTATCTCTGTCATACACAAAAAAAAATAAGGGGTTCTTGTAAAGTACGGTTTAAATGGGGGTTAACAAGCATGTTTATATGTTTGTGTATTATTTAAATCTGAATTTATATTAATCTAATATCAAACTACCTACTGTCAAAACATACAATCTGATCATTCTCAGAATTGTTATAATTCATATAACCTGATTTATATATAAGGTAATCATATAATTATTTCATCAGCAAATATTTTTATTTAAAATTTCTTTGCTCATACATTTGTATAGTGTACTACTAGTTTATAGTACTGACTCTATTTTCTTGTGTGTTGCTTATCTCAGTTTATTTGTAACTTTTCTGGATGTTCTGGTTTACTTTATTTTTTCTCCAGTATACATAATTACAAAGAAGTTTTAATTATATAGAAATATAAATAATATTAAAGCCTAGATAAAATAAACAAGTATCTCTCAGGTATACATTTTCTGTCATATATACCTAACAGTTTAGCAAACATTTTTACATATAAATAATTTAAATTAAAATCAGAGTTTAAATATGTAATTTTCTTAATTTTCCATTTTGTTAATTCACTGTTAGCTTTTCCAGTTGTGTGTATGTTCACCAAACTATCATTTAACCACTATATTATCTTAATAATTTACAAAAAAGGAGGTATTTGTTGACTTCGTGTTTGCTAACTATTATAATTTGCCTGACTGTTTAACTAATTGAAATAGTTAAAGGAGAGGATGAACTTCACAGTATTAATTATTTTGGAATCAAAATGTAATTTTTAAAAATGACTTCATGTGCTTTTACTCTGAAATTGTTTAAAGAATACTTCCATATTGTGTGACAGTTCCAGAAGTATTTTTTTACTTTTTCAAACATTCATAGAATAATAGAACATTAACCATATTGCCAAGTAAAAATTTCCCATAATTTAGTATATGTGTTGCCGAAGCGAGCACAAAAATTTCCCATAATTTAAATGCAGTATTTATCTTGAAGAATATTTCTTCATGTACTTCACATTTATGTTCATTACTTTGATATAATGTCAGGAAGAGATATATGAGATTAATTCTGTACTTGGAAACAAAGCCTGTGGTTTTTTTTAGAATGAAATACTTTTCCTAAACAACAGAAGCTTAATTGAGAAAATACTATTTTTGAGCCACTGCCTGAGCTTTGTTTAGCTTATCATTTGTATAGATATTTATTTGGCAGTTTGAAAAAGACATAATTCAAATTCTTTTGTAACAGTTGCCAGTTAAATTTGTTACTAAATCTTCATTCTTAAGAAGTTTAATTATATTTTAATTTTTAAATTTGGAGATTCCTAATGGGAAAAATAAATAAAACATTGCCACTTCCTCTGACTTCCAAAAACATAAAACAAGCCACTACATGTAGCATAATCATTAATATTTCATTATTAGACCATATGTTAGGTTCAACCAATGTAAATTTACCAATATTTGTCTATTTTGTACCACCAAATATAATAATTTCAGCTTGACAGTGGTGGCGCAATGGATAGAGTGTCAACCTGGGATGCTGAGGTCCCATGTTTGAAACCCCAAGGTTGCCTGCTCAGGTGCAGGCTTGTTAGCTTCAGCACAGGGTCACCAACCTGAGCCCAAAGTTCACTGTCTTGAAGCCCAAAGGTCGCTGGCTTGAGCAAGGGGTCACTGGCTCACCTTGAACCTCCCCCAAACTGCCACCCCCATCAAGGCATGTATGAGAAGCAATCAATGAACAGCTAAAGTGATACAACTACAAGTTGATGCTCCTCATTTCTCTCCTTTCCTGTCTCTCTTTCCCTCCCTCTCTCTCTGTCTTTCTCAATAATTCACAACCTAATATGTTGAAACGTTGAAACAGGTTATTTTTTAGTCTGTGGAATATTTTTAATTCGTTCAATTTTTTTAGCCATTCCTATTAGAGACATCAGCCTTATTTGACTCAAGGACAGTATAGTTATCCCTGTGTTTATGAAACAAAGAGAAGTGCCACTTCTCTTTCTTAGCCCCCTTCTAGTCTAGAGAAGGAAATTAATACCCTCTTTCCAGCTGAGCTCTGGCAGCCACGATAATTCAGTGGGTGAGGAAATAGAGCTTTGTCTAGAAAACCAATGTGGCAAATGGTGATTCTTAAAGAATGATTGATAAAGAAAAAATATTGGAAATTGGCCCATTTTTCACTTGGTCTTCCCATAAATGTTTTGCATTTATTGTTTTAGGGAAATAACTCTGCACATAATGAACAGAATTCTCAAATACCATCTCCAACTGACTGCCCATCACTCACCCTTAAAAGGCAAAGTTCTTTAACATTCCAGAGCTCTGACCCAGAAGAAATCCGACAGAGTTTGCTGATTGCAATCCGTTCTGGAGAGGCTGCGGCCAAGTTGAAAAGGGTAAGTTTTCTTTATCAGGTGGATGACAGTGGGTGTATTTTCAACATTGTCAAATTAATACTTAGGGGAAATTGGTTTCTGGCTTTTAAACTCGAATAGGAAAGATGTCAGACATTCTTTTATGTCAGGGGTCGTTTTTGAAGTATAATCTGAGAGCATCCAGAGTCTTACACATACTTAGAAATATGTAAGGTCTGTTTTGCATAACGTGGGCCAGGTGCAGAACATGTCTTTTGCTCATTATTCTGTAACTATATATAGAAAGCCCCTGAACTCTTATCTTAAGAAGTTGTTAGCCCAATGTGAAAAGGTTCTTTCAAAAAGAAAACCCGCCCTGTTCCAGAGAAGCTGCACTGCAGATAATAACCTGCATGTTTCTACTCACAGTACTAAGGTAATCAAGTTACTACCATATATGGGATTAGAAGGGGGAGGGAGAAGAGAGAGATATTTTTATAGGTGGAACCAAAAAATGCAGGGGAAACCTAGAGAAATTTAGATGAGACATAATATAGAAATTCAAGTTGCCATAATGCCCTGCCAGAGCTGTTTGGCTTATCTGTTCTGAGAAGTGGGAGAGCTTAGGGATAGGAGGTGTGCTTCTCGTGGCAGATGCCAAGCAGCTGTCGCAGGGAGTGTCCTCCCTCTGTCACCCCCTCCCACTGAAAGAGGACGTGGGAAAGCCCAACGCCTGGCACCAGCACTTGGCCTTCTCATGCTGTAGCCTCCCTAAAGGTCTTTCTTGTTCTCCCCTTTGTCGCCTTGGTTGCAAGTTTCCCAACAGTTAAATAAGAAAAGTAGGCATTATCCCATTTCCTCCATAGGCATTTCGTTTTGTAAATTCCTTCTCTAATCATTTTAGAAGCTATTTAGAGACAAGTCAGTGACTTGAGTAAAACCCTGAGCTCGACAGTGGGGAGTCTGGGAAGCAGCAGGAATGCTGCAGAGTCAAGGAAAAGGGAAGGCGTGTTGGGTCATGTGCGAGGCTAGCCTTGCGCTCTGGCCGGTTTCCTCGGTGCGTTTCAGAGGAGCTGCGAGCGACAGCATTCTGACGGAGGGCTTGGTGTGTCCTTCTGTGTACACATAGAGACACAGCAAAATGTTGTGTGTTGTGAGGAGCGAAGGAAACGTGAAGGAATAATTCAGGTTGAATTTTGTAGATTACTTGTAGCCTGAATTTAGGTGCCAGGCAGCAAGAGAATTTGGTAGAGCTTTGCATAGAAAAATTGGTACTTCATGGGTCATGACATTTATTTTTTTATGTGTGTGGGAAAAAGTCCCTGTTAAATCACACATTCTCATGACAATATTTTTATTTTTAATCTTGTAAATTAAGGATGTGTTTCAAATATATCACTTCCAATCTAAAGCATTCTCAAGTCAGTAAATTTGACAAGCATTTTATTTATTTATTTATTTATTTATTTATTTATTTATTTATTTATTTATTTTACAGGAACAGAGAGTCAGAGAGAGTGATAGATAGGGACAGACAGGAACGGAGAGAGATGAGAAGCATCAATCATCAGCTTTTTTGTTGTGACACCTTAGTTGTTCATTGATTGCTTTCTCATATATGCCCTGACCGTGGGCCTTCAGCAGACCGAGTAACCCCTTGCTCAATCCAGCGACCTTGGGTCTAAGCTGGTGAGCTTTTTTTCGCTCAAGCCAGATGAGCCCACACTCAAGCTGGTGACCTTGGGGTCTCGAACCTGAGTCCTTCCACATCCCAGTCCGATGCTCCATCCACTGCACCACCACCTGGCCAGGCTTGACAAGCATTTTTAAAGCACATAAGTATCAAACGTTGTACTAGATGCTAGGGAGAAAGATTGTACTTTCAGGGATCATTTCTCTAGTTCATTACTAGATGCCAGGGAGACAATAATGAGTACAAGGAAGCCTCTGCCCTCCGGGTGCTCACTGCCCGGGACCGGGAAACTGGGTGCATCAGACCCACAGAGGAACCAAGTGACTCCACAGGAAGTGATTGCAGTGTCTCTCTACTTAGCCACTGGAGATATAATCAGTTTCGGTGAACTAACTGGAAAACAGTGTGTTAAATTGAAAATGCCTTTTAAGCCAACAGAATTGTACAGGCAAGCAGCTGTCTGCTTAGTGTGTTACGGGCCCTGATTTGGCAGACTCTTCACATATAAAACTCCTATTGCTTCCAGAATGAGCTGGATGTGAACCAACACAAAGAACAAGCCTAAGTGATGGTCCTATAATTGTGTCCTGTTTATAACCAATTACTTTGGGTTCTATTGATTTTAAATTTTATCTCTCTCAGTAGGTTATAGATAGCTCCAAGTCTGTATAGTGCCAGCCCCTAAGTTTTGTTTAATGAAAATCCCTTACATAATCCATTTTATTCTATTTAGTAAAGTTCACAATAGCCACACTTCACAATCAGTTTTCACTTCATGATCACTTCTAGTTATATACACTAAAAATGTGTGTACTAGCACTCACATGTAAGAATGTTCATGAAATATTGTTTGTAAAAACTTCAAAGAAATATAGCCTTAATATCCAAAAATAGAATAAACAGTGTATTCAAAGACAGAACTATCGTACAGCAATAAATTGGACCAAATATAGCTAAATGCAACAGTATTGATACATACAAAACATATTTGTGTAAAGTTTAACAGCATGCAAAACTAAGTTATGTTCTTTAGTGATACGTGGTAGGTGGCAAATTTTTTTAAATTGAGTTTTAGCAAGAGAGGAAGGGAGACAGAGAAAAAAATATCGACTTGTTGTTCCACTCATTCATGCCGCCATTGGTTGATTCTCGCATGTGCCCTGACCAGGGAGCAAACCTCTTACCTCAGCATGTCGGGACAATGCTCCAGCCAGCTGAAATTCCCAGCCAGGGCCAGGTGGCAATTATTTTTAAAAGCAAGGGTTAATTATAACAATCCTTATAGCCATTATTTCCAGAGGGGAAAGCCAGGGGTTGTTAGGAGCTTATTAAAGCAGGACAGAATCATAATTTAAGAGGGAACCAAAAAACTAGTCAAGATAAATATTATCTTAAATATTTTCTAAATATCCAAATTAATGCAAACTTTATGATGAATAAAATTTTAGAATGTTAAATAAAGACAAGGCCAGCAGGGAGGGGAAGTGTTCTCTCTGTTCACCTGGGTAGTGAGTTATATACAAGTGTTTGTTTGTTTTCCTTGGGCTATTTAAGTTCATGACGCTTTTTATAAATGTATCCTATTTTAAAAAATCACCAAAGGTGGAAGAAGTAGACACTTAGAAGGCTCTAATTTCTTGTGATATTTGCTTAAGTCCCATATTTCTGTCCTGTACCAAACATTTCTCCTGGTTTGTTTTAAATTCTAACATTTTTTAATAAAACAACAGTTATAGTGCCAAATGAAATCTCTAGTAATTTTGACAGTAGGTTGAGATTGTTCATCAGAAAGTTGGCTCAGGGCTGTCCTTTATTTTGGCACCAAAAGGATCAGTTTAACTCCAGGTATTAACTTGCCTTATTGCTTTGGTTCATACTGAGCAATTAACCTT
Source organism: Saccopteryx bilineata (assembly GCF_036850765.1). Taxonomy (NCBI): domain Eukaryota; kingdom Metazoa; phylum Chordata; class Mammalia; order Chiroptera; family Emballonuridae; genus Saccopteryx; species Saccopteryx bilineata. The sequence goes on from NC_089494.1 coordinate 72,231,357, forward strand.
CATTATAATTGTTGGTTCACATTATAGAGGAATCGTTGATTCCTCTAGTGTAAATGTAGTCATGAACATGCTATATCATTTTCATGTTTCTTAAGGTTTTTCTCATACCTTACTTACACTCAACCCCCTGCAGTCACAGATACTTGTCTTCAGAAAAAGCATTAAAAATTCTTGCTTAGGGCCCTGGCCGGTTGGCTCAGTGGTAGAGTGTCGGCCTGGCATGCAGAAGTCCTGGGTTCGATTCCTGGCCAGGGCACACAGGAGAAGCGCCCATCTGCTTCTCCACCCCTCCCTCTCTCCTTCCTCTCTGTCTCTCTCTTCCCCTCCCGCAGCTGAGGCTCCACTGGAGCAAAGATGGCCCGGGCGCTGGGGATGGCTCCTTGGCCTCTGCCCCAGGCGCTAGAGTGGCTCTGGTCGCAACAGAGCGACGCCCCGGAGGGGCAGAGCGTCGCCCCCTGGTGGGCAGAGCGTCGCCCCCTGGTGAGCGTGCCAGGTGGATCCCGGTTGAGCTCATGCGGGAGTCTGTCTTTTCCCGTTTCCGGCTTCAGAAAAAAAAATAAAAATAATAATAATTCTTGCTTAGTATGTTTGATATTAAAAATTACATATGAATCATCAACTTGTTTTTAGAATATAAGATAAATTAAGTAATTTATTTCTTTGACTTGCATTAACACAAGGACTTCTTTGGGAGCTTCCAGTTCTTGATGGTGCTTGAATTGCTAAAGGTTATTACACTATTACTAGTAGGATATGGATTATAATAATAAAGTCTAAAAATGAACTGACAGCTGATATTGCATACTTACTAATAAGTTTTCCTCACATTGTAAAAGTTACCTTTGGCTAGATAGAAATCTTGAGGGAAGAAAACTAACTGGGTAAGTCACCCAGAAACATCTGGCTTGTTTTATTTAATCGGTTTGCTTTTTACTCACATTTTCTTAGTTTGAATTTGAACTATCAGGGTTTCAAGTTGGCAGCTCTTTATACACACACACACACACACACACACACACACACACACACACACACACATATATTTTTAATCTATTTTTTGAGAGAGGCAGGGAGGGAGAGATAGGAACATTGAGCTGCTCCTGTTTGTGCCCTGACAAGGGAACCAAACTGGCTACCTCCATGCTCCGGGACAATGCTCCGACCAATTAAGCTATCTGGCTAAGGCTTAATTTTTTTTTTTTCCCAGACAGAGAGAAGAAGGGAGAGAGAAAGGAGGGAGAAGGGAAAAGGGAAGCATTCATTTGTTGTTCCACTCAGTCCTGTATTCATTGGTTGCTTCCCATGTGTGCCCTGAACAGGGATCAAACCTGCAACCTTGTCAATCTGTGACGACACTCTTAACCAACTGAGCTAACTGGCCAGGGCTCCATATATTATTTAAATAAAACAAACAATAGTTTTATAGTTAATTCTCCTTATGGGAATAAAAAAGCTATGTGACTATTCCTGAAAATTCTTTGTCAAAAGACATATTCCCACCCCCTAAAAGTAACTGCTCGAGGTAGATTACAGTATAATCTTTCAGACCATTTTTGTAGTATGTAAACATTTAATTTTTTATAAAACAGAATCTTTGGTAAAACATTCATAAACATCTATCTCTTTGAAGTTCTCCATCTTATTACATATGTATCTATGCTATTCTTTTAAGGCTATGTAGTACTTGTGAATATACAAAAGCTTACTTCTTATTGGTGGACATTTAACTGAATTCTAACTTTTCACTATTAATGATGCAACAATGAACATCTTTTACTTGTAGACATTTGGAGCTATCAGTATGTGTTTTAAAGGCTTTAAACAAATTTTCTCTTTTACTTTACAAAGAATTATGAGAACTGCAACATTTGCAAAAATTACAGGGATAACTTTTACACACAGAGATTTTCTGAACCAAGGTCACATAAGGAAAAGTCATTTACCTGAGTATTGTTTGTTGTCTATACTTGGAGAGAAATCCCACATGGTATAGATGAGGTGTCCCCCCCCCACCCCAGTGGCGACTTTCCTTCTTAGCTATTTAATTTTAGGTGGATAACTGTCAATCATTCTACTCTATCCTGGGTTCAAAAGAGAGTCAGGAAAATTGACTAGTTTAGATTACCAACCTTTGTTTAATAAAAGGCGATACATGAAGCACAAGGAAACCAAATCCAAACTAAATTTGTCAATTTTATTTTTCTTTCTATTAAATTATTCTGTTGCTAGGCAGAATCTGTGGCCTTTTATACTTCAGTTCTGTGTAGTCAATTTATAATTTAGAGAGAAACTAAATTTTTTTTTTAAAGTAGGAGGAGGGGAGATAATGAGACAGATGCCCACATGTGCCCTGACCATGTTTCTCCCAGCTACCATGGTCTGGGGCCAATGCTCAGACCAACCGAGCTATTCTCAGCGCCAAGGCCAGTGCTCAAACCAGTCCAACCACTGGCTGTGGGAGAGGAAGAGGAAAAGAAGGGGGAGAGGGAGGAGAGAGAAGCAGATGGTTTCTTCTCATGTTCCCTGATTAGGAATTGAACCCAGATATCCATCCACTAGGCCAACACTCTATCTACTGAGCCAACCAGCCAGGGCCAAATTTCTTAAAGTACTGTCATGTTTGATTTCAAAATATTATACCAATTTACAATTTAAAATCCAAATGATGTTTTTTGTACTTTTCTAAATAATGTTGGAATTTCAAGTAATTTAGGAAATTCTTGCTATAATGGTTTTTATTCACTTACATTTTGTAAATAGAAGACTTTGCCATACAATTTTAGAACTTATGAGTTTATTTACTGAAAAAAAATCTTTTCATTCTGCAGTAGTTTTTGCATGTCATAAATTTGACTTATTTAACCCTTTATGTGAAAGCATTTTTAAACCAAAGCTTTTTTTTCCCTTATAAATAAGGGTGCACCTGTGAGGGGAACTTCAAGTTAATATATACCATTAATACAAAAATAGTCAAGTCCATTGTTTTGTGGAATTCACTTTATTTCTTTACATTTTCCAAGGCACTTCTGAGGAGCCAGAATGTATCTAGCTAAAAATGCTTTAAAAAACAGCTTGGCCTACAGTCTGTTTGTACTCTTGTCCTTTGAGTTGATTTGTCAATTGTGTAAAGACTAAGATGTGTTAATGGATTATTTAACTTGTTTGTTGTAGAAATAACAACTCTCTCATTTTTAATTTCATGGTAGAGTGAACATTTATTCTTGATTATTTGTAGTTTATTGCATAATAATACTAAATGTTAGCATTTACAATTTAAGCACAAGTTCAATGTAGTAATTGTTGAAAATTGAAAATTAGACAGCTGTTCCATTTTAAATCGATGGGTGTAAAGTATGTTTCTTTCTCTTAGGTCACTGTTCCATCGAATACAATATCTATGAATGGAAGGTCAAGACTCAGTCATTCCATGTCCCTGGATGCCCAGGACGGCCATTGAATGTTACCCTGCCACACTGCACGTCACCTCTTGAACTTCACATAACAACTTCAGACTAGTGCAAAATGTTGGCAAATGTGTATATTCAGATATACACTAATATGTTATTACAATGTAAGAATTTGTGCTGTGGCTGTTAATGTCAAAAGAATAACCAGAATTTATAATTTATAGTATTTTTGACTTTTTTTTGCCTTAAGAGCTGAATATTCTGCTTTAGAACTTTAAGACAAGGTTTTAAATGACTCACTTTTTTGCAAATGAGAAATAGTCATGTGTCTTTTTGATTACATATTCTCTTCAATGGTCTGAGACCAAAGAATAAATTAAGAATCATAGACCTATTTGTATGATACATGAATAATTAGGAAAACCTAGCTCTGACACTGGCTGCCTTCATGTCCCAGTTTAATTGCAAATATTTTTAAGTTATAGTAAAGCCTGTTTTGTGCTGAAAGTATGATCTAGATGATTAATGAGATCAAATAAGTATATTCAGTTCAAGTTTATTTCAATGGTGAATTGTTCAGTGTATAATTATCTTGTGTGTTCTTTGTGTAATTACAAAATCAGTGTCAAATTTATGGGAAACACATGGTGTTTTAATATTTTATTAACATGAAACACTTGTTTTTTTAATCTTTAGAACAAATTACACAAGGTAAATTTTAAATATTTTCTGTATATAATTATGATATTGTCACACAGATATTACACATTTTATGTGCCAGAAGCCTTAAAAATCTTCCTGTGAAAATGTTGATATATTGTGACAGTTATTTCACATTTAATATATAGAGAGGAATAGGGGTTAGTGGAAATTTATGTCCATATTGGAAATCTTTAAAGACTACTTGGAGGTTCCAGAAATCTTGGTTTTTAATTAAAATAAAATGATAAAGTCATTATGTAGTTCAGAGGCTAATATTCTAAATAATAATATATATTTACACTAAAAGCTAAAACTGTTAAGCAAAACACTGCCTAATTTGTTGGCTTATAAATGTTCTGGGGTCTAGAGCTTGTTAATGTTCTATTCCTACTTTAAGAATTTAATTGCTCACTTATTCTAAAAGCTTTATTAAACAAGCTGATGTTAAGTTGGGTTTCACTAAAGCTACTGAGATAACTTCCTTTTTGAAAAATGTATTGATTTTTCCCCCTGTTTAATAAAAGCAAGTTATATATTTGGGATGCTTTTTTTTTTAATGTAGTTTGTGTCAACCAGCCTGTTTGTCACTTCATCTGATGAGCATATTTCTCTTAGCCAATAAACAAACAAGTAAAGTAATAGCTGCCATTTATTAGGGTCCTCTAGTCTCCATTTAAGCCCAGTCAGTAAAGCTCTAAAATGTATGATTGAAGCATGTAAAATGCTTAGCATAGTTTTCCAATACCTGGCAAGTGCAGGGTAAGTGTTAAATGCTGCTGTTTCTTTGAATCAGACTTGGAGAGACCTTCCTATGTTCTTATGTCATTATAACCAGTAGAGAGAGTAGTTACTTTTTGAAAAATTGTGTTTCCATATTTGATTATAAAATTGAATCCCTACCTCAAACCATAAACACATAAATTTGAACTGGATAAAAGACAACTTTTAAAGATAGTATTAAATTTAGATGAATATATTCAATATTTTCAGGTCTCAACATGGGAAAAATTATTTAAATGTGATAAAGACACACAGTGATAAAAGATATATATTTAAATATATGAAAATTTTAAACATATATTTACATTACATACTGTAGAAGTGAAAAAATAAACCACAAGGTGTTATTAATATATAAGGGATACTTTAGAAAAATGAAGAAGTTCCAAAAACTTATTAAAAAAACACCCTATAGAAACATGAACACTGAAAAAAACGAAAGTATTTCTTACAAGAGAAAATATGAAAAGCCAAAAAACATGGAAAAATACTTTTTGCTAACAATCAAGGAAATACAAATTTAAACCACAGGAGTACCACATCCACCCATCAAATTAGCAAAAATGTATGTAAGTCCCAAAATACCAAGTGTTGTCAAGGAAAACAAAGCAGTGGGAACTCTTTTTTCTGTTGGTGGGAAAATATACTGGCACAACCATCAAATTTGCAGTGTCTAATAAAATTAAAGATTTCTTATTCTGTTTTTGAAAGAAGTATGTGCATGTGCATAAGGAGGCATATACAAATATGTTTATGGCAGCCTGCGTATAACAGCGGAAAGGAGTTCTATCCAGCACTCAACATTGGTAGTATATTTATGTGAAGGAATTCTTTTTTATTTATTTTTTTATTTAGTGAGATGAGGGGAGGCAGAGAGACAGACTCCCAAATGCACCTTGACTGGTATCCACCTGGCAAGCCCACTAGGGGGTGATGTTCTGCCCATCTGGGGCGTTGCTCCATTGTTCAGCAATCGAACTCATCCTTAGCCCCTGAGGTGAGGCCATAGAGCCATGCTCAGCACCTGGTACCAACTCACTCCAGTTGAGCAATAGCTGCAGGAGGGGAAAAGAGAGAGAGAGAAGCTAGAAGGGAAAGGGTGGAGAAGCATATGGTTGCTTCTTGTGTGTGCCCTGACCCACAATCAAACCTGGGAGCTCTACCTGCTGGGCTGATGCCCTCCCACTGAGCCAACCAGGCAGGGCTATGTGATGTAACTCTCTACAACAATTAAAATGAACAAACTAGAGGTATGCCTGTTAACATAGATACATCTCAAAAACAAGAAAAAAGTGCACGTCTCCCGTTTGACTCCCAGTCAGGGCACACAGAAGAAGTGACCATCTGCTTCTCTCTCCCTCCCTCTCCCCTTTCTCTTCCTCTTCCCCTCCCACAGCCAGTGGTTCAATTGGTTCAAGTGTGGCCCTGGGCCTTGAGGCTAGCTCTTTTGAAGCACATCAGCCTCAGGTGCTTCAAATAGCCCAGTACTTGAGCATCAGACTCTATGGGTTGCAGGGTCAGGATGGGAAGCATATGCAGAAGTCTGACTCACTATTTCCCCTCCTCTCACCTAAGGGAAAAAAAAGCAAGTTGTGAATTATGACAACAGTTTATATAAAAAGTATGAAAGATGTAAAATGATACTATTTATTATGGCTATATATATATATATAAAACAAAATACATGGGTTCGCTGATGTGAACCAAGAAATGAATATTTGATTGGGGAGATTTACAGGAAGCATCAATTGTGTTTGCAATATTTTGTGAACTCCTCTTTGAAACATACTTATGTTTACTCTAGATTTTAACACGTTTCTAATAGTTTATAATTAAAATGTTTTAAAATGATTACATACAGGGAATGTACATGACTATTAATACAATATATTCTGAAAAAGTTGTCTTAGCTACACTATTTCAGGAGAAAAATATGTGCTTCCCTCTTTATCGATTGAGAATAATTTTGATACAAGCAATTTCCATCAGGCATATCCACAAGCAACAGCAAAATTAAGATACAGCAATGATCAACAACTGAATTTCAATTTTCATATTAAATTTTTGGTAACAAGGCATTTTGCTTTTCCTTTTTTTTCCCATCAGGTTTTTTTTATAATATTTTTAAATTAATTAGATTCTATATAAATTACAGAATATGAGATGAAATACCCTCTATTCTCTCTCCAGCATCCCACTCATGAGTGCCTCTCCAGAGGTAATCACTGTTAATATTTTAATATGTATCCCTGTATAGGTGTCTTATAGCCAGTGTATATCTACAGGTTTGTTTTGGGTGTCTGTTTTTTGTTATTACTGTTACTGCCATTAACATAAAAAGTCATGCTTTACTATTAAGCAAGCTGCCTTTCATACTGGCAATGTTCTAGAAAAACCTTTCTTTTTACACATACAAATCTACCCTATAATACTTCAGTTTGCTGTGCTTCTATTATCTATTCTTGTTGTGATACACAATTCTGGCCAGAGACAAGATAGTTTTCTTCAAGTCACAGGTCTGCCACTTATAAGTCATGGGATCTTGGGCAAATTATTTCCTCCATGCCTCATTTTTACCTCTGAAAAACTGAGTTAATAATATACCTAATTCATCAGGAGTGGTTGTAAGAATTAAATAAATTTTAAAAGAATTTGGCAAGCAGAATTCATATTTTAAAACTATATAATTTATAATTTTATTTTTTTTAGTGAGAGGAAAGAGGTACAGACAGGATGTGATAGAGATGAGAAACATCAACTTGTAGTTGCAGCAGTTTAGTTGTTCATTGATTGCTTTCTCATACGTGCCTTGACCCAGGTGGAGGGTACTCCAGCTGAGCCAGTAACCCCTTGCTCAAGCCAGCAACCATGGGGTTATGCCTATGATCCCACGTTCAAGTCAGCGACCCTGCTCTCAAGCTGGTGAGCCTTTGCTCAATCCGGATGAGTCTGCACTCAAGCTGATAACCTCAGGGTTTCAAACCTAGGTCCTCAGCATCCCAGGCCAACGCTCTACCCACTGCGCCACCACCTGGCTATCCTATCTATATTTAATACTACTATTTATTTATCTAATATCTTCTCCATCCTTCTGTAGAGTGACCTTTGCTCCCATTTTAAGGCTGTATCTGGCCTTGGCCACCAGGGAAGACAACAGAATCTACACTCTACCCCCAGATCTAAGTCCTTGAATGAGACCAGTTGCTTGTGCCATTGACCCTTGAACAATACAGAATCAGTGGTGACACATACCCCCAACCTTGCACAGTTGAAAATTCAACTATATTTCTGACTCCCCAAAAGCTAAACTACTAGTAGTCTACTATTGACCAAAAGTCTTACTGATAACATAAAGAGTTAATTTATACATCGTTTGCATGTTCTATGTATTTCATACTATATTCTTACAAAAAAAGTAAGAGAAAATTATAAAAACCATAAGAAAGAAAAAATACATTTATAGTACCATATATATTGAATTGAAAAATGTCAAGGTATGAGTGGACTTATGCAGTTCAAATCCCCATGTGCTCAAGGGTCAATTATTTGTCTAGTGCCGGTTCATTTTCTACCCACTTCCAATAGAGACAAATACAAAAAGAGCTAAGAATCAAAGTCATCGTTTTTACTCTCTATTACCTTTGATAAATATCTTAAAATAAAAGGTGACCTGCAATTAGAAGTCACAATGAAGGTTTCCATAGACAGATTTTTTTTCCCCTGAAATGATTTTTGATGTACAGATAGCTCCTATTTATTTGGTGCTTAGGAGTTTCCACGAATTTTTATTTTATCCACATATCGAACAGAAAAGCACACAAAGAGATCGCTACTTTACAAAGGTCACACAACCAGATAAATGGCAGAAGCCTAAACCTGATTTCCACTCTGATCTTTCCAATGGCCGAATTTTGCAAATGATAAAGAAGATGGTGCTTGATTTCAAGGGACATCAAAATAGTGACCTACTCATTCTGGATCTTCAGTTGATTTCTTTTTCTTTTAAATGTTATTGTTTTCCTGCAAGTTTTCAGCCTTAACACTTCAGACTCTTCATATGGATAGATACATTTTGTTCATGGCAAGAAAAAATGCCACCATGTACTCCCTCAAAAGAACTTTTCTGACAGGTATTTTGAGAAGGATTGTGAAACATTCTGGTGATTTGTGTAACACTGTTGGCATTTCTGCTTCACAAACTGAAGAAATTCATTTGGACATCTTACAAATTACTCATCCTAGAGAAGAAAAAATGCTATAATTTCCAACAAATTTATAGTTTTTAAAACAAGCAACTTTTTTACTTCACAATTTACTTTGCATGCTGATCCACTCCTTGTGCTAGATAATAATGATGGCCCAGATTCTGGACCTCACCTGCATTCACAACTTTTGCCAGGTGACTTCGCATATCCTTTGCAAAAAAGGACAAAATCTGTTTCCTCACCCAAAGAAGCAGGTTTTGTGATTAATAGGATAAGGTGAAGATGACACCAGGCCAGTTCGTAGACCAGGCCCCCATGGTCTCCTGTGTTTGCTGCTCCTCCCTGTGTCTGAGCTGTTGTGAGGAAGACATCTCTGGGCTAGCAGAATGAAAGGTTCAGAGCAGAGGACAGGAACTGCATGGAGCAGAGCTCCCAACTGAGGCCAACCTAGAGCGTTCAAGAGCCAGACCCTCAGACATGAGCAAATTCAGCCAAGACCAGCAGGCTCACAAAGTCACCCCCTAAGTGACTCCGACATGTGAGCAGTAAATGTTCACTCCCCAGCTGTGTCTCTGAGGCTCCATGGTCGGTTGTTATATAGCATTAGTGCGACAGTAGATGCAATACACCATCTTAAATGTGTATACATATGACTATCCTAGTCACAAATACATTCAATGTGTTCACACTCACATACCTTACTTCCCCCAGAGTCCCATGGAATACTTGTTAAATTCAATACAAATATACCTCGGTAACTCTGTCTAGCTCCCAACTAGTTCAAAACAATTCTAATTTAATAATTCCTTTATTATTTGTGGTGCAGAAATATTCTTTTTCCCTTTCTCTATTCCTTCTCTCATTATTTGGGGAGCTCAGATATCAAAGAGCTCCACAGCTCCCTCAGAAGCGCATTGGACACGTCGATTTTATAGACTTGCCAGAGAAAATGTAAGATGCCCATTTAAATTTGAATTTCAGAAAAAAATATGGATTACTTCTTAGTATAAGCATATCCCATGCAACATTTGGACATACTTGTACTAAAAAAATTAATCATTTAACCAGTGGTGGGATTCAAATCATTTAACAACAGGTTCTCTGTCCTAATGACCATTTCAAGTATACTAAAAAGATATACCAAAAGTATATCTTTTTATTTCATCTATTTAAGACTTAAATAACATCAATAAAAGAGGTACACAAAACTAGATTATGTTATAAGAAAGAGTTTTAAAATATTAATGAAAAAATTTAAATAATACTGACAAACAGTAAAACTGTTATTTAAGACAGTTCCGTATTGCTTTTTGACTGGCGTTCTCACTTGCAATTTTTTTTCAGCTGTGGACAGAATGAGCATTACTACGGGTGCTTAGAATACACAGTTGAACATTACAAAAGAGTAAGGAATGTAAATTTGTGATTTCCACTTTGGGCAGCTGCCCAGGTGCCCACCTTAGAGAGAACCCTGATTACAAGTGCCATTTTAACTACCGGTTCGCCAAATTTAACAAAAAATTAGGTATTAGTTCTGTCAAACCAGTGTGAACCGGCTGAGTCCCACCACTGCATTTAACTGAAATTCAAATTTAACTGGATGGTCTGTATTATTTTCTTTGATAACTCTGGCAGTTCTATTTCACTGAAAATCTGAAAGGAGTAAATTGAAGGAAGAAGAAGCATGCACTTAGTGCAGAAGAAAGAAAGCAGGTCTAGGCCCAGCAAAGTCAGACCACGTGGTATTATGGAAAATAACCTTTGGTTTCTTTGATGGCTCATTATCAGGAAACCCTCATATAATGCACGGGGAGAAGGTTCATTGGGGAGTTCACAGTGAAGAAGTCCTTTGGATGATTTCTGTTGATGGGGTTTAGATACCTACAAGTTCTTGGGAAATAATATACTTAAGAAATTCCACATTATTATTATGATAATTGTAACAATTGCTAAATTTTGGAGAGAAATAGATGGGCTATAATTTATACATAATTTTTAACATTTCTGCGTATTTGAAGTTATTCATAATAAAGTGGGGAATAAATTATTGAGACGCTCCTATTATAGCAACCAGCTGCACTATATACATGTGGAGAGAAAGAGACTTAATTTGTGATCATTTCTTTTTCTTCCACCAATTAAGAATATTTTGCAAGTCAGGGGAGAGGATGTGATATAAATATTAATTTGCAAAAGCAACTTGCTGTTAGCAAAGTTTATTGAAAGGTTTTATGGTATAGTCTTACCTAAAAATAATACACTCCAAAATCTGATTGAACACACCATTATTTGTAAGAATGTAGCAAGATAAGAAAAGTCAAATTTAAGCACAATCTTTGCACCATTTACTCTGCTAGGTGACATTTGAGGTAAGTTTTATGCCATTTTACATTTGAGGCTCAGAGCAGCTAAGAAAATCACGTAGGATGGTGCTGAAGTTAAAGACATATTTAATTTCCCTCATATTTAATGACCCTCATTTTTTCTCCTGTACTCTGCTTCTGCTTTCCAGTCTTAAATTTGAACTTTTACAATCAATCTTCAAATGGATGTTGTTGGGGTTTTTTTTTTTTTAATTTTTACAATGAGTATCTCTTATAGAGCACATCCCTAACCTTTGTAAATCTGATCTCAATTGCCTAACTTGGGAAAAATCAAAATGAGTGACTGGTAGTTTTCTGACACAGTTATTCTGCCATTTTGAAACATAAAGGATGGATGTTAATTTCTACTAGGTGTCACTATAAGGTATTTTTCCCCACCAAGGAAGAAGGAAGGGCATAGCCACGAAGTGTGAAATAATAAAAGCTTTATTTAGTACAGTGCTTCCCAGATGATATTCTCTGGTCCCGGGGACAGAGACCAGAGAAGTCGCATGGATGAGACCACGTGGGACATATTTAAAGGGTTGCTAGAGAAGTCGAACTAATATGATGTGGTGACATTTCATTGGCTGCTAGTCGGTCGCTTTTTTCCCAAGGACTCTTGGGAAGTTTCTTTTGGCACATATATTAGGTGTGGGTGGTTCCAGCCAGAGTTCCTAGGTCTGGTTCCTTACGTGACCTTCCCCCAATGCCCACCGACCTTACAGTCATGACACACCTTCAGTTAATATTAATGAGCACCTTAAAGAACTGTGCTAGGTACTAGAAGAGGATGGCCCCTACCCTCAAGAAGGTTACAATATAAACCACACCTTCCCCCAGTGAACTGACACATCACATCATCGCCACCATTCTTAAAGTTCCCTAAATTAATGTGTCCGGGAGCTCTTTTTTTTTTTTTTCTGTTCTACCAGTTGCTATGTGTATTCCTGCACCAGCATCACAATATCTTCATTACTATAACTTTATATAAACCTTTTTATATTAAGTGAAGTGAAGCCTTTTTCTTCCCCTTTTAGAATGTTTTGGCTATTCTGGGCACTATACACTTTGATATAAATTTTAGAATAAATTTGTTAAGTTCCATAACACATGTGTGAGAATATTACAGACAAGTTAATGTTTCTGGCTACCAAACGTTTATCAGTGATCAAGATCACAAGGATATATTATTTGAACTTACAAAAATTCAGAAGTTTAATTATGCTAAGTTTTAGAGAGATTGTCGACCAACAGAATCTCCTATACAGTGCTGGTAGGAGTACAAATCGGTACACACACTTTGGAAAACAGGACAGAGTTATAGAATATTTAACATTTGTATATATTTTTTTATCTCTCTAGATGCAGTCTCCAGCCTGCTCTGTGTTCTTAGAAGCTTACCTTTATAGACTGCACCGATTGTCCTCCTTGCATTCTGGCTCTGATTGGGCCCAGCCAATGAGGAAGACCCTGGCAAAACACTGAAGAGAATGGTTAAGATTAAAAATCAGCATTTTTAGTGAAATCAGCTCCCTCTCTGCCAGGCTGCTGATGGTCTGAATTTTACTGAGAGCCGGAGCCCTGCTGGGTAACCCTCTTCCACAGCAGCAGCACCCTCAGTAACTGCTCCCTTCTCTTCAGGGATAGAGATGGCTAAGGCTCCTTGCCCTTTCTAGTCTTAGTGCGCTCCATTGTCCTGTAATCGTTCCTTTATTGATCTTTCCTCAGTTACACAATTTGACTTTGTTCCTGCCATGACCCTTATTGGTACAACCTAAAACTCAACAATTTCATTCTTAGGCACACACCCAAGAGAAACCAAAGTGGAGATGCTTTCCAGGAGACATGTTCAAGAGTCTTCGTAACATGCTGTGCACATTTCGGTAATAACAAACAAACAAACAAAAAGAAACAGCCCAAAGCCAACTGTGATGTATTTGTCCAACATAATACACTGCTCACAAAAATTAGGGGATATTTCAAAATGAATATGATGCGATAAAATATCCCCTAATTTTTGTGAGAAAATTTTGTGTAAGTTTTACAATACAAAAGTGAAAATTATGACCACATGCAACAATATAGATAAATCTTAGTAACCAAATGTTAAGGAAAATATTTGGATGCAAACCAGAAGGCAAAATATAACATAATAACCTTTTCATAAAATGAAGATATAATGTATGTGCTAGAACTTTTAAAAAGTGAAGTATGATAAACACCAAATTCAGGACAGTGTTTACCCTTAAGAGCAAAGAAGCAGTAGGATTAGGGTAGGCAAGAAGCACATGGATGGAATATTGGTAGTATTTTACTATTTTATGGTAAAAATTATATGCTGGCTTCAGAGATTAAAATCAACTAATAGGCCCTGGCTAGTTGGTTTAGTGGATGAAACGTTGGCCCGGCATGCAGATGTCCTTCTTGGGTTACATCCCCGATCAGGGCACATGTGAGCAGCGACCATCTTAAAAAATAATAATAATAATTAATTAGTTAAATAAAAATGCATAATTGATTACTGTTAAAAATAAAAAGAGGGTTTAGAAGGTCTGGAATTCCAGGTTAAGAATTTAAACTCTAAATCATCTGAATTAAGTTAAGCTGCTCAAAGTGGACAAACGCAGAAAATCCTTTGCCAAATCCAAGTGTGAACTGATGGAGTTCAGGCCCTAGGATCGTGACAGTGGCATCAGAAGATAATAAAAATGAAAAAGAAGCAGGACTAAGAATTGACAGTATTTTTGGTGGAAATACAAAAGACAAAAACAAGTGAAAACAGCCTGACCTGTGGTGGCGCAATGGATAAAACGTTGACCTGGAACACTGAGGTCTCCAGTTTGAAACCCTGGGCTTGCCTGGTCAAGGCACATATGGGAATTGAAGTTTCCTGCTCCTCCCCCTTCTCTCTCTCTCTTCACTAAAATAAATAAATAAATAAATAAATAAATAAATAAATAAATAAAAATTTAAAAATAAAAACAAGAGAGAGCTGAAATATGAGGCCAAGAATTAATAATTGGGACTGATTTTCCACAACAGAATTTTTGAAACTCTCTCTCTCCTCACTAAAATAGTAAATAAATAAAGATTAAAGAAAAGAAAGAGAGAGAGAGAGCTGAAATATGAGGCCAAGAGTTAATAACTGAGACGGATTTTCCACAACAGAATTTTTGAAACTATCACTTTAAATACAATCTTTTAAGGATATATGAAGAATTTTGAACCATTTGATGCTATTGCCATAGTGACTAAATTTATACTAAATGATACTGAATGTTTTCATTTCTTGGGCTCTTCCCAGACCTTACTATTTACTGGGAATTGAAGACAAAAGCAAAGCTGTGACACTCCAAATCACAGATGGGTTTTAGCTACACCTGCTAAATCAGTTATATCTATGTAGCTGATATAACTTGTCCAAATTTGCCTGACCTGTGTTGGCGCAGTGGATAAAACATCAACCTGCAATGCTGAGGTTGCTGGTTTGAAATTGTGGGCTTGCCTTGTCAAGGCACATACAGGAGTTGATGCTTCCTGCTCCTCTCCTCTTTTTTCTCTCTCTCTTTCGCCTCTCACCTCTCTGTCTAAAATAAATAAAATCTAAAATAAATAAATAAATTGTCCAGATTTGGTGAGGTTTTTCTTTTTTTTAGTATTTTTGTTTGTTTTTATAGTTGGAGGAGTACCATTAAAAAATATAAAGGGACATCCAGCTAAAATGTTTAAAGAAGCCCTCTTTCAAATTATACTAAGCTTCTCATTGTTTGGCAATCATTCTTAAATTTGGAATATCCTTTTATAACCAACATTTCTCTGAAATATTTAAATGGTACCCTATTTCCTGCATTCAGTAAAAATAACAAACCTTATTAGTGAAGTCAGTCCTGTGGGTTGAGTTGTTAGTCTCCGTACTCTACTTATACAATTATTTTTCAAGTTTATTTCCTATTTTTATCTTGTCCTTCAACTGCAGTATAGTTCAGGGGTGCCTATTTTTAGTGCACTCAAGTACCACCCATGGGAAATGCTTTAACACTTCACTATCCAACACAGCAGGCCTGCCCGCACCTTCCTGCACACCAGGCCGCTCCTGCTTACCTGTGCTTCCAATTTAAAGAGTGAGTTTAAAGTTTTCTACTCACCTATCACAAAGATTAACCGTGTTATTGCAAGATTTAAAAAATAGAACAATAAAATATTTTTTATTACCCCTATATTTTATTCTATTATTTTTTTTATTTAAGCATATGGAATGCTTCACGAATTTACATGTCATCCTTGAGCAGGGTCCATGCCGGTCTTCTCCTTATCGTTCCAATTATTGTATATGTGCTGCCACGAGCACTACCCTGTATTTTAAAAGAGGCCTCAAAAACCTTGTCTAAAAATGGGATTAGACATTTCATACAAATGCCAAAGATAAAGTAAATCATGTTAGTGACCCTGGGACTTTTGGCTGACTCTTTGTCTAGTCTTAATTTTGGGAATCCTAAGGTGAAAATAATTTTGTTTTATTTTTTAAGAAAAAAAAATCAGAAAAAATAAACGTGACTTCTTGAGATTCTGTGATTGCCTTTTTTTTTCTTTCTTTTTTACAGAGACAGAGAGAGAGAGTCAGAGAGAGGGATAGACAGGGACAGACAGACAGAAACAGACAGGGATGAGATGCATCAATCATCAGTTTTTCGTTGCGACACCTTAGTTGTTCATTGACTGCTTTCTCATATGTGCCTTGACCATGGGCCTTCAGCAGACCGAGTAACCCCTCGCTCAAGCCAGCGACCTTGGGTCCGAGCTGGTGGCCTGCGCTCAAGCTGGTGACCTCGTGGTCTCGAACCTGGGTCCTCCGCATTTCAGTCCGACGCTCTATCCACTGCGCCACCGCCTGTCAGGCAGCTTTTTTTTTTTTTTTAAATCCTTGTCTAGAAGAGCTGTTTGTGGAGCAAGCTGACATTCACTTAAGTATGAATTTAAAATCTGCTTGAAACATCTTTGATATTCAAACGAGGGCCAAAATGCCAAGTGTTTTAATGGATATCTAGTTAATATTTTTGCAGATTATCCAAATCCACTCATTTCTGGAAGGCTGAGAAGTGGGATCAGCAGAAGAAAGAAATGACTATATCATTAGATAGTCACGATGTGTAGTAAGACCACAGTGTCTGGGTGGATGGGAATGAGCCCCCCCCCCCCAGCTGTCAGCCTGTCCGTGCCATCTGCTGCAGAGTGTGAGGAAAAACTCAGCTCCTCTTCAACAAACACTGGCTGTTGGTCTTTTCATCTCTTCCCAGAGCACTTGTTTTATCAGAACAAAGCTTTCTGGAGCATCACAGAGATTTCGCCTTAAGGAATGTAGCAAAACAAAATTAGGATTGCTTTCTTAAAACTTTAAGTGATCATAAAGAAATGAGAAGAAAAATGGAAAAATAAGTTATTCCAAGGGTGTCTGCTCAACACAATGTTCCTGATGTGAAATTCGACTTGCTGCTCACTTAAAAGGGTATGATTTACCCTGGAAATACCAAAGATTACAAAACTCAGTCACCAGGATATCGAATGGCAAAGTGAACTGTGGTTTCCCGTGGTTACAATAGCAGAAGAAAATGACATATGAACATTTAGAGAGATGCTACATCCATGTAATATTATTCACAGTGTACTTCCCTTAGCATTTAACATAATTTTAGTTTAAAAGTTATTTACAGGCCTGACCAGGCAGTGGATCTAGTGTCAAAGTGGAATGCAGGGGACTCGAGTTAGAAACCACGAGGTTGCCAGCTTGAAGTGGGCTCATCCAGCTCGAGCACGCACGGGCTCACCAGCTTGAACACGGGGTCGCTGGCTTGAGCATGGGACCATAGACATGACCTCATGGTCGCTGGCTTGAAAACAAAGATTGCTGACTTGAAGCCCAAGGTCGCTGGCTTGAGCAAGGGGTCACTCACTCTGCTGGAGCCCCCTGGTCAAGGCACATATGAGAAAGCAATCAATGAACAACTAAGATGCCACAACAAAGAATTGATGTTTCTCATCTCTCTCTTTTCCTGTCTGCCTGTCCCTATCTGTCCCTCTCCCTGACTCTTTACCTCTCTCTCAAAAAAAAAGTTATTTATCTAGTTATTTATTTAATGATTATTTCCTCCCTATTAACTTTTATTCTTTGTGAGGACAGAATGGTATCTAACTCGTTTATCCTCCATCTATAGTCAATAATACATAATAATAACAGCATCTAATACTTATTTTGCCCTTATCAAATGTGCTTCTAAATGCTTTATTGGTAATCACTTAATCTATATCAACAATAGGTATTATTTTTACCTCTGTCTTACAAATGAGAAAACTAAGGAACAAATTACCCAAGATCTCATGTCTAATAAATAAAAATATCTAGCAAATAGAAAACCAGAACAGATACTCAGGTGCTCTGACTAGAGGCTTCAGTCTTCCATATTGCCTGTCAGATTAGGAGTGTAATACAAATATTAGTTGAATTAGTAATTAAGTAAATCACATTTTTTAGCTTGACCAAGTGAGAAATAGATTATTTAAAATTTTTCTATTCTCTTATTAGAAATATTGATCCACCTCCCTATGAATATAAGAAAATAGTGGCCGTCAATAGTATTGATAGCATAATAGCAAGACAATGGTCCAGTTTCAATATTGATACAACTATTACAGAATCTCCTCACTTTCTAAAGAGACATCACAGGAAGTTTGGTCATTTACATTAAATTTGCTCAAAATTGTCTGACTTTTATTGAAACATACTCTTCTATAAATACACATGAATACAGTAGGAAGCACAGAACTCTTCCATAGTACTTGCACAAGTGGCTTACATATTTAGAAATTTCTGTAAATGAATTTATTTGTCCGTTTTAAAAACATTCATTAAATGTCCACTTTTAAAGTACTCTGGCTTGTAACCAATTTCCCACTTCTCCCAAGGCATTTTTTTTATTCCTACTAACAAGGAAAAGAACCCTGAATTGTCACTTTCTCCATATTTGTTTTAATTGTGGGTTTTGTTTTTTTGGGGGTTTTTTTTTGTATTTTTCTGAAGCTGGAAACGGGGAGAGACAGTCAGACAGACTCCTGCATGCGCCCGACCGGGATCTACCCGGCACGCCCACCAGGGACGAAGCTCTGCCCACCAGAGGGCGATGCTCTGCCCCTCCGGGGCATCGCTCTGTTGCGACCAGAGCCACTCTAGCGCCTGGGACAGAGGCCAAGGAGCCATCCCCAGCGCCCGGGCCATCCTTGCTCCAATGGAGCCTTGGCTGCGAGAGGGGAAGAGAGAGACAGAGAGGAAGGAGAGGGGGAGGGGTGGAGAAGCAGATGGGCGCGTCTCCTGTGTTCCCTGGCCGGAAATCGAACCCGGGATTTCCGCAGGCCAGGCCGACGCTCTACCACTGAGCCAACCGGCCAGGGCCTAATTGTGTATTTTGAGCTTGGATTGATTATAACTTTTTTCCATTTTAATAGATTTGCACGAAGGAGCAAATTTCACTGTTTCATAAATAGTAAAATTCTCGAAGAATCATAGATATGTATTCTAATAAATACATTTGTATATTCCAGAATTCTATTTTATGATAAAGGTTAAGTACTGGTCACATTTAGCTGAGGAGAGATTTTATTGTTTCTGTCGAATCAGTTTCATTCAGCAGTGCACAAGGTCTCAAGGAAGGCAGTGACATTTGCAGAGAGCTGGGTTCTAGTGCTGGTAACGTCTCCAGTTTACAGGTCTTATCTAAGTCGCTTAATTTCTTAGAACCTCACTTTGTTTATTAGTCAGTCATACTAAGCTTCTGTTAAATGACCCATGCCTCTCCGGAAAACACATTAGTGAATCATCTTACCAATACTATGAATTTAATAGTAATATGTTTTAAAGTAGCCATTATTAAGGGCAAGGAAAAAAAAAACACCTTGTTCTTTCTGGAAATCTAGATTCCATCGAAGCGATACTATTTCTCTATGAAGAACTAGAATGAGCTACGGCAAAGTGACTTGTGTAAATGATCTCATTTGAGAGGCACCCGAGGGGACAGAGACTTGTCATTGCCAAGTAAGTCACATTTAAATTCCCTGAATCCTTGAGAAATAATGTGAGAGAAAGTGCAAAAATAGCACAGTCATTCCTTTGGACCACGTTGACTTCTCGGCCTCCTGAGAGCACCGCAGCTGTGTATTCATCTATTTGCAAAGAGAAATAATAAGAATCTTCTATATTTGGCACATGGTGCTCCTCTATATACAAATGTGCTCATCTATCAATATAGTTTATGCTGAGCCTTTCGTTGAGAAAAGATCCACCATGCACACTGCCTTGTGCACAGCCACAGACACATATTGAAGATGCTATTTCCCCCTGCATTACGGAAAATTGCAAGAGTACACAGCCCCATTAAACCAACTAGAATGAAACTAGAGGCAACTGTATCTGATGGAAACCGCGGAGAGAATTGAGATTGACAGAGTTGCAGGGCTAGAAGGTTAATGAGTCCACAGTCCTGCCTCCAGGCAGAACTGTCCTGATCATTCCAGGCAAATGACAGCTTAGCCTCTTGAGGGGAAAAAAAAATCTTTATAATGTGCTTCAGTAACATATTCCATTGTCTAAATGTCCTCATCCTCATAAAGTTCTGAAGGCAATATAAATCCACACTCTTCTCTGTTTAATCTCCATGTTGACAGATATATAGAATAATAAATTGACAGAAACGTCAAAGATGATGAGAGCTTTAGAGATGGGTCACAGAATCGATTATCATCACCTTGCCAGGGACCTCAGAGGAGAGAATAATTAACAAGTCTGTGGATTGTGGTTCTAGTTATGGAAATATTATGGATCCAACTATGTTATTATAAATAAGAACTATTGTTTATCAGGAGTCACTAAATGAATTTTTGCTTTGCTCTTCATAGCAAGAGCCATGGGTTTAGCAAACACTATCTTGACCTAAGATACATAATGAAAGAATAGTTGCTTACATGAAAAAGCAAAGGAAGGGCAGAACTGGTATACAAAGAGGCCAGTACTGCTCTATTTCCCAACTCTTTTTTGTTACAGTTTTTGAATGTATGGATACTTTCTTACATGTAATACTTCTAATAATAAATGACTGCCTCTGTTTCACTCCTTTCCCTGAAAAAAGGTATCAACTACTAGACATAATGAACGGGTTGGCAGTGTTACACAGAGAAAAGAGTAGAAATTTTGAAGACCAGGTTCAAACTCCTTGTCTACTACTACTATCTGCATGTTCTCTAGTAAGCTGCTTGATCTCAGCTTTATTGCCTTCACCTGTAAGGTGGGCCTAATAACATCTATTTCACGCTGTTCTTGGAGGATAAAATGAGAAAATACTAGTAAAAGTATCTAGTGCCTAGCAGGTTCTAGAATAAATGTTAGGGACCATAAATCTGATCTGTTTGTCACCCACTGCTCTCCACTTTCCTCTCTGCACTTATGCTAAGTCCTGAGAAGTAACTGAATGACAACCAGCCCCTCTGCCTGTAGCACCGGGCTGTTTCTGCCTTCGTTAGGCCTCTTTCCTCTGTTGCTGACCCCGTGCAAACTCACGAGGGTATCCTTCAGGTACATAAAGGGTGCGGTCAGGGAGACCTTCTAATGTCAAGTTTAACCTAATAATGGATTTTAACTTGGGTTTAAAAGAAATATGTTATGTTACATTTGTAATATGAACAAGTAGCTGGAATTCAGATTCTAAAACACTATTAATTTTTAGAAAGTGGTCATAGAACTGCTTTGTGCAAAGGATAAAAAGACATTCAAAGATAGACTACTTTTTAGTTCTCAGGAATGAGCTACAATTTAACTATTATTTATTGTGAAATAGAAATGCTATTAGAAATAGGATTATATAACTTTTATTTTCTTCAGTGAGAGGAGGGGAGATAGTGAGGCAGACTCCCGCATGTTCCTGACCAGGATCCACCCATTAACCCCATCTGGGGCCGATGTTTGAGTACTGACAAGCACTGTCCTCAGCACCCAGGGCCACGCTTGAAGCAATAGAGCTACTGGCTGTGGGAAGGGAAGAGAGAGAGAAAGGGAAGAAGGAAAATGGGGAGAAGCCCATAGTCGCTTCTCCTGTGTGCCCTGACCAGGAGTCAAACCCAGAACTTCCACAAGCCAGGCTGACACTGTCCACTGAGCCACTGTCTAGTGGCTATATAACTTCTTATTATCAAAGGAATATGTTCATATTAAAAAAAAACCAGAGAAAAATGTAGGGATATTTTAAAACATCACTTTTAATTTTATGATTCAGAAACAAACACTGTTAATATTTGAGTACATTTTCTATCTTTTTCTTCACATATTCTACAAGCAAGAATGCTTTCAAGTTCATTTTGTCACTTGCTAGTTGGTCTTGGGCAAGTTATTTAGTTTCACTAAGTCTGTCACTGCAGCTGAAACGTGGTATCAACTTCATAAAAGTATTGCAATGATTAGTGCAATAATGCTTATAAAGCACTTAATATTGTGCATGGTACCAAATAAGCACTCAATTATGTCAGCTATTATTATTATCTTTGTTATATTCTAAATAAAAAATGACAATTCAAAGAAAGGAAATGAAGGTCACTAACAAGCTGTTGTGACTTGGGCTTTTGGAGTCTGTGCAGGGCAGAAAGATTTCTCACACAACAATAATACAACGGACCATTTATTGAATTCATTACTCTTGTGGTTCCAGACATAATGATATCATGACTCATTCAATCCTCACAATAGTCCTGATGGAAGTAGTAGTACTATTAACCCCATTTCACACATGAGTAAATTGAGCGAAAGTTGGTTTAAGTAACAAAGTCTCACCACTAAGTGGTAAAGCTGGCATTTTAATGTAAACAATCTAGTTCTATAATCCACTTTTGTAAACAGAAAGAGAAGTTTAATATTAAGCAGGTATTTTTGTATTGTTTAAATCAAGCATTCTATTAAGAACATGATTTGCATTTAATTAGGAGAGAACAAGATAGATACATACCAGGAAAAGAATTAAATGAGTATCCTATTCTTTTAGATAGAATGTTAGCAATGTTCCCAATTGGCCTGTTATGCCCATCAGGCAAAGTTACAGGACCTCAGATTCTATTTTTTCTGAACATGGTAGGTGGCTAGAAATGGTTACACAGCAAGCAGTGTTCTTGGAAAATAAGATTTGTATTACCCTTGGAAACAGATTTTGTAGCAGGAAATTCTTTGGCATAAAATAAGGCTGAGTATACACAGTTGTCTCTCAGATGGAGTGGGTTTGGAAACATAAGTGGACAAGCCAAACCCTTTAAGTATTACTTTTCTTTGAATTGAATTCCAGAATGTTTTTTATGCCACTTTGTAGCATTTGTGTTTGTCTTTATTTCTGTATAATATTTTATTGAGTATATGTAACAAAGGCTATAGAAAGAAAACAAGATTCTTCAGTTGTACCAAAATAAATTAAAAGTTCTATACTTTCCCATTTTATCTACACATCTCCTTTGGATAGCGAAGGGAAAGAAATTAAAGAAAAAACATCCCCAAAACACAGGTGTGTATAATGATAAAGCAAAATTGCTCTTAACTTTTGGGTAAAACTGTATGTTCAGACATGGTTGATGAAAGTGTAAATTGGTATATTCCTTTAGAAAACAATTCGGCAACCCTTACAAAGTATACTACAAATATTCTAACTCTTTGGCACAATTCCCACTGGAAACCTTTCCCGAGGCAATAATTAAAAAGAAACAAAAAGCATAAATTTAGAGAGAATTCAAATATAGTGGTAATTATAAATAAAACCTAAGGAGCAAACTGATTGTTCAACAATAAAGGAATAGGTAAGTAAACATCCATTAATATTTGTTCTCCCAAATAATTATAAATATGAACTATATATTAACCTAGAAAAACAGAAACTTTAAAAGTAGAACACTAAATGATTTGTATTTTTCATTACATAGGATGTGAGTAAACTGGAAGGTAATGTTGAATAATAGAAGCATCAGTGTTAAAATGAGAATAAGGTCTATGTAATTTTTCTTCCTGATTTTCTTTAAATGTTGCTTGAAATATGCAAAATGGTTAACAAATGAAATAAATGGATGAAGAGGTTTCTTTGTCATTACAAGAGCGGGTAAATCTTGTTCTTCACACCCCAAAGGGACTGGAACTAACCAACCAAACACATCAAGAACTAAACTACTTATTTTTTTTAATATAAACTACCTATTATATTTTTTGATTTTTGCCTTCGGAAAGAGCTGGTGTGTTTAGGGCTTACATATGAAAATAGCACTCTGGTAAGAAAAAGGTTGAATAAGCTTTTGGGGTAGGGTCTTCAATATGCAGTAAGATTTCACTTCAAAAATTAAAGTTTTTTGCCCTCTCTCTCTTTCTCTCTCTCTATCACCAAGGCAGACAGAGATGTTGCTCCTTTCCTCCTTCCTCTTACCTGCTTTCCTTGGCCATCAACATAACTTTAAAGGTCCCTTCTATTCACTCCCCCCATCTTAATATAATTATTTTACCTTCATTTCTATTTGTTGTTATGCGTAGTTGATTCTCACCCTGTTTTGTGTCTTTTGAAGACACCATGCCTGACTGGCTACATTTTAATTTTTAGCAGCAGACATATAGAAAGGTTAACTCAACTCTAGCTCTTTATTTGGTTAAATAATTTCTCAGAATTAGATGCTAACAAATTTGTGTTGCTAAGGACCTCTGACTACTCCTGTATTTGATTCAAATTCTCTGTTGCAAACAGAAGAAAATGCTTTAAATTCTTTACATGTATTCAGTATAAATAGATGCCTTGTGAGGAAATTAACTGTTCTTTTTCACCTGTGCATGGCCAGTAGTCGCTGCTGTCATGGCCATGCACATGCAGGTTCTTGTTATATTCGGGCAGATGGTAAAGAAACAGTGGAGCCAAAGAATGGTGGGCCATTTCTTTATTACAGTCTCACACTGGCCGTGAGCAAACACAGACAGGAAAAACACTTCGCTCTCACTCAGGGCTCCCAAAGCCACGACACATTCTCTGGTTCCACAGCCAGGAGAATCTTCTCCAGTTTCCGCTAGAATCAAAGGCCCCACCAGTCTTAGCTCGCAAAAGCCCCTCAGCTCTGGTTCCCCATCTGCACACCTTCATTCTCTCTGTTCTCACTCCACAGATATGGCATCCCCCTTCCCTTTTTAAAATTTTTTTTTATTTATGATTTTAATTTGTGTTTATGTAGATTTAAGTGTCCCACTGAATATATCTCCCCCCATCCCCTTATTCCCCTCGACCCCCTCTCCCCCCTACGCCCAATGCCTTCTCCCCCTCAGTCCAGGATTTGCTGCCCTGTTCTCTATAATGCTGTGTTATGTATATATAATTTCATTAATCTCTTTCCCTTCTCTCATCCCATCTTCTCTTCAATGTTGCCTCTGACTGTTTTCCCTCTAGTCCCTTTGATCTCTATTCTATTCCTCAGTTTATATTGTTCATTGGACTTCTCAAATGAGTGAGTTCATATTTTCTTTCTTTGTCTGGCTTATTTCACTTAGCATGATAGTTTCCAGGTCCATCCATGTTGTAGCAAAAGATTTCCTTCTTCCTCACGGCCACGTAGTATTCCATTGTGTATATGTACTACCTCTTTTTAACCCACTCGTCCACTGATGGACATGGGCTGTTTCTAGATCTTGGCTATTGTAAACAATGCTGCAATAAACATGGGGGTGCATTTCCTTTGTATCAGTGATTTAGTATTCATAGGATATATTCCTAAAAGTGGTATAGCTGGGTCAAAGGGCAGTTCCATTTTTAATTTTTTTGAGGAATCTCCATACTGTTTTCCACAGTGGCTGCACCAGTCTGCATTCCCACCAGCAGTGCAGGAGGGTCCCCTTTCTCTGCACCCTCAGCAGCACTTGTTATGTGTTGTTCTGTTAATGAGAGTCATTCTGACAGGTGTGAGGTGGTATCTCATTGTGGTTTTAATTTGCATTTCTCTGATGATTAGTGATGCTGAACACTATTTCATATGCTTATTGGCCATCTGTATGTCCTCTTTGGAGAAGTTTCTATTCATTTCTTTAGCCCATTTTTTGATTGGATTGTTTGTCTTCCTGGTGTTGAGTTTTACAAGTTCTTTATAAATTTCCATTATTAACCCCTTAACAGACGTATTGTCAAATATATTCTCCCATTGTGTAGTTTGTCTTTTTATTTTGTAAATGGTGTCTTTTGCTGTACAAAAGCTTTTTAGTTTCATATAGTCCCATTTGTTCATCCTGTCCTTTATTTCACTTGCCTGTGGAGACAAATCAGCAAAATATTACTACGAGAGATATCAGAGTTTACTGCCTATGTTTTCTTCCAAAATGTTTATGGTTTCACGACTTACATTTAAGTCTTTTATCCATTTTGAGTTTTCTTTTGTGAATGGTGTAAGTTGGTGATCCAGTTTCATTTTTTTGCAAGTACCTGTCCAATATTCTCAACACCATTTGTTAAAGAGACTGTCTTTACTCCATTGTATACTCTTACCTCCTTTGTCAAATATCAATTGTCCATAAAGGTGTGGGTTTATTTCTGGGATCTCTGTTCTGTTCCATTGACCTGTATGCCTGGTCTTATGGCAGTACCAAGCTATTTTGAGTACAATGGCCTTGAAGTATAACTTAATTTCAGGAAGTATGATGCCACCCACTTTATTTTTCTTTTTCAGGATTGCTGAGGCTATTTGTGATCTTTTTTGGTTCCATATAAATTTTTAGAATATGTGTTCTATATCTTTGAACTATGTCATTGGTATTTTAATAGGAATTGCATTGAATTTATAGAGTGCTTTGAGTAATATAGACATTTTAATGATGTTTATTCTTCCTATCCATGAATACAGTATATGCTTCCACTTGTTTGTATCTTCCTTAATTTCCTTTATCAATGTTTTATAATTTTCTGAGTACAAGTCTTTAACATCTTTGGTTAAATTTAATCCTAGGTACTTTTTTTTGTTGTTGTTGCAATAGTGAAGGGGATTGTTTTTTAAAATTTCTCTTTCAGACAGTTCATTGTTGGTGTATAAAAATGCCCCTGATTTCTGAATATTGATTTTATATTCTGCCACCTTGCTGAATTCATTTTTCAGGTCTAGTAGATTTTTTACTGCAACTTTAGGGTTTCTATGTACAGTATCATATCATCAGCAAATAATGATAGTTTTACTTCTTCTTTTCCAATTTGGATGCCTTTTATCTCTTCTTCTTGTCTAATTTCTGTGGCTAGGACTTCCAGAACTATGTTGAATAAGAGTGGTGCCTTGTTCCTGATCTTAAGGGGATTGCTTTTAATTTTTACCCATTGAGTATGATGTTGGCTGTGGGTTTGTCATAGATGGCCTTTATCATGTTGAGGTATGTTCCCTGTATTCCCACTTTGCTGAGAGTTTTGATCATGAATGGGTGCTGGATTTTATCAAATGCTTTTTATGCATCTATTGATATTATCATGTGATTTTTACCCTTTCTTTTGTTTATGTGTTGTCTCACATTGATTGGTTTGCTAATATTGTACCAGCTTTGTCTCCCTAGAATAAATCCCATCTGATCATTATGTATGATTTTTTTCATATATTGCTGGAAACAGTTTTCTAATATTTTGTGGAGAATTTTAGCGTCTCAGTTCACAGGGATATTGATCTATAGTTTTCTTTCTTTGTGTTGTCTTTGCCTGGTTTTGGAATCAGTTTTATGCTCGCCTCATAAAAAGAGTTTGGAAGGTTTTTCTTCTCTTGAATTTTTTGAAATAGCTTGAGATAGATAGGTATTAGGTCTTCTTAGAATATTTGGTAAAATTCGCCTGTGAAACCATATGGCCCAGGACTTCTGTTTGTTGGAAGTTTTTGATAACTGTTTCAATCTCATTTGATGAAATCAGTCAGTTTAGGTTTTCTGATTCTTCTTACTGATTTATGAAAGATTATATGTTTCAAAAATTTATCCATTTCACCTAAGCTGTCTAATTTTATGGAATACAATTATTCATAGTATTTTCTAACAATACTTTGTATTTCTGCTATGTCAGTTGTTACTTCTCCTCTGTCATTTCTAATTTTATTTATTTGAGCTCTCTCTTTTTCTTAGGGAGTCTGGGTAAAGGTTCATCTATCTTGTTTACCTTTCAGAGAACCAGCTCTTGGTTTCATTGGTCCTCTGTATTGTTTTTTTGTTGTTGTTTTTTGTTTTTTTTTTTTTGTTGTTTTTTGTTTTTTGCCTCTATGCCATTTATTTCTGCTCTTATCTTTATTATTTCTTTCCTTCTACTTTCTCTGGGTTTTACTTGCTGTTCTTTTTCTAGTTCTTTTAGATGCAGGGTTAAGTTTTCTATTTGAGCTTTTTCTACCTTCTTAACTGTGCCTGTAATGCTATGAACTTTCCTCTCCAGTCTGCTTTTGCTGTGTCCCATAAATTTTGAGTTGTTGTATGTTTATTTTCATTTGTTTCAAGAAAATTTTTGATTTTTTCCTTGATCTCATTGTTAACCCATTCATTATTTATTTATTTATTTATTTATTTATTTTTTAATAACATGCTATTTAGTTTCCAAGTGTTTGAGTGTTTTTCAGTTTTTCTATTGTTGTTGATTTCTAGTTTCATGCCACTGTGATCTGAGGAGATGCTTGATATAATTTCAATCTTCTTAAATTTTTTGAGACTCATTTTGTGTCCTAGCATGGGGTCTATCCTAGAGAATGTACCATGAGCACTTGAAAAGAAGGTATATTTGCTGCTTTAGTGTAAAAAGTTCTTATCTATTAAATCCAGTTGATCTAGTGTGTCCCTTAAGTCTATGATTTCTTTGTTCATTTTCTTTCTTGAGGATATATCTAGTGATGTTAGTGGGGTATTGAAATCCCCTACTATTATAGTATTTTTGTTGACCTCGCCTTTATGCCCATCAAAATCTGCTTTATATATTTAGGTGCTCCTATGTTAGGTGCATAAATATTTATAATGGTTATATCTTCCTGTTGGATTGTTCCCTTTATCATTATGTAGTGACCTTCTTTATTCCTTATTATAGGCTTTGTTTTAAAGTCCATTTTGTCTGATGTAAGTATTGCAATCTCAGGGGTTTTTTTCATCTATATTTGCATGAAATATTTTTTTCCATCCCTTTACTTTCAGTCTATGTGTATCTTTTGTTATGAGGTGTGTCTCGTGTAGACAGCATATGTATGGGTCTTGTTTTTTTATCCACGCAGATACCCTATGTTTTTGATTGAAGCATTTAATCCATTTATATTTAAGGTTATTATTGATATGGAGCTGTTTATTGCCATTTTATTTTTTAAATCTACATTCCTTTTTTTTTTTTTTTTTTTCATTTTTCTGAAGCTGGAAACAGGGAGAGACAGTCAGACAGACTCCCGCATGCGCCCGACCGGGATCCACCCGGCACGCCCACCATGGGGCAACGCTCTGCCCACCAGGGGGCGATGCTCTGCCCATCCTGGGCGTCGCCATGTTGCGACCAGAGCCACTCTAGCACCTGAGGCAGAGGCCACAGAGCCATCCCCAGCGCCCGGGCCATCTTTGCTCCAATGGAGCCTTGGCTGCGGGAGGGGAAGAGAAAGACAGAGAGGAAAGCGCAGCGGAGGGGTGGAGAAGCAAATGGGCGCTTCTCCTGTGTGCCCTGGCCGGGAATCGAACCCGGGTCCTCCGCACACTAGGCCGACGCTCTACCGCTGAGCCAACCGGCCAGGGATCCTTTTTTTTTTTTTTTTTTTTTTTTGTATTTTTCTGAAGCTGGAAATGGGGAGAGACAGTCAGACAGACTCCCGCATGCGCCTGACTGGGATCCACTCGGCACGCCCACCAGGGGCGATGCTCTGCCCACCAGGGGCGATGCTCTGCCCCTCCGGGGCATCACTCTGACGCGACCAGAGCCACTCTAGCGCCTGGGGCAGAGGCCAAGGAGCCATCCCCAGTGCTCGGGCCATCTTTGCTCCAATGGAGCCTTGGCTGCGGGAAGGGAAGAGAGAGACAGAGAGGAAGGGGGGGTGGAGAAGCAAATGGGCACTTCTCCTATGTGCCCTGGCCGGGAATCAAACCTGGGTCCCCCACACGCCAGGCCGACGCTCTACCACTGAGCCAACCGGCCAGGGCCTCTACATTCCTTATTTGCTATATTTTCCTCCCTTTGTCTGTTTAAAATAGGCCCCTTAACATTTCTTGTAGCATTGGTTTTGTTGTAATGAATTCCTTGAGTTTTTTTGTCCTGAAAGCTTTTTATTTCTCCTTCAATTTTAAATGATAGCCTTGCTGGATAGAGAAGTCTTGGTTTTAGGCTCTTGTTTTGCATTACTTTGAATATTTCTTGCCATTCTCTTCTGGCCTCTAATGTTTCAGTTGAGAAATCAGATGTCATCCTTATGGCAGCTCCTCTGTAGGTAATAGACTGCTTCTCTTATAGCTTTTAGTATTCTTTCTTTATCTCTTAATTTTTATATTTTAATTATGATGTGTCTTGGTGTTGGCCTTTTTGGATTCATCCTTAATGGAACTCTCTGTGCTTCTTGAACTTGCGTGAATTTTTCCTTCATCAATTTAGGGAAGTTTTAAGCTATGATTTCTTCAATCAGATTCTCTATACCTTGTTCTTTTTCTTATCCTTCAGGAACCCTTGTGATGCGGATCTTATTTCTCTTCATGTTGTCACAGAGCTCTGTTAGAGTTTCCTCAGACTTTTTGAGCCTCTTTTCTTTTTGCTGCTTTGCTTTCATGTTTTTGTTTATCCTGTCCTCTAATTCACTGATTCGATTCTCAGCTTCATCCATCCTGCTTTTTTTTTTTTTTTCCATCCTGCTTTTAAATCCTTCCAGTGTGGTCTTTATTTCTGATATTGTATTTGTCATTTCTGACTGATTCTTTTTAATTATTTCAATGTCTTTTTTTATACTTGCTATCTCTTTAGGTGCTTGTTATGACCATCCATTGTTGCTCTATGATCTTTGAGCATCCTAACAATCATTATTTTAAACTCTGCATCTGGTAATTTGGTTATTTCTGTCTCATTCAAATCTTTTTCTGGGGATTTCTCTTGTTGATTCATTTGGGTTGCATTTCTCTGCCTTCTCATTTTGTCTGTGTATAAGAAGGGTGTGGCCACAGGTGTCTGATTGGTGTGGCCTCTGTGTTCCCTATGTGTGGTCTGTCTGCAGGCTGACTGCCTCCTCTGCTGCCAACTCGGGCAATTGGGCACAGGCATTGCTGGCAACGGCCTAATGTGGTGGTCGCTACAGTTTCTGCCTTGCCTCTGTGGGCAGTACAGTGCTCTTGCATCTGGGCTGCAAGCACTGGCTTGCCTCCCCCCCTCAGCCACGTCCCCACGGGTGAGACTGAGTTCACATGTTTGGGCTGCAAGGTTTGGCCAGCCCCAGGCCTTCTCCTTGCCCCCATGGGTGGGACTGTGCTGGTGTGCCAGGGCCACAAACCTCAGCTTCATGGGCTGGGCTGCACTCCTGTGCCCAGCTGCAAGTCTCAGCCAGTTCCCAGCTTTTGCCTTGTCCCTGCAGGCGGGACTGTAGGTGGGACTGCTCCAGTGCATCCAGCCCACAGCCATGGCCAGCCCTCATTTTCTGCCCCCACCAGGCCGGACTGTGCTCGTTCTGGGCCTCAGTCATGGCTGGCCTCGTCTCCTGCCCCTGTAGGTAGAACTGCACTTGTATTTGGGCTGCAGCCGTTGCCAGCCCCTGGCTTCTGCCTCTGCTGACTGGATCACACTTCCATATCCGCCAATGCCCGCCCTCTGTGAGCACTTAGCAGTGTGAGGGTGGCAATGCAGTTCAGACCTTCACATTCAATACTGTATCCCTGATGGCTCCCTGCTTCTAAGCGACTCTTTGCTCTGACTGCAGCAGGAGAGCTTCTGTTTGGTTGGTGACCTGCTTCCCTTTGCTAGTATTGCTGGTTTCAGGAAAAATATTCAGTTTAGATTTGGGAAGTGACTCATCCCAGGGGTTAGGGTGGTTGTCCCTCAAAGTGTTTCTCCTTGTGCCTCCTAGATTACACTCTCTTCCTGCTACTCTGGTCCTCTCAGCAGTCCCCATCCACCGGAGCCTCAGGTGAATGGTTGTGAAAGAAGTTTTCTGTGTGGACCCTTGAAGACAAATCCTGGGTCTGAGAAATCTGTTTCTTTTTCACAAACAGTATCCAGGCTTGTTTTGCAGCTAAGTACTGTCCGTACGCCTCTTCTAGGCTTCAGGGCTGAAGGCTGGGGCTTTGGTCCTGGGACCCAGGAACCTCCCCTCTCTGCTAAATTCACTTTCTGCGTGCGAGTCCCTCCAGGCTGCTGCTCGCTCCAGGGAGCTGGGCAGCCCTTTCCGCGTTTCCGCTTTTTCTACCAGTCTCAGTGTGGCTTCTTCAGTGATCCTTGACTAAAGAGTCCTCCTAGTTCAGTCCAAAGTTGGTTTTTCCAGATGATTGTCCTTAAAATTAAGTTGTAATCCACTTTGGTTCTTGGAGGTGAAGTTGGTACGTACGCCTACTCCATCGCCATCTTGCCACCCTTCCTCCTTTTCTTTTCAGTACTTTCTGGCATGAAAACCTCTCCTCCAGCAAACATTAGCAAGACAATGGCCCTTCCCAAGCAAGAAAGTAATTTGCAATTTCAAAGATCACATACCTAGTGCAGCCTAGTGCCATTTTTTAACACTAAAAGTGAGAAAATTTAAAAAATACAAATCTTACAAACTCATTTACCCAACAACCTGTTAATAAAAGAATGTTTGTCACTTAGTTTTTATAGTTTGTCTTCAAGTTGATTGGTATTTCTATTTTTTAACTTGTGTGTTGAATGGAGTGGGTGTCTACTGATTTTGTCTGTTTGTGGAGATTATACTCTCATTGTGTGTTGCTAGTAGTTTATTTTCTGAGTTACTCAGATTGAAACATTTTCTTTCCCAAGTGGATCATTGCCTGAAAGTACTTTGATACTAATACAAGTAAGTATGAATTGGACATTTCATTTTGTCATGAAGTCTTGCTGACAGGCAAGGACAATAATTTGACTCTGTTCTTTAATTAGGTATTTTAGCCTTTGAAAATACCAGACAGTACAGAAAATTATGCTTCTCTAAATGGAAATGTAACACAATGGGCCAATATCTCTGTTTTCTTTTTTTTTTCTTTTTTTGGGGTATTTTTCTGAAGTTGGAAATAGGGAGGCAGTCAGACAGACACTCACATGTGCCCAACTGGGATAGACCTGGCATGCCCACCAGGAGGCGATGCTCTGCCCATCTGGGGTGCCGCTCCGCTGCAACCAGAACCATTCTAGTGCCTGAGGCAGAGGCTATAGAGCCATCCTCAGTGCCCGGGCCAACTTTGCTCCAATGGAGCCTTGGCTGAGGGAGGGGAAGAGAGAGACAGAAAGGAAGGAGAGGGGGAGGGGTGGAGAAGCAGATGGGCGCCTCTCCTGTGTGCCCTGGCTGGGAATCGAACCCGGGACTCCTTCTCTGTTTTCTTAAGTGACATGTAAGGGAACTTCTGAGGGCTAATTTAACTATTATAGGTGAATGTTGGTTAAATGAGTTTGTAAATTTTGTATTATTTGAGTTTGTTCACTTTTAGTGTTAAAAAATGGTGCTGAACAGCGCCAGGTATGTGATCTGTAAAATTGCAAATGATCTTCCTGCTTGGGAAAAGCTGTTGTCTTGTTAATGTTTCTGGTGGAGAGGTTTTCACATCAGAAAGTTTTGAAAAAGAGAAGCCATGTTGGCAGAGAGGAGCAGATTGAGGAAAGAGAGTGTAGATTGCTGAGGAAGAAGCCAGTTTGTGAAGAGAGAGAGAAGTAATGTTTGGCAGAGTGAGAAGAGAAGGAATGCAGATGGAGAACCAGAAGTGAGGGGCTTTTGTGAGCTCCACTGAGACTGGTGGGGCCTTTGATTCTAGGAGAAACTGGAGAAGATTTTTCTGATTGTGGAACCAGAGAACGTGTCAGTGGCTTTGGGAAACATGAGTGAAAGTGAAGTTTTTTCCCTGTGTGTTGGGCATCGGCCAGTGAGAGAATTTAATAAAAGAATGGCCCACCATTTTTTGGCTCCACTGTTTCTTTACCATCTGCCCAAATCCAGTGAGAACCTGCATGTGAACGGCCATGATGGCAAAGGCGGTAACTACTGGCCATACAGTGAACAATTAAGCCATGGCATCATGGAATAATATGCAAATATTTAGCCTAATTTAATAATACTCCTTGAGAACCTACTATGTGTTAGGCTAAATGTGGGGCCCTAGGGTACAACAAGAAGCAAAAGTTTATCCTTTCCACATCCTGTATTTCACACCTGCAAAATGGGAAAACTGACAGTTTATCTTTAAGGCCCCTTTTAAATGTTAAGCACCTAGTAATTCCAATTGTTTTTATTTCAAGAATCATAAGAGATTGCACATTTCAGTAAAAGCAATACATGTTTTTTTGTTTGTTTTTTTAAAGATTAAGTGGTGCATGGCTCAATATTTAGAGTTTACTATGCCAAGCATTAACTGTTGAATGTTTCGATTATATTTGAATATGGCTATAAATACGTGTATTTATAGTTCCAAAATTACGTGGATTGCATAAAAAATTTAAATATGTTGGTTGCCTTATGCTTTCAGAAAATTCAACAAAGGTAATGAAACATGACAAACAACATAACACAACAAAACAGGAGTTAGAGGTTTTTGCAAAGAGACTGAAATGATTTCCTAAAAAACTTAGTGCAGACTGAATATTTCTACTACTGCGATACTGAGATGCAAGAATGGTGCTGTGACAATATACACTGACTGCAGAAAATACTAAAACTTCTAAATGCATAAGTATATTAGTTTCATGTTATGCCACCAGTGATTTATAGATTTTCTTTAAAAGGAACTATTTATGATCTCTCTGCTGGTATAATTATAACATGATTCCAAGTATGAAATTTTTATTTCTGCACAATTTCTCAGTAACAGACCTATTGTGTAAAATATGGTCTACTTGCAGTGTTCTTATACTGTTTAAAGCAAGGCTGCATAACCTCAAGGTCATTCAGACTGGTTTTTGCCTTCTGTGTGAGGATAGCACCAAGCTATTAAAGGAATATCTGGCTGCTAGAGACCTTGGAGCGAATTTACAGCTCTTCACTAGGAAGTGTATGTATCTTCGATGTTAACCTCACTCTGGCTCCAATTAACTGTTTCACTCTACTTTTCTTTTACCTTGTTTAAAAACACATATTAGTTTAAAATTTAAAAATATATTTCTATGTAAAAAATAGAAACTTAGTAACCTCTCCTAAATTGTTGTTGGTGCATATCTGTATATAAATAAATAAATAAGGGCTAAATAATTTGTGTAATTATTGGAAAACCACAAAAAAATAAGAATTCTAAAATAGCTATTGCCTTTATTAGGTTTATGCTAAAATAGAAAATGAATAACCAACCCCCCCAAAAAAAAACTTCTTAACAAATAATAGCATGAAACTCACCTATTTAAAATGGTTTTTCTTAAAGTAACTCTATAGTACACATTTATAAATTAAAATCAAAAGGGTATATAAGTCTACATAGACTAAGACATTTGAAAATTCTCCTTCAATATTTAAAATGGTAAATTAAAGTTGATTTACAGCATGACCTTCATGCAAATACCTATGTTATCTATAGTAATACCCAGTGAAAGATTATTGATCAGTGAAACACCTGTGATTTCCATATGAATCAACAGTGTTACATTGCTTAATGTAACACTCAATTATATCATGTTGAATTTATGTGGAAATGTTTGGATATGCTTTAAATGTCTGTGGTAAATCATTTGAGAATCTTAATTGAACATTTTTCTGTAATAAATTACTTTGTAAACACTGAAATAATATTCTTACATAACTACCAGTTTATTTTGAAAGACTCCAATAATCTCAAATTATTGTATTATTTTCTTTGTATGATCTAAAGCTTGTATCCTTCTGGAATTTATTTTTCTGTCCTGTAGAAAATATATAATTCTAACCTTTATACCATGCTATTTCATACTGTAGCTAGCTAGCATTTTTTAAAACTCAGAATATTTATATATTGTTCTAACATATTACATATCACATATTGACTCTCTAATAGTGAAAAATGCTTATAATTAAGATTTGACGGTCTTTCCCTGGCCAGTTGGCTGACTAGATAGAGCGCCGGCCTGGTGTATGGAAGTCCCAGGTTCGATTCCCAGTCAGAGCTCACAGGAGAAGTGATCATCGGCTTCTCCTCTCTATCCCTTTTCCCCTCCCTCAGCCAGTGGCTCAGTTGGTTGGAGCATCACTCAGACAGGAGTTACCAGGTAGATCCCGGTTAGGGCACATGTGTGAATTTGTCTATCTCCTCTCCTCTCACTTAAAGAAAAAAAGATTTGACGGTCTTTTTCACAATAATAAGCTACTTAATTAGTATACTAAAGTAGTAGTGTTCTTGTTCCACACTCAAATCATCAAGATTATTTAGGAGAGGAGTTCAATTCCATGGTAGAGACTACTGGAAACTTGATGTTTATGGTTAGTATAAGAAAGAGTTTATGTGAAGCTGAGAAATGAATACTCTTAATTATAATAAAATTACTCTCTAAAAATAAGTAACTTTCTATATAGTCTTTACCACTATAAATCCAGGAATGACAACCTCTCTAAGGTTTTAATCAATACTTGATAAAATGTTTAAATCA
Organism: Saccopteryx bilineata; assembly: GCF_036850765.1. Classification (NCBI taxonomy): domain Eukaryota; kingdom Metazoa; phylum Chordata; class Mammalia; order Chiroptera; family Emballonuridae; genus Saccopteryx; species Saccopteryx bilineata. The sequence goes on from NC_089494.1 coordinate 72,267,578, forward strand.
AATAAATTCTATTTTGAAAATTTTATATGCCCATTTACTTGAAATATACTACTGCCTTTTAGAGCTATAATTGCTTTCTGTTTTATTTTGTTTGTTTGTTTGATTGGTTGGTTTTATACTCTGGGATATGATGGAATAGTACCTTTAAGTAATGTAACTTAATTAAAGTAGTTGCAAATGTATATTATTCCGATAGTTTTAAACTTAAATTGGACTAACATTTTTCAGAAAAATGAGGCAACAACATATTAGGAAACTTTTCAGAGTTCTTATTTGCAAATAAATAAATAAATAGCAACAATAACAGAGCAACTTGTTACAGCAGAATGGGAATGTGGGTGTCACTGGGCTTGCTCTTCAGCTGAGGACTTAACAGGATTTTGTACTGCCCTACTCCATCACAGTACCCTTTGCCTTCAGCTTGAACCTCAGTGGGTCATGATTCTTTACCCTTTATGGTGAGGGGTCTGAGCCCATGATGGCCTTGCTTAAACCAAGTTGCAGTAGACTGACATTTTCTTCCTACCCACATGTGTGGCAGTAGCCCTGCTTTCCATTAAGAGGAACAAGCAAATAGTAACACAATAACAGTGACAATCTTTTCTCTTTTTGTTTTTGTTTTTACATGCTTATATAGGGTGTGAGGAACTGTAGGCAATTAGGTGCAGCCTTGGCTGGAATTCCTATTCTCCTGGTACTGTTCCATCATATCCCAGAGTACAAAACCAACCAACCAACCAAACAAACAAAATAAAACAGAAAGCAAACAATTGGCAAATGAATCAGTAAGTATAATCCTGAGAACCTCCATCTCAGCTTTGAGTTATAGGATTCTCAGGTCCCAGGTTCAGCAGCCACTTCCAGCCCCCTTGTCCCAGTGGAAGCCTGCGCAGCGCTCATCTTGCCTGTGCCTTCACAGCCATCTCATGTCAGTCCTTAGAGGCTTAGAGGGGGTGAGGATGGGCAAGTGAAAGGGGTGTGAGGCTCTGTCTTCTGCACGCTACCCATAGTACCAACAGAACGAAGCCACAGATCCTGTTATCCTGCTCCAGTTGTGTTCATTCTCCAGCCTCAGTTCTAGCAGATGCTGGGCGTTATGGAGGGCCTGAGCAGGGGAACCACCGGCCAGGTCCCAGAGCAAGCTCACCCTTGGCACCGAGGCCACAACCTTTCTGCATCTTGTCTCACTGGGCTGTTTTCAGGGAATCTTAAATGCATTGGATTTAACTCTTGCCACAGTTGAAAAACTGACAGTTTTTTGTTTTGTTTTGTTTTGTTTTTTGATAGAGACAGAGAGTCAGAGAGAGGGACAGATAGGTACAGACAGACAGGAAAGGAGAGAGATGAGAAGCATCAATCCTTTATTGCAGCACCTTAATTGTTCATTGATTGCATTCTCATATGTGCCTTGACTGGAGGGCTACAGCAAAGCAAATGAAGCCTTGGTCAAGCCAGCAATCTGGAGCTCAAGCCAGCGACCTTTGGACTCAAGCCAGCAACCATAAGGTCATGTATATGGATCCCATGCTAAAGCCAGTGACCCTGCACTTAAACCAGTGAGCCTGCACTAAATTCGGCGACCTCGGGGTTTTGAATATGGGTCCTCTGCATCCCAGTTTGATGCTCTATCCACTGTGCACCGCCTGGTCAGGCCTGACAAAAACTAATGAAAAAAAAAATGACCAGATGGAAACTTAACCCCATGTAACAATCATTTTTTCTGAGCTTAAACTATATTTTGAAGGACAGCACCTCAAATTCCAGGTTGTTGACCTTGGGTAAGCTCATGTGAGTCTTCAGTGACTAGCTCATTCTGAGTAATGGGGTATGCAATAATATCATTGAATCATCTGAACATTAGCCATTGCCTTGTTTGTTTTTTTAGAAAATGAGTTCCTTTAAGTGAACCTATTTTCCATGGGATATCATGGCCTTGCATAAAGGCACCCAATTAATCTATAGATAGCATAAAGACAGAGAAAAATGACCAGATACAGCAAAAAAACAAATCCAGAATACATATCTACTGCAATAACAAAATATTGCTTTTGCCCACTCTCTATCCCCCAAAAGATGATAGGCGTCATGTACAGACAAATTAACACCAAATAGTTCTTTGGTTCCACCAGGTGTAATGATTTTCAGGTGCTTATGTTCTGTCACTCATAACAGAAAAGGTAACATTCATCAAAGCTATAGCCAGATGGCCATTGATGACAACTCCATGTTTTGAAACCATAGTGTTAGTCAAATAAGTTTGTAAATATGATATATATGTTTGCTTGCTTATAGTTTGCATTGGTGTGGGAGACAGACAGGCTGTAAGCTCACAAGGTCCTTATAGTCTAAGGTTTAGTTTTTTTTTTTTCTTTTTGTTTTTTTTTATAATTTTATTTTTTTAATGGGGTGACATCAATAAATCAGGATACATATATTCAAAGATAACAAGTCCAGGTTATCTTGTCGTTCAATTATGTTGCATACCCACCACCCAAAGTCAGATTGTCCTCTGTCACCTTCTATCTTGTTTTCTTTGTGCCCCTCCCCACCCCCTATCCCTCTCCCATTCCCCCCTCCCCCCCGTAACCACCACACTCTTATCAATGTCTCTTAGTTTCACTATTATGTCCCACCTACGTATGGAATAATACAGTTCCTGTTTTTTTCTGATTTACTTATTTCGCTTCGTATCATGTTATCAAGATCCCACCATTTTGCTGTAAATGTTCCGATGTCATCATTTCTTATGGCTGAGTAGTATTCCATAGTGTATATGTGCCACATCTTCTTTATCCAGTCATCTATTGATGGGCTTTTTGGTTGTTTCCATGTCCTGGCCACTGTGAACAATGCTGCAATAAACATGGGGCTGCATGTGTCTTTACGTATCAATGTTTCTGAGTTTTGGGGATATATACCCAGTAGAGGGATTGCTGGGTCATAAGGTAGTTCTATTTTCAGTTTTTTGAGGAACCACCATACTTTCTTCCATAATGGTTGTACTACTTTACATTCCCACCAACAGTGTATGAGGGTTCCTTTTTCTCCACAGTCTCTCCAACATTTGCTATTACCTGACTTGCTAATAACAGCTAATCGAACAGGTGTGAGGTGGTATCTCATTGCCGTTTTGATTTGCATTTCTCTAATAGCTAAAGAAGATGAGCATCTTTTCATATATCTGTTGGCCATTTGTATTTCTTCCTGGGAGAAGTGTCTATTCATATCCTCTTCCCATTTTTTTATTGGATTGTTTGTTTGTTGTTGAGTTTTATGAGTTCTTTGTATATTTTGGATATTAGGCCCTTATCTGAGCTGTTGTTTGAAAATATCATTTCCCATTTAGTTGGCTTTCTGTTTATTTTGTTATCAGTTTCTCTTGCTGAGCAAAAACTTCTTAGTCTGATGTAGTCCCATTCATTAATTTTTGCCTTCACTTCTCTTGCCTGTGGAGTCAAATTCATAAAATGCTCTTTAAAACCCAGGTCCATGAGTTGAGTACCTATGTCTTCTTCTATGTACTTAATTGTTTCAGGTCTTATGTTTAGATCTTTGATCCATTTTGAGTTAATTTTTGTACAGGGGGAGAGACTGTAGTCCAGTTTCATTCTTTTGCATGTGGCTTTCCAGTTTTCCCAGCACCATTTATTGAAGAGGCTTTCTTTTCTCCATTGTGTGTTGTTGGCCCCTTTATCAAAAATTATTTGACTATATATATGTGGTTTTATTTCTGGACTTTCTATTCTGTTCCATTGGTCTGAGTGTCTATTTTTCTGCCAATACCATGCTGTTTTGATTGTCGTGGCCCTATAATAGAGTTTGAAGTCAGGTATTGTTATGCCCCCAGCTTCATTCTTTTTCTTTAGGATTGCTTTGGCTATTCTGGGTTTTTTATAGTTCCATATAAATCTGATGATTTTTTGCTCTATTTCTTTAAAAAATGTCATTGGAAGTTTGATGGGAATTGCATTAAATTTGTATATTGCTTTGGGTAATATAGCCATCTTGATTATATTTATTCTTCCTAGCCAAGAACAAGGTATATTCTTCCATCTCATTATATCTTTTTTGATTTCCCTTAACAATGGTTTATAGTTTTCATTATATAAGTCCTTTACATTCTTTGTTATGTTTATTCCTAAGTATTTTATTTTTTTGTTGCAATCGTGAAGGGGATTATTCTTTTGAGTTCCTTCTCAGTTGTTTCATTGTTGGCATATAGAAAGGCTATTGACTTCTGTATGTTAATTTTGTATCCTGCGACCTTACTGTATTGGCTTATTGTTTCTAGTAGTCTTTTTGTGGATTCTTTGGGGTTTTCGATGTATAGGATCATATCATCTGCAAAAAGTGATACCTTTACTTCTTCTTTTCCGATATGGATGCCTTTTATTTCTTTGTCTTATCTGATTGCTCTGGCTAGAACCTCTAGTACCACATTAAATAAGAGTGGAGAGAGTGGACAACCCTGTCTTGTTCCTGATTTAAGGGGAAAAGCCTTCAGTTTAGTGCCATTTAATATGATGTTAGCTGATGGTTTATCATATATGGCCTTTATCATGTTGAGATATTTTCCTTCTATACCCATTTTGTTGAGAGTCTTAAACATAAAATTGTGTTGTATTTTATCGAAAGCCTTTTCTGCGTCTATTGATAAGATCATGTGGTTTTTGTTCTTTGTTTTGTTGATATGGTGTATTACATTAACCATTTTACGTATGTTGAACCATCCTTGAGATTCTGGGATGAATCCCACTTGATCATGATGTATTATTTTTTTAATATGTTGTTGTATTCGATTTGCTAGTATTTTGTTTAGTATTTTAGCATCTGTATTCATTAGAGATATTGGTCTGTAGTTTTCTTTTTTTGTGCCATCCTTGCCTGGTTTTGGTATGAGGGTTATGTTGGCCTCATAAAATGTGTTTGGAAGTATTGCTTCTTCTTCAATTTTTTGGAAGACTTTGAGTAGAATAGGAACCAAGTCTTCTTTGAATGTTTGATAAAATTCGCTGGTATAGTCGTCAGGGCCTGGACTTTTATTTTTGGGGAGGTTTTTAATGGTTTTTTCTATTTCTTCTCTACTGATAGGTCTGTTTAGGCTTTCTGCTTCTTCTTGACTCAGTCTAGGAAGGTTGTATTTTTCTAGGAATTTATCCATTTCTTCTAGGTTGTTGAATTTAGTGGCATAAAGTTTTTCATAGTATTCTACAATAATTCTTTGTATACCTACAGTGTCCGTGGTGATTTCCCCTCTTTCATTTTGGATTTTGTTTATATGAGTTCTTTCTCTTTTTTCCTTGGTAAGTCTTGCCAAGGGTTTGTCAATTTTGTTGATCTTTTCAAAGAACCAGCTCCTTGTTCTATTAATTTTTTCTATAGTTTTTCTGCTCCCTAATTCATTTATTTCTGCTCTGATTTTTATTATCTCCTTTCTTTGGCTAGTTTTGGGTTGTCTTTGTTCTTCTTTTTCTAGTTCCTTAAGGTGTGAAGTTAAGTGGTTCACTTGGGCTCTCTCTTGTTTGTTCATATATGCCTGCAGTGATATGAACTTCCCTCTTATCACTGCTTTTGCTGCATCCCATAGATTCTGATATGTCGTATTGTCATTTTCATTAGTCTGTATATATCTTTTGATCTCTGCACTTATTTCTTCTTTGACCCATTCCTTTTTTAAAAGTATGTTGTTTAGTTTCCACATTTTTGTGGGATTTTTTTCCTCTTTTTTGCAGTTGAATTCTAGTTTCAAGGCTTTATGATCAGAAAATATGCTTGGTACAACTTCAATTTTTCTGAATTTGCTGATGTTGTTTTTGTGGCCCAACATATGGTCAATTCTTGAGAATGATCCATGTACACTGGAGAAAAATGTATACTCAGTCACTTTGGGATGAAATGTCCTGTAGATGTCTATCATATTCAGGTGCTCTAGTGTTTTGTTTAAGGCCACTATGTCTTTGTTGATTCTCTGTTTGGATGACCGATCTAGAGCCGTCAGCAGTGTATTGAGGTCTCCAAGTATGATTGTATTTTTGTCAGTTTTTGTTTTAAGGTCAATAAGTAGCTGTCTTATATATTTTGGTGCTCCTTGGTTTGGTGCATATATATTAAGAATTGTTATGTCTTCTTGATTCAGTGTCCCCTTAGCCATTATGAAATGGCCATTTTTGTCTCTGAGTACTTTTGCTGTCTTGTAGTCAGCATTATCCGATATGAGTATTGCTACACCTGCTTTTTTTTGGATGTTATTTGCTTGGAGTATTGTTTTCCAGCCTTTCACTTTGAATTTGTTTTTGTCCGTGTTACTTAGATGAGTTTCCTGTTGGCAGCATACAGTTGGATTTTCTTTTTTAATCCATTCTGCTACTCTGTGCCTTTTTATTGGTGAGTTTAATCCGTTTATATTTAGTGTAATTATTGATACTTGTGAGTTCCCTATTGCCATTTTATATCTTGCTTTCTGTTAGTTTTGTGTCTTGTTTGATCCTTCTCTTTCGTTTTTCTATCTTTTGTTTTTATTTGGTTGTATTCCATACATCTTTCCTCTGTTGCTATCTTTTTTATCTCATGTGCTTCTGTGGTGGTTTTTTCAATGGTGGTTACCTTTGAGTAATGAAAAGGGTCCCTACCCTGTTCATTGTAGCGAACTATTTTGTGAGTACTTTTGCACTCCATCGTCCTTTGCTACTGTTAATCTCCATCTTCTCCCCCTCTTTCTTTTTGTTGTTGTCACAGTTTAAATTTGGTTTTATTGTGTTCTTCTTGGAGCTTTTACTTGTGGCTCTGTTTTTTTTTTGTTCTTTGTATCTGATTGCAGAACCCCCTTTAGTAATTCCTGGAGTGGGGGTTTTCTGATGATAAATTCCCTCATCTTTTCTGTATCTGTGAATGTTTTTATTTCTCCTTCATATTTGAAGGATAGCTTTGATGGGTATAGTATTCGTGGCTGAAAGTTCCTCTCTTTCAGGACTTTAAATATTGGGGTCCACTCTCTTCTAGCTTGTAGAGTTTCTGCTGAGAAATCTGATGATAATCTAATGGGCCTTCCCTTATATGTTGTATTCTTCTTTTCCCTGGCTGCCTTGAGAATTTTTTCTTTGCTCTTGGTTTGTGTCAATTTCATTATGATATGCCTTGGAGTAGGTTTGTTGGGGTTAAGAAAACTTGGAGTTCTGTTTGCTTCTGGAACTTGAGGCTTTAGTTCTTTCCACAGGCTTGGGAAGTTCTCATCTATTATTTGTTTGAGTATGTTCTCCATTCCATTTTCTCTCTCTTCTCCCTCTGATATACCTATTATTCTTGTGTTATTCTTTTTGATGGAGTCAGATAATTCTTGTAGGGCTATCTCATTTTTTTAAATTTTTGAGTCTCTTTCTTCTTCTCTCTGTTGTGCCTCAAGTTGCTTGTCTTCTATTTCACTAATCCTCTCTTCTATCTGACCTGTTCTATTAGGTAAGCTTGTTACTTCGTTTTTCAGCTCGTGAATTGAGTTTTTCATCTCTGTTTGATTTGTTTTTATAGTTTCAATTTCCTTGGACATATATTCTTTGTGTTCATTGAGTTGTTTTCTGAGCTCCCTAAATTGCCTTTCTGTGTTTTCTTGTATATCTCGGAGGATTTTTAGGATTTCTATCTTGAATTCTCTGTCATTTAGCTCCAAGGTTTCCAATATATTAAATTTTTCTCCCTAGATTTTTCCTCATCTAGCTGTGTTACCTCTCTTTCTTTTGTATCCATGATATTCGATTTTCTCTTCCTTAATGGCATCTGAGGGTGGTTTTGTTGATAGTATTAATGAGATTTAATAAAGAATAAAAAGTTAAAAAAAATAAAAAAAATAAAAAATCGAAAAGAGTTGTTTTTTTTTTAAAAAAAATTAATAATGAAATAAAGAAAAATAAAATAAAATAAAAATTTTTTAAAAAAGGAAATTATTCCCCCCCTCCTTTTTTCCTCTCCTCTCCTCTCCCCTCTTTCTTGAGAAAATCTTGTGGTGGACTGTGAATTATAACAAACAATGCCTGTGATGGAGGGCCTGAATTGGGGAAAAGTAATAAAGGGGCAAAAAAAAAAAAAAAAAGAAAAAAAAAGAAAAAAAAAAAAGAAAAAAGAAAAAAAAAAGAGCGTATGGACCCACAAAAAGCAAATAAGGAAAAAATTTGGGTCAAGAATAAAATGATTTGCTTTTAGGTGTTGGTTGTCTAAGAGTTATGATGAGAGGAATAAAAGGAAAATGGAAAAATGGGGGGACAAATTAAAAAATTACTATTGTATTTAGTGGAACAGGAACTAGATAATATGGAGAGCCAGGGATGGGAGCACTGCTAGTGAGTTAAAAAGGTGAAGTAAAAACCCCCCAAAATGCCACAAACATAGGTTTGAGTCCCAGATAAGATAATTTGTTTGTTATTGAGGTTTGAATGAGAGGAGATGTAAAGGAGAAAGGAAGAAACTAATATAGAGGGAGAAAAGAAAGAGAGAGAGAGAAAAAAAGAGGGAACCACTAAAAGAAGAAAAAAAAAAGAGAGAGAGAGAGAGAGTTAAGGGTTTTGGAGTGCAACCCTCATAGAGAGAAAGGAAGAGAAGAGAAAAGATAATGGGAGATGTAACACTTATGGGTAGTGTAGTTCAAGGAGAGGAGAGAGTAAGACCGGTAGAGAGTTAATCGGCCAAATTGGAGGAGGAAAAAAAAGTATCAAGAATGAAGATAAGGCCTGACCTGTGGTGGCGCAGTGGATAAAGCGTTAACCTGGAAACACTGAGGTTGCCGGTTCAAAACCCTGGGCTTGCCTGGTCAAGGTGCATATGGGAGTTGATGCTTCCTGCTCCTCCCCCCTTCTCTCTCTCTCTCTCTCCTCTCTATAATGAATAAATAAAATCTAAAAAAAAAAAGAATGAAGATAAGAGAAACAAACGAGCAAATATAATAAAATGGGATAGGTTATAAAGTCTGCTGATTATTCTTGATTTTGAGAGGTTATCTTCTTGCTTTTTCTTTTCTCTCCCTCTTCCTGGTCGGTGACTCTGTACCCCGGGTTCTGCCCCTTTGGCACGCTCAGGTAGAGGTTTGCAGTTGATAAGTCTCTATGGCAATGTCATGTATTGTGCTTTAGTCTCGTTGGCAGTCGAAGCTCATTAGCATTTATAGGCTCCGACAGTGAGAGAGTCCGTGTTCCTGGAGCCTTTCTCCTAGTCTTTCCTTCCTCAATTAGTAACCTGATAATCCAGCTATGGGGTTGCTGCTGCCTCTGCCTGGATAGTAAGAGGCTCAAAGAGCTGGCAACTCCCCACTCTATTTCCACTCAGCACAGGGCTCTGGGTAAGGCTCAGTCAGTCAGAGCTGCTAGCATAATCAGGCGGGCTTTCCGCCCACTCAAAGACCTCTGGCTCTGCCACTCTGTCCGGTAACACAAGCGGGCGCCCACTTCCGGGGCGCTTGGAGGAAACTCTCACTCACTGTCTGCGACCAGGATATCCAGCCAGCAGTCTCACGCTCTGAGAGAAACCCCCAACCGCAGGGAAAAGTTGCAGCGTTGGAATTGAGTCTCGCTCCGTCCCCGTGCGTGGCTTTTGCAAGGCGCTGGGGCGGCTCGAGATTCCGCTTTGGCCCACACAAAGGCCCCTGACTCTGCCCCTCTGTGCGATAACACGGGCGCGCACTGCCGAGGCACTCGGAGGAATTGCTCACTCCTTATCTGCGCGCGCACACCAGGATATGAGGCCGGCTGCGTTTCCCTCTGAGTGAAACACCCTCCAGCATTGAAAATCTCCACCGTTGGAATTAGTTCTCACTCCCTCCCATGCGTGGCTTTCCCAGGGCGCTGGGGCTGCCCAGAGACTCTGCCCTCAGCCCACAGAAAGGCCTCTGACCCTGCCTCTCCATGGGGCAACACGGGCACCCACTCTCGGGGCCTAGGAAGAAATTCTCGCCCACTAACTGCGCACCGACCAGGAGACCGGGTAAAATGGCCGCTCCGCTTGTCTTTCTTTGTTTGGGTTTGGCGCGAGTGTTAGCTTGTATTGCCTGGGTTGCCACAGGATCAGATTTTCCTCGGCTTGGATCTCCGTGCCACAGCCTGGTTCGGCCGTTTGTGCCGCGGCGGCCTGGATCTATTCACCCCCTTTGCCCGCCTCAGTTTCTATATTCACAGTTACCAGAGAAAGCAGCCCTGTTTAGGTTAGTGAGGAAGGCGGAGCATTTCTTACTCCCTATTTCCTTTGGGGTTTGGTTATATATTTAGCCAATTTTTCACTCAATCATACCTTTGGGTGTATTGCAAAGCATCTGGAAGCTCCAAGTATAGGTTTTTCTGTTTCTGGTTGAAGATCTTGTTGAATTTTGGGGGAGATTTATCGGTATCGCTTCCTACCCCGCCATTACTCTGACGTCATCTCAAGGTTTAGTTTTAAGACTAAGCCTTTCCCATCCTTTTAAAACTACAATCTTTTCAACATCCTTCTAATATAGTACTAAGACCTTCTCAAAACTAAGCCTTTCCCCACACCCTTGACTGTTGCATGATAGTGGGTGGTGCACTCTTATGAGGAATCCCATTTATGCCTCAGATAAGTGGCTTTGTATCAGAGGCTTCCTTATTTGTAAATTGGCTTAAAGGCTTTAATTTCTACTCTATTAAATAAGACAGACCAGGGGCTTTCTCTCTCTCAGATCCTGCTATCAGTGTTGCAGAGGAGAAACAGCTAAGATAGCAGGGTGCTGAAGGAGAACTAGTTTGTGCAGAGTTTGTGCAGAGAGAAGGAGATGAGGAACAGAGATAAATAAGGCTGGTGGGGCCTTTGATTCTAGGAAACTTGGATAAGTCAGTGGTTTTGGAAGCCCTGAATGGAAAGGGAAGTGTTTTCCCACTGTGTGTATTTCTTGCCTGCTAGGTGCAAGCTAGGATTAAAGGTAATGGCCCACCAGTTCTTGGCTTCGTTGTTTCATTACTGTCTGTTCAAATTAAATGCGAACCAGCACAGGCCAGGTGGCTGTGATGGTGGCTGCGGGTACTGGCTTTACACATAGACAATCTTCATTCCCTCCATGATGAATATTGGTTTCATGAATCCTCTGACATTGATGAGAAAGAAGATTGACTATACAAAATCTACTGAGTGGGTCACTCACATGTGAGCTCATTAAGTGGTCATATTCCCAACATAACTTTTTTACTAACATTCTCCACAATCCTCCAGTCCTGTTCTTTCCACCTGTCTAGCCATCGATTGAATTGCTGTGGTTTCCTGTTATGCTTACTTTTGCTTATCTTTGCTGCTTAAAAAATATCAATCCACATCTTAGCAGCATATTATTTATAATGATCATGGACTCTGCTTGTGAAAAATTAAAGTGGAACACATGGGGATGCCTTTTGTCTGTTCTATGATGTCTGCTGACTCAGCTAAGAAGTTTTAAAGCTTGGGGATGACTTGATGACTACAGGCTGGCATTATTTGAAGGCTCATTTACTCACAGATCTTGTACACAGACTGGGCTACCTCAATGATGAGGACTGTTGATGGAGCATGATCTCTTAGCATGACAATGACAAGGTAACAAGATTTTATTCCAAGTGACCACAGGAAATAATTTAATGAGCTGTTTTACTTTTGTGTACTCCAACCAGGTTGATCTAAATTCTATCCCTAAACTGATGAAGTAGAATTTTAAATTCCTTTATCCTCAACAAGGCCAGATAAAAACCTTGAACTCTGCCAATTTCAAAGTAATTCTGTGTTGCAACTCTCAACTGGCATTTGTGGACAAGTCCTGCTGGGGGTGAGGACGCCGGAGATGCAAAAACCCGACTCCAGGGACCAAGTTCAGTGATGCAGATCCACTTTATTCAGGAAGTAAGCTAGCTTATATACACAGGTTTAGCCTATAGAATGTTATAGCGTGTTCTTCAAAGCCAATGGCTAAAAAGATCAGGGAGCTGCGTGGTTGGTGCTAAGTCACTTCCTTATAGCGGGTGAGCTTCCTTCCTGGGTATGCCCAGGAGGCTTCTGGGAGCTGGAGTATTCTCACAGCATTGCATCAGCCACAGCTGCTAGGAATGTGCTCTGTGCTCCACCCACATCTCCCCCTTCTCTTTTAATTAAGGCCAATTGGACTTGATGAATGACAGCTTGCTCTTGTTGTAGCTTCTGAATGCTATGCATTATGCAATGGAACCCTAGTAGAACTAAAACAACTATAATACCTATCATACTATATGTGAATAGATTAGCTGGATTAAACAATGAGGCAAGCTTCTGTAATGTTTGACTAGTTAGGAAATACAACAGGGGTCTTAAACAGGGGATTCCTCCTAGGGGTTGGGATGTCATTTCCCTCCCATTGTGTTACAGAGAACTTCTAGGTGCTGTTAAACACAGTTCCATTTTGATTGTAAAAAATGGACATAGGTCAATGTATACCCCCTTCCCACAAAGGTCCCAGTGTCCAAACACGAAACGGTTAGCTTGCTGTGGGCTGTGTACTGCATATGGTTGCAAGGCACATTTCACAAATTACAACAACATGACAAATCATACAATTTCAGCAGTTACAAAGGTACATTTCACCAGTCTCTGAGCACTTTGCCAAAAGCACAAAATGTTCTCGGCCTTCTTTCTAGCCATGGGAAAAGCTTCCCGGGGCAGAGGAAGGGCCTCCAGCAAAGCCACCCCTCACCCCCATCAGGATATTTCACATTGTCCAAAATCTGTAAGTTCATCCAACAAAGGAGCCAGTGCTCACTCGGGTTGTAGTCCAGGAAATCAGTCCATGCAGATGAGGCCTCAGCCACCCCCCTCATGGTCTTACACTGTTCCAAAGAGGAGCATGTGGCAATGGCAGTCAGCATTTCCATCTCTGCTCCAGAGAGCATGATGGCATCCACCCCTATATCCCAAAATGTCAGTGAACCCACCAGTGGCTTAGCAGGCACTCTCTGCTATTCCAGCAGCCACTCAGTGATGCACGCCTGGCTTCTGTTCATCCTCCCACCGCAGCTGCCACCGTTTACCTTTTGGAGTCTGTAAATCACAACTACTGCCCAATCCTCCTCATCCTCCAAAGATGAACTGAAAACACTAGCTTGCGCTGCTGGGCTTGAGCCCCGGGCTGCCACTGCCTGCATCTGGAAGTCAGCGATTACTATAGCACACATAAGAAAGAACAGAGCACCAGGGCCTGCGGGCCCATCAGGGGCAATTCTCTGGGCCCACCAAAGCCTCCACATCCCCCCAGATGATGGGGCACACACACCGGCAGCAAGATCTTCTTCTGGAGCACTGAGGACCTCCTCCCCTCAGGCATAGTTGGTGTGGAGAAGGCCAGGGCTGTGGCTTTGGATGGGTGAAGACTGAACCACTTAGTGGGTGCCCAAGAAACCCTGTCAAGCAGGTTGGGGGGGTTCCTGGGATCCAAATTGGCTGAAAAACACAAGCATAACCTCTCCCTTGCATTAGAAGAGGGTGTGATCTCTGCCACTGTGCTGATCATTTCAGAGAGAGGGGCGGGGGAAAGAGAGAGAGTGAGAGATACAGAAAAATAGACAAGACAGACAGACAGAAAGAAAAAAGACACATGGGGGCATATAGTTTGGCCCATGGGTCTGCAGCAGGAACACGTGTTGGAGTTAAAGCTGGGGTAGAAAATGGCATCTGAGAGGCTGGGGTGGGGCATTGAGCTCCGGCAGGGAATGCGGAATTTTTCCAGTGGCAGAGCTGATGGCGCAGTTAGCAATTTGGTTGGTTTTGTTTCTGTGCGCTGAGCCACGATTTTGTCAAACTTGGAAGCTAAACTACTTTCCTCCTCAGTGGAGGGGGTGAATAGGGAGGTAGGGGCTCCCCAGAGAGAGAGGCAGCCTGCAATATCTTTAGCACTGGAGGAGGGTCCCCAGCAGGAGCACTGGTCAGGCAGGCATGTATCGCTAGCAGGGCAGGAGTGAGGCTGGGAGGGAAGGTTTGTTCCCCATGTACTTTGGCTGAATGAATGTGCCATAAAGCTCGGGCCCAAGTATCCGGGTCCCAGAGAGGCGCATCTTCAATCCAGGGATTGAGACCAGAGAGAATCTCCCAGTAAGTACAGAGATCCTTTTCACTAACTTTAACTCACCTACTCTGCAATAGGGCAGGCAGGGCTGGAGCCTGCGGGGCTCGAGAGTGAGGGAGAAGGTTTCCCATTGCATAGGGTCACTCACTCATCCCTTGGATGCCGGTTAGGTCCCTGCCCCACGTTGGGCACCAGTTGTGAACAAGTCCTGTTGGGGTGAGGACGATGGAGACGCAAAGACCTGACTCTGGGGACCAGGTTCAGTGACGCAGATCAGCTTTATTCAGGAAATAAGCTAGCTTATATACACAGGTTCAGCCTATAGGGTGTTACAGTGTGTCCTTCATAGCCAATGGCTGAAAAGATCAGGGAGCTGCGTGGTTGGCACTAAGTCACTTCCTTATAGGGGGTGAGCTTCCTTCCTGGGTATACCCAGGAGGCTTCTGGGAGCTGGAGTATTCTCACAGCATTGCATCAGCCACAGCTGCTAGGAATGCGCTCTGTGCTCCACCCACAGGCATTAATTTTGATTCATATCAGGGTCTTGATTGCACAACTGAAACTAAACAGAAAAGGACAACACTGGAGAAATATGGATTGTGTCCGATAGTCCATAAAAGAGCTAAAGAACCAAATTCAATAAACAGGCCTGAATTAGACACTGGGAAGCAAAAAATGTAGCTAAACTCCTATCTCAGGATCAGCCTGGATAGGACATCGTCACCAGCACTGCCACCACCAGATCCTTGCTGTTGCTGCTGTTAGCATGAAGACCTACCTCCACCATGACTTGACTTAACTACTTGTGGCCTCCAGAACAACCCCTAATCACCCCAGATTCTGTCACCTCCAACATTTCTGCATTGAGCTTCCTGCTTGTTAAACCTAAGTGGCCTGCCAGCATCTAGCTTTCTAGGAGAGAAGAGAGAATAATATGCTTCTTCCATTTCTCTAGAAGGAAGTAGGGCCTTGCTTCATCTCATTTACACAACAAAATTCCTATCAAATAGAAAAAGAGAGTAGATTATGCACAAACAAAAATAAAGCAACTACCTATTGAACATGCTTAATCTGATTATGTAATAATTAAAATAAATGCATGGGTGAATTGACAGTAAGATTTAATTAGTTCAAGCAACTGTATTAATAAAAAAAGAGCCTCCCCCAAACCTAGCCTTGGTATTGGAATGAGACTGGGTAATTCATTTAGCCTCCCTGGTTCCCTTTACTCACACATAAAATGAGGGTTTGACCTCTGATCTCTTACTTTCATTATAACTACCTTCATTTTAAAAATTGTCAATATTGCGGAAGTTCATCCATGGTGGAGCTATATGCCTAGGACTTGACAGTACCCACTGTACTAGTTTTAAAGCATTAAATAAACTCTTAGTAAACCAAGTATTTTTTTAAAGCTATAGCAGATTGTTTTTATGTGTTCTGTAAATATATAACAAAAAATTATTGAACAAAGTTGACTGCATTTAAGGATTATGCATCTAACTTTCCATTGTGTATGCAGAAACTTAGAAAATTATTTTGGCATAGTCTCATTTTCTGAACTCCAATACAGCATGGAGATAGCCTATAGTCTGGAGAACAGAAGCTCAGGAACCAAGTGAGTGTGGGTGCTTGGTACAGAAAAGTTCATGAGAGACTTTGTTCCAAAGTTCTCCATGAGAAAATTGGGAAACTTTCCATTTAGTTAATCTCCTCTGAGTCATTTTTTCAGTGGCTTAAATGTTACGTCTGAGGATGATCCAGCTGTTTCAAGATAACACAGAATCTCTTCTTCCTTCTTTAGGGAAGATTACACATACTCTTTGGAAGAAAAGATAATGACCCTCTAGAGTTGTCTGGCTTCCCCTTTCACTGTGTATTTATTACAGAGTTTCTTAAAATTGTAAGAAATTCCCCTGCCATCTTTTGGCAGCCAATACTGAATCAAAAATAAATTTTTAGAGATTTTATTTGTAGTGGCTCCCATAGTCCTCCTGTGCAAATAGCATGGAACTTTCAAAAAGGAGCCATGTCTTATGAATTCAGAGAAACATGTTTGCCTTTTGGACAAAAAGATAATTTGCCAGATTTTCAGTTTGCTATGCCACTCAGTATAGAATGAATCTAAATTTCTAAACAGGGTTATGACAGAGAAGTCAGACAATTGGAAAAGGCATTTAGAAGTGACTGCTTGCCTGACCGATGGTGGTGCAGTGAATAAAGTGTTGACTTGGAACACTGAGGTTGTGGGTTCGAAACCCTGGTTTTGCCTGGTCAAGGCATATATGGGAGTTGATGCTTCCTGTTCCTCCCCTACTCTCTCTCTCCCCCCCTCATTAAAATGAATGAATAAAAATGTTAAAAAAAAAAAAAGAAGTGACTGTTTATCTGGCAACCTGAAATTCTCATATTTGAGATTTGGGGTTTTATTTATGCCACACGAGTCATGCTGTATTAAAGGGAAATTCCCAGTGAGGTCCTAGATGTGACCATTGTGTGTGCTCATCTCCTCAAGCCAACACCAGATCAAAACAGACTGGTTCCCACAATATTGCTGCGGGACTGACTCCATAGTTACAGGGATTTTCCCATAACAGGAATATGAATTCACTAGTTGTTTTTTTATCAACTGCACTAAAATCTCTATGTTATGGAAGCCAATGGTTATAATTTATGACACATATACAGAACTAAAGATTACTGGTTACTAGAAGATTTAAGAGTGTTGGTTGAAACATGTTAGTTGTCTTTAGAACATCCAGATTGGCAAAAAAGAAAAAGAAAAAAGAAAAAGAAAAAATCATAAGTGAAAAAATCTGTACTGACGATCTCTTAATGGGTGGAAAAATTAAGATTGTAAATGTTCACACTGTGGTAAAATTCTGTCATAAAATGATCACAACAGAATTAATATTTGTGTTAGTTAACTCTATGACTTGGGCATATTATTGCACTAATTTCTGGAGAGAGAAAATAAGGTGCCAAGAAGAAGAGTTAGTAATATTGCCTAAGTGCACCCTGACAGTTAGTGACGGACTGTTTTGAAGTCAAGTCTTTTCCAACTACAGTTCGTGTACTTCACCACATCATTTCCTGTTATAGATACAGGTTGAATAAATAATATATTTTAACAAAATAAATTCATTAAACACATAAATGATAGAACACATAACTCCTTCTTGGAATATTTGTTTTTATTTGTATTTATTTATTTATTTATTATACAAGTGAGAGGAGGAGAGATAGAGAGACAATTGTCTTAATTTCCAAGTTTTATAAAAATGTAAATAGAAACAAAAGCTTTTTTTATTTTTTAAAAGGTTAAATGAAGTTATAGAGTACATTGCTCACCTATGTGCCCCAACCAGGATCCACCCAGCAACCCCCATCTGGGGCCAATGCTCTGCCAATCTGGGGCCATGCTCCCATCCGAGCTATTTTTAGTGTTTGAAGCCAATGGGTCCAGGATCCATCCTCACTGTCAGGGCCAATGCGCCCAAACCAATTGAGCCATGGCTGCAAGAGGAGAAGAGAGAGAGAGAGAAGATGGGGGAGGGATAGAGAAGCAGAAGGTCATTTCTCCTGTGTGCCCTGACTTGGAATTAAACATGGGACATCCACATGACGGACCAACACTCTACCCCTGAGTTAACTGGCCAGGGCCAGAATATCAGTTTTTAAATCTCTTCTTGATTTTTATATAATTTTATTAGTTTATTAGTGTCTCAAATTCAGCTGAGCAAAAGATGTTCTTCCTAAACTTTAATAAAATCTGTAGGCTAATATAGACATGGTCTGCCTATGTTAACTTTAAAAAAATTTATTTATTTAATAATTTTAGCAAGAGAGGAAAGGAGACAGAGAGAGAGAGATGGGAATATCAATCTGTTTCTGTATGTGCCTTGACTGGGGATTGAATCAGCAACCTTTGCACTTTGGGATGATGCTCTAATCAACTGGCTATCCAGCCAGTCAGCTTGTATTAACTTGTTATACCTGCATTTACCTATGGCATATATCTGTGCAGTTGTCTTAATTTCCAAGTTTTATGAATATGTAAACAGAAACAAAAGCTCTTTTATTTTTTAAAAGGTTAAATGAAGTTATAGAGTACATAGATAAACTATGTAAAAACAATGGATTTGCTGGAACTGTTTCAGTAGCCTTACATAAGAGAGCCAGCTTCAAAACAGCATGGAAAACCTGTTTCAAAAATACATGTCATAATTAAAGGTCTCATTTATTGGTGAAGGGACAATCTTATGTGCTGTAAAAATGATATTTATCTTATGTAGACTCCTTTATTCATTTGTCACAATTCTTTGTTCCACCTTAGGATTTTGATTTTCTATTGCTTATCCAAATGAACCTCATGATATCTCTTCAAAAAAAAAACTCTCCTAAGAAGTACACAAGAGCCAATAAACAAACAGTAAAATATTTTAGATAAGTTTTTTATATTGTTCAACTGTCACATAAGCCACAAAAAGATCACTGTTCTGTACGGACTGGTAATTTTTCTTTCTCCTTTTTCTTCTTTTCCAAGTGAGAGGAGTGGAGATAGAAAGACAGACTTCGCATATGCCCTATTGGGATTCACCAACAACTCCCATCTGGGTGGATGCTCTGCCCATCTTGGGCCATGCTAGCTGAGCTATTTTTAGCACCTGAAACAGAGGCTCCACAGAGCCGTCTTGAGTGCCCAAGGCCTAGAGCTCGAATCAGTTGAGCTACTGGCTGAGAGAGGGGAAGAGAAAGAGAGAAGAGGAAGGGAAGGGAAGGGTGGAGAATCAGATGGTCATTTCTCCTGTGGCCCTGACCGGGAATTGAACCCAGAACATCTACATCTGCCTAGTGAATGCTCTACCACTGAGCCAACAAGCCAGGGCTAGATTGGTAATTCAGTAGTTTGATAATCTGTATAGGAAATGGGTTGTTTACTTCACTTTCATATTATTTTGGGAATAAATATTTACAAAATGTGTTAATTCAATGGTTTTTGTCAAATAAGATGAAACATTTTAATTGCAAAATCAGAGGTCAGCAAACATTTTCTATAAAGGGCCAGATAGTAAGTATTTCAGGCTTTTCTGACCACATGATCTCTTATAGCTACTCAACTCTGCCATTGTAGCATATAAGCAGCCATTGACAACACAGAAACAAATAATATGGCTATGTTTCAATAAAACTTTATGAATACTGCATTTTGAATTTCATTTAACTTTCATGTGTCATGAAATATTATTATCTTTTTTTATTTTTTCCAACCATTTAAAAATGTAAAAAGTATTCTTACCTTGGAGCCAGGAGCTATTGTTTGCTGACTTGTGCAATTAACTGTGAAATCAGATTGTAGGTTAAAAATTACAGAAATATCCCAATGTCATTTAAAAAAATTGAACAAATAAATCATCAGCTTTGCGTGGAACCACAAAGGAACTTGAATAGCCAAAACAATCCTGTGAAAAATGAACAAAGCCAGAAGTATCACACTACCTGACTTCAAATTATACTACAGAGCTATGATAATTAAAACAGCATCATATTGGCAGAAGAAACAGACACACAGACCAATGGAACCCAACTGAGAGCCCAAAAATGAAACCACATGTAAATGGGTAAATAACTTTTAATAAAGTAACCAAAAACACACAATGGAGAAAAGAATTCCACTTCAATAAATGGTGCTGGGAAAATTAGAAAGCCACATGCAAAAGAATGAAACTAGATTACTTTTTGTCCCTATGCATAAAAATTAATTCAAAATGGATTAAAGACCTAAATATAAGATCTTCAACAATAAATTACATAGAAGAAAACATAGGTACTAAACTTAGGATCTTGGTCATAGAGAACATTTAATGAATTTGACCCCATAGGCAAGGGAAGTAAAAGCAAAACTAAATGGGACTATATCAAACTAAAAAGCTTCTGCACAGCAAAAACAAAACAAAACAAACAAACAAATAAAAAGCACTAATCAAAAAAGGCAGCCAACCAAATGAGAGATGATATTTGCAAACAACAGCACTGACAAAGGGTTAATATCCAAAATAGATAAAGAGTCATACAATCAACACCAAACAAACAAATAGTCCAATTAGAAAACGGTATCCCTGGCCGGTTGGCTCAGTGGTAGAGCGTCAGCCCAGCATATTGAAGTTTTGGGTTTGATTCCCGGCTAGGGCACACAGCAGAAGTGCCCATCTGCTTCTCCACCCTTCTCTCTCTCCTCTTTCTCTATCTCTCTCTTCCCCTCCCACAGTCAAGGCTCCATTGGAGCAAAGTTGGCCTGGGGGCTGAGGATGGCTCCATGGCCTCTGCCTCAGGTTCTAAGTATGACTCTGGTTACAAAGGAGCAATGCCCCAGATGGGCAGAGCATTGTCCCCTAGTGGGCATGCTGGGTGGATCTTGGTCAAGCACATGCAGGAGTCAGTCTCTCTGCCTCCTTGCTTCTCAATTCAGAAAAATATAAAAAAAAAAAAAATGGGCCAAGGACCTGAACAGACACTTCTAAGAAGATTTATAAAGATCACATATATGAAAAGATGCTCAATTTCACTAGCTATTAGGGAAATGCAAATTAAAACTACAATAAGATACCACCTCACACCTGTTAGAATAGTTATTAACAAGACAGATAATAACAAGTGTGGAGAGGTTTTGGAGAAAAGAACCCTTATTTACTACTAGGGGGCGATGTAAACTGGTATAACCACTATAGAAAACAGTATGGGGTTCCTGAAAAAATTAAAAATAGAGTTACCATATGACCTACCAATCTCTATTCTGGGTATCCACCCCCAAAACTCAAAAACATGAAAACATTTATTCACAAATATATATGCACCCCAATGTTCATTGCAAGCACAGTGGCCAAAACATGGAGATGACCAAAGTGTCCTTCATAGAGGATTGGATAAAGAAGATATGGTACATGTAAGCTATGGAATACTACTCAGCCATAACAAAAGATTAAATACTGCCATTTGTGACATGGATAAACTTTGAGAATATTATGGTAAGTGGAATTAATCAGTCAGATAAAGGTAAGAATCAAATGATTTTATTTATATGTAGGGTACAAAACCGAAACTCAAAAATGTAGACAATAGTATGGTGTTTACCAGAAGTAAGGGGGTTGTGGGTAGTAAAGGGGAAAGGGAGACAAGTATATGGTAACAAAAGGTGATTTAGCTGTGGCTGGTGGGCGTACAATGCAATGTACAGCTCATGTATCATAGAACTGTACGCTTGAAACCTATATGATTATATAATATTAACCATAGTTACTCCAACAAATGTAATAAATATAATAACAAAAATCCACAATGGAATGATTTTTAAAATGTTGATGATGAAGATAGAATTTGGCATTTTAATTATTCTAATTTACTATATAAGATGCACCTTAATTTGGGGGCTCAAAATTTGAAAAAAAATGTATTACATAAAGTTATTGAACTCAAGTTTTATTCATCATAAAATTCATACAACTCCTCATCACTGTCAAAACTCCCATCCATTAGCTTCTCCTCATTTGTGTCACTGACTTCATATATTGCCTCATCCTCAGTTCTATCTATGACATTTGAAATGCCAAAACCACTGTATAAGATGCACCCAGTTTTTAGATCCCAAATTTTTGAAAAAAGGTGCGTCTTATACATGGGAAAATATGGTACTTTTACCTTTTATCTCTGCTGGCATTTTTTATTTTAAATTCATATTTCACTTTTCTTCTTTTTTACTCCTTCTGAACTTACAATGTTTTCCAAATTCACTGTTCTTTTTCACCACCGGCCATCTTATTGATTCTGTACTTTGGGATTGATATATTCTTATTATTTATATCAGAAAGATCAATGGTAACAAAGATTATGTTAGGTTTTTCTTTGATGAAAGAGATTTCATGTTTTATGTTGTTATAAATGCAATATGTCTTTCTTTTTTTATTAATACAAATTTTTTTTTATTATCTTTTTCTTTACTAATAAATTAACTTTAAAGTGTGGCTACATACTATCATAATTTGGGCTTTTCAATAATAATTTAATCTAAAGTGTGGATTAGTGGCTGTTTATAACATTAGCCTTGGAGGAACTGGTCAGAGAATGGAAGATAGAACCAAAAGTACAGGCAGAACCAAGTTGGGTGAAGGACTGAAATATCAACACACAAGAATAATTGTTTTAACGTTGAAGAGGTGAAGGTATGATATTGATTTTTTAAAAAATTTTTTTGTATTTTTCTGAAGCTGGAAACGGGGATAGACAGTCAGACAGACTCTCGCATGCGCCGGAAAGGGATCCACCCGGCACGCCCACCAGGGGCGATGCTCTGCCCCTCTGGGGCGTCGCTCTGCCGCGACCAGAGCCACTCTAGCACCTGGGGCAGAGGCCAAGGAGCCATCCCCAGCGCCCGGGCCATCTTTGCTCCAATGGAGCCTTGGCTGCGGGAGGGGAAGAGAGAGACAGAGAGGAAGGGGGGGGGGGTGGAGAAGCAAATGGGCGCTTCTCCTATGTGCCCTGGCCGGGAATCGAACCAGGGTCCCCTGCACGCCAGTCCGACACTCTACCACTGAGCCAACCGGCCAGGGGTGAAGGTATGATATTGAAAGAGAGGTCAAAACTTGGCCATAAATCCAAGGGAAAAGGACAGGCATATCATGAGAATAAGTGAAAAAAATTCTAAAAGTTCAAAGATGTCTTTATATGGATAGAGAATATTACAGTTAGTAGTTAATATTTTTTTTTTTTTGTATTTTTCTGAAGGTGGAAACAGGAGAGACAGTCAGACAGACTCCCGCATGTGCCCGACCGGGATCCTCAGCGTCCGGGCCATCTTTGCTCCAATGGAGCCTCGCTGCGGGAGGGGAAGAGAGAGACAGAGAGGAAGGAGAGGGGGAGGGGTGGAGAAGCAGATGGGCGCTTCTCCTGTGTGCCCTGGCCGGGAATCGAACCCGGGACTTCTGCATGCCAGGCCGACACTCTACCACTGAGCCAACCGGCCAGGGCAGTAGTTAATATTTTAATACCAATTTAAGGGTGAGAGTCATAATTAAAATAGTGTTTCAAAAATGTTAGTTTTCTCATAAAATCATCAGTGTTATAAAAATATTACAGTAGAAGAGAAGAGACCACTACATATGAACAAGATAGTGAGCTGATAGTCTGATTTGGTAGCTGGTAATAGGGATCTAGAGAGGCCAAGGTTCAAAGACATTTGAGTTGCAGGCATTGCAGGGTAAAAAGCCCAATTGTAGAAACTGACACACAAAGTAGGATAATGAGAGACAAAGAAGAGAGAGGAGTGAAATCAAAGAGGAGACTCAACCTAGTATTTAGGTTTTCAGGGATAGACTGAAACTTGGTAGCAAAACCACCTGAATTTTGAGTTCCTAACAGCATTTGAAGGACACAGTCACAGGTGAGGGTGTTCTGCTAGGGAATTTGAATTGGAAGTGAAAAAAAAAGTGAGAAAGAACTGTACTATAAGGAACATAAGATAAGAATGAAGTAACACCATAGTTAGATTATACATTATTTTTTATAAAGTGAAACCCAGGTCTTTCAATTTATTTTTTTAAGTTATGTTATTATTTAAATTAATCATGAGTCATCCATTAGAGATTAGTTGATATTAATTTGTTATTTTAATTAAAACTTTGTTTATGACAAAGACATATTTGATTGTATGTGTCCTCAAATATGTCCTAAAGTTCATGCCCTGTTTAAAGCCCATCTGGTCACACACTCAGCCTCGTGCTTTATCAGCCCATCACTAAATCCTGTCTTAGCACCTGAACATCTCTCTTTTCATTTACTTTTTTTTCTCCATGATACCTCAACTTAGTTCTGGTCTTCAGTTTATTTCTCTTGGATTACAAAAATGTCTTCTCAAATACTTTCTTCACACTTGAGCCAGAATGATCTCTACGGAACAAAAATTATATCATGCCCCTGCCAACTGCCTGAAGTCGCCCAGCTCCACTGCCACCTAGCTGGGCGACTCTGGCAAAGCACTTTCAGTCTGTGTGCCTCTGTTTCACTCCTATAAAATAACTCCTATCAGGAGTAATAACTGTATTTGAAGATTACACCAGTTGTAAACAACAGCTTCAGAACAATGTGGAGCTCATAGTAAGCACTAGAAATATATTACAGATTATTCTTATTGTTTAGAATGAGATGCACATTCCTCTGTAGGGCAGTCAGCATCCCTCATGATCTTGCCCTTGCTTTCCTGTTTGGCATTAACCCTCATCACTCTACACACCATTCCCTCCCTGGCACCAGCAATATTGTGCTCGAGCCGTACTGAATTACTTGCAGCTATTTTGAACCATCTGTTCTTTTTCTTGGATTAAGACCTTTGTACATATGGCTGTTCTCCTATCTGAAAAGTCCCACTGCCTGATTAACTATTCTTTGGTATTTAGCTTCATTGTCATCTTTGCAGGTGCTCTTTTGGTTTCCTGAGCTTGGACCAGATGCTTTTTCTGCCTAGATGCCCTGTAGTACCTGTGTTTACACCTCCTTTTGCAAAACTTCATTGTAACGACTTGCTTCTTTGGGTGTCTCTCCCATTTTTCCATAAGATTTTTGGAGGCAGAATTTTTTGAGGGTAGAGCCAATGGCTATGCCTAGCACATAGTGACACGTAATAAATATTTGTTGCCTTCATGAATGAATAGGTTGCTTATGGCATAATACTGTTATTTCAAAAGTGAAACAAAGCAAAGCAAAACATATTGGTGGCAATTATATAAACATCTTACTTGTTTCCTTCCCCAAATATTCAAGAACACTGGGAATACATCAATAAATGTGGCCTTTGGAGTATATGTCTTATTCAAAATAGATCTTTTTAACCATTTTATATCATGATTTTTTTTAACGTACTGTAAAAGTACACTTAATGTTATAAGTTACAAATTACTGTGCCAGGTAGTAAACATCAAGCTGGCGAATTGGCTAATTATGGTTTCATTTATAATTATTTCTTACTTTTTTTCACTTTTCTGTTGGGATGTTTTAACTTTGAAATAAACATGTTCAGTGAGTTTGGCCTGTTGAACTGTAACCCAGGACTGACAAGATCAAAGCGTGCTGGCGAAATATGAATATATTGTTTTTCATCATGGCAGATGCTCTTTGAAACTTGGATTGTGAGAACAGAAGTTCAATTAATGCGTTTCCCATTTGTTCTGACCAAGGCCAAATGATACAGTGAAAAGAACCTCCAGTAAGTGTCAAGAGAAAAACTCATGCTCTAGAGTTCTCTCTGCCACTTAAAATAGCTGTCTGAGTGTACAAGCATCATCCAACATCGCTGAGATTGAGAAGCGGAAAATAAAAACATTTTGTAAGTGGTACAGCATGGGTGGCAGAAAGGCCGGGGTGCAAAGATGCCCACGGAGTCCTAGTTTTGCCAGTACTACTTGGGTGACACTGAACCATCTGTTTCCATTTTCTCTTCCACACATTTGCATACTGTATGTGCTCAGGGAATACTGAGATGGTGTTGAGGGGTTCAAAATGAACCATGTGGCTCTCATCTATATGAGTTCAGAGTTCTTTGTGAAAGAGAATTCCAAACCTCTGATAAATCACCTCTAGCCATACACATCTTAAAATTTTATGTGCATAAGCACCACCTGGGGATCTCTTTAAAATGGAGATTGTGATTCACTAGATTTAGAGTATTGTCCGAGATTCGCATGTCTCACAAGCTCCCAGGCTATAGAGACTACAGACTAATGGACCATGGTTTGAGGAGCATGTACATTGAGATATAACCAGAAAGAGCTAGAGGTGCACAGAAGAACGGAAACTAATTGGGAAGTTCCATAGAGTGAGATGGCACTGAGTGTGTTTGAGTAGAGAGAATATTTTATATTGGACATAGAAGTGTGAATGGCGGCGGTGTTGGTATAGAGACAAAATAGCACATTGGGGGAGGCATGTGACAGGAAGACCAATTTCCAGAGATACAAGAGTCCATGTGGGAGATAATGAAGACCTTAATTACCTTAGTGAATTCATCCGATTACTCATAGCTCGGTTTTATAAAAGGTGTGTGGTAGAGAAGGCTTAATGAAGGCAAGGACTGTGAGGATAGGGAAGAAAATCGATTTTTCTCAATATACGGGGGGGGGGGGGGGGCAAAAGTAAGTTTACAGTTGTACATGAAACAGACTTTATTCTTGTATTATTATTACTTACTAATTATTGTATTACTTTCCAGATGAACAACTGTAAACTTACTTTTCTCCCACCCTGTATTTATGGGGTAAAAAAATATGAAAGAACCAGACCCTTGATTGGTTGTGATTGCGGTAAAAAGAGAAGGCATACTAGGAGGTCTATAGCTCAGGTGCAGGAAAACAAGAGTAGATTTTAACTTGGGGAACCCAATGGGAGAAGAGGCTTGAATTTGGTGGGGGAAATGAAAAGTGAAGATGATATAAGTTTTGAACATGTGAAACTTAATGACCAAGGGACAGAGATTCATGTCCATTTAGGTCTAAAGATCTATTATTTCTCCCTTTTGTTAAATTCATTGCCCTTGAATGCTGTTATCGAGTCACCACTTTCTATTTAATAATAAACAAGACAGCAACTTGGAGAACAAATTCACATTTTACCTTCATGTCATGAGTCCCTTCAGGGATTTTCTTTCCTCACAAATTCCCTTTGTGTACTTCTTAAAATTTGACTCTTAATGCCTTTTAATAGTTTATCCCCCCCCCCCCGAACACAACATCTCTTTATCTTGCCCATGGGAGGGTCATATAATACATTTCATTTTCTGTGTTGTTTCCTCTTAATTACTGCCAGCATCATTTCAGCTACTTTTGTTGAAAACTGATTATCGACCTTATTTTCTCCTTTGACACCACCTTTTCATTTCTCATGGCTGTATCTGATCATATTCCAAACTCTAAATGAGTCATTTGGAAACAGCTTGTCATAAATAAATTCTTTTTGGTAGTGAATAATATTGTTAATCTTAAAGAAAAACTATACTGCAAATTGAATTTATTATAGTATACTTTTGTCTCTATCTGTAGAACTGATTTTTTTATAACAGAAGTTGCAAAATCATAAATCTTCAGGGCTGGAGAGGTAATGTAGTGATTGGAGTGGGCTGGATTTAGGCATTCTGGCATTTTGATGCTGTTATAAATAAGTTCAGTGCTGAATATGAAATTTGACCAGGGAAATATTGATCTTATCAGTGTTGCCTCAAATATTTTAAAAGTACTACTCATAGTTATTATGGGTTAAATTATGCCTTCTAAAAAGATATGTTGAGGCCTTGGCTGGTTAGCTCAGTAGTAGAGCATTGGCCCAGTGTGTGGAAGTCTCAAGTTCAATTCCCAGTCAGGGCACACAGGAGAAGTGACCATCTGCTTCTCAACCCCTTCCCACTCTCACTTCTCTCTCTCTCTCTCTCTCTCTCTCTCTCTCTCTCTCTCCTTTCTCCTCCTGCAGCCATGGCTTGATTGGAGTGAGTTGGTTTCAGGTGCTGAGGATGGCTCCATGACATTACCTCAGGTGTTAAGAAGAGCTTGGTTGCTGAGCAACAGAGTGATGCCCCAGGTGGGTAGAGCATTGCCCTCTAGTGTACTTGCCAGGTGGATCCCTGTCAGGACGCATGTGGGAGTCTGTCTCTGCTTCCTCTCCTCTCAATGAATAAAAAAATAAAAAATAAAAAGACATGTTGAAGTCCTAACTTGCAGTAGTTGTGGTTCTGATATTACTGTATTTCAAGGTCTTTGCAGATGTAATCAAGTTAAAATGAGGTCAATAGGGTGAGCCCTAATACAATATGACTGGTTTCATGACAAGAAGAGAAGAGTAAAAAACACAGGGAAAAGGCCAATGTGAAGGAGGCAGAGATTGTAAGGATGCACCTGTAAACCAGGAACAGCAAAGATTGCCAGTTATCATCAGCAGATAGGAAGAAAGGCACACGTCATATTCTCTCCCTACCCCAACTCTCAGAGAACAAATCCACCCTGTTGACTTCTAGCCTCTAGAATTGTGAGATAGTACATTTTCCATGTTTTGAGCCACATGGTTTGTTGTACTTTGTTATGGTTGCCATAAATCTAATACAAAGTAAACAAACATGTGAGTTTTACATATAGTTTGCCACTATGTAATATTAAGTAATTTTGTTACAGGTTAAAAAAACATAGGCATTTATAAAAATATATATATTTTGGCTACACTTTTCTGGAATCTGGAAAGGTACTCCGTGTCATTATTAATATCTCTCTTTTCATCTGACAATCTAACCCAGTAATTGAACAGTAAGTTAAGTATTTGATTTTATTCCCTCAACATGTATCAAGTACTTAGCAGGTGCCAGATAGTGGACTAGGCACAAATTGTGAAACTATGAATAGGCACAACTCTTACCATTATAACAGTAGTTATAATGCAATAAATATGACAAGAGATCAATAAATATGACAAACAGAGATCTCTATGGGAAGACAGAGGAGGGGCACCTAATACCAACAAAAGGTCAGGAAAATCATCCAGTTGTGATGTGCACTCTTTAATTAAGCAGAAGGAGTGACATGACAACTAATTTGCCTTACAATTAGTATATACATGAACTGAGATTCCCAAAACAGGACCTCTGCTCCAAATCTCCTTGTACCTCACCAAGCTAGTTTGTGGTTATTTATTTGCAAAATGAGAATAATATTACTTTTTAAAGTGTTTGTGAAGGTGAAATAAAACATATGAAGCACATGGGCCTTATGCCTGATCATGGCAGACCTTACCAGTGCTTACTAGATCTGCTTCTCTGACCTACCTGGATCCTTAGAAGACTCTGTTTTCCAGACTCCTCTCAGGTAGGTACAGCCATGTGACTATTTCTGGCCAATGTGTCAGAGCACATAAGATGTGGAGCTGTAGAGGATGAAGCTCTGTCAGCTGGGATCTCTGAGCAACTACTAGGGCAGGACCCCTACTAACCTATGATGAAAATAAGTTCTTGTTTTGTTAAACAATTGAAATTTGAGAGTATTTTTTTTTACATTTTTTTATTTTAGTCTAACTTGACTAACACAATGCTCCATAACACATGCTCCACAAATTTTCTCCTTTCCTTTGGCAATAATTTAGGTCACAGGGTGATAGAAATAAGCTTTAAATTAAAAAAAAATTTAAATGTAGGGCAAGTATTACCAAGCTACATAGAATAAATTCTAACTGTAGGTACTGAGACAAACCAAGAACAGATTTTGATAGTTAAGTAACTATGTCCTAAAACCAGTTGAAGTAAAAAATCCATTTGCTGTCAGAAAAAGTCACTTCTCATTAAAGATTATTTTTCTCATTTCTCCAAACCAAATTATTTAAGTTTAAAAATAGCAAAAAGGCCTTATAAAAAAAACCATATAAATGCTAAAAATCCCAGCTTGAGGTTTCAGCCACTATTCTTAACACACCTTCAGAAGGTTTAACTGCTGTTACTACAAATAGAAGACTCCCAGGAGGGAATTATTCAACACAAAGAAATCTTTTATTTTCTCTACAAATTCAGGACATGGGAAGAAAGACGAGAGTAAATATAATTTCAAGAGTTCTGTTCAAACAAATCTAAATGCTTTTGCCTAGCATTCAACATCTTGATGATTTGTTCTCATTTACTAACTAACCACACTTCCCACATTTCTTTTTTCCAATTTAGACTCCATTTTAATCAAGTCTTCTCAAAGTCCATGAACAAGCCATAGTCATGCTTTCTTTATGCCTTTATCCATTTGCCTGAAATGCACTCACTCTTACTTGGGGAATGAGATGTAAGCTTGCTTTTTGTAGTTGTATTTTGTCTTCTAAAGTTCATTTTTAAAAATTTCTTGATTTTAACTTATTTTACCTTTGCTTTAAAAAAATGGAAGTATAATTGATGTATATAACATAATTGAATGTATGTATACACTGGGCAATGATCAGCACGGTCAGTCTAGTTAACATCTATCAATGCTTTTTTTGTGTCTGGTTATTTTGCCTCTTATCTGGAATATAAGTACTCCAAGAACAGGAATGATTTTTTATATTTCAATTCCATATTCCTGAAGGTCTGACATAGTAGTGAGCATACCATCAGCACTAAATAAATCTTTGTGGCTGATTGGTTTGTGAGTATGTGTGGCAGTGGGTAACGCCGTTTGACTAGGGAGAAGGGAAAACTGAAGACTTTTCCCTTCATGACTGATGTAAAAAAATCACTGTATGGGAAAGGGAACTTGATATCATGTTCTGCTTTTTTCTTAATAATATTTTTTTATTTATAAAGATTTTTATTTATTGATTTTAGCAAGAGAGGATGGGGGAGGGGGAGAGAGACAGGAACATCAAGCTGTTCCTATATGTGCCCTGACCGGGGACTGAACTGGCAACCTCTGTGCTTTGGGACGATACTCTAACCAACCAAGCTATCCAGCCTGGGCTGTATTTATTTTAAAGTTGAGTATCACCAATTAGTGTCCATGTGACAGTAAGCTTACCACAACTGCCCCATAGAGAGTGAAAATAGGCAATGAGGCACTTCAGAAACTTTCCTGCTTGGGGAATAGCTCCAAGTGACTGGAAAAAAAAGTCTGAATAATGACACTCTTTACATTTAAAAATTAGGAATTGCATTCTCTGCTATTGCCTCTGCTTTTGAGAATTAGACACATGATCACTGGGTACACTGTATGGATTATGTAATTTCACTCAAACTGTCACCAAAGTAATAGATACAGCACAAAGATGTTTTATGTGACAACAAAGTTTCAGTTAATAATGTGGTGACACATACTCATCTGAAGTATATTATTGTCAATAATACAAATATCATATTTAAGATGTTTGGGTAGGGTTTTCTCAACTGCCTAGCTGTACTACATTATCCTGTATCCTGTGAAGAATGTAGTTTTCAGATATATTCTATTAAACTAGATGTTTAGTTAGCTTTTTAGTTGACATTCCTAAAAAATAACAGTTACATGGTAGATAGGGCCAAAAACTGAGCCGATTGAATGGAAGTAAAGAAAGGAGAGATTCAAGTAACTGTTAAATTTAGTTCAACTTATTCATTCAGTCACTATTTCTTGAAAGCCATGCACAACTCTAGGCACTGAGGAGGTTCAGGTGAATGAGACAGACATGCACTCTGTAAGCATGGAGCTTATATTCCGTTTGGGGTGATAGAAAATAAACAAATGAATAATGATCGAGACAGATTCAGACAGTGGTAAATGCCGTGAAGAAAATAAAATAGGGTGTTGTAGCAGAGTAGTGAGAGAAGAGGTGGCTAAGAAAGACTGTCTCGGCTGGTAACATGTAAGCAGAGGCCTAAACGACACAAGGGAACAAGCAGCTTTACTCTGCTGTGGGCAAGAGTATCAGCAAAGCCTTTAATGCGGGAGTGAGCTTAGCATGTTTGTGACTGAGGGACAGTAGGATGGCCAGTGTGGCAGGGGCGTGGCAGAGGGGCCATGTGGAGGGAAGGAGACAGGAGAGCCGGGGACGGCTCAGACCGGTAGGCTATGGGAACAAACTTGGGTTTTAATTGAAGATTGAACTCCTCCGTTCCTTTTTGTTTGTTTGTTTGTTTTTTAATTCTAGTAGAATCTGCAGGTATTCTGCCTTGGTTGTCCACTTGTTCTTAGGTGGTAACTTCAGGATTGTGTTCCCTCCTTTCTTTTGTCCTGGCTGCAGTTCTGAGAACCCTACCATGTTATAAGCAGGAAGACAATATTTTTAAAGAATTATTTGGAGAAAATACACGTCATGGTGCATTAGCCTCACCTTATAGAGCATATCTGCCGTGGTGGGATTCAGCCACTTCGCACTGGTTTGGCTGAACCGATACCTAATTTTTTTAAGTTTGGCAAAGCAGTTGTTAAAATGGCACTTGTAATCAGGATTCTCTCTAAGGTGGGTGCTTGGGCAGCTGCCCAATGTGGAAATCACAAATTTACATTTCTTACTCTTTTGTTATGTTCATCTGTGCAACAGCATATATTCTAAGCACCGTAGTAAAAATATGGCAAGTGAGCACACCAATCAAGAAGCAATATGGAAATATCTTAACAGTTTCATTGCTTTTTGTCAGTATTATTTAAATTTTTTCATTAATATTTTGAAACTCTTTCTTATAATCTAGTTTTGTGTACCTCTTTTATTGTTCTTATTTAAGTCTTAAACGCATGAAATAATAAACTACCTTTCATTATATCTTTTTTTTTTTCCTGAAGTTGGAAATGGGGAGGCAGTCAGACAGACTCCTGCATGCACCCAACCGGGATCCACCTGGCACGCCCACCAGGGAGCGATGCTCTGCCCATCTGGGGCGTTGCTCTGTTGCAATCACAGCCATTCTAGCGCCTGAGGCAGAGGCCACAGAGCCATCCTCAGTGCCTGGGCAAACTTTGCTCCAATGGAGCCTTGGCTGCAGGAGGAGAAGAGAGAGACAGAGAGGAAGGAGAGGGAGAGGGGTGGAGAAGCAGATGGGCGCTTCTCCTGTGTGCCCTGGCTGGGAATCGAACTCGGGACTCCCGCACGCCAGGCTGACGCTCTACCACTGAGCCAACCGGCCAGGGCCAGTATATCTTTTTTTTATACTTAAAACAGTCATTAGGGCAGAGAACTGGTTGTTAAATTATTGGAATCCCACCACTGCATATCTGGATGTCATATGCAGCTTTTTTTGCAACAAGTAGTGTACTGAAACCTTATATTTGAGAAGTTTTATTTCAAGTCTTTTGGTGGTTGTGCCAGAGCCAACTTATTATCTACATGGCACTGTAACTAGGACCCACCATACTTTTAGGGGATTATAAATATGTTTTAATTATCTTAAAATCTATAAAAAATTAACTTTTAGGATAGAAAAAACAGATAATATTAATTATTAGGGCCCCCAAATCAATATAGCTCTCCTTGGTGTTTATATTTATATAATAACAGATACTATAATATAGTTTATTCTTTAAAGCAATTATTAATTTAGAGGGCTTTATAATATTTGAATAGTAAATCCTTAATAGTGAAAAAAATTTGTTTATCCTGAAGGTGTGTATTTATTTGTGATATATATATTCCACTACAATATACAATGTATGCAATATGACACATAGTTATAAATATATAAATAAAAATATTTAATGGTTAAAGATGAAATTTTTAAAAACAATTTTAAATGTTAATAATATATATATAAAACTCTTCTGTCCTAATACATTTGTTGATCATTGCTTTTAGTGAAAACAATGTAATTGAATGTACTGAATTATTATGAAAGTCATATTTATGGTAATCTGAGAGTTAAGTTAAAGGTTCAGCCTTTTTCTTCTTTTTCTTTTGCAAGAGAATGACAGAGAGAGGGACAGATAGGAACAGACAGACAGGAAGAGAGAGAGATGAGAAGCATTAATTCTTTGTTTTGGCACCTTAGTTGTTCATTGATTGCTTTCTCATATGTGCCTTGACTGGGGGGGGGGGTGCAGCCAAACCACTGACCCCTTGCTCAAGCCAGCAACTGTGGGGTCATGTCTATGCTATGATCCTATGCTCAAGTTGGCTACCCCACACTAAAGCTGGTGAGCCTGCACTCAAGACAGCAACCTCAGGGTATTGAACCTGGGTCCTCTGCATCCCAGGACAACTCTCTATCCCACTACACCACTGCCTGGTCAGGCAAGGTTCAGCTTTTTAAACTTAGTATTAAGTGCTAACTTAGCTGAAAAGGATATTTCACCAAAAAATCTGTGCATTAGAATGGAATGAGTACATCAAGGAAAGCATTTAGGAAAATATGAGACTTGTTTATAATCCTGTTTACCAATTTTACATTTTGTTGAAATTCAGCAACGTGGTGTCTTCTTGGGTACAACTCACTTGGTTTTGACACCTAATCAGAAGTTGGTGCAATTTTATATTTTTAACAATGAGTTCAAGATTCATTGAATTTTAAACAGATTATAAAATGCTAGGTTTTTTTTTTTTAATTAAGAAGCAGTTATGAGAGTATTTATATATGGCATACTTATATCTGCTCTTAAAATGCAGCAACATCACATAATGGAAATATCTCCAAAGATTCCATTTCAATATGTTTTCTCTATATCAGAAATTTTCAACTGACGTGCCACAAAAAAATTTAAAATATGCAATATTTGACTTTTTAGTCAGGGGCACTGATCTTTTTTTTCTTAGATTGTCAAATAAAAAAGTGACAACATCAATACAACAATAGTTGCTTTGTGCTATGAATCAAAATTTTACCTATTTTTTTGTTAGATTGAAAAAAAATGTTTTTTGGTGTGCTGCAGAATTTTAGTAATTAGTTTACATGAGCTATGAGACTGAAAAGGTTGAAAACCACTGCTCTACATTAATGAGTTCCTCTCAAAAACAATTAGTTAATTACTCATTCCTAAAACATCAATTTTATCTTGATGAGGTGGATTAACAGATGTCTTTTTTCATAAAGGTATCTTTCCAGTAGTGTTCCATTGAACTCGCCTACCAATGCAGCAAACTTCATCAAATTTGGAGCCCTTATTTAATTTTTGAAAGAAATATGCATAACTCACCTTTTTGTTTCAATTTTAATAATTTTATTTTTTTAATGGGGTGACATCAATAAATCAGGATACATATATTCAAAGCTAACATGTCCAGGTTATCTTGTCGTTCATGTTGTTTTTTTTTTTTTTTAACTCATCTTTTATATCAACAACTACTTCGCCTGACCAGGCGGTGGCGCAGTGGATAGAGTGTTGGACTGGGATGGAGGACCCAGGTTCGAGACCCTGAGGTCGCCAGCTTGAACATAAGCTCATCTGGTTTGACAAGGCTCACCAGCTTGAGCCCAAGGTCGCTGGCTCGAGCAAGGGCTCACTCAGTTTGCTGTAGCCCACCGGCCAAGGCACATATGAGAAATCAATCAATGAACAACTAAGGAGCCACAATGAAGAATTGATGTTTCTCATCTCCCTTCCTGTCTGTCTGTCCCTATTTGTCCCTCCCTCTGACTCTCTCTGTCTCTGCCACAAAAAAAAAAACAAAAACAAAAAAACAAAAACAACTTTAAATACTTCAACGAGATAACAAGTAAACTTCTTTGTAGAAAAAAGAATTTGGTGGTCATTATCTTTCATATTAGAAAGTACTTAAAGGTAATAATATTTAAAATAATACATTTTAAAATTCATTTAATGGGACAAGTGAATTTCAATACATGACAAATGCTGAGAGGGAACCCAGGAGTGACTAATTCTCAAAGAGTTTTGGATGTCACAATATGCTGTCTGTATACCTAGTACATATTGTATCCATGCTTTCCTGATACACAGAGAGGAGTAGTGAGGGTGCTGGTGTAAACATGCATATTAAAGATTAGTATAGTTTAGTTACTTTTTTATTTTTAGACAGGACATAATAATATATAAGAGACCTGTTATTTTCATCTTGCACTTATAACGTATTATTTAACTTTGGAGAATTATTTAAATTTAATTATTTAACACAATTCTGTTAAATTGTGATCAGGTGTTTCTCATCTTTTTTTTTCTTTTAATTCTAGTTGTGTTCTCTGAAACAACTACTATGACATTTATTCTTTTTCTTATTTTTGCAAATCAAAATGTTCTTTAAAAGGAACAGTAACATAGGTATTACAGACACTTTCTAAATAGTCTATGTATTTATATAGATTCTTTTCAGGGTTTTTCATATCAATTGAAATTAATAGTAGAGATTATTGTTGAGATAAGCTTTGTTCCAAAGCTTTTATCTATTATTTGAAAAGAATAAGCCTAGATTAGCAAAAAATACTCAAAATGCTGTGAAACATGCATTCTTATTAAGATCAAGCAAATAAGTTTTGATCTTTTATTGTGTGTGTGACAGAGACAGAGAGAGTCAGAGAGAGCAACAGATAGGGACAAACAGGCAGGAAGGGAGAGAGATGAGAAGCATCAGTTCTTCGTTGCGGATCCTTAGTTGTTCATTGATTGCTTTTTCATATGTGCCTTGACTGGAGGGCTACAGCAGAGCGAGTGACTCCTTGCTTGAGCCAGCGACCTTGGGTTCAAGCCAGGGACCATGCGGTAGTGTCTATGATCCCATGCTCAAGCCAGCAACCCTGCGCTCAAGCTGGTGAGCCCACCACATTCAAGCTGGTGACCTCAGTGTTTCAAACCTGGGTCCTCTGCGTCCCAGATGCTGCTCTATCCACTGTGCCACCACCTGGTCAGGCAAGTTTTGATCTTGAGCAATAGCTATTTTCCACTTTTTGTTTGCTTTCTATAAAACTATTAGTGAAACAATATGATATTTATTTATTAATCAAAAATATCCAAACATAGAACAGCACTTTTGTGATTTAAGCACTATGAAAATATAGACAGGCAAATCTTACTTATGTCAATTGGGATTTTTAAAAAGTAAAATTATGCCTTGGTTGGTTGGCTCAGTGGTAGAGTGTCACCCTCCCCCTCCCCTGTGGGGATGTCCCAGGTTCAATTCTTGGTCAGGGCACACAGGAGAAGTGACCATCTGCTCCTTTACTCCTCCCCCTTCCTTTTCTCTTTCTCTTTCTCTCCCTTCCCTTCCTGCAGCCATGACTTGACTGGTTCAAGTGCATCAGCCCTGGACACTGGGGATGGCTCTGTAGAGCCTCTGCCTCAGGTGCTAAAAATAGCTCAGTTGTGAGTATGGCCCCTGATGGGCAGAGCACAGGCCCCAGATAGGGGTTGCCAGGTAGATCCTGGTTGGGGAACATGTGGGTGTCTCTTTCTCTCTCCCCTCCTCTTACTTGAAGAAGAAGGGAAAAAAAGTAAAATTACATTACCTAATTTACTAAAGATTAGAAGCCAAAGGGCAAAGAGGAATTGGTATTTCAGAGACAGATATTAGAAAAATAAAGAGTACATTAGTAGCTGAGATAGTCATTCAATTAATTTACTGTTTTCAATTCAAATTCTAGTATAAATAATTGCTAGTAATTTCATTTTAGCAGTCAAGTCTAAAGTTTGGTTTAGAAAAATATTCTGAATATTTAAGAATTTACTAGAACTCCATCATTCATTAAGATGGCTAATTACTTTCTTCAAAATAGGGAGAAATAGCCTGAGAAAATAAACAAGTGTTGAAGTAGCATTTTTTTAAGTAGCATTTTAACAACTGTCTTTAAAATAAATGGCCACAAAAAAAATTATATTTAGCTCATCAAATTTGCCTTGGCCTAATCCATATTTACCAACTTATTTCATCCTAGCTAGTTTCATCATCTTCTATCATTAAACTAAGACAGTAGTTCTCAGTCTTGAAACTAGCAGAAATACCCCCCTGAAGGAAGTAATAACTACCTACCATTTTGACCGCACCTTCTCTGTCTACTTTGAGGTTTCTTCTTCCTCCTTCTGCCCTTTAAATGTTTCTGCCTGAGGTTTGTTCAAGTCTTTACTCTTTACTTTTCATACTCTTGTCTCGGATAATCTCATTTACTCTATGATTTCAATTATTGCCCCCCCACCCCCGCCACAGAAAGATTACATATGGGAGACTCAAGTTTAGACTTTCCAAGCTACAAGATCACATTTCAACTTCTTGTTGGCCATCTACATGTGGGCATACTACTAGTAATACAAACATAATTGTCTTCAAAACCAAAAGCCCAATCTTCTTTCATCATCAATTTAACTCCTATGTTTCTATTCATTCTCCATTCTCCTACTTATGTTGCCTTGAGAGAGCTATTGGAATCCTTTTCCTCCCCTCTTACAGACCAATCCTTATTATCATTAAATGCACTATTATCAATAACATCTTAACTAGTCTTCCTATTTCCAACTGAGGAATATGTAAACTTGAAGCATCATTCTAAAGCATAGCTTTAATCATGCTTCTTATCTTCTTTAAAAATCTGTTTTCATCTGATTACTTATGGAAGAATGGTCAAATTTCTCACTCTGCAGTGCAAGAATTTAATGTTTTCATACTTATCTAGATTTATTGCCCATTGTCTTATAATTTATAGCTTAAACACAAAGTTAAACTTTATTACTTACTATTGCCTCAACATAACACGCAAAGTCTTGTCCTTTCATCTTTGCTGATATTGTTTATCCTGTCTCTATCTTGAAGTACTGCATGAACTTCAAATTTAATTGCTGCAAAGAAGTTTTTTCTGATGGCTCCAGCTTAGCTGTGACCTCTAACAGTTTATTTACTCCTATGGGCACCATGATGTAATGGAAAGGAATTACAACTATTCTTTGAGATTCTTGACATCTATTCCAAAATCATTCTGTTAGCTTTGTGACAATATAAAAGTTATTTAATTACTTTAAGTCTTGGTTTTCACATTTATAAAATGGGAATAATATAGTTTTACAAGAAGTTCAAGAGAAATCCTTTCTGGTGTGATTAATGTCATCAAGAAAGAGGACAATTGAATGACTACCAAGAAGCCTAAGACGTTAGAATTTGTATTCGTTCCGATATATCAAATGCCAACTAAGGCCTAGGCACTTTAGAGGGTGATCAACAAGATAAACACGGTTCCTGCCTTCATGGAGCCAACAGTATTATAGTCTAGTTTCCCTCAACCCAGAATCTAGTTCTCTACTTTGCAGAATCAGAAACAACCTGGAACTTATTGAATCAGTAAATATGATTCTTGCTAACAACACCCTTAACATGATGCATGAAGCCAGAAAACTTTTTATTTTATTTTATTTATACTAAAAATGTAACTGTCTAACTGATCCCTCAACATAGTCTAATCAGGTAGCTGTATGGAATCAGATAGAAAAGTAGAAAAGATTCAAATATTTGTTGGACTTAGACTCTGATAGACAAATGGGTCAATCTCTCAAACAGAAAGACATACTTTCTTT
The DNA here is from genome assembly GCF_036850765.1 of Saccopteryx bilineata. Classification (NCBI taxonomy): domain Eukaryota; kingdom Metazoa; phylum Chordata; class Mammalia; order Chiroptera; family Emballonuridae; genus Saccopteryx; species Saccopteryx bilineata. The sequence goes on from NC_089494.1 coordinate 72,306,551, forward strand.
CTTAATATATGTATATAAAGAAATGGTACCTGGAATATCATGTTCAAGAGGAGCCCTAGAATGATACCTCTCTCTTATTTTCCTCAAGTTCCAAAAGAACTTGCAAAAGAGATTCTCAGATATTCCTGTGTATCTTAAAGGTAGAGATAAAAATGCTTGCCACAGATCTCTGCATAAGGGGGTATCTCATGGACAGCCTGGGAATAATGATAAAAGAATAGGAGTCTGAACTAAGTTTTGAGCAGGATTTATGAATCCTTATGTGGCAAAGGGAAATCATTGGACAAGAAAGAATAAACTCAATTAAATATCTTCCATTAGGCAGAATAGCTCAAGGTCAAAGATGAAATTTTAGTATCAAGTGAAGAGAAATGTTCTTATTTTTACACCAATTTTTAAGTTGTGGATTGTGGTCCTATAAAATTAAATTTACTAATATACAATATTATCTAAGTTTTTTAAAGGCTGTGACAAAGCCTGGTTTGACTTTCTATTAGACTACTAAGCTCAACAGACAATATACTCTGCATCAATGTTTAAGAAAGAAATGAGGCCCTGGCCAGATGGCTCAGTGGTAGAGCATCGGCCTGGCATGCAGGAGTCCTGGGTTCGAATTCCTGGCCAGGGCACACAGGAGAAGCACCCATCTGCTTCTCCACCCCTCCCCCTCTCCTTCCTCTCTGTCTCTCTCTTCTCCTCCTGCAGCCAAGACTCCATTGGAGCAAAGTTGGCCTGGGTGCTGAGGATGGCTCTATGGCCTCTGCCTCAGGTGCTAGAATGGCTCTGGTTGCAACAGAGCAATGCGAAGATGGGTAGAGCATCGCCCCCTAGTGGGAGTGCCAGGTGGATCCCAGTCAGGCACATGTGGGAGTCTGTCTGACTGCCTCCCTGTTTCTAACTTCAGAAAAATACAAAAAAAAAAAAGAAAAAAAAAGAAAGAAATGAATGTTACCTTATTCTCAAATACAGGGCATATATAGTATCTAGGCATTATATGCACATTGGGTAAACACCCTTATAAGACAGATATCTAGATATTGGAAGAGGACATGTGAAGTAGGTTTTAGATGATATGAGACTTAAGTAGTACTAAGTTGGCACCAGAGGAGCTTGAAATGTTATCTCTAGCTTCCTCCTATCCCTTTGATATTTGAGTGTCCAATAAAAGAGAGGTACATCCCCAAGACATAGTGACTGGGTGTGGGAAGAAGGGAAAATACAGAGTCCAAACAACCTCACCAAAATAATGCTTCTTTGGCTTTGTCCATACGCACTGTGCAGTCCATGCAGCCCTTCACAAAACTGTAGAGTACGTAGTAACCTTTATACGTTGTAAACTATCACAGTCAAGGACTGACCACATGTATGTTGTTGGTCTCATAAAATAAAGATAACAATGGAGCTTAAGAATTCCTATTGCCTTGTGATGTAAGTGTACTTAGGATTTCCTAACGCACACATTACTCTGTCTCAGTCTTTCTATAGTAACACCTGGGGCACTCACAGGGAACCCAGCAGACTTCTCCCCTTTCTAAACCAATTTAACAACTGGAACTGACTTGCAATTCCTATTACGATGGCAAGACACCCTTCACAAAGAACTGTTAGGAAACCTTAAAGAGAAAAGGAGTTTCTTACTTACAGGTTTGGGAGTGTACAAGGCAGGCCAGTTGGCACACAGCCAGGTAAATCGAGGCTAGAGAGATTGCTTGAGGGTATGCGGGGAATGCAAGCATGCACACCAGGGATTAATGAGCCAGAACCTGGGCTCTGCTTCTTTGGGGTAGAGGTTGGAGGCCTAGGAGTTTTCAGGCTCTCTCTCTTTTTATTTATTTATTTATTTGCATTTTTTTTTGCTGAAGTGAGAAGCAGGGAGGCAGAGAGACAGACTCCTGCATGCGCCCGACTGTGATCCACCCAGCATACCCACCAGGGGGCGATGTTCTGCCCATGTGGAGCATAGCTTCCTTGCAACCGGAGCCATTCTAGTGCCTGAGGCAGAGGCCATGGAGCCATCCTCAGCACCCAGGCCAACTTTGCTCCAATGGAGCCTTGGCTGCAGGAGGGGAAGAGAGAATGAGAGAAAAGAGAGGGGGAAGTATGGAGAAGCAGATAGGTACTTCTGTGTGCCCTGGCCGGGAATTGAAACCAGGACTTCCACACGCCAGGCAGATGCTCTACCACTGAGCTAACTGGCCAGGGCGTCAGGCTTTCCCTTAATTGGTGAATTTAAAACATAAGAGTGGTATTTAAAGCACAGAAAGAGCAAAAACAAGTAGCCCAAATGGTTAGTTATGAAATCAACCAAGACCTAAAATAAAGAAACCTCAGGAAGAAAGGTAGCCTGTCTCAATATATTGAGTACTGTGGCTAGCAAGGTGTTTATTAGGGACAGACCTTTGTTGAAGTGGAGGCCTGGACAATCAAAACTTCAGTCAGGCGTTTGTTCTACAAAAGGCAAAAGTACTGTCAGAACTCCCACTACAATTACATGTTTGTGATGACGCTAATGTAAAGAAACCTACCTTCATCCTGCTGATCATATAAAAGTATAGCACATACCACCTGATCAGTTGGTAGTGCAGTGGATAGAGCATTGGACTGGGATGTAGAGGACCCAGGTTCGAAACCCCGACAGGACTGACTTGAGTGTGGGCTCATCTGGTTTGAGTGTGGGCTCACTGGCTAGAGCATGGGCTCACTGGCTTGAGTGCTGGGTAGCTGGCTTGAGCATGGAATCGTAGACATGACCCCATGGTTGCTGGCTAGAGCCCAAGGTCGCTGGCTTGAGCAAGGGGCCATTCACTCTGCTGTAGTCCCCTGGTCAAGGCACATATGAGAAAGCAATTCATGAAAAACGAAGGAGCTGCAATGAAGAATTGATGATTCTTATCTCTTTACCTTCCTGTCTGTCTTCATCTGTACCTCTCTCTCTCTCTCTCTCTCTCTCTCTCTCTCTCTCTCTCTCACACACACACACACACACACAGTATAGCAATATACATCATTATGGCTATACCTTCTAGGTTTGTACACTCTATGATGTTTGCACAGTAAAGAAATGGCCTAATGACTGTTTCTCAGAAATATCCCCATTATGAAGCAGCACATGACTGTACTGTTATATGTCCATTACTAGTTCATTCCAGAAATGTTTGAGGTAGCTTGCAAATATACTGCAAGATAACAATAAAAATAACAACACCAAAATATATAGAAGGAAGTTAAAGTTAATGCTGAGAATAAGGAAAGCAAAATAAACTAGAGCCAACGGTAGTAATAATGCACAGAATGCAAGCTCTGGGTGAGATCTGTATGCTTGCTGTAAATTGTCTACAATAGTGGCACAGAGCCTTCTAGTACAAGCACTTGAAGTTTGCAGGTATATTCTGATTTCCTTAGAAAATCCAAGTTCCTCAAGTATGAGCAAAAAGTGAACCTTTAGGAAAAAAAAACTTAGCAATTTTTTAGGTACACTGTCAGATTTCCATAGGCCAAACCCAGGGTACATTGCTAGTTTAAAAACTGTTACCTGCAGAATGTTTCTTAAATGAATTTTTATTTCTATATCTTGCTACTATCCTAATCTTTTTCTTTTTTTAATCCTGATGATCATATAAAATGTTCATTCAAAGGCTAGTCCTTGGTTTTACTGACATTGCTCTTTAAATAAGAGATACCCAATTTGCTTAATATTTCAAAAAAAATTAATAAAGGAACTACATCCAGCCACTGAAAATAATGAAATTTGAAATATAAAATAGTTACATTTCACATTTTCATATACAAAGCTGGTGGCAGCATTTCTGTGAGCCATCGGGAGCTGGAGTCAAAGACAGTGTGCATTTTTGATCTAATAAAGACAGGAATGCACAGGCATGCTGAGAGACATTCACTAAAATCTATGCTTCCAAGGCTGGAAAATAAAGCATGCTCAGGGAGTACAGTTGTGGTTTTCTTTTCCACTTAAAAAAATAATATTGTGCTGAATGCAGTTCATAAAAGTGTCAAACTGACAGTTTTGGACCTGCACATTTCTTCTTGAAAAGCAACAGCAACACTGGTTGGAATATTACAAATTTGCTGACATACATTTAGTAATGGGACTTAATTGGGACATTATAGAAATTTATAAGCATGCCAAAATTTTTACATGAATCAGGTAGAGCATCTGAAGGCTGTGATAGGAGACAAATGAATACATTTATAAAAAGTGCTGGTAGCTTTGCACGTCAACTCAATTTTTTTGCTCTTAGGAGTTTCATTTTAAATTCAGCACACAGATTTTTTTTTAAATGGCTATTCATGGCAGAGGACTTTTTTTTCCCCCCAGAGGGACAGACAGATAAGGACAGACAGGAAGGAAGGGAGACAGATGAGAAGCATCAATTCTTCATTGTGGTGCTTTAGTTGTTTTTTTTTTTTTTTGTATTTTTCTGAAGCTGGAAACGGGGAGAGACAGTCAGACAGACTCCCGCATGCGCCCGACCGGGATCCACCCAGCACGCCCACCAGGGGGCGATGCTCTGCCCCTCCGGGGCGTCGCTCTGTCGCGACCAGAGCCACTCTAGCGCCTGGGGCAGAGGCCAAGGAGCCATCCCCAGCGCCTGGGCCATCTTTGCTCCAATGGAGCCTCGGCTGCGGGAGGGGAAGAGAGAGACAGAGAGGAAGGAGGGGGTGGGGGTGGAGAAGCAAATGGGCACTTCTCCTGTGTGCCCTGGCCGGGAATCGAACCTGGGACTTCTGCACGCCAGGCCGATGCTCTACCACTGAGCCAACCGGCCAGGGCTGTGCTTTAGTTGTTTATTGATTGTTTTCTCATATGTGCCTTTGCTGGGGGCGATAGCAGAGCAAGTGACCCCTTACTCAAGCCAGTGACCTTGGCCTCAAACTAGTGACCTTGGACTCAAGCCAGTGACCAAGGGTCCTGTCTATGATTCTACACTCAAGCCAATGAACTCGTGCTAAAGCTGGTGAGCCGCGCTCAAGCTGGATGAGACCTCACTCAAGCCAGCAACCTTGGGTTTCGAACCTGGGTTCTCTGTGTCCCAGACCGACACTCTATTCACTGCACTACTGCCTGGCCGGGCCAGAGGACCCATTTAATACAAGACAATGGGATCCCCAATCAACTGTGCTTCTATAAAATAAGTATTGCATGAGCTGATCACTGCATCACTCTCTTATCAAAGAACTTAAATTGTCATTCTTATTCTACTGTGCTTTATATTACTCAGGTGTGGACTTCATCTCTAAAACCACTGGGGAAAAAATGTATGGCTCCTAGGTCAGATAGAAGATGCTTAAGCCTTTTCCCACAATCACAAATTGCTTTGCTAGCACAATTAGTTAACAGGGGGTTACAGAAGTCCTTGAATAAAATATAAAATAGGTTAAAATTTGGTAAAGAGACATCAATTAAAGAATCTGTCAATTCCAGAGGATGGTAGAAAGGCTGAGCAAGTTTTGATCCTTTTGTGAGAGCTATGACAACAGAGCACTATGAAAGTGGAGGAAGGAGTCAGGGTAAACACTTCTTGATCTGAGATCAGTAACCAAAAGGATGTCTTGTCAGTCATCAGAAGACTTAGAGCTTAGCTTTGCCTCATTTACAGATGAGGTAACTCCAGAGTGCTAGTGCTTCCAGGAACCAGGCAGAAACAAATATAATTCTTTATTATTTTAATTTTTATTGATTGGTTTTAGAGAGACAAAGGAAGGGGGAGTGAGACAAATAGAGAAACATTGATTTTTTATTCCACTTATTTATGCATTCATTGGTTGATTATGTGCCTTGATTGGGGATCAAACCTGTAATCTTGGTATGTTGGGATAATACTCTAACAAACTGGGCTACTTATCTAGGGCAAATATAACCCTTTCTAAAGGAAGTTTGCATCATCCTAGGCCTCCAATTATTACTAAAAGTTATTTTGCAAATCAATATCTTGTAAGCAATGAAAATATATAACCAAGTGCTCAAAGAGACAATAAAATATGAACTACATGTAGCAGAAACAGCAGACAATAGAGACATAGGGTCTTCAACTATTGGCACCTATTATTTTATCTATTATAAAAAGATAAAATATGGAAAATAACACCTATTATTTTCAAGAAGATGATTGCATTTAGAAACTAAAAATAAGATAATCAAAATTATGTATGATTGAATGGGTTTATTATTATCTCAGACTCAGGTGAAAACATTTTTAAACTGACAAAAAAAATTATGTCACATATTCAAGAGCACTTAACAAACAAATTAAGACAAAAAGGCCTTATGTAGGTATTTTATAGTAAAATTACTAAAACCCAAGAAAAAAGTATATCTGAAGTGAGTCAAATTATATTCAGCCTGACCAGGCGGTGGTGCAGTGGATAGAACGTCGGACTGGGATGCAGAGGACCCAGGTTCGAGACCCCAAGGTTGCCAGCTTGAGCGCAGGCTCTTTGAGCAAAAGCCCACCAGCTTGAACCCAAGGTCGCTAGCTCCAGCAAGGGGTTACTCGGTCTGCTGAAGGCCCGCAGTCAAGGCACATATGACAAAGCAATCAATGAACAACTAAGGTGTTGCAATGCACAATGAAAAACTAATGATTGATGCTTCTCATCTCTCTCTGTTCCTGTCTGTCTGTCCCTGTCTATCCCTCTCTCTGACTCACTCTCAGACTCTGTAAAAAATAAATAAATAAATAAATAAAATTTAAAATTATATTCAAAATATATGACAATTATATTGTGTTGCTCCTCAGTATAAACTATTAAGCCAAAGCAATGGAAGAACATGTTCGAAGTTTTGAATGAAGGTTTTGCCAACTAAGGATTCTATTGCCAGCAAAATATTCTTTAAATATGAAGATGAGCAAAAATAACATTTAACAAATTATATCATTCTTTTAATAAAAACACTAAAAAACTGGGAATAGAAGTTAACTTTTCAACTTATTAAGAGGTATCAATGAAAACTCACAGTTAAAATCATATTTAATGTTGAAGGTTAAATATTTTCCCCAAAATAGCTAACAAGACTAAATATTTATACTCTCTACTTGTATTTAGCATTGTACTAGAGTTTCTACCCAGAGCAATTGGGCAATAATAAAAAAAAATAGTTATTGAGATTGGAAATGAAGAAATAAAATTACCTCTATTTGCAAATAAGATGATCTTATAAATAGAACAGCCTAAGGAATCCACTAAAAACAATCCCAAAACTATTAGAATGAATGAATAAGTTTGGCAAGGTTGCAGAATAAAAGATGAAGGTACAAAATTATATATTTTTTAAACTAGAAATGAATAATCCAAAATTTAAATTAAAAATTTCATTTACATTAATATACAAATAAGGTACTTAGTAATAAATTAAGAAAAGTAGTATATTTATAATCTAAAAACTACAAAATATTGTTGAAAGAAATTAAGAAGATAGAAAGGAATAAAAAGATATCTTATGTTCATGGATTGGAAGACAATATTTTAAGAGGACAGTACTTTCAAAATTGAAGCACAGATTCAATACAATCCCTATAAAAATCTCAGCTAACTTCATTGCATAAACTGACATGCTGATTTTAAAATTCAAGAGGAAATTCAAGGAATGTTGATGGTTTAAACAATCTTAAAAGAGAAAAGAGAAAAACAAATTTGGAGGACTCACAATTCTCAATTTCAAAACACTACAAATACAATAATAAAAAAACTATAGTACTTGCATAAGAAAAAAATCTAGATGGAATAGAATTGAAAGTCCAGAAATAAATCCTTATATTTATGGCAAATTGAATTTCGACAAAGATGCTGAGACAATTTAATGAAAAGTCTTTTCAATAAACGATGCTGAAATAATTGAATATACACCTGTAATATAATACAATCAGACTCCAATCTCACATTATATATAAAAATGTATTGTAGATTTTAATGTCAGGGCTAAATGTCTAATATTCTTAGAAAAATATATAGGAGTATATTTTTGTGACCTTGGTCTTCTTAGCTGTGACACCAAAAGTACAAATGTCAAAAGAAATGAAATACAACTTTATCAAAATTAAAAACTTTGTGATTCAAAGATATCATTAAAAAAAGTGAAAAAAAACATATTATAAGTCATAAATTTTATAATGAACTTGTATCTAGAACATGTAAAGAACATCTACTAGTCAATAATAAAACAAATGACCAAATTAAAAAATGGAGAAAGGATCTGAACAAATATATCTCCAAAGAAGATATACAAATGGCTCAAAGACATATATAAAGATGTGCAATGTCATTAGCCATCTGTAAAATGCAAGTCAAAACCATGAGATTTCAGTAGGCACCCTCTGGAATGGCTATAATCAAAAGACAAATAATAAGCTTTAGCCAAAATGTGCAGAAATTGGAACCCTTATACATTGCTGATGGGAAAGCAGTGTGGTACATACACTTTGGAAAATATTCTGGTTGTTCCTCAGATGATTAAATATACAGTTACTGTGTGGCTCTGAAATTCCAAAAAGGAGTGAAGACATATGTTCACACAAATCTTGTATACAAATGTTCATCACAGCACTATTCACAAGCCAAAAAGTGGGAAAAAATCCAAATATCTATCAACTGATAAATGAATAGATAACATGTATAAACATACAATAGAACATTATTCCTCAATAGAAAAGGAAGAAGTACTGATATATTCTACAACATGTATGAATCTTAAAAACTTATGCTAAGTGAATGGATATAATTATAAAAAACTACATATTGTATGATTCCTTTTACATGAAAGGTTAAGGATAAGTATACCTATATACAGAAAGAAGATGTGTGTTAACTTAGAGCTCCATGGGTTGGGGTAAAATGAAGAGTGATTGCTAACAGTATCAATTTCTGTTTAGGCTGATGAAAATGTTTAAAAATTGATTGTAATGTAGGTTGCGCAAATGTATGTATATATTTAAAGCCATTATATAGTACTTTTTAAATAGTGAATTGTATGGTATGTGAGTTGTATCTCAATATTGTTGTTTTACATAAAAATGAAATTGAAATAAAGATATTTTGAGACAAAAGAGATAATTGTAAGTAGAGTCATCAATAGAATAAATACAACTGCAGTTTAAAATTTGATGACTTCAAAAAAAATGATGATCAACGAAAAATGTGAGTAAAACCAAATGAATATTGATTATGTTAAACAATATTAATAATACCTTAGAAAGATATAATATACATGAACACAGGAAGAGATATATAGATCTACCAATGGCATAAAAGTTGAGAGTAGTATAAACAGAGATAAAGTGTTTTAAGATCCTTGTTTATCTAGAAAGATGACAAAGAAAATAAAATTTTATAAGTCAAGAATATATGTTGTTATCTCTGATATAATCACTAAAAGAATAGTAATCGTGCATTAGTTCTACATTAATAAAACAGAAAACAGATGGCACACTCAAGATAGGTCATCTAAAGAGAGTATAATAAAGGATCGTTTTATCAAGATGTGAGCAAGTTTAAATAAAACAAAACAATACAACAAAAGGAAATAGTGATGAACTCCAGTGTGTCAAGAACTGTGACAAGTCTGAGATTTACTGAAATTCCAAGCTGAAAAATTTTACTGTTGTAGTTTCAAGGATGCGGGGATAAGACACAAAAGTTCTGGGTCAGAGACAAAGGATAGTCACTCACATCAATAGTAGTAGCCAGAGTATCAGTATTTTTGCAATTCCCTGAGTATAAAATTCTCAAAGGGAGACATGAAGAAAGTCAGGTAACACCTAAATATTCAGTGGATTGCATTACAGGGGAGGGAGAAACCATGCAACCAGAAAGTTAGGGGAAAAGGAAAAGTAAATATTCCAATATCATATTCTTCCCACAGTTCATTCTCTCCTGCTGGTGTTTTGCATTGAACAAAATCAACCAGAAGTCAGAGAGTGAGGCAGCATTTTGATGTCATTCATAAAGCTGACCTTCCTAAGGCTTAGAGCAGGGTGGAGAAGGATAGACAGTGGATCTGATGGGACAAACGAGTAAGCAGAGGGGAGAAACGGTGTAATACAAAATAATCCAAAAGAATATTGTTAAAAAGGCTGGAGGAGAAAGGAACACACAAATGGTTAGACAAGAAGATAGTACTTAATGGGGCAGAGATTCAACCCAAAATGTTTTCATTTAAAAGCAATAATTGTATGCTTAGATAAAAACCAAATAAGTAAAGAGCCTTAATCATGTGCCATTTACAAAAAAGACACTTCTAAAACATGGAGATAAAAAATGTTGACAGTAAAGAAAAGAAAAAAATAAAAAAATGTTGACACTGAATGAGAAAAATAAATACCATAAAGCATCAGCCTAACTGTATTAATATCAGATAAATACTTGAAGGCATAAAAATTACTAGAGATAAAGGAGGACACCTTAAAATGTTAAATGCTTCAATTATTAAGAAGATGTAATAATTCTAAATTTGTAAAATAATATACAAAAATTAACCTCTAAAATATAGTTTTAAAACATAAAAAACAAAATTAAAATATAGAGTAAAAATAAATGTAGAACTCTACAATCATAGTGGGAGATTGTAATATAACATCTCCAAGTCCTGAACTGTTAGGTCAATTGGTTGGAATGTTGTCTTGATATACTAAAGTTGTGGATTAGGACACATACAAGAATCAACCAATGAATAAATATGTGGAATAACAAATTGATATTGCTCTCTCTTTCTCTAAATCAATCAATCAATAAAAATTAAAACATATCTCTTGGAAAATTACAGACTAAATAAAAAAATCAGTGTAAAAACAGAGAATTTAAACAAAATGGTGGACACATTTGACCCAATTGATATATTATATATAATAATTAATCGAATAACTGCAAAAATCACCTTTAACACATAATACAAATGTTGACCATATGCTGGGTCATAAACTAGTTTCAAAAAATTTAAAAGGACTGAAATCATATAGAGTATATTATGTGACAACAAAGTAATTAGACAATGTATTTTAAAAAAGAACAAAAGAAAAACACATAAAATCTACATCAGATTGAAAAATATAACTGAATAATAATGCAGATTAAAGCTTATTAAAGCTTAAGGAACATAGATAAGGTCATACCTGGAGAGAAATATATATCTTTAAATATAAATATTAGAAAATACAAAGAGCTATCAGCATCCATGTCTAAAATGTAGGGCTGTGGGGAAGAACAGCACTAAAAGTAGGAGGGAAATAGAAAACATAGGAATAGAAATAAACAACTAGAACACAGACAATAAGATCATTCTTGACAAACTTTATAATTAATATATTCTGGTAAATATAATCAGAAAAAAGAGAGAAGGCATCAGTATCTAATGTTAGGTATAAGGGGAGCACAATAGATCTTTTAGGTATTAAAATGTTAAGAAATTTCTGCTGAAACGTTAAAAATTTCAATGAAAGAGATACATTTCTAGAAAATACTAACTTGTCAAAATTAACTCTAGAAAATATAAAAATTCAGAATAGTCCTTTTAAACTATTTAATATTAGGTCACTTATTAAAAACTTTCCCACAAAGAAAAACACAAGGCCTAATGGCTTTACAAGTAAATTGAATTAGTTATTAAGGAACAAATAACACCAATGTTATGTATACTCTTTAATAAAAAAAGAGGAACACTTTCTTCCTCTAATGAAACCATCATAACCCTACATCAATACTTCATAAAAATATTATGAGAAAGAAAAATTACAGGCCAAGCTTATTTATGAACATAGGTACAAAAATTATAAACAAAATATCAGCAAACATTAAAACAATATAAAAAGGAATGAGTAGGGTTTATTCTAACAAGTGAATTTAGTTTACTATTTAAAAAATCAACATAATTTATTACTTTAATAGAATAAACAACTATGATTAACACAGTAGATGGAAGAAAGCTGTTTAATAAGATTCAACATCAACTTGTAATAAATATTCTTAGTGAACAAAGAATATGAGGGAACCTTGTTCACTTATCTGATATAGGATATAAAACTATAACAATATGATATTTAATATCTATCCTTTTGAGTGCAGGAATAAGACTAGAATCTGTGCTGTTAATACTTATATTCAACATTGTATTTAATTTCTAGGTAGTATAGTAAGACTAGATAAATACCTAAGAAATGTAAACAAAGAAAACTGTCAATAATTATAGATAACAAGGTCATGCATATAGATAGTCTAAATATATTTTCAATTAAATTTTTAGAATTGAAGTGTGAAAGTAATTATGAGGATAAAAGATCAACACAGTCTGACCAGACGGTGGTGCAATGGATAGAGCAGGGGTACCTAAACTACTGCCTGCGGGCTGCATGCGGCCCCCTGAGGCCATTTATCTGCCCCCCCCCCCGCACTTCCAGAAGGGGCATCTCTTTCATTGGTGGTCAGTGAGAGGTGCAAAGCGCAGCATCACTCATGTACAGTACTACTTCCGGTGACACCGGACGAATGCGTCACGGCTCTGGAAGTGTGTCATATCACCTGTTATGGCTAGCAGTGACAAATATGAAACCGGTCATTGACCATCTCATTAGCCAAAAGCAGGCCCATAGTTCCCATTGAAATACTGGTCAGTTTGTTGATTTAAATTTACTTGTTCTTTATTTTAAATATTGTATTTGTTCCTGTTTTTGTTTTTGTTTTTACTTTAAAATAAGATATGTGCAGTGTGCATAGGGATTTGTTCATAGTTTTTTTTATAGTCTGGCCCTCCAACGGTCTGAAAGACAGTGAACTGGCCCCTTGTGTAAAAAGTTTGGGGACCCCTGGGATAGAGTGTCAGACTGGATGCAAAGGACTCAGGTTTGAAACCCTGAGGTCTCCAGCTTTAGTGCGGCTCACCAGGTTTGAGCAAGGCTCACCAGTTTGAGCCCAAATTTGCTGGCTTGAGCAAGGGGTCACTCAGTCTGCTGTAGCCTCCTGGTCAAGGCACATATGAGAAAGCAATCAATGAACAACTAAGGTGCCGCAATGAAGAATTGATGCTTCTCATCTCTCCCTTCCTGTCTGTCTGTCCCTATCTGTCCCTCTCTCTGTCTCTCTCTATATCTGTCACACACACACACACACACACACACACACACATAAAAGATCAATACATAGGAGTCAGTTCTTCTCATCATAGCAAATGACAGAAAATCAGATTTTAAAAAGGTATCCAAAATAGTATACAAAATTAAATATCTAAGAACTTATCTACCAATATATGTGCAACCTATCTATTTATTAAACCATAAAACATATTATAATTCAAACTAATTAAAGGTACAATTGACCTTGTGAAAACCCATATGTAATTTTTGACCTCCCCAAAACTTAACTACTAATAGCTTATTGTTAAATGGAAGGCTTACCAATAATCTAAATAGTGGATTAATACATATTTGTATGTTATCTGGGGTCCCCCAACTTTTTACACAGGGGGCCTGTTCACTGTCCCTCAGACCGTTGGAGGGCCGGACTATAAAAAAAACTATGAACAAATCCCTATGCACACTGCACATATCTTATTTTAAAGTAAAAAAAACCAAAAAAACAAACAAAAAAACCAAAACAAAAACGGGAACAAATACAATATTTAAAATAAAGAACAAGTAAATTTAAATCAACAAACTGACCAGTATTTCAATGGGAACTATGGGCCTGCTTTTAGCTAACGAGATGGTCAATGTGCTCCTCTCACTGACCACCAATGAAAGAGGTGCCCCTTCCGGAAGTGCGGTGGGGGCCAGATAAATGGCCTCAGGGGGCCGCATGTGGCCCATGGGCTGTAGTTTGGGAACCCCTGCTATATTCTAATAATCAAATAAACTAGAGAGAAGATGATATTAAGAAAATCATAAATTAAAATCATAAGCAAAAATACATTTACTGTACAAATACTGTATTATATTTATCCATACCATAAGTTTACAACCATCTGCTTTAGGCTCCACAGTTCTTCTGTGGAGCCTAAAATTTAAAATTGTTGATTGGAAAAAAAACGGAGAGTTCAACTCTATGTTGATCAATGGTCAACTGTAAATGGAAAGATACAGTAATTTCATGAATTGGGAATCTTATTTTTAAAAATACAATTTCTCACCTGACTGATGGTTGTCATGGTGACAATGAACTACTTGGAGACCAGATGCTCTGGGGCTGAGGGGAGTGACAGTCCTAGTACTCAGATCAAAGGACAGAAGCCCTGTCCCCTGAGTAAGGACTCAGATATTTATTAGCCAGTACAAATAACTGAAGGAAACAGAAGTTTTCAGGGGGTGAAGTAAAAGGACAAGGAATATGCTGACTTCTAATATTTGTTCTGAGAGCCTAAACATTTCTTGTTGCTGAACCCTATGTTTCCAGCATAGGGTCCAAGAGGCACCTGGATTCTCATCCGTTCAGGGCTTTCTCTCTAGGGTGCCTCTCTGCCTTTAATTGTTTACCCTAACTCTGCTAGTCTTCACAGCATATTCCCACAGTGGATAGAGTGTTGACTTGGGACACTGAGGTCCCAGGTTTGAAACCCTGAGGTCACTGCCTTGAGTGCAGGCTCATCTATCTGGCTTGAGCATGGGCTTGCCAGCTTGAGTGTGGGATCATGGACATGACCTCATGGTCATTGGCTTGAGCCCAAAGGTCACTGGCTTGAACCCAATGTTGCTAGCTTGAGCAAGTGGTCACTGGCTCAGCTGGAGCCCCCGGTCAAGGCATGTATGAGACAATGAACATCAGTGAACAACTCAAGTGACGCAACTACAAGTTGATGTTCTCATCTCTTTCCTTTCTTGTCTCTCTCTGTTTTGCAAAAAACAAGAACAAAAAACAAAAAACAAAAAAAACCTATTTTTCCCCAAACTAAATTAACGCAATCCAATCAAAATCCCAGTAGGTTTTTGTAGAACTTGTGATGCTAGTTTTGCAATTAATAAATTGAAAAGAACAAAATGAAAAGCTTTGTTCCACTGAATACTATGACTTTTTATACAGCATAATAATCAAAGCAATGTCACATTGTCATAATTTTGATACATAAACCAATGGAATAGAAGAGAGAGCCCAGAAAAGACCCATGGATAGACAGGTAATTGAATTATGATAAAAGACACCACAAAGTTGTGAGAGAAGGATAATTCTTTCAACGAAAAGGCTGCAACAATTGCCTATATATCTGGAAGAAAAAAAAATAAAACAACCTCTACATCTTCCCACCTTCATACTATAAGAAAAAAAATCAGTCTTGGTGGGTCACAAATTTAAATGTGGAAAGCAAAACAATAAATTTCTGTAATACTTAGAAAAAATTTCTAAGCAGGATATAAAATTATAACTATACAAAGTTAAATTTGCTTATATTATACTTAAGAACATCTGTTTACCAAAGGATACCCTTACGGGGTCTAAGATTTAAGACACAGAATGGGTGAATATACTTACAAAATACAATTAACAAGGAGTTGGTAACTAGAATATAAAAAGAACTTCCATAAAAGAATAAAAAAAAGACAACTTATAAAAATGGGCAGGAGACTTGAATTGGTACTTATCAAAAGATGATGTCCATGGCTGATAATCATGTGAAAAAATGCCCAGCCTCATTAGTCATAAAGTCAAGTTCCACCATGAGATACTGTTAGACACTCACCAGGATGTCTATTGTGAAAATTCTAGGAATATTTCATTTGTCAAGGATATGAAGAACTTGGGAAACTTATGCATTTCTGGTGGTCGTGAAAGTTGGTACAATTAATTTAAGAAACTGGCAGAATCCACCAAAACTGAATATACATGTATGATGACCTCAAAAAGGCACTCCTGTATATGCATCAGAAAATGCATGCACTTGTGCACTAAGAGAAGTGTATAAAATGTTCATGCTAGCAGTATTAATAATTGCCAAAAATTGGAAATAGCCCAGATGTTTCAGTAGTAGAATGGATAAACTGTGGTATTTACATACAAGAATAAAGAAGCACAGCCACTTGTAAAAGCATGGAAGAATATCAAATAATATGGTAAGGAAACCAAGTCAAGAACAAAAGGGTCATACAGTATGATTCCATTCATATAAAGGTCAACACCGGAAAACCTGACTGTATTCTGCTTAAGAATGGATACTTATGGTTAAACTATGAGCTGGTTATTATGAAAATCTGGGTTGGTGGGAGGGGCTGTTGGAGGACTGACAATAATTCATTTCATGACCTGACATCAGTGTTTGCCTTGTGATAAGTCATAATGCAATTTTGTTAGTGAACTTCATTTCTGTGTATTATCCTTTCCAATATAAAGGGTTAAGAAATTTGATTTGATAAGAAAGGGAAAGAGTAAAGCAGGGAGAACATATTTTCCCTGTGGGCTAGGATCCTAGGAAGAGACAAAAAAGGAAGATAGAAAGGGACAAAAAAAGGGGAGGAGCCAGGACACAACTGCTTCCTTTGCAAATTTAGAGGTTCAAGGTGAAAGGAACAAGAGCAACCCTGGGGAGAACCTGCTGGTTGGTATCAAGATATCTGCCTTATTGTTTCAGCAATCTTTGTCAGTTATGGGAAGGAAACTCTCCTTTTTTAACTTCCCTTTTGATAGAAAAATATCTCTGCATTCTCTTAGGCTGTCCTAGGTGAGAGAATATTCTGCACCTTTTATATTGCATTTATTTAAAATCATTAAAAAAACTAGTTCTTTTATTGACTTTCTTAAAAAATGTGGATGAGTTAATTCTAATAATTCTTGGTACAGATTCTCAAGGTATCTGGGAGTAAATATTTAATGCTAATCTACAAGACAAACTATTTAGGTTTTCATTCCTCAGAGTTGTTCTCTGCTTTTTTGGCCCCTGATGAATGCAGGTATTATAATTTTTACTCATGGGTTTTAGAGGTGGAGCATAAAGCCTGTAAATAGATACTCCCTGGATATTTACTAAATGAGAAAATGTCCAGAGAGGGGAGACACAATTGAGATCTCATTCCAACCAATGAATACTATATCTTGAGGTTAAAAATTTATGCTGGAAAGTGGAGCAGGATACAGTATTGGGGAAAGAATTTTCAGTGATTCCAAAGATATACACAGCTTTCACTCATCCTTTCTCTAACAAAAACAATCAGTCTGCTGTGTGTGTGTGTGTGTGTGTGTTGATTGCCTTTCGTTAGAGTGCTCCAACAATATCATTTTTAGAGAGGAGAAATGGCTGCTTGCAAGAGTTTTGGATAAAAATAGGGGTGATGATGATGATGATGAGTTTGCTTCCTTCTTATGTTTTTCGTTCAAGTTTTCTGCAAATATGTAACTTTCATTTTGCTGGAATGACCTCATTATGTCTGTGTGCTTTTACATTAAACTCTTAAAACCCACACATAGAACCCATATCATAATTTAGGGAACTGGATGTGAGGGTTTTGCCCTGCACACAGCATCAATACATGCCACTTATCATCACCATTAGTATTATTAATGCTATCCCTCAGGATAACGACCGTTTTGTTCTGTCTTGGCCATTGCATTGTATAAAGCATCCCTGAGACCACACCCATGGTGTGACCCAGGTCACTAGTTCTCTTTGTTGGGTCTTAATTTTGACATCAGGAAAGTAAAAAACTTGGATTCAATAAGCTCTTTCCCTTAGAGAACTGCTGCCTTCATAGAGTTTCCCCTAGCTTTCTCAAAGGCTGGGAGTTAGCTACCCTTGGGTGCCCGTAGTGGTTGGTGCTATGGTGTGTGCGTGTGGTGGTGTGGGTGTAAAGGGAATTGATGGATGTGGAGGAGGGGGTTTTGCGTGCTTCCTCTGGAGGCGTTGTGTTTGCTTTTCCCTGAACAGAGGTTAAGAAAACCTGGGGAAACAGATGCCAGGGACAGATGTTACCTAATTTGGTCAACGAACACAGTGTGTAAAACATTTGGAAATCTCTGATGGTGCCCTGGATTGGGGGCATTTATTGGAAGAGTAGAAACAATATCACCCAGGACTTCAGAGTAGGGCCGCTGCCTCTCAGAGGGTGAGCAGAATATAATTACCCTTTCAAATATATAGTTTGGGTTTTGATACGGAACCTTCTGGGTTAGAAGCCTGACTGCACTAACTACTTAGTGCTCTGTTGCGCAAGGTACTCCATGGCTTTGTGCCCCAATTTCCTTATCTGTAAAATGGTGTAAACATCTAATTTATGAGGCTGTAGTGTGTGTGTGTGGGGGGGGGGGGTAGGGCAAGGCAGAAAGGAACTTACTGTTGTTGTTCGTAAAAGAAAATGAATCATTCTTCTAATTCCTAAGACATCTTCAGTTTTAGCTCATGCCTTACTCAGAATTCTTAAACCCCTCAGTAGTTTTCTGTACTGATTGTATTTAATGTCCCCCCACCCCTTCCTGGCTCACCAATTCCCCCATCCCAGCCTCGGTCTGCGGGGTAAAAGGAGGAAGACTCAGTCACTTGAGGGAAGGACTGGGGCAAACCCAGCTGTATGGGCCCCGGTCTCCTGGCACCGCTGGGCCTGTCATGGCGGCCCAGCCACAGCTTAGGTGATCTCAGACTGCAGAGCATGAAGAACGGAACGGTCTGGGGGGTCAGAGCTGCCCGGACCTCTGCCCCGTCTCGGGTCCGCCAGGCAAGCCCGGCAGAATGGCCTGCTCGGCTGCGTCCCCGCCCCACGGGGCGCTCGGACCGCCCGGACCCTGGGCTCAGCTGGCGCTCGGGCGCCCACCTGGGGAGGCGGCGGCCCGGGCCTTGGGCACCGGCAGCCAAAGCCCAGGCGCGGCGGCGCGGGACACACGCCAGCGCCCGAGAGCCCCCCGGGCCCGCGCCGGGCGGCCGCCCTGGGCGTCCTCCCCGCCCCCTCCGCGCGCCGCCCCGCCGCCCGCGGCCCCCACCCACCGGCCGCTCCTCCCCTCTCCCCACCCTCGTCCTCCGCCCCCTCCCCTCCCCCGCCGCCTAGCCGACTGCTGGGCCGAACGTCTGAGCCGCCCGGGCCCGGAGCGCAGGCGGCAAGGCCACCGCACCTGCAGCGCGCTCGGGCAGCCGGACTGGCACCGAGCTTCCCGCCACCCGACCGCCTCCCGGTCGCCGGGTCTCCCAGGACGCCAGAACCCCCCGACCGGCCACGATGACCACTTCCCTTCAAGATGGGCAAAGCGCCGCGGGTAGGGCGGCCGCCCGGGACCCGCCGCTGGCCGCCCAGGTGTGCGGCGCTGCCCAGGGGAGGGGCGACGCCCGCGACCTGGCGCCAGCCCTTTGGCTGCACGCGCGAGCGCGCCTGCCCACTCCGGACGGGACCCGCGGCTGTGCTGCTGGCAGGTAGGCAGCCCTCCGAGGGCGCGGGGGAGTGTCCTGGGTTGGCAGCCGGCGAGGGGGTGAGGGGGCGGTCCTAGGGGTGAGCCATGTGCCCAGAGCTGGGCCAAGTTTGTGAAAGTCTCTGAAGACGATTCCCTTTGAGCTGGGATCTACCAGATCAGCAGGACATCGCAGTCTCGCAGAGCCTTATAAATAGCATCACCGTCTCATTGAGAGCTCCTGGTCTCTCTCTCGCCTCTGCTCATCCGTGTGAACTAGGAGGCCAAGCTTCAGGCTGACCATCCGTCTCCCTTCATTCTTCGTGGTCTTGTATTTAAAAACAAATATTTTTATTATATATTTTTTTAAAAAATCGTAGCATAAATGAATTCATCTCCCACATAAGAGTCTTAACAGCGACCCTGAAGAAGCAAAGCACGAATTGACATGTGAGCAGCCTTGCTGTATATATAATAAAAGAATAGAGGCTTTAAAAGGTTTCCCAATCTCCATAGCATTCAGCACTAAGTGCCTTTAGAGTTCACAATTATACACATAATTCAGAGAAGAAAAAGGCTGCAACAACAACAAAAAGTCTCTAGTCCTTCATATTCATACATTTAATTGGTACTTTCCTCCCAGATTTTTCTAAGTGCTTCAACTTCACTAAAGTTTCAATTACTTTCAGTGGACTAGAGTACATTTATACTAACTAGCAAGTTCTATTCACTTACCTCCTCAAGAACAGTGCCTTGTGATTTCCTATCCATAAGTACTTGAAAAATCAACAGACTGTGTGTGGGCAACATTGTGAATGAAATTTGAAGTGAGATGAACCACAGCTATAATTAATAAACCATAACTTTCAAAAGTGATTAGTAAAAGAGCACAGGGATAAATTCACTAAATTTTCATAGACTGTCAATTTCATAGATGCATAACAATGCCTGACTTCAGGTGATTTTTACATCATTAAATGTATAGTATGTATTTTAGCTTTAGGAAAATTATCAAAGTGCTGGAGAAATGGGGTTCTCCATGCCTGGTGACTTTTTTAAAGCTCCCCCCCCCAAAGGATAGGATCCGATAGATGATTGATTTATATCAACATGTTTAAACCCACAGAAAGTACATCCCAGACCATTGACACAGAGTGGTACTTGTTGGCCTTTACTTTTTAATTCTGACAGCAATTATATTTTACTTTCTGTTTTATGTAAATGACATCCTATGTTCTCTCGGTGTAGGAGAAAAAAGAAAGATCTTGATGTTCTGGGAATGCCATCTATTCCAAACCCTTTTCCTGAGCTGTGCTGCTCTCCACTTACATCAGTGTTGTCAGCAGGCCTGTTTCCCACAGCAAACTCAAGGAAAACACAGGTATGCATTTTAAAATTTCCTAACAAAACTTCTTTTTAGGAGTTTAAATCCATACAATCTTCAAAATAATCAAAAACTTACATTAACAAAGGTTTAATATGACCTATTTTAAATAATTTCATTGACTGACAGTTTTTTGATGTTATTTTCTCTCATGCTTCAGTTTTCACAGTTGTATAGTGGGAATGTTAAAACTTACCAGTCAGGCTTTTGGGATGGGTTAAATGAGAAAAATATCTATAAAGTGCAGAGTCTGGGAGCTAATGTTATTCATGAAATAGGTGGGAGACATCTGTGTAATACTAGATTGACAATTTAAAGTCAGGAATTGGAAAGGGGGGCGGTAGTATTGGGATGGGAAGGGGATTGGCTGGTTTCTTTAATCATTTCTTTAACCTTTCACATTTTGAACCCAACCCAACCTCATTTACCGAAGGAAAGTGATATAGTGAATCTGTGGCAAAGGTAATTGGAGTTTAGGACTCAACACCTTCTTTATTTCAGTTAATTCTTCTTAGTGGAGAGGCCTCTGGCCGCAGAAGGCAGATGAGTTGTAAATGGACTTCATTTTTGTGATTTTCTTTCTTTATGAGTTTTTAGTAATGGGGCTGACTTAAGAAAATTAGATTTCAAAGACAAAGCAACGAGGGGGAGATCCATCATGATTATACTTTTTGCAAAACAAAACAACAACAAAAGAATCAGTGTATTCTAGAATACTTCTATCTTTTCTTAACATTCTTCCTCCCAGTTCTGAATCAACAAAGAGAGGCTTCACTAGGCAAAATGTGCCTTGTTCTTGCAGCGCGGAGGTAATAAATTTAAATAGTCAGATGCTTGTAGTGAGGAGAGGGATGATTAACAGAGAGGAGAAAACAGTTGATCATTTCTCCCATCTGTTGTTTCCTTTCTTTTTTTCTGAACTTTTACTACCTGTGATGGATTTAATAATGTGTTTTAGGAATGGAGGAAATACCCTAGGAAATAGATGAGTTTTTTTTTTTTAAGAAAAAGAGAGAGAAAAGGAGAGAGAAAGGAAGGGTGAGAGAGGGAGGGAGGAGAGAGATGAGAAACATCAACTTGTAGTTGTGTCACTTTAGTTCATTGATTGCTACTCATATGTGCCTTGAGGGGGGGGGGTTTAAGTTGAGCCAGTAACCCCTTGCTCAAGCCAGTGACCTTGGGCTTAAGACAGTGACCTTGGGATCATGTTGATGACCCCTCACTCAAGCCAGTGATCCTGTGCTGAAGCCTGTAGCTTTGTGGTTTAGAACTGGGGACCTCAGCATTCTGGGTTGATGCTCTATCCACTGCGTCACCACCCATCAGGCTTGATAATTTACAGCACTAATAGAGCCAGTAGGGAAGGATTCCGTGGAATGTTGTCTTTTGATGGAAGTCTGATTTAACAAGGCACATATACTTTTGGGGAGGGGATGAAATTTAACTGGGGCGTGTACACTCTTGCGTACATGCATAACAATTGGAGAAAGTGGGAGTAAATATTGCCAAAGAAGAGGTATGTTCTGAGTTAGCCTCAAGTGGGTGGGACTGTGACATTGAATGTGGACACAAACATAGAAGAGACTCCCTTGAGAGCTTTATTGTAAGGGTGAGGTTTAAAGTCAGAGCCCAAAGAAAAAAACTGCCATTCTTAAAAATATCTGGGCCCTTTGAGAGGTTAGCTTTTTGGGATATCAAATGGGAGTATGGAGGATAGATTTGACTGTGTGTCATGGTGGTGAAAAAATTGATTCTGGACTGTCCATGTGACCCAGAGTTGGTAAAGGAAGTATCTGATGGAGTTTAATAGATTTCCCTGCTTCCGGAGGGCCTGTTTTGTTTGCACCTAGGCTCTGAGGCACTGAGCTAAGCAAGAAGGCCATCCAAAGGTGTTTATCAGGGTGGCACTTCGATTTGGGATTGGGTTAGGGGTTAAGAATTGAATAGAGGAAGGAGTAGAGGAAGAGGTCTGAGGCTTACTCTGACTTTGATTTTTTGAGTGGATATTGAGAATGCTTGTGTCTAAGGGATGCATCCATGGGGCAAGCTTCTTCTGAATAAAGAGAGAGATAATGAGTATTATGTGCATATGTTAATGAAATAAAAAGAGAAAGAGAGTGGATGTCAATGTCAGGGTTAAGTCCAGTTGCGTCCTAAGTGTGGCTAGTCATCACTCGAGAGTAAGACATCTTATCTTGGGGATGATATTTCTTCAGAGCAGGTTTAGCAAATTGGCAAAATGGGGAAAGGGTGCTGCTTTGTTACTACTGAGTCTGACCAGTTTCCTGCTCAGGCCTGGGCCCTGTTTCTGCAGTGACCTTCTCAGCGAGTGCACTGCACCCACACAGACAGCTGTGCTGTTTTATGAGCAGTGAGTTCTGGCCCGAGTCCTGGAGACCACCCAAGGTTGTTCCCACCCAAAAGGGCAATTCCTGTTGGCCTCTTCCTTGAGCGCAACAGGTGGGGTCTCTATGAAGAGAAGGCTATCAGAAGTGGAAGGTTCCTTTTCACATTTAACCCTCCCTCTCCCCACACACACCTAGACTTCGGATTTAGAATTTATCCTTTGTTTTTATTCTTTTGTATCTGCTCTGTCCTTTGGAATGAGTGAGGTTTTGGGAACCCATGATTCTACGTCAGTAATTTCTCCAAAGTTAGTATCTTGGTGACACAGATTACCCTTTTACAGGATGGTATTTCTGGCCCAATTGTCTCTGACCTTTGGTGGAGATAATGCAAATGACAGTGATAGGTACTACTGCATATTATTTATGATTGAAACATTCCAGAAGACAATGTCTCTATATTCTCTCTTTCATTTGGTTTGTTTAACCATTCCAGTTATTTTAGTAATTCTTTTCTACTCTTAGGAAAAATGAAGAATTGCTTGTTATGTACAAATAAATGACCAGACAGTTTGAAAGAATCCAGACTAGAAATGTTAAATTTTATCTGGCCTTTCAAAAGCAGTCAAAAATCATTTTACAGGCCATAAATATTTTTTACAGTTTGCGTTGTGTACCTAATGCATGAGCAGTAAAGTGCAATGAAGCCACAGATGGGATATGCTTTATCTCTTTTTACAAATAGAATATCCTAAACTATTCAGTACAGCTGGCTTCTAGTATTTTCACTTAAAAATGAGACCTAGAAAATTATTTACTTTCTCTCCCTTCTAGTATTTTTAGAATACTGGGCAGATATATTTCTCAGACATATTTCTTTGTGATCACCAATAAAACAGATTCCAAGAGTATCTTCCTTAATATTCATGGTCCATGAAGTTACTTGCACGTACAATTTTATATTAAAAGTGACTGACACTATAAATTTAGATCTCTCTCTCTCTCTCTTTTTTCCTACTTCTGATTGAAATTGCCCAGTAACTTGTCCCTGGGCACTTACTATTTGGAGAAAGGGAAAGAATGAGGCATAATCTTGATAATTGCTGAATCTGGAAAATGGGATCTTTAGCTCTTGCTGTAGAATCAGTTCTTCTCTCGAGTTTGTCAATCTCTAGATAATTTTTGTGCTTGGACACAGCTTATAAAGTAGCTCTGGTTAATTGCTTCCCAGGACTATGTAGTATAACTAATTCAGAATAAAGCCTCTGAAGATTTTAAAGATAAAAAAGACACCCCTGAAAAACTGTGTCATGGAATGTTGAGCTGGAAGACGTCTCTGATATCACAGTAGAATGTCCTTCTTTTACAGATGAGTAAACGGAGGATAAGAAATGCTATGTGGCTGACAGTGGCATAGCCAGGACCTAAAATCTGGATTTCTTGAAGCTTTGACAGGATTTTTTTTTTTTTAGTAAGGTAACAATTTCCAAAGAAATCAGAACCACAAGAGCAGGACAAGGAATAAACATATCAGTGTTGTTAGTTTTAACTCCACCCATAATACAAGAGCAGGGGTGACAAATAATATTTGTTAATATTCTAATATTTAAGGACCTGGAATCCTCTTTTTTTCCCCCCTTCTGCAAGTAGAATGATGTCTTGGTGGATTTTTTCCTCTAGCTTTCTTCTCTATCTTCAACCTAACATTCATAGGCAAAATCTATCAAATAATTGATTATATCACCAAATAAGATTTACTAATATTACTAATAACTAGGTTTTGCATGTAGTATGCAGTCCACAGGATGTTATCTCATGAGGACACTGGCAATTGGGTCTCTCATCCACGTTTTAAGCTTTTAAAATAAAAGTATAGAAGCCAGTGCTTCTATACTAATATGTGCTTCCACATTTTAAATACAGAAAGAGCAAAAAGATGATTATGTCTCAGTGTGCTTTGCCCCTCACCACACTGTTTCTAGTCTATTCTGTATTTAATTAAGCTTTTTTATTATTTCAGTAAAATAAAAAATATATTCCAAATAATTAAGAAATGACTTTTTCATATGCTTTCCCTTTGAATATTTCCCTTCTCATTTGTCAAGGACTATAAAAAGAAAGATTCATCTCTGTCCCCCAATTAAAGGGCCTCTGATATCAGTTCTTTGTGATGTCATTTGTTACTTCATTTGGTAGAGCGCTAAAAATGTATCATGTGTGGTTTATAGGAGTATTATGTGACTTCTCCATTAAGTAAGCTCTTATATATTAATTTCTCCAGTATACACAGTAAACAGTACCCCCATATTCCCATTTTCCATATTCAGCAATTATCATGATTTTGTATTATTTACTTCATCTATATCTTTTTATATTTTTGTTGAAATATTTTAAAGTAGACCCTTTATATTCTGTTAATTGTATTCTTACCTAGTTTTGTATGAATCTCTGAAAATGTACATTTTTTTTTTTACAGAGACAGTCAGAGAGAGGGATAGATAGGGACAAACAGACAGGAACGGAGAGAGATGAAAAGCATCAATCATCAGTTTTTTGTTGCGACACCGTAGTTGTTCATTGATTGCTTTCTCATATATGCCTTGACTGCGGGCCTTCAGCAGACCAAGTAACCCCTCGCTTGAGCCAGCGACCTTGGGTCCAAGCTGGTGAGCTTTGCTCAAACCAGATGAGCCCGCAATCAAGCTGGCGACCTTGGGGGTCTTGAACCTGGGTCCTCCGCATCCCAGTCCGACGCTCTATTTATTGCACCACCGCCTGGTCAGGCTACATTTTCTTAAACAACCAAAATGCCATTATTCCCTAACAAAAATATAATTTCTTGGTATCATTTAAACACATCTATAATCCTATTTTCTCAGTTGGAATGATACATAAAATCCTTAAATTAGAAACTGGTTATATTTGAAAAGTTTTTAATTAGCCCCTTGGAAATTTAAATTTCTTTTTATATGAAATAACAGCATAAATCATATTTAGGCTCTTCAAGCCATTTTACAAAATCTCACTTAATGTGAAATGAAATGCAGATATCATGTATATGCAGAAAGGATTGTAGAAACAATACTTGCTTCTATTAGGGTTTCAAACAAATATGTCTTTCCAACAGCAATTGCTACTTTTGAATGTTGGCACTTGATGAATATAATTTTTCTTGTAGAGGAATTTGGAAGTACACAAATCTTTGTAGCAATGTTGAAACAAGCTTTTGAACAGCACTTCTCAAAGTGTAGTTACTGGACCAACCTTCCTTAGAATGAGTAGGGATGCTTGTTAAAAATACAGATACTTGGACCTCTTGCAAAACCCACTGAATAGCTTCCTGGTGAAGGGCATAGGGATTAGACATTTTATTTTTTTTCTCTCTAACAGTTGTATAAAATCTGGGGTACTCTTATCCTCTGCTGCTTTTAAACTCTAGAGAAATTCGACTTTTTAAAATTGTGAACAACTTCATTTAGTCAATAAAAAGTAGCAATATTACAAATGGATTTCGGTTGGTATTTTATCCAGGTATTGATTGTTTGGAGGAAACATAACCTCACATGCACTAGCCTGAAAGGTTATGTTCTAGTACCTGAAGGCCAAAAGTTCACTGATCTCATGAGAGACTGGAATTGGGAATTAGAAAGTCAGCAAAAATTACTGCTGCCACTTTCTCCATTCTTTTTTTTTGTTTGTTTTCCCACAAGCACAGCTCAGTTGCTGCTTCTTGTAAATTTATTTAGTTTTATGACATTCTTTTCAGCCTTGCTTATCTTGATTGTATCCCATTGTATGTGGCCCCAAATGGCCACCCCATTGGAATAAGTAGTTCCTCCTAATAGTGTGTCAGTACTTGGTGACTGACTGGAGTCTACATCTGGACAGAGGTAGCTCATTGTGTTCAACTCTTATTCAGTCAGCTGTGGTGAAAGGGCCATAGGGACCTGGACCACAGCTCACTCAGCAAGGGTGTGGAACAGATTTTGTGAACAGGTAGTACAGGTTCAGTAGGTATGGTATATAGAGGTCAAGAGGGAACAATGGACAGCTAGTGACTTAGGAAAAAAGATCACAAAGAAGAAGAGAGCACAGAAATAAATTTTTATCCTAAGTGTATCATATATGATGATCCAGTGATTGGATTCGCTGACTTATCCTATAGTGTTCAGTTCCTTCACCTCAATTCACTTAATTTACTTGAAGTGTATTTATTTCAGTTCAGTTCCCACCCTTCAGTGACTGTAAACTTCCTTGGCCATTTATTGTCTTGAGCTTACATCTTTAGCGAGGTCCCTTAGCCTCTGGGGACAGGAGCCACCAACTCTAGTTTCTTACTAGCTCATGCTGATTACCTTCATTTGTAGCAGAAGACAGCTGTCTCTTCCTATTTGAAAACTTAAGTCCCCTAGCAAACCTTCTGTTTGTCAGGGTTTTATATCCAGTTTGAAGGTTTCCTCTAAGTTTCCAGTAATTTGCACAGTACATTGCAGTTCAACTTTTGTCTGCAATATGGGTTTTGTTTTTCAGTTCTTTGAAAGCTCAGCTTCTGATTTGTTTTTCCCTAGGGGCATATATTATGTCCTGTCACGAGAAGGAAAATTGGAGTCATTCATGGTTCAATATAAATGTGGATCTTAATTAATATAAGAAAGCTTTCTGTAGTCTTACGGACATTGATTTAAAAAATGTCAGCTTATATGGAATAGTAACATTCTGTTGTGTAAGTATACACTGATAAGTATTTGATCAGGGATAAGAAGACTTAGGAATTGTTCCTTTGGCATGCTACAGAAAGGACAGCTCAGAGGAGAACCTGGAAAGTGATTACAAGCCTTTGCCAAGGGGCAGGAGCAGAAGGAAAGCTTTTGGAATTGATTTACAAGAGAAATGGGGAGCCAATAATGGCAGATCATCCTTTAGTTCTTGTTCCTTCCCTTTGCTCCCACTTATTTAGTATTTTTAAAGCCACAGAATAATAAGCAAAAATAGGAGGATTAATATTCTTAACTAGTTTGCAAATGCTTCTGCCTGTTACAAAAGATCATTTATAAGTGGATGTTTATTGACACACATTTTTCCATAGATGTAATGTTACATGTGGTGGTTAGGTTGTTAGAGCAGTCAGCAAAATTTTTTGAATTCATAATAGCTTCAAAGAATAGTATATTTACAACATCCTGTGCATCAGTTTTAATATTATTTCTATGCAAGATGTGAGTCAATATTATGTGATTAAAGATAATAGACTGGGAATCAGCAAACCTCAGTTTTAATATGGTCCTGCTGCTGCTGAGAGATGTGATAAGAGGCTATTGCTTTCTCTTCTGGGCCTTCAAGCATGATGAGTTCCTCCTGTTCCAGAGCAAGTGATTCTGATAGCTCTTGAAATACTAATGACTGTGCAATAGGTATTGAAGTCTTGGGACGTTACTTTGGCCTCACCCCAGAAATTTTTCTTCAGCCTTAGTTAAGGTCTTCCCACATGGTCACCATACTTCCTTGGATAAAGAGTCTATATTGGGGTTCCATGGGGCAAGGAACATAGAAGACACCTTTGTGGAAATAATTGAGGCAGGAGGGACTAGTTAAATGATGAATTGTTCATCAAAGTAAAGGTCCAAATATTAGACAGTCAGAAAAGGTGTGTCTGGAGGAGCCAGTTGGGTAGTATGGTTTTATATAAACTTAGGTATAAGGATGTGAGATTAGATGTGAACATTTCAGGCTGATGTAGGTCCAGTTTGTACTTCGATTTGCTCCACCTCAAGTCATTCATTGGTTGCTCAAGCCAGAAACCTAGAAGACCTCTTTCTAATCTTTTTTTTTTTTGTCTTTTTTTTTTTTTTAAATAATTTTATTTTTTTAATGGGGTGACATCAATAAATCAGGATACATATATTCAAAGATAACAAGACCAGGGTATCTTGTCGTTCAATTATGATGCATACCTGTCACCCAAAGTCAGATTGTCCTCTGTCACCTTCTATCTTGTTTTCTTTGTGCCCCTCCCCCTCCCCCTTTCCCTCTCCCATTGCCCCCTCCCCCCTGTAACCACCACACTCTTATCAATGTCTCTTAGTTTCACTTTTATGTCCTCTTTCTAATCTTTGTCAAGTGAAGCTCCATCTTTCATCAAAATGTACTGGAATCCATAAACTTCTCTCCTTCTCCATTGCTACCATCCCAACCATAAGACCCTCATAAGTGGCCTCCTTGCTTCTGTTTTAGCCTATTTTGGCTCATTCTCTATTCACTTGCTACAGTGAACTTTTAGAAAAGTAAATCACATCATGTCTCACTCTGGTTGAAAAATTTTTGATAGCTTAGAATCAAATACAAATTTTTATCTTAGCCTAAGGACTGTACATGGTTTGGTTTCCATCTGCCTCTTAAAACTCATCTGCATTCTACTCTTTGTTCATTATACTCCAGCCATGGTGAAAGGGCAGTCCTACCTGTTTGTGAATTTGGCAAGCTTTTTCCTACTGTAGAGCCTTTGGTATGACTATTTCCTCTGTGTGGAACCTCTTTTCCTGACTCTTTACACAGCTGACACCTCTTTAGTCTTCAGGTCTCGGCACCAAATCATCTTACCAAGGATGCCTTTTTTGACTAGTCTACCTAAAGTATCCCTGTATGTCTATTATTTTTCTTTTCCTTTTTTCCTACTCTGTCACATTTCCTATTGTATTTCCGTAGCTGTACATACCATAATCCAAATTGTCATTTTTATCTATTTGTTCTAATTGTTTATTGTTTTCTCCTCTAAATAGTGTATCTCAGTTTTGTTGTTTTGGGGTTCTTTTGGTAAAAGAATGAATAACTAACTGGGTTATTGAAGATAGTTAAAAGCAATTTTAACAAGCTGTATTTTGACATTTATTCTAATCACGATCAGTCATTTTCCTCCTCTTCATCAAATTAAAAAAATTAATTTTATTAAGAAATTCTATTAGGAAAGATAAAGTTATATGGTAGAATCCTGGACCAATTGGATTTTATTATATACCTTTTGCTTTCATTACACACATAGAGAATTTCGATTATGTGTAATGAAATTAATGATATACTTCTGACTTTCTACATTATTTTTATTTAATGGAATTAGAAGTGAAAAGTGCTTGGTGGACTGATATACTTTCTTCCAGCTTCCTGTGTGTTAACAAGAATTCACACATTTGGAAAAAGTTAAGTGGAAATATCAGTTGGGTTTATAATATGTCTCTCAGAGGAAGGGGTAGAGGTTAGCAATAGTTTTAATTATTAACCATTAATTTTGTAGGTAAATGATTTAGACCAATGCTCATAAAGTGGAAATGGGAAACTATATATTCTTGAATATACAAGAAGACTTTCCAAGGGGTGTACAAACTCATAGATTTAAGAGAATCAGTTTCTAAATCCTCATCTTTTTTGTAAAATTCCTCTTCCTGAGAACACACTCGTGTTCATAGTAACCTTCTTACCTAGTGCATTACTCAGGGGCACGCATACCTGCATCCAGGGCATCACATACAACAAAAGCTTTCTTTAATAATTAACCAAAGCACCACAAATCAGAAGCATTTTTTTCTCTTTATACCTTACACATATTTCTGTTAAAAATAGATATGATTAGAAATGAAAATTTTGGCTAGTGTTGAAATGTTCTGAATTTAGATAAATGATGGTGTGATGGGAGTAGTGACAATTTTATTGTTTTATTTTTTAATTTTCAATGATTGACCTCTGTTCTTCACTCTCCTGTTGTCAGTGAAAGTATAACCCTTGGGGGAGAGTTTCCTAAGAACAAAGCCAATAATGCATTAGTGAGAAATATTGAATGCTGCAGACAACCTTTAATCATGTTTAAATGTGTTTTCCACTGTCCTCAATACTTGGGATGCATCAATAGCTGAAAGAAAATACACCAACAGACACCTGGTGTGATCCAGATTACTGTTGTGCTGAAGGTCTTTGGGAAGCCAATTTGAAGCATAAGTTTGCCTGTGGGAAGGTTGCTTGGGAGAGTCTTGGAAACAATGCCTGTGGGAATAGACACAGTGATGCCACAACAGAGACCTTATCCAATCCCAGAGGAGCTCTGGAGGTGGGATAGCCCTACAGAATAATTCAGAATTAGGGCAGAGGAGCTGGGCTGCCCAGGAAGGGCCTGGCTGAGGGCATGGTGGCTCTCTTGAGCCTAGTCATAATGGCTGGCAGGGAAGACTTAGCCAGGAGGTCTTAGTGGCTGACACTGACGGCTGAGACAATGAATGCTTCAGTCCTGAAGGTTTGGGGCTTTGCCACAGCTTCTACAACAGTCACTAACTGATGTTTTTAATGTAACAAATTCCATCTGAGACTACCAAATTTTTAGATAAATTGGATAAAACTCAAGGAGGTAACGTGTACATGATTTCTTTCAGATTTTGTGTTATGTTATTTAATATTGTGGTTAAAGCCTAATTATCAAATTATATTATAAAATATTTATTCCTGTGCTAGTCAATTCCCATCTTATTTTATTGTAAAATACTTTAATATTTTCTACTTTCTGTTAACAAAAATATGCTAGTTGCTTGACTATTTTTTTTAAAAAAATGTACCATTTGTTTTTATTAAAAACATAAGAAATTTTTATCATGATGCAATTAAAATTAATGGAGCTATTTCTAATCTTATGCTTGATTTTTATTTAATTACATCCAAAAGCTGAAAGTCAAGGTGGAAATTACACTCACCCAATAGAATTCCATGCCCTTTCTAACACTTTATCATACCTCTCAGAACTCTTTCTGTATTATTTTAATTTTGACTATATTGAGTTATTTCTCTTATAAGAGAATAAAAAATTAATGTTTAGTGTTTTTTTTTGTTTGTTTTTTTTTTGCATTTTTCCAAAGCTGGAAACGGGGAGGCAGTCAGACAGACTCCTGCATGCGCCCAACCGGAATCCACCCGGCATGCCTACCAGGGGGCGATGCTCTGCCCATCTGGGGCGTTGCTCTGTTGCAACCAGAGCCATTCTAGCACTTGAGGAAGAGGCCACAGAGCCATCCTCAGTGCCTGGGCCATCTTTGCTCCAATGGAGCCTCGGCTGCAAGAGGGGAAGAGAGAGACAGAGAGGAAGGAGGGGGGGAGGGGTAGAGAAGCAGATGGGCGCTTCTCCTGTGTGCCCTGGCTGGGAATCAAACCTGGGACTCCTGCACGCCAGGCTGACGCTCTACCTCTGAGCCAACCGGACAGGGCCAATGTTTAGTGTTTTAAAGTTTTCTTTTCTAAGAGTGCCTATCAATATCTCTTTTTGACTTGAAAAGTAAAGTTGCACTTTATCTGATAGAGGCCCAGATTGTTTTGTTGATAATGGATCATTAAAAAGATTCCAGCTCAGATGGAATTTCAAGATTGATATTGCCTTTTACCACCTCTGCACTCTTTTTTCTCTTACCTGGATTAATTTTTCTCTGTAGCACGTTATATGTTGATATATAGATGTGTTCATTTCTGACTTTTCCAACTAGAACATAAGCCCTGTGATGGCAGGGACTTTTTTTATATACCATTGAATCAATGGATAGGGCAATGCCTGGCACTTAATAGACCTTCAGTACATTTTTCTTAATGAAAGAATAAAAAAATAAATAAATGAATGGAGAAGGACCAGAGAAGCATTGTTATTAAGGTCAAGAATGAAGAAGTATTTGGAAATGTACTGATAATTTAATATAAATGATAAAGAGTTTGCAAGGAAACTTAGAAAAGTGAAATTTAGTTGCTAAGAGGGGTCTGACTTTTTTTTTTAAAAGACTTTATTCATTTTAGAAAGGAGAGATAGAGATAGAGACAGCGAGAAGAGGGGGAGGAGCAGGAAGCATCAACTCCCATATGTGCCTTGACTGGGCAAGTCCAAGGCTTTGAACCAGTGATCTCAGCATTCCAGTTTGATGCTTTATGCACTGCACCACTAGAGGTCAGGCCAAGAGAGGTCTGATATTGTTAGATGTTAAAAGAGATCCTAGTCAGGTAAACATTTGGGTATTGATTTTGCCACTATTAGAGCCTTCTAAATTTGGGTTACCCTTCCTCAGAAAAAAATTCAGTTTTTTGTCTCTTTGGACCCTTGTAAGCATTTTCCATCTTACCAGTCCATGTGTGCCAGTTAAGAAGCATGTATACTTTATGGGGCCAAGTCCAGTAAAAGCTTTTCTATCAACCCACATTCACAGTGGAAGATTACTTTCATTCCTGGGAAGGGTGACATATGCATGTGAAGCCCAGTATTCAGATGAAAGGGTGCTTTGGTATTATTCAACTGTGTATTGGCAAGACTCAGGCCAGTATCTAGTTTCTCTGTAGAGACATTTTGCATTATATTACAGTACTCTTACTGTGCTGTGCCAGGGAAATTAAGATCAGCTGGAACACTCTGTAGGTCATTGGCTTCGAATCTTAGGGCACTGGGAACTTGATGTTTTGTTTTAATGACCTCATTTAGGCTGAACCTGCCTTTGTTCCAAAGGCATAGGGCCCCTTTACAAAATCAAGTCTGCACCTTGGGAGAGGTTTAGAGAAAAGTGACTAAAATATTTGAAGGCGTCGGGTCAACTTCAATGTAAAGAGTACTTGATTAATTATGGCTCTTGAGTCAGGAAAGATGAAGAAAAAGCATAAGGTCACCGCAACGTGGATGTAGCCATTAAATTTCATGGTATCTGAAACATATTTTGAAAGTTGAAGGAGGTAGTTTTAAGAAAAGTTAGAAAAGTTGACAGGTCACGGAGCAACTCAGGGGATTTGTGCTCTGGCGCATGCTTTCTGTCGAGATTTCCAGAGGACATCACTTGTGGAATGAAGTGCCTCCTGCATATTTCTCCAAGCGGAAGTGCATGATGTGTATGTATATGCATGTGGGGTACATGAGGATTGTGGGAATAATATAAAACTTCCATATGGGAAGTTGTATGATGAACATGGAATACCTTTCTGGAACAAAACTTTTGGAAAATAGGGGGAAACCATTTTTATGTTAAAATACTCCTATTTTTAATGAGTCAAATGCATAATTTATGTGTATATTTTAGAACAAATTAAATATCTTAGAGTTATTGCCTCCCTGAGATGGAAGGGGCTATAGGATTACTTTCCTTTACATATTCAGTAGTTCTGGAAGAAAGATTTGAGAAACACTAATGTTGTTTTAGTTCTTTGTGGAATGACTCTTTGTAATCTTCAGAAAATTTGCTTATCATTTTGTTTTGTCCTTCTAATTTCTTCTTCTCTAGCTCAAGTTCTTTCTCTCTAAAGCTCCCCTTATTTGATTGGTACCTAACCATTAATACTGTGGATATTGGGTGGTCAAACATCTGAAGTGGGTTTTTTTTCCTACTCTCATACGGCTTGGCAGGGCATCCCTCTCATTGAAGTCTCTGAAGACCTCTTTATTCCCGAAGATCCACTTCAGTTCTATTTGAAAATCTCAGAAGTTTTGGGCATTAAAATTTTTTCCCATTGATTTAAGTGAGTGAGAGAGAGAGAGAGACATTAACTGACTGTTCCACTTAGTTGTTCCATTTAGTTGTGTACTCCGTGGTTGCTTCTCACATATTCCATGACATGGTTTCAGGGATTGAAACCATGATTTCAGCCTACCAGGATGGTGCTCTATCCACTAAGCAACCCTGTCAGGGCTAATTTTGGGTATTTTGGCAACTCTTTTCTTCTTGAAACACTTTCTTGACTTCTACATTTTTGCAGGCCTTTATTGTAGGATCTTAGTGTTGGCGTTCCTTAGGGTTTTGTTCCAGAACTTTGTTTTCATTTTATTGCCGGAGTGATCTCATCTCCTGTCGTCTCAATTGCAGTATTCATACCAGTCTAGACTAGATCTTTATCCTGGGCTGCCTGCTGGATATCTTCACTTGTACAGTCCATAAACATCTCAAGTTCAGCATATTCCAAACCAGATTAATCATTCTCTCAAATTTTCTCCTTCTTCTATGTTTCCCTTCATTGAGAATGGTATACTTTCTTCTTATACTAGAAAATCAGAAATCTTAGTTCATCTTTGGCTTCCTCTATTGGTCTCTTTCCACATTCAATGGGTTACAAAGTCTTAGAAAAACAACTCTTGAGTTTATCCACTTTTTGCAACCTCTCTGCCACTGCAGTAGTTCAGGCCAAGTCATCTGTCTCATAATTAGTACTGAGAGTCTCCTCTCTGATTGCTTTATTTTTATTCTTGCTTTTTGCCTAGATGCGTCCTATGCTTAAAAAAATATTTTATAGAGAATCTAAAATTTGTATAACATAGAATTAACCAAATTTTTGATTTAATTAAATGTATTGGGGTGACATTAGATAATGAAATTATATAGATTTCAAATTTACAATTTTATAATACATTATCTGTATATTGCATTGTGTACCCATCACCCAAAGTCAAATCTTTTGTCATCATATATTTGACCCCTTTTACTCTTTATAATCCACCCCTTCCCCATCTCCCTACCCTCTGGTAGCCACCATACTGTTGTCTGTGTCTGTGAATTTTTGTTTCTTTATTTTTCTTGTTTCTTTATTTGTTACTTTCGGTTTTATATCCCACATATGAGTGAAATCATATGGTTCTTGACTTTTAATGTCTGACTTATTTCAGTTAGCATGATATTCTTAAGATCCATCCATGATTATTTATATAGGAAACTCTAAAGACTTTACCCCCAAAATATATTAGAAACACTAAACAAATAGAGTAAAGTTAAGGATACAAAATCAGTGTCCAAAAATCCATTGTATTGTATATACTAACAATGAAATTTCAGAAAAAAAAGGAAAATTAACCATTTTAAAGTATACAAATTCAGTAGCATTTAATATATTTTCTTTATGTAACCATCATATTTATCTAATTTAATTGCCTGAAAAAGAAATCCTGTATTCATTAAGCAGTCACTCCTCATCTTCCCCTAGCCCAGGACCCTGGCAGCCATTTATCTGCTTCCTGTCCCTATGCATTTACCTATTCTGGATATTTCATATAGAATCATATAACATGTGACCTTTTTGTACCTGGTTTCTTTCACTTACCATGTTTTAGAAGTTTATCCACATTGTAGCATATAATAATATGCTTTTTAAAAAAAATTATTGATTGATTTGAGAGAGAGAAAGAGAGAAACATCGATTTGCTGTTCTGCTCATTTATGCATTTATTAACTGTTTCTTGCATATGCTCTCACTAGGGATCGGACATGCAGCCTTGGTGTATTGGGTTGATACTCTACCCAACCAAGCTACCAGGCCAGGGCTGTTATGCTTTTAACTATGCAGTAGTTCTAAGCATGTAGAGAAGTACATATCTTTTTTTTTTTTTTTGAAAAATTAGTGATTGTTTATACATGGTAACTCTCCTCTTTGTTCCTTTGTTCTCAATCCTGTTTTTTCTCTTTTCCCCCTGCTATGAGGGAAGCCCTTTTCTGAGGTTGGTGTGCATCTTTTCCCTCCATGTTTTTGTACTTTTGCAGTTTAGAGCACTGTACTGTGTTTTAATGATTTATGTAAAAATATATTTGAATGTGTTTCTCTGCAACTTGCTGTTTCATTCAACATTTTTCTTAATTCCATTGTATGTATACATCACAGTTAATTTATC
The DNA here is from genome assembly GCF_036850765.1 of Saccopteryx bilineata. Taxonomy (NCBI): domain Eukaryota; kingdom Metazoa; phylum Chordata; class Mammalia; order Chiroptera; family Emballonuridae; genus Saccopteryx; species Saccopteryx bilineata. The sequence goes on from NC_089494.1 coordinate 72,343,203, forward strand.
CTTCCCCCATTGAAAAAATTTAAGAATCTTCTCAATTTTCATCGTTGAAAACCACACTGCAGTGTACATTCTTGTGCCTCTGTGCGAGAGGTTCTCTATGTATTTAGAGGTAGAATTGCTTGGCTACAGAGCAGGTACATGTTCAGTTTCACAAGACGTTGCCAAATTGTTCTCCAAAGTGGTTGTACCCACTCACATTATATGTGTCTCTGTTTCCACACTTTCTCTTCAACAGCTGGTATTTTTAGATTTTAAAGTTTTTGCCAGTGTGGTTAGTGTAATGAAATTTTAATTATAGTGTTAATTTGAATTAGCTTGACTACTTATAAGGTTGAACATCTTTTCATTTGCTTCTGGTAATTCATATTTCTTCTTTGTGAATTATCTGTATTTTTTGAATTATGTTTGCCATTTTATTGATTTGTAAGAGTCCTTTATATAGTATGGTTAGTAATCTTTTTGCAGTTATAAATATTACAGTGACCTTTTCTTAGTAATTGTGATTTAACTTTGTTTACAGTGTCTTTTATTGTGTGTATGACACAGACAGAGAGACAGATGGGGACAGACAGGAAGGGAGAGGTGAGAAACATCAATTCTTCATTGCAGCTCTATAGTTGTTCACTGATTGCTTTCTCATATGTGCCTTGATCAGGGGGTTCCAGCAGAGTAAGTGACCCCTTGCTGAAGTCAGAGACCTTGGGCTCAAGCCAGTGACCTTGGGCTTCAAGCCAGTGACCTTGGGCTCAAGCCAGCGACCATGAGGTTGTGTCTATGATCCCACGCTCAAGCCAGCGATGCCACACTCAAGCTGGTGAACCCACGCTAAGCCGGATGAGCCTGTGCTCAAGCCCACGACCTCAGAGTTTTGAACCTGGGTCCTCCGCGTCCCAGTCTGACTCTCTGTCCACTGCATCATTACTACAGTGTCTCTTATGACAAGTTGTTTTTGTTTTAATTTAGTTAAGTATAGGTTTGTACTTTTATGTGTCTTATTTAAGAAATTTTTTCTTCTACATCTTTAATATATTTTAAATGATTATTTTAACATTTTACTCCTCATACTTGGATATTTAACACAGCATGATTTATTTTTATATATATAGGAATCTTAATTTTTTTCAAATGAGTAAAAGTACCTTTATTAAAGTAATCTCCTGTTTTTTTCCCAAAGCTTTTTAACATTTCTTTGGTCATGTATCAAGTTCTCTTTTGTATAATAAAGTGGTAGTTTTCAAGGGCAAATCAGATTATGTTATTCTTCTGTTAAACCATTCCATGGATTCTACCACATTCTTTTTTTTTCTTTTCTTTTTTGTATGTTTCCAAAGTGAGAAGCAGGGCAGGGTGGGGGTAGGCAGACAGACAGACTCCGCATGCACCCAACCGGGATCCACCTGGCATGCCCACCAGGGGGCGATGCCCGGCCCATCTGGGGTGTTGCTGTGCTGCAACTGGAGTCATTCTAGTGCCTGAGGTTGAGGCCATGGTGCCATCCTCAGTGCCCGGGCCAACTTTGCTCCAGTGGAGCCTTGGCTGCGGGAGGGGAAGAAAGAGGTAGAGAGAAAGGAGAGGGTGAAGGGTGGGGAAGCAGATGGGCACTTCTCTTGTGTGCGCTGGCCGGGAATTGAACCAGAACTTCCACCTGCTGGGCAGACGCTCTACGGCTAACTCAACCTGCAAGGGCCCCACCACATTCTTTGACTATCAATTTTAATAGGGCTCTTTGGGTATTGCATAGCCGAACCACCTTTCGTATCCTGTGTCATACTCTGTGCATTGACCACACTACATTTTTTTTAGTTTTCTAATACATCATTCTTTCTCTTATCTGACCCTGTGAGGATCAAGTCTGTATGTAAGATGTTTGATATTCCTGCATCTCTTTTCTTTTTGATCTTTAAATAGCTAGCTTCATATACATTTCTTTGAAGACTTAATTGAGACAGTCTTCTCTTCCCCTACCACATTAGCATTAGGTACCCAGCTTAGAGATTATCTACTATTATCTCTAATATCTACAGTTAGAGATAATGTTGCATTATCTGTTTGTTTACTCAGGACTTTACCATCTGGGAAGCTGTCTGGGGCAGCAGGAACCAATCTGCCTTGGATATCAATGCGTTTCCAGATCCTAGCATTGTGCCTGGCATATTGTAGGTCTTCTGTAAATACTTGTTGAATAAACATATGGTTCAGATCTCTCAAATATCTGATAGATGATCATCCAGATAGTCTCTTTAAGAGTTTTCAATGATAATGAGCTTATTTTGCTTGTGATTAATAAAGTTCATATATAAATGCCTTCTCATGAACTACATGTCAACAAAGGTTATGTATAATTGTTAGACAAAAAATAGCAAAAAAAATTGTAGTATTTTACCTTTTCCTATTTAAATATAAATTTTGATTCATTATTCCTGCATGTCGGGATGTTATTGACTTGTCTTCTTTTATTAGAATAATTGTCCCTCTCAGCTTTGCTTTATTTGCATATAGATATAAATGGTATTAGTGTCTTCATTCAAGAGTGAATGGCAAAGCTTGCTATTTTAACCTGCCTTCTAGGGGGATATAGTGGATTAGCCAACACTTTCAGTTTTCTCAATGCTTTGCTGATCCATTCAAACCAATATTTATTGAGTGCCTGCTTTGTACTAGTCATTGTGTTTTGAGTATTTCTGATTCTGTTGTCATTCTGGTACTATTTTATCTTGTCTAGCAGAAGGGTCATGAGATATTTCTCAATTAATCTTTAGAAATCAAGACATCTTCAGTTGTAGATAGTCCCTTGACCTGTTAGTATGAATAAAAGCTTACTTAAAACAGTAACTTACAATCATTACTATTAGCAGAAATGTTTATTCAATTCTATCAAAGTACCAGAAGTTCTGCAAAAAAATAAGTTTTATAACATCTATTTTTCCCAGAATCTCAATGAAGTAGACACTGTCATGATATGCATCTCATAAATGGGGCATTTTGGTTCAAGAAAGATTATATTATTTGATCAAATTACACAGATGGGAAGTGACAGAGGCGTGACCCAGACTCAGACTGCCCTATAAGAGTGAAATTTGCAGACTCCTGATAACCCTTTCTTTCTCCCCTCCTATCTTCCCCATTTTCTTTTTTTAAGTTTTAAGAACATTTTGAAAACAAAAAGTAATGTTGTTATAGACCTGGTTCATACTATGAATACTATCAAAGGGTAGAATTCTAGAGGGACAATTATTCTAATAAAAGAAGACAAGTCAATAACATCCTGACATGCAGGAATAATGAATCAAAATTTATATTTAAATAGGAAAAGGTAAAATACTACAATTTTTTTGCAATTACTGAGACATCATTTTTGTTTTGTATTACTGAGACATCATTCTTTCATTATGAAATGATGTGCCTGATGGAGCAGAACTAGTCTTAGATTTATTCAAAGTGTTTTTTTCATACTGCATTAGCTCAGACTTGATTATTTTAGTTCTACATATATAAAATTATAGTTGTCACACAAAAATTAAATGCACAAGTATTTTTACTTCTTTGAGAAAACTGATTTCTCAAAATTATAAAGACTGTATTTTGGATTGTGGAGGTCTATGCAGTTACAAAGTTGTGTGATTTCTCTTACACTGGTGTGTATATCCTACCTTATATTAGTGATGACACAATTTTCAAGGTACTTTTAGATATGTTATCATTTTTGTCCTTTTAATTTCTGACTGTGGAAGTATATGAGTTAGTTTTATGTCAGCTTTACAGATGGAAAAGAATAGGGTCAAAGATCAAGGGTTAAGTTTTACAGGATTGCGTGCAAGAGCCAGAGGTTGAAACCAGATTTTCAGATTTCAATTTCAGTCCTGAGTACTTAACACAAAATTGGTAGGTGAATTATATTTACAAACTACACACAAAATACCTCCTTTGTATTTCAGTATCACAGATTTTTATATGATGAAACATGGAATGTGACAATAATAAAAAGAATTATTCTTTAAGGTGCACAAGAAACTCAACCTTAAAATATTCTGATCTTTCTGGACCTTCAGTATTTTTCCTATGGCATTGGTATATTGCTTTCAGGAAACTAAAGAATGCTTTTTTTTTTACTATTTTTAGGAAGTATCAGAAATTTTTTTATTTACTTTTTCATTTATAGGATTTTGAACGACTTTTAGAAACTACCAGGGAAATTGGATCATTCTCAAGTCAGAATATATTCTGATTGAAAGAGTTTGGTTGTACTTTGGGGTTTTAAATTAATTTTCAATTGACAGACCCTTGCCTGGGACTTAATTGAGATTTAAGTTAGTAAATATTCTGCCCTGTAGCCTAGAGAACAATTGGGCAAAGTAAACAAAATGAAGAGGAATACATTTTCTCAAGCTTTTTTTCCTCTTGGACAGAACCCGGGTCACCTCAGAAATTATAGCTATTTGGTAGTGAATCTGTCCTTCTTCTTCAAAGTCACCATTAGCAAGTCTAACATCCATCATTAGAATAATTATGGGACTATAAAGTAATCAGTGTAGATAATAATGTTTTGTTTTGTTTTTTTGTATTTTTCTGAAGCTGGAAACGAGGAGAGACAGTCAGACAGACTCCCGCATGCGCCCGACCGGGATCCACCCGGCACGCCCACCAGGGGCGATGCTCTGCCCACCAGGGGGCGATGCTCTGCCCCTCCAGGGCATCGCTCTGCCGCGACCAGAGCCACTCTAGCGCCTGGGGCAGAGGCCAAGGAGCCATCGCCAGTGCCCGGGCCATCTTTGCTCTAATGGAGCCTCCGCTGCGGGAGGGGAAGAGAGAGACAGAGAGAAGGGGGGGGGGTGGAGAAGCAAATGGGCGCCTCTCCTATGTGCCCTGGCCGGGAATCGAACCGGGTCCCCCGCACGCCAGGGCGATGCTCTACCGCTGAGCCAACCGGCCAGGGCCGATAATAATGGTTTTTAAAGCATTAGCTTGTAAATGATTTAAATATTTAGAGATTAAATTAAATTCCAGTTTTTTTTTAAAGAAAGAAGTTAGCAATACTTTACTTATCAATGTGATTACCTTTCCATCTTCAAAAAGTTGTTGTATTTATAATACTTTAGGCCGACAATTCTCAAACCTCAGTAGGCATGTCACATACCTGGAGTATTTGATGTAAGTGCAAATTGTTGGTCCTCATCCCTGGAGGGACCTATTTCCATAGGTCTGGTGTGGGGCTAAGTTATTAGAACCTTTAACAAGCACTTGCTTGTAAAACGGATTCTTAAAATTCTGTTGCAGGTTGTCTGTAGACCACTTTTGAGGAAACTGGTATAATGGGTTTGAAATAAGAGGTGGAAGGACAATTCCCTTACAGAGGAAAATTGGGTAATCCACCCTTGTTTCCGGAGGTGATCTTACTTGTGTATTCACATACTTTGTATATGTTTGTAGTTCTGTAATAGCTTTTCTAAAGGATAAAACATATCTAAATATTTTTGCTTTATCTCAAAGCTGATTAGTTTTTGCATAAATTATAAGTTGCATCACTTTAAAAAATAAAGTGTATTTGTTATTTGAAGAAGAACCTCAATAACAAGAGAATTGTCGGAGCTCCATGACTGCGAGTGGTTGTTGAAGTAGATCACACAGGGGGGCGCTGTTGAGATATATTTTCGTCTGTGGTTAAGTTCCTTGTACAGACAGTAAAGGGGACTTGCTTTAAATGACCCAAAAAGTCTGGGAACTGTTTCAATATGAATTATTCTAGATTGCATTGTTTATTCATTTCGTTTAGACTTAGAGAAGTATCATTTGTTGAAATACATGATCTGTTTAAGAAAGGACCATGTGATCAGAGGATCAGAAGCTTTTATAAATTAATTATTTAAAGAAAAGTATTTTAATCATTTATTTAAAACATTCTTGTTTCTGTTGACATTATCATCATACACTATGAACAGTGGTTCTAGCTATCAAGTCATAGGTTAGGTTCTCATTCTTAGTTGTTAGGTTAGTTCTAAAGGGTTAGTTCACTATAAAACTAGAATTGACAGATACATCCTATAGAATATTTGTTGAATAGTTTTATAGTGTTTTGATTAAGAATTCAGACCATATTATATCATTAAGAAGTTGGAAGTAAATCCTATAGCCTAAAACTTTTTTTTCTTTCCTTCCAGAATTAGTGCACATATAAGTACTTTGTTTATATTTTGATATGTTCATTTTTATGTGGAATTTTTCCATATGTGTTTTCATCAATAAATGCTCTACTAGTAATAATAAAATAAGTCAACTTGAATTCTATTAAGCAAGAAAGGAATACCTACTTTGCCATTTCTCTCTCTCTGTTTTTTTTTTTTTTGTCAAATTGTGACCTTTTTGAAGACAGGGGCTACTTCTTTTTTATCTCTGTAAAACATTGGACAAAGAGTAATGAGTGTTACCACTGGGGTCAATTTCTAGATAAAGGCTATGGTGGATTAAAGATTACTATAGATTGCAATCTGTATTTCATCCTCTAGAAACTCAGAGAGATCTGATTATTTGGCCAATATGATACAGTGAAAGTGACACTGGTAATTTCTGGTCCAAGACTTTGAGAGACTGGCAGCTTCCCTGTCCTGTTTCTTGGAGTACTCTCCTTGGGAAACCTCAGCTCCCTTATATGAGCTCTTAGTACACTGAGACAACCATGCTGGAGAGGCCATATATGGGCTCTCTGATCGATAGTTTCAGCTAAGTCCAGCTTTTCAGTCGTTCCTGCCAAGATGCTGGCCATGAGAATGAGGCAATCTTGGCTCCTTCAGACCAGCCCATCCATCAGCTGAATACCTGTGACCTTCGTTGACACTGTGTAGAGCTGAAGACTTGCTTAGCCAAGCCCTGCTCTCTGGCCCACAAAATAATGAGATACGATAAAAAGGTGGTTGTTTCAAATTACTGTGTTTTGGGGCAATTTGTTATGCAGCTATAGAAAAACCAGAACTCAGGCAAGGTACTTGAGTGAAGAATAGATGGTGGCAACCAGAAGGAAGCTTGAAGAAACCTCTCTCTTTTGTAGGGTAAACTGTGTTCCAGAGAAATGCAGTGACATGCCCACTGCTTGGTCATCCAGACAGTTATGATCACAGTTAGAGCTCTAGTCTGTCTTTGTTGCCCTTGCTCTAGAGGACTCTATGATAGCATTGATTTAGCACTTTACAACTGGTAAGTAAAGACATATACATGTAGCATACAGGCATTTAAGGAACTATAATCATGACAGAAAGAACTTTTGCACCTCAAAAAGGACACCAAAAAAGTGTTTGTTTTAGAAATACCTAGCTCAGTCACTTTGTACTATTTAACTGTTATAAAAAAGTTACATTCTAGTGTGAATGTCTGTTTTATTTAATATTCAAATATGTAATCAAATATTCAAATATAATACTAGAAAAATAACCAGGTGCACCAATAATAAATGCTCATTTTTTATATATAAGCAATTTGTTTTCCAAAAATTCCTTGGTAAATTTGGAAACTTTGAATGCATTTTCCTGTAGAGACAATGGTATTCAAAATTCAACTTAATGTAACATGCCTAATACAGCAATTTTCAACTGGTGTGCCACAAGAATTTTTAAAACATGCAATACCTGACTATTTAGTCAGGGGCACTGACCTCTTTTCCCTTAGATTATCAAATAAAATAATGACAAAAGCCAACATAACAATAGCCATCTGGCGTGAATGCCCTGTCTTGAACCATAAATATACAGTATAGGTTATATAATGAAGTGGCATCTTATTGGTCGCATTGTATAATATGATGGCATCTGATTGGTTAATTCTTGGTAACTGAAATCCTTGTATATAAGTGTACACCTTATTTTTTTGAAAAGTCACTCTTGAGCAAAAAGGGTAGTTAATTACTATTATTATTTTTTTGAAATTCAATAAAAATTATACCTATTTTTGTCAGAGATGAAAAAACTTAAAAATCACTGTCCTGATGTGTAGTACTTTACAAAATCACCACATTTACCGGTTTTCTAGAGATTAAAATCGTGACCTGTCTCTGTGATTTTAATTTTGTGCTAGAAAGAGGGTGACATGCACTGAAGATTTTTTTGAAATCCTGTGAATGCTTGCATATTTCCCACATTTCTAGCCTGTGTGTTTAATGCAATTTTAATGTCACTTTTTACCTTTAGTTTTCTCTTTTACTCTTACTTTTAATGTTCACTGATGTTCTTCTGGTGATAGTGCTTAACTCTTTTGTTATGATATCATCAAACTGTGGAGCTGTGTTATAGGCATGAGAGTGGTGTGGTTTGTTTCTTAATAATAAGGGGAATATCAGACATTATTACTATTTCTTAGAATAAGATTAAATAAACAAAAATTTTGTTGCTTATTTCAAGTATTAAAGACTAGATATTGGAAAAAAATTTTTCCATCTTTTTTTTTATGACAAGTGAACTATAGTTCTTTACTCAAATAGCATAATTTGCACTGTGATGTTCCAGCTTTCTTCAAGAATAAATCTAATATTATGTTCTATTAAAAGTTCAAGGTAATTTTTGTGTTTTATGTTTCCCTGAGCCTGATTTGAAGTATAAAAATAAGATGCCAAGGAGTCCCAAGTTGAAGAACATATTATTCCACAAAATGTTATCTTTGTGTATTTATCAGTTTTTTTGCTCTAGCTATTCTAAACTATTTGCTATTTTTATCTTCTAGGCCACATGTACTTTAAATAATTCCTCAAGTGATCAAGAAAGAAAACACAGCTATGAAAGAATCCCAAAGAGTAATTTTAAGACAGACTTAAAAATATGTAAGGAAACTTTTTGTTAAGGCTCTTGGTAATTTTTAGTCTTCTTTAAAAATTTTAAAGAAAACTGGCATTTTAATGACTGGGATATTAATTACCTTCTTATATTAGGGTTAAAGATTTTTCAGAAATCCAATTGGGTGCAGATTTTTTAGAAACTTAGTATTTCAAAATATGAAACTTTATTTGTTTTACTAAAGCTTAACTTATTGTTATAGATTTTATAAAAAGCAACTGTTATGTTCCTTCTATCACTGCTTAATCACTTTTGTTAGGAAAATTTATTTGTAATCATGCATGGAGTAAATTACCTACAGCACATTTTAAGTTGGAGGTTGATATGTAGGTACCAAATATAGAATGCAGCTTTTATTTAATATTACACTAAAGCATATTCTAATTATAATCATGGTCTTATTCTGCATTATTGCAGAAGTCTTTGAATGCCAGTGTGTCCCTGATCATTACTTTTCCCCTTTTTTTTTTTAATTTACAGGGACAGAGAGAGGGATAGACAGGGACAGACAGACAGGAATGGAGAGAGATAAGAAGCATCAATCATCAGTTTTTCATTGTGAGACCTTAGTTGTTCATTGATTGCTTTCTCATATATGCCTTGACCGCGGGCCTTCAGCAGATGGAGTAACCCCTGGCTCAAGCCAGCGACCTTGGGTCCAAGCTGGTGAGCTTTTGCTCCAACCAGATGAGCCCGCACTCAAGCTGGTGACCTTGGGGTCTTGAACCTGGGTCCTCCACATCGCAGTCCACTGCGCCACCGCCTGGTCAGGCCCCTTCTTTTCCTGTTAGTGCTAAAAATCTAAGTGTGAACATGACATTTCTTCTATGTTAACTCTTGAATGCCTTCTCACTGCCTATAGAATAGTGTCTAAGCGCTTTACTAATACTTACAAGGACTTCTGTGATCTGATTTCTGACCGTCTCTTCCTTGCTTGCTGTCTCATCTCACTCCATGTTTTATTTTTCCCTTCAGGCATGGTTTGCTGTCCCAGAATGAATTATCACCATACCTAAAGGCCATGTTTTTTTATCCTTAAGAAAAATGGGTCACTTTCTCCTTGGACCCCACTGTATCTTATGTGTTTGTTTTCATTGTATCTCTACCACCTATGCTCTTACGGTTTTTAGAACTGCCTCTTTAAACCACTATACCATCATGCTTTTGAGAATAGGGATTATGTTGTACTTATCCACGGATCTTGAGTATGTAGTCCTTGGTATACTAGGATTTAAAAAATGTTTTTTTGAATGGAAGAATAAGTAGGCTTATGAAGTTGAAAATGCTTACTTGAGTGCATACATATTGATTTATTATAAAACTTTACATGCCTTCAAGTTATTTGACTATCTGAGCTTGTTCTATTCTTTCATTGTTTTATGTAATAAAAATGTTTTTTGTTCCCTGTATGTGTGAATACTGAGCTAGGTAGGCCCTGGTAAATGAAACAGATATGGACCTATTAATTATCTGATAGTGTATGTGGCATTTGAGGATTAAAACTATTTTCCTGAAGAACCTTTGGCTGAGCTTGGCAGAAACTGATTTTGAGGTTTGTGTGAATCTGACCTTGAAAACGGTAGGGATACTCTCTATCTTTTCCTTCTCTAAACCCAGTTTTTACTTTTATAAATTATCTTTTGTTATAAAAGTTAATAGAAAAATGTCTAGTAGATAAGTTAAAATGTGTGCAAAATATTTATGGTAAAAAAATGTATAGCTGTAGAATAACCTGATAAAGAAATTTAAGAAGAAATTGATTGCTTCTTCCTGCCCTTAGATTTGGCTACTTCAACTAACACCTTGGTGATTGTCAAATTATGAGTTCAGAGTTCCCTTGCACCTTTGATAGATAATAAGATTTTGTTTGAAAGTTCTTGGCACATAATTACATCCAACATCTATACTTGACAAGAAAAAATACAGTAGACAGACAGCATCCTGGAGTTAGAGACAAGAAAGTTGGTTTGCTTATGGCCCTCATTAGCTAGATAGTTTTTCAGAAGTCAGATACATTGAATGTTTCCTCATTTGTCATAGAAATAAAACCCACCCCATTTATATCACATGGTGTTATGAAGATTAAATATAAAATTAGTCATGTGAACACATAAATTTATTTTGTGTCAAAATAATATGTGCATATAACTTATGTCAAAAAGCCCTATAGAAATAAAACAAAACCTCTTTTGTCCTACCCCAGAAGCAACTTCTACCAAAGGATTTGGTCCTTTCTTTTTCTGTTATTTAATAGAGAATTTTTAATTAGTTTATATAAACTGTAGTCTTGTGAGTCAGCACAATGTATTTTTTTTTATTTGTTAGATTTTAAACAAGATATTTTAGATATTTTCTATTGACATCCTAGGTCAGCTGAAGATTTTTAGTTCTCTAGTAGCCTCTCCCCCTCTCCCATACTGACAACATGGTCGCATCACAATTTCTTTAGTGGTAATTCCCTTAATATGACTATGTAAATATCGTTCACTGCTACACAGTGTATTTTAATCACAATTCTTTTGAGAGGCTTTGTTTTTCCTGAAATTAATAATTGCCTCGCTTTTAAAAATTTGCTTTATATTCTTTGATCTTATGACCACATTTATTTACCCTTTCCAGTGAACTGGTAGAACCGCTTCACCACATGAAGCGGTTGGTCAGCTGCATGGTCAGCTGTGCAGGTAGCCCATCAGTTGCTTCCGCATCCTGGGCATTCCTCCTGGGACTCTCTATTCTTCTGTTTCTGTCCCGCTCTTGTCTGGAAAGGTTTCTTTCCAGGATGCCCAAAGGGCTGTTGTCACTTTGAGTCTTTGCTTCACCTTCATTCTGGGAATTCCTTTTTTCTTTTTCCTGTATTAGATTCCTTATTTCTTGAATCTTAGGATTTATTTTTTCCGCTTTTTGTGATGATGTAAATAGCTGGGAGGGAGGAGTCATTTTTAAAAAATGTCTTTATAGTTAGACTTACACTTCAGCATTAGTGTTGTTTAATTCTAGTCATTTTTACTCTTTTGAAGGCATTTACTTATTTTTCTTTGTTTATAAATTGATGTTGAGAGCTTCAGTTCATTCCTAATTCTTTGTGACCTACTTGTTCCTCTCTGCAAGTTTAAGGGTAGTCTCTTTATCACTGACCTTCTTTAATTTCATGATGAAATGTCTTGATGTGGGACTTGTTAAAAAGAAACTTATTGTGTAGTGTGCTATGTAAATCTTTTAATCAAGATTAATCCCCTTCTGCATTTTTTTTGGTATTATTTCTGTGGTAAATTTCTTCCCTCTGTCTTCTCTTTTCTTTTTTTCCAAGTGGGAGAAGGGGAAATAGACAGACAGACTCCTGCATGCACCCAGACAGGGATCCACCTGACAACCCCTGTCTGGGGTTGATGCTCTGCCTGTCGGGGCCATGCTCACAACTGAGCTATTTTTAGTGACTGAAGCAGAGGGTCCATGGAGTCACCCTCATCACCCAGGGCTGATACACTCGAACCATTCGAGCCATGGCTGTGGGAGAGGAAGAGAGAGAAGAGAGAAGGGGGAGTAGGAGTGGTGGAGAAGCAGATGGTCACTTCTCCTGTGTGCCCTGACTGGGAATCAAACCCAGGACATTCACACAGTGGGCTGATGCTCTACCACTGAGCCAACTGCCCAGGGCCTGTTTTCTCTTTTCTGCTTTAGAATTGTATAAATCAGATGTTGAGCCTGTTATATTGATCTAATATTTAGATTATTTCTTTCATATTATCCTTCTTTTGTCTTTTTATTCTACTTTTTGAGTTATTTTCTCAACATATGTTTCCATTTTAAAATAACCATTTTGTTTTAGTAATTATATCTTTAATGTCTAAGAACTATTTTTTTATTTCTAAATATGCCTTTTTTACTTTTATAGTGTCTGGATGCTATTTCTGCCATCTCTCTTAGGATATTATTTATGCCTTTTTTGAAGTTATCTTCTGTCCTATTTATTGTATCTGAGCTTTTTCTATATTTGCTGTGCTTTCTGTCTTCTGTGATGGAGATATTTATCAAAAATCTGTCACATTTTCTCTGCCTATTTATATTTCAAAGTTAGGCCATAACCTGATTATTGAAAGATATGTGTGTTGGCTAGTAGCTGTCATGGCAGGACAGGTATAATCATGCTTATTGGGGAACCTTTGTGACCATATACGTTTTTTAGTTGAGGCCATTTAGTTCATCCAGACTGGGATCCTCCAGTATTTTGTTTGGGGATGTAAGCCTGGTGGCCAGTGTATGGGAATGGGGTGAGGATGGAGTGCTTAGAGACTAGGTGTCTTATTAACTGGGATGTAAATTTTCACCTCCGGCTTCCTCTGTCCCTGGGGCCTCTCCAACTCCATTTCTCTTATGATGGTACCTTTCTGAATGGTGGTAGAAGTATTACCTATCTCTGTAGTGTGGGGAGGGGGAGACTTTGGAAGGTAAAAACCATTTATAGAGATTTTCAGGCTATGACCTTTTAAAAAATATATATCTAATAATAATACCTCCTAGGTACATATTTTATATTCTAGTGTCGAAACATTTTAGGAGTTTGCAAGATGTCCTTAATTGCTCCTCATTGCCTTCACCCTCAGGTTTGACCTCACTTTTTCCCGGGTCATCTACTCTTCTTCTCCCATTGTATATTTTCATATGTTAAAGTTAATGGTAAAATCTGCTTCCAGAAAGTATTACTTTATGATCTTGAAACTTTAAATTCATTGCAAACACATTTAGCCATTCACTAGTTTTTAATTTAACTTTTTGAGTAGGTATAACGTACATATAATTCACAATATAAAAATATGAAATTATTTGAGATCTTGCTTCCATTTTTGAATCAAATGATGTCTCTCCTAATCCATATAGGAATCTACTTTTATTAATGTCTTATATATTTCCCTGTATTCACTTGTGTAAGTATTAATAAGTATAAATATATGTTTATTTATAGACATGCCCTATTTACTTTGCCTTTTGGTTTAACAGTTTCTCCGGTTATTTTTACATGAAAGCACATTAAAGGTACAAACTACTAACTGTGTAACATAAAGTGATTTGTATTCAATTATAACTGGAGATTGGTTCTTGCATAATTGTAATCACATATCTATGAAACTCAAGGCTTATCACAGGGGAATGCCCGAAGATTGGGGAATAGTGGTCAAAGCATCAGGGACAAAAGGCAGAGCTGAGATGCAGAGAAGTGGCACAAAGTTAAAAGGAAATAAGAAAAATGGAGGTGGGTACCTAGGCCAACTTTCAGAAACAGAGTGTTTCTGCATGTAGAACAATAGTTTATATAAGACAGTGTTTCACTATATACAAAGCCCAGACAAAGTAAGCAGTAGAGGGTTCATCTTACCATAAGCTTCCCAGACTATGTAGTGAATAGCGAAGTTTGCATCAGAAAGTTTTGCCGCTGCCAAAAGAGATTAGCTATCTGTACACATCTTAAAAAGTTTTGATAGACTTGAGACTATTGAAGGATTTCTGTGATTTGGGGGGTTTCTACATGTATACGTAGCAATCACTATGCGTTCAGTAATTCAAAATGAAGATGACACCTCCAGAGAAATGACTTCCCAGGTGTCTATATCAACATCCTCCAAAAACAGTCACTCAGAACTTGCTGGTTGCAGTTCAGTTAAAGATACTTGAATAACTAATTCCATCAGGCTTTTGAGTGTATAAATAAGAACCTATACTCAAACAGCATAAAACAATACAAAAAGTGTTTGGTAATTTGGAGAAACCCATTAACTATATTTTTGACATAATTTTATTTTATATTTTTAATTTAAAATTATATTTACATTTAAATAATTTATTTAAACTATTAAAGATGGAAAAACTAGAAACTATATACAAATAAATGATACAATTAAAACCACTACACGAAACCTAGAAGCACAGTCTCATTGCTTGGAAAGAACTCCTGCTGATGTCTTGGCCACCCTATCCTTCCTCTCTTTTTAATACTTCTACACATAATTAAAGTTTTTTGATCAAATACTTTATATAGGTCTAAAATTATAAGCTCTTAGCAGAAAGGGGCTCTAGTAATGATTCATTTTCTTGTTTTGAAAATGTAGAGACCGAGACCCAAAGGAATTACATCATTTGCGAGTGCTGGGTTGTAATCCTTCATCAGGCAGAGTGGAGGCAGGAAGAGAATCTGAGTTGATCTTTATACAGTGTCACATAAATGCAGGTCCCAGTCTTCAATTTCCCAGATTGTTAGCAGGTTGCCATGCACACAAATGCCAGACTGTGCAGACCAAGGCCACATGAACACAGTGTGCCCAGTGGCTGATGCCAGCCACCTGCTTGGATCCCAGCCTAACAGTGCCCAGCAGGCAGGGCCTCCAAGTCAGAGCTGGCTTGTTCAGGGCTGGGTCCCAAGGGTCTCACGGAGTTCAGTGGTAGCCTCTGAAGCAGAGGCTCTGGATCAGACTTGCCAAGCGTGTGGGCCAGGTGCCCAGAACAATAGATACTGCTTTGGAGAAGGCAGTGGTATCAGGAAATAGTATCATTCTCATGAGGGAAGTAAACTGGCCTGAAGCCTATGGAAACCTCTGGTCTCCAGACCAACCATCCCAGAGGATTGGAGGAATCAAGTCCTTTCTATGTCAGTCCTCTAGCTCTCTGAGAAGCAGCACGCTAACAGGATGGTATTGCAGCACCCAGTTGGACCTGGGCAGAAGAGTTTTTCCCTCTCCCTCTTTTATTGGGGATTGTAATACTGTTAAGACACTCTGAGCCCAAGGCTCTGCTCGAAGAGGTATTGATGAGAGGGATGGGTAGGCAAATGAAGGAGGAAACAAAGGTTTTCTTTGTTTGTTTGTTTGTTTTTTAGTCCTGAAACATTCCAAGACTTTTGGTACTCAATAGACACTTTCAATGCAGTTTTTTGGTCAAAATTTCTTACTTAGTTGACTGGGATAGATGGCCATCTCCTTGAGATGTTGACATTAGAAGCAAATGCTAGTGTAATCTGCCTTTGTACTTTTCCCATCCCTAGCTTTAGAAAGTCTACCATTCTACATAGAAGGCTGATGTGGGAAAATATTTTTAAGTGTCCATTTATCTCATTCACTGCCAGGTTTTTTGAGAAGCACTCTCATTGATATATACAGAAATTTCCATGTATTATTCCAATCAGCTTATCATTAGAACAAAAGCAATTTCTTAGGATTGTTGGAGATTCATTAGACCAAATAATTTTACTGAGTTAACAAACTGCATAATTGATTAGGATTACAGCCAAGTATTGCCATGTTATTATTGCACATATAATGTAGGTGTTAGCAAAATAATCTAAGTAGACGTTTTGCAAATATGAATCAGAATAGATCAGATTGTCATGACTGATCTTAATAGAATATTACAATAGCAAAATAATGGAGTTAATATTTTTATACAATGAAGAATATCATTGTATATTTTTGTAAAATTTTATAAAAGTACAACTTCTTCTATAAAGCACTATCAAAGTAGCTTCAGTCATAGGATCAGATGAAATAATGCTACAGAAGAAACATGTTTAATCTTGTAGGATTCATCCAAGATCAGGGTGCTATGTGCCATATGTAGAGTGTAGATTAAATGTCAACTTGAAGTAGATCATAATCTAAATAGTACTTTTGTTGCTTCTCCCCCCTCTGAACTATTGAATTCAGTTACATTTAGGTGTGGCTTAACATCATGTGATTTTTTATTCTGAATTGATACATCAGAATGAGTACAGTCTAATTCAAGGCAGTCACTGGGAGATGATGTTGATTCTAGGGATGGTATTACTACTAAATAGTTTTGGAACAACTGACTTATTTTTAGAGATTGATAGCAATCTCTTAACCAACATTCCCACTGATCTTAATTCCTCGTGACTATCTGATTCTGATCTTAATTCCTCGTGACTATCTGATTCTGAGAAAGAGCAAAATTGTTTAGAGCCAGTTCTGGAGAATAGCGTGAATAGTCAAACTAAGTCAAACTAGGAGTATATGAAGAAGTTAATGAGGCTCTGTGTCTCTTGCTTGACCTGAAGATTTTGGTATTTCCTAGGAGGAATATAAAAACTGCTTTTGGAGAGGCATGTTGTTAGAATAAGGCCATAGGATGTCTAAAACTTTTTCTGTGACATTTCTGGTGGAACATCAAAGTAGACTATTTGAACTTGGATAGTATTGTTTTCCAAAGACATGGTATTATTACAGTAATAATTTCAACTAAATACATCCTAATAGGACAGCATCGTGAAAGCAGAAACACAGTAACCATAAATCCCTATAAATGGCAGTTGAATACACTCTTAAGTTTCAGCTCCTATAAAACATGAATGTACGCTGGCTCCAGGAGAGACCTCTAGTACTGTGATGTGTACATTCAACACATAAGAGCTGTAATTCTGCTTCAGTTTTGTCATGTATCTAATGTGTATCATTATATGAATGCTATATAAAATAAATTTTTACAATTATTTATCTAATTTGGGAATATTAATAAAGGTTTGGGAGGTTTAAACAGAAACTGTCTTTTTTTTTAAATAGCTTTCCCTGAAGCAAGCTGAACATTCAAAACTATTGCATTGACTTTCGAACCATGTTACTAAAATAGCTGACAACTCCTTCCCCTTTATGCCAGGAAGTAGAGGTATCCTCTTTATTAATAAAATCAAAGGGATAAAGGTGGCTTAAAATAAAAATATAGGTTTGTTTTTTAAGCAATTTGGAATAAAGCATCACACGATGAGACTTACTTGAATAACTTCAGAGAAACACTTTTCAAGGTTTTGCTCATTTGCTGCATCTACATATTTTGGTATTATTTGTTAAATCAGTATTATTATCGCATAGTCACACCTCATAAATATTTGAATTTGTGGTAAAAAATGCCTATTCTCCCAGCATTACAGTTAAGAAAGAATACTTTTCTCTCTCCACCTACATGCAGCTTGATAATGATGTCCACATTGCTTGCTTGAAGTTTCTGCTGTGACCATGGCAGGAACAGCATAGCAGACCAGATGGTTTGTTGAACTGAGAAATTCTCTGGCTGTGATTTATTCAGTAGTTCTACTCAATCTGCTCAGGAGAGTCTAATGAGAGAACATAAGGATGCTGCTGTTAAGATGAGGTACATTGGCAACAGTTCTGCATTTCTTGCCTTCCCCTTGGCTGGGCATTGTCGGAAGTTTTCTTATCCATTCAAAGCCATGAAATGAATCATTTCAATATTAAATGCAATATTCCATGTGGTATAGCACTTTTAAAGGTGATTCTAGGTTTAGAGCAGTGGTTCTCAACCCGTGCGTTGCAATTCCGATGGCTTTAGGCGACCCCTGTGTTTTGGTCGTTCGACCCCCGCCGGGGTCGCGACCCATAGGTTGAGAACCGCTGGTTTAGAGCCTATTACCTATAGGGATTGTGATTATCGTAAACACAGATTTGTCTTTTAACAATTGATGAGAAGTTGACCATCTCATTTGGCTTTAGAAATATTTTGGTGACCACTGTGATTCTAATGTGGAAGGATTGGAATGAGGAGGAGTGAAGTCCTCCACTCTGCAGGGATTCTCTTTGGGACTCTCACTCTTTTATATCAGAAGTTGCCATGACAAACATCATCTTTGGAAAGAGCCTTCACACCCTCACCTCCTTGTAGTGTGGTCTGCAGAGATTCCACATCATCCGCTATCTCATGTGGGGGTGTTTACTTCTGTGAGAAAAATTTATGGTAGGTGCAGTTTCTTTACATTTAGACCTAATATGTAGAAAAAAAATTTACTTTGGAAGATATCCTGTTAGTTTCTGATTGGTAAGGTTAGCAGTCTCTGAATTGGGGAAAATAAAACGGAGTAAATATCTTTGCTTTGAAATATTTATTGCAGTTTCAACTTCACGACTGCCTGATTCACTCCCTCCTTTTTTCCTGTATTGTTAGTAAAGTTATTTTTAATTTGTGGTTTGAGAGTTGATAGGTACATACAATAATACATTGTTGTGTTGGTTCCAGTATCAAAACTATACCTATCTACTAAAATAATGGGAAATATAACATTCTAATATAGAAACTATAATTTAAAAAATAACTAAAAGGCACCATTTTATGCAGAAAAACTGTCTTGGTCAGAGTAATTCATATGAAATTATGAATGCTGAGCACCGTGCTTAAAACACATAGGGTATTCATTTATAATTAATAGAGACAAAAACTCTATTTTACAGGTTGCCTTCATTTGTTTCTCATTCTTATTTAATAATTTGTCTAGGTATAGAATTTCCGGTTCAAAATAAATTTACTCTCAGAAACTTGAAGTTATTAATATATTGTTCTCAGCATCCAGGTTTTTTATTTATTTTATTTTATTTTTTTAATTTTTCCGAAGCTGTAAACTGGGAGAGACAGTCAGACAGACTCCCGCATGTGCCCGACCGGGATCCACCCGCACGCCCACCAGGGGGCGACGCTCTGCCCACCAGGGGGCGATGCTCTGCCCCTCTGGGGCGTTGCTCTGCCCAACCAGAGCCACTCTAGCGCCTGGGGCAGAGGCCAGGGAGCCATCCCCAGCGCCCGGGCCATCTTTGCTCCAATGGAGCCTCGCTGCGGGAGAGGAAGAGAGAGACAGAGAGGAAGGAGAGGGGGAGGGGTGGAGAAGCAGATGGGTGCTTCTCCTGTGTGCCCTGGCCGGGAATTGAACCCGGGACCCCTTGCACACCAGGCCGACGCTCTACCACTGAGCCAACTGGCCAGGGCCTCAGCATCCAGTTTTAAAGATTAAAAAGTTTTTTGCCAGTCTGATTTCTGTTTATTTGTAAGACTTTTTGTTTTGATTTGATTACTGGTTCTTATCTTCTCTTTGGAAACTTTGCAGTTTTTCTCTTATTGCTGGAGTTTTGATATTTCACCAGAATATGTTTAAAATATTGTCTTACAATATTCACTATTCCTGCTTTGTACTTGATAGGCTCATTTATTCCCCAAACTACAGTCTTTTATTCAGCTAAGAGAACATTATGTTTCATTATTTTCTCTCTTCTGTTTTTTTCTTTCTGGGTCCAAATTTTGCCAAGCATTATGTCAGCATTGTGGTTTTGAGCAAGTTAACCTCTAACATCTTTGATCCTCAGCTGCATTATTATAAAGTGGAAATGATAATCCCCAGGAGGCCAGTGCCCAATACGGTAATTATTCTCTCTCCTTCAGATGTCTTGCTCCTCGAAGCTTATCGTTTTGATCAAGACACTTGAATCTAAATATAGACTTCTGGCTCTTAAAGTGATGTCTGGGCTGTTTTTAGTATGAAGGTTATTGGACATGCCTCTCGTCGTCTTCAAGGTAGCACCTGCTCATTCTGAGGACTTCTCTGGATACTGTAGCCTGTGTTACATGGCTAATTCAGAGGTCAGCATAAGAGGAGTCAAAGCATATGTGGAAAGGGGAGATAGAATGTTAAAGGTCAGAATGACACAGAACAGTTTGTTATAAGGTAGAAGTCTAGGAAAGAAAACAGTGGGACCTACAATAATGAGGGCATGCATCCAGATCACACCACATAGTAATGTTTTCCAAGAAGAAAGTAATTTGAAGGATTTTTGTTTAATGAAGCTGCTCGTGACTAAAATTGTGCTTTGTCAGCTATTTTGATGAGTGTCTGTATGATCACTTATTTTTTTATGAATAATTATAAGCACTTGCTAATGACACGGTTACTGTTTCAGTCCCATTCTTTTCAATAGTTTATATGAAGAAAAATGGAAGTCAAATGTAATACTGCTGGTGACTGAAATATTGTATGCATTTTAATGAAATTTCTTATGCCATCTAACTTGTTTGCTTGTGAAAAAATAAACCAACTTGTTACTTGGGATTGATGGTAACAAATCTGCTGAGAATTGAGGTTTATTTTAAAATGCATTCTGTCATCTACTTCTTTTCTACTGATGAAGCTGAAGACACCAGCAGATGTTAGTCTTTAAATCACAGCATTCCCCATAGAGAAGTGTACAGCTTTTGTAAAGGTACTAGCAATTTCTTGATGGATATGAAGAACAGTAGGGCAAAGCATTCCATGGGAGTTCATGTGTAATTTATAGTATCTGGAAGAAGGGCAGCCAAAATTTTGTATCTTTAGTCAGTAGGGTGACATTGATTTATGGCAAGTCAATGTATTCCTATATATTTTTGCAACATTGATGATATTTAAGAGAAAAGTAATTACATTTTCTTAAAAGGACTTTTAAATTATGGGAACTTACTCCTAGTCATCTGTCTTAGAAATACACATACATGTTAGTTTCTTTGAAGACATGAATTTTTTAGAAAAATTTCTATTTTTTTTTCTTTTATAAATAGAAAATGACTTAAAGACCATTTTGTAAAAATAATTCATTTTGTAGATAGGATTGATGCTCTGAGAGTTGGTAGAGGACTTAAGATCAAAACTTAAGTCTTCCAACTTGTACAATAACATATTCATAGTTTCCTGGGGATTAGGACGTGGATAGTATGAGAGCCATTATTCAGTCTGCCACAGAGAACAAAGCATGGTTGGATAAATAAGCTCTAGAGAAACACAGGCAAAATATTCTGATTTACTTGGAAATATATTTCGTTTGGTAGTGGAAATATATTTATGGCTGATTTTCCCATTTCCTCATAAAATGGAGTATGTTTCATTTGCTTGGAGGGAGAGGCACGGATAGGAGAGCCATAGGTAGGAGTACCACCCTACTGAGCACTCCTGCCTTTAGGTAATAGGTAGTAAGAGCGTGCTGGGAATCTAGTGGGCTCAGTGATATCAATGCACCATGTTTATTACTTTCCTGTAGCTGGAGGTTTTGATGGCATTTTCAATGATCATTAGACCAGAGATGTTTAGAAAGGATTCCTAGGTACTAGGTGTCATGAGATGACTTCATAGACAATTCAAATATCTGCTTATTGTATAAGTAATGTGAGCTTCCTAAATAGAATATATTTTAAGAAATAGATAATGAATCATAGAATTATTAAATGCCAATAGCAGAGATAATTATTCAGAGATAAAGCATATTATAAGAATTCTTAAGGAGCCATTGTGAATATTTGAGTAGGCAGAGCTCTTGACATTCTACTTTCTTTTATGCTAGTTAGTCTGCAGAGTATAGAAATAGGAAAGTAGTAGCTATGTCAAAGGTGTGGCTTCTCAAGATTTTATTTTTTAAATTTTATTAAGTGAGTGGTAGGGAGGCAGAGACCTACTCCCTCAAGCACCCTGATGGGGAACCATCCAGCAAGCCCCCTGTGGGGTGATGCTCTTCCCATCTAGGGCCACTGTTCCATTGTTTGGCAACCAAGCCATTTTTAGTACCTGAGGTGAGGCAATGGAGCCATCCTTAGTGCCTGGGGCCAACGTGCTCAAACTGTTTGAGTCATGGTGGTGAGAGGGGAAAAGAGAGAGAAGAGAGAGAGAAGGGGGAGGGGTGGAAAAGCATATGGTCACTACTCCTATGTGCCCTGACCAGGAATCGAACCTGGGACTTCCACACGTGAGGCCAGTGCTCTACTGCTGAGCCAACCAGCCAGGGCTAAGACTTTTATAGCTGTTGCCAAATGTAATTTCAAAGTCTATTGCCATTTATTCCATTTTCATCAGTATCTGAGGGTATCACTGTCTTACTAATACTTGGTCAACATTTGACAATTTTTGTCTACTAAACTTTTCTCTAGTAGTGAAAATGCTACATTTCTTTTGTTGAAATGTACATTTCAATGTACATTTCTTTTATTACTAGTGAGATTGACTATCGTTTCCAGTTTCTATATTCAGTGATATAATATGTTTATGTGTGTGTGTTCATATCTGCCTATTCAATTTTTTATTAATTTTTGGGAGCTCTTTATGTATTCCGGATATTAGCCTTTTCTTAAATATGTTGTATATGTTTTCTTTCAATCTGTGCCTTATAGTTGAATTTTATTTATGAGTCTTTTGTACTATAAACATTACAATATTTATGAGTTAAATATGTTGATTTTTTAAGTGGATTCTAGGTCTGATTTAGAAAGGCTTTTTCCACCAGAAGATCATTTTTAACTATTGTTTTGGTTATTTCTTTTAATCTGTTTATAAAGTAATTATTTAAAAAATTCTGTTTAGTTTTCTAATATTGGAGTCCTTTTTAGTGTATCATGTTGGGTTATGTTAAAAACAAGATTCCATTATGTGAACTTGAAGATCTAGTTAGCTTTACTAAGTGATCATAAATTGGGCCGCATCTCATCTAGCATCTAGGAGGATGCTCCAGGGGGTTATACAAAATGGAAAATTGTTATAGGAAGAAGGGTGTGACAGGGAATTATTTGTAAACAAAAAGGAAAGGATTATTTTTTTGGCCATAACATCTTTTTGGGGGTCAGGGAGAGAAGGGCCAGGATTTTATCACATAGATTGCTTCTTCTTTCTCTTGGGGGCAATGGAAAAGGATTATCTCATTGGTGTTGACCAGAAAATTCGATACTGGATAGTTAAGATTACATTTCTGGGGAAGGTTAGAACTGCAGTAAAGTTAGGTATTAAGTCTAGGTTTGATATCATGGGGTTTAGCACAACTGATGCCATTTTGTGCCTTTGGTTTTTTCTTTAACAGTAAAGAATCTACATCTTTTGTTTACTCGTGTGGATATAGTTAGCCTTATCTGGGTGTCTCATCTTTTCTTCATTTGTTTAAACTGTTGTATATACACAATGGATTTCTCAGTACTTTTTAGAATTTGATTGACTACAGTTTTATAGTATATCAGCTATGAAAAACCCTCTATTTTCCTAACTTTCTTGGTTATAATGGTATATTTTCTTTACACTGAAATAGTTTGAATAGCATAGAAATTATTTGTTCCCTAAAAGTTATATAAAATGTTTCTGCTAAGAAACTGTTTGAGATGGATTCACTTCTTTTTGGAGTAGCTCTTTAACAACTTTTTTTTTCTATGAGAGTTGATGTTCTTGTATTTTTTGTTTTCTGGAATCAATTTATGTAAATTATATTATCCTAGAGAGTTACTCATCTAGATTTTATTTGCATAAAATTGAAGAAAGTAGTTTCTTTTCTTTTCTTTTTTTAATTGATTTTAATTTATTGTGTTTGCATAGATGCTAGTGTTGCCCCAGATACATCCCTCCTCCCCTGTATTGCCCTCAACATCTCCTTTGCCCCCCTCCCCATAGCGCCCTCCCCACTTCCCTTCAGGTTTATTTCATTCTATCATTCTCTTTCCCTCTGTCCTCTTTTCCTCTGGTCCCTTTGATCTCTACTCTGTTTCAATTCCATTCCTTAGTTCACATTGTTCATTGGATTTCTCAAATCAGTGAGGTCATATGATATTTTTCTTTTTCTGCCTACCTTATTTCACTTAACATAATAGTTTCCAGGTCCATCCACATTGTCACAAAAGGTAAGATTTCCTTCTCTTTCATGGCCCCATAGCATTCCATTGTATGTATGTACCATTGCTTTTTAATCCACTTGTCCACTGATGGACAATTGGGCTGTTTCCAGATCTTCGCTATTGTGAACAATGCTGCCATAAACATGGGTGTACATTAATCCTTTTGAAACAGTGCTATAGTGTTCTTGGGATATATTCCTAAAAGTGGGATGGCTGGGTCAAAAGGCAGTTCGATTTTTAATTTTTTGAGGACTCTCCAAACTGTTTTCCACAGTGACTGCACCAGTCTGCATTCCCACCAGCAGTGCAGGAGGGTTCCCTTTTCTCCACATTCTCGCCAGCACTTATTCTGTGTTGTTTTGTTGATGTGTGCCAGTCTGACTGGTGTGAGGTGATATCTCATTGTGGTTTTAATTTGCATTTCTCTAATGATTAGTGATGTTGAGCATTTTTTCATATGCCTATTGGCCATCTGTATGTTCTCTTTGGAGAAGTGTCTATTCATTTCTTTTGCCCTTTCTTTGATTGGATTGTTTATCTTATGGTGTTGAGTTTTACAAGTTCTTTATATATTTGGTTATTAACCCCTTATCAGATGTATTGTTGAATATATTCTCCCATTGTGTAGTTTGTCTTTTTATTCTGTTCTTATTGTCTTTAGCTGTGCAAAATCTTTTTAGTTTGATGAAGTCCTGTTTGTTTATCCTGTCCTTTATTTCCCTTGTGCGTGGAGATAAATCAGCAAATATACTATATTTCTGCGAGGGATGTCGGAGAGCTTACTGCCTATGTTTTCTTCTAAGATGCTTATGGTTTCATGACTTTACATTTAAGTCTTTTATTCATTTTGAGTTTATTTTTGTGAACGGTGTAAGTTGGTGGTATAGTTTCATTTTTTGGCAGGTAACTGTCCAATTTTCCCAACACCATTTGTTAAAGAGGCTGTCTTTACTCCATTGTATGCTTTTACCTCCTTTGTCAAATATAAGTTGTCCATAAAGGTGTGGGTTTATTTCTGGGTTCTCTGTTCTGTTCCATTGATCTATATGCCTGTTCTTATGCCAGTACCAGGCTGTTTTGAGTACAATGGCCTTGTAGTATAACTTGATATCAGGAAGTTTGATGCCTCTCACTTTGTTCTTCCTTTGCAAGATTGTTGAGGCTATTTGTGTTCTTTTTTGGTTCCATATAAGTTTTTGGAATATGTGTTCTGTATCTTTGAAGTATGTCATTGGTATTTTAATAGTAATTGAACTGAATTTATAAATTGCTTTGGGTAATATAGACATTTAATAATGTTTATTCTTCCTAACCATGGACACAGTATATGCTTCCACTTGTTTTTATCTTCCTTGATTTCTTTTATCAATGCTTTATAATTTTCTGAGTACAAGTCTTTAATATCCTTGGTTAAATTTACTCCTAGGTACTTTATTTTTTTATTGCAATAATGAAGGGGATTGTTTTCTTAATTTCTTGTTCTGATAGTTCATTGTTGGTGTATAAAAATGCCTTTGATTTCTAAGTATTTATTTTATATCCTGACACCATGCTGAATTCATTTATCAGGTCCAGTAGTTTTTTGACTGAGACTTTAGGGTTTTCTATATACAATATCGTATCATCTACAAGTAATGATAATTTTACTTCTTCTTTTCCAATTTGGATGCCTTTTATTTCTTCTTCTTTTCTGATTTCTGTGGCTAGGACTTCCAGAACTATGTTGAATAAGAGTGGTGAAAGGAGGCACCCCTGCCTTGTTCCTGATCTTAAGGGGATTGCTCTTAATTTTTGCCCATTGAGTATGATGTTGGCTGTGGGTTTGTCATGGATGGCCTTTATCATGTTGAGGTATGTTCCGTGTATTCCCACTTTGCTGAGAGTTTTGATCATGAATGGGTGTTGGATTTTATCAAATGTTCTTTCTGCATCTATTGAAATTATCATGTGGTTTTTATCCTTCCTTTTGTTTATGTGATGAATCACGTTGATTGATTTGCGAATATTGTACCAGCCTTGCCTCCCCAGAATAAATCCCACTTGATCACGGTGTATGATTTTTTTTCATATATTGCTGAATCCGGTTTGCTAATATTTTGTTGAGGATTTTAGCATCTAAATTCATCAGGGATATTGGCTTATAATTTTCTTTTTTTCTGTTGTTTTTGCCTGGTTTTGGAATCAGAATAATGCTTGCCTCATAAAAGGAGCTTGGAAGTCTTCTTTCCTCTTGTATTTTTTAAAATAGCTTGAGAAGGATAGGAGGTAGTTCTTCTTTGAATATTTGATAGAAATCACTTGTGAAGCCATCTAGCTCCGGGCTTTTGTTTGCTGGGAGTTTTTTGATAACTGTTTCGATCTCATTTGTTGTTATTGGTCTGTTTAGGTTTTCTGATTCTTCCTGATTGATTTTTAAAAGATTATGTGTTTCAAGAAATTTGTCTATTTTATCTAGGTTGTCTAATTTTTTGGCATACTGTTCTTCATAGTGTTTTCTTACAATCCCTTGTATTTCTGTTGTGTCAGTTGTTATTACTCCACTCTCATTTCTAATTTTATTTATTTGAATCCTCTCTCTTTTTTTTTTGGTGAGTCTGTCTAAAGGTTCATCGATCTTCTTTACCTTGTCAAAGAACCAGCTCCTGGTTTTATTGATCCTCTGTATTGATCCTCTGTATCTTGAGCCTCTATGTCATTTATTTCCACTCTGATCTTTATTATTTCCTTCCTGCTACTAACTCTGGGCTTTACTTGCTGTTCTTTTTCTAGTTCTTTTAGATGCAGGATTAAGTTGTTTATTTGAGCATTTTCTAGCTTCTTAAGGTATGCCTGTAATGCTATGAACTTCCTTCTCAGTACTGCTTTTGCTATGTCCCATAAACTTTGAGTTGATGTATGCTCGTTATCATTCATTTCTAGGAATTTTTTAATTTCTTCTTTGATCTCATTGTTAACCCATTTGTTATTTAATAACATGCTATTTAGTTTCCAAGTGTTTGAGTGTTTTTCAGTTTTTCTGTTGTGGTTGATTTCTAGTTTCATGCCATTTTGATCAGAGAAAATGCTTGATATGATTTCAATCTTTTTAAATTTGTTGAGACTACTTTCATGCCCTAACATGTGGTCTATCCTAGAGAATGTACCATGAGAATTTGAAAAGAATGTATATTCTGCTTCTTTAGGGTGAAAGGTTCTGAAGATATCTATTAAACCCAGTTGATTGAGTGTGTCCTTTAAGTTTGCTATTTTTTTGTTAATTTTCTTTCTTGAGGATCTATCTAGTGATGTTAGTGGGGTATTGAAATCCCCTACTATTATAGTATTGCTGTTGATCTCGCTCTTTATATTCATCAAAGTCTGCTTTATATATTTAGGTGCTCCTATATTAGGTGCATAGATATTTATAATGGCTATATCTTCCTATTGGATTGTTCCCTTTATTGTTATGTAGTGACCTTCTTTATTCCATATTATAGTCTTTGTTTTAAAGTCCATTTTGGCTGATATAAGTATTGCTACTCAGATTTTTTTTCATTTCCATTTGCATGAAATATTTTTTCCCATTCTTTTACCTTCAGTCTATGTGCATCTTTTGTTTTGAGGTGTGTCTTCTGTAGACAGCATATGTATGGGTCCTGTTTTCTTATCCATGCAGCTACCCTATGTTTTTTGATTGGATCATTTAATCCATTTACATTTAAGGTTATTATTGATATGGAGTTGTTTATTGCCATTTTGTTCTTTAAAGCTGTATTCCTCTTTTGCTATATTCTTTTCCCCCTTTGATCTGTTTACAACTGGCCCCTTAACATTTCTTGCAGTATTGGTTTGGTTGTAATGAATTCCTTGAGTTTTTTTTTTTTTTTGTCTGGGAAGCTTTTCATTTATCCTTTAATTTTAAATGATAGCTTTGCTGGATAAAGTAGTCTTGTTTGTAGGCTCTTGTTTTGCATTATTTTAACTATTTCTTGCCATTCCCTTCTGGCCTCAAGTGTTTCTGTTGAGAAGTTAGATGTCATCTTCATGGGGGCTCTTTTGTAGGTGATAGCCTTTTTTTCTCTAGCAGCTTTTAATATTTTCTCTTTATCTCTTAGCTTTGGTATTTTAATTATGGTGTGTCTTGGTGTATATTTCTTTGAGTTTCTCGTTAATGAAATTCTTTTTGCTTCTTGAACTTGTGTGACTTTTTTCTGCATCAACTTAGGGAAGTTTTCTGCTATAATTTTATTGAACAAAGTCTCTATCCCTTGTTCTTTCTCTTCTTGTTCAGGAGCCTCTATGATTCAGATGTTATCTCTCTTCATGTTGTCACAGAGCTCTCTTAGAGTTTCCTCAGACTTTTTATTTTATTTTATTTTATTTTATTTTATTTTTCCATTTTTCTGAAGCTGGAAACGGGGAGAGACAGTCAGACAGACTCCCGCATGCGCCCGACCGGGATCCACCCGGCACGCCCACCATGGGGCGACGCTCTGCCCACCAGGGGGCGATAATCTGCCCATCCTGGGCGTCGCCATGTTGCGACCAGAGCCACTCTAGCGCCTGAGGCAGAGGCCACAGAGCCATCCCCAGCGCCCGGGCCATCTTTGCTCCAATGGAGCCTTGGCTGCGGGAGGGGAAGAGAGAGACAGAGAGGAAAGCGCAGCGGAGGGGTGGAGAAGCAAATGGGCTCTTCTCCTGTGTGCCCTGGCCGGGAATCGAACCCGGGTCCTCCTCACGCTAAGCCGACGCTCTACCGCTGAGCCAACCGGCCAGGGCTCCTCAGACTTTTTGAGTCTCTTTTCTTTTTGCTGCTCTGCTTCTTTGCCTTTGTTTATCTTGTCCTCTAACTCGCTGATTCGATCCTCAGCTTTATCCATCCTGCTTTTAATTGCTTCCATTCTGGTCTTCATTTCTGATATTGTACTTGTCATTTCTGACTGATTCTTTTTTGTTATTTTAATTTCCTTTTTTATACTTGCTATCTCTTTATTTAGGTGTTCATTATGTCTATCTATTGTTGTTCTAGGATTTTTGAGCATCCTAACAATCATTATTTTAAACTCTGCATCTGGTAATTGAGTTATATCTGACTGGTTCAAGTCCTTTTCTGGGGATTTCTCTTGATTCATTTGGATTTTATTTCTCTGCCTTCCCATTCTGTCTGTGTATAAGAAGTGTGTGGCCACTGTAGTCCAATGTGTGTGGCCTCTGTGTTCCCTAGGTGTGTTCTGTCTGCAGGCCAGCCACCACCTCTGCCACTGTCTTGGGTGTTCGGGTATGGGCATTGTTTGCAATGGCCTGCTGAGGCAGTCTCTGAAGTTTCCACCTCTCCTTCACGGGAGGGTCTGTGCTTACATGACTGGTCAACAATCCTCAGCCAGCCTCAGCCTTTGCCCCGCCCCTGTGGGTGGGGCTGCACATCTGTGTTCTACTGAGGGTCTCCTCTTGTTTCCCTGTTTTTGTCCCACCCCTGTAGGCTGAGCCTCACTCCCATGCTGGCCGCAAGCCTGGCCCCATGTGCCTGGCAGGGCTGCCCATTGTGTTCAGCCTGGGGTCTCTGCAGTTTCCAGCTTTTGCATTTCCCCTGTGGGTGGGATTGCAGCAAGGACTGCTCTTGCTCACCCATCCCATAGCCAGGTAAGACTGCTTTTGTGCACCAAGAATGTAGTTTCATAATAGTCTTTTACTTCTTCATTTCTCTGATGTTATTTCTAATTTTGTATATTTTTTACATTTTACTTTTTCTTCCTATATTTGTTACACTAGATATTTAGCTACTTAATTTAATTTGATGATATTTTCTGATTTTTGGATATTAGTGAAGTTATTTTCATTCTTTTATTAGTAGGTGTATTTAAGGATATGAATTAAAGTATGATGGGATTTTATCTGTAACCTAAAATTTGACCAAGATTTTTTAAAGTTTTTTTTTTATTAATTTTGGGGGGTAGAGAAAGAAAGAGGGAGAGAAAAATATAGAGAGAAGGGAGAGAAGCAGGAAGCATCAACTTCCATATGTGCCTTAACCAGGCAAGCCCAGGGTTTTTAGTCAGCCACTTCAATGTTCCAGGTTGACACTTTATCCACTGTGTCACCACAGGTCAGGCAGTTTTTTTTTAATTGAATTTATTGATTGAGGTAACATGGTTAATAAAATTATATAGGTTTCAGGTATTAAGTTCCTTTTTTTTTTTTTACAGGGACAGAGTCAGAGAGAGGAATAGACAGGGACAGACAGACAGGAACGAAGAGAGATGAGAAGCATCAATCATCAGGTTTTCATTGCGACACCTTAGTTGTTCATTGATTGCTTTCTCATATGTGCCTTGACTGCGGGCCTTCAGCAGACAGAGTAACCCCTTGCTCGAGCCAGCAACCTTGGGTCCAAGCTGATGAGCTTTTGCTCAAACCAGATGAACCCGCACTCAAGCTGGTGACTTCGGAGTCTCAAACCTGGATCCTCTGCATCCCAGTCCGATGCTCTATCCACTGCGCCACCGCCTGGTCAGGCTAGGTATTCAGTTCTATAAGACATCATCTGTATACCTTGTGTGTGTTCACTACCCCAAATTGAGTCTCCTTCCCTCACCATTTGTCCCCCCTTTACCCTCTTGTACTTCTCCCACCCCCCTCTCTACTTCCCCCATGCCCCTCTCCCTCTTACAATCACAATGTTGTCTGTGTCTATGACTTTTTTCTTCACCTTTTTAAACCACTGTCTTAAAGAAAATAATATTTTATGCTTTAATCTTAGAGTCAATATGTAACAGTTAAATCTATTTTAGTAATTATATCAGCCCATTTATATTTTTCACATTTACAGCTACTTTTTTGTTGCTTCATAGTTTGAGAGGGTTAGATTATAGTTTTTAGATAATATGTTTCTATCTCATTCTTCTCATATTCCCTATAAGATATGTTTTATAAATGTGTACCTTATGGTACTTGATATTCATAATCAATATTTTTTACTAATCATACCATTTGACATTACAAAGTTCTTTTCATTAGTTGTTTAATGCTTTTGTGTTTGTGTTCAGTCCTGTAAGATATTGATCACTGCATTATTCCTTCTCATTTTCTTTTCATCCTCCATTCCCCCTTCTGTCCTTCCTATTTTACCTTACCCTCATTCCTTTGTTTTCCAACTTTCTTTTTACATGAGAGTGAGAGAGAGACAGAAAGGGAGGAAGATGAGAAGCGTCATCTTGTAGTTGTGTCACTTTAGTTGTTCATTGATTGCTTTCTCCCACATGCCTTGACTAGGGTAGGGGTGGGTGGGTGGGGGGGCTCAAGCTGAGCCAGTGATCCCTTGCTCAAGCCAGCGACCTTTCGGCTCAAGCTAGCGACCATGGGATCATGTTGCTGGCAAGACTGCACTCAAGCCAGATGAGCCCGTGCTCAAGCCTGAGACCTTAGGGTTCCAAACCTGGGACCTCATTGTCCCAGGTCAACACTCTATCCACTATGCCACTACCAGTCAGGTTGTTTTCTAGCTTTTTGAATCACTTGGTTATAGGGATCTCTTTCCCACAGAATACAGTGGAATCTGCTTTATGATTCAAATGGAAAGTTTGTTTCTTTTCAGAAGGTGAGTTCAGCTCTGACAGTCACTGAGATAAATATTATTTTACAGTATGTATGTTTTTTATTTTTGGGTTTTGGAAAAAGGTCACAGTTTGTTCTGCTTTCTTAGCTTTGTGTTCTTTTAATTAGAAAGGTTTATACAGTATTTCTGTTGTCATTTTGACTATTACTATGAAAACCCTTAATCCACTCATTTTTAAACATTATTTATTAATCCCCTCTGAGGGGTAATAATAAAATTAATATTTTTCCTCTTCCTCCCCCATTCTGCCAGTGAATTTTAGTATTATGTAATAGTTTCATTAAATTCCACTGTGATTTATCAATTTGAAATGCTGTCTTTTGATCTCAGTAATATTCCATGTTCCTCTTCTTTCAGCTTTTCTCTCTTTTTTGGTTTGTTCTATCATTTCTGTATTGTTAAGGCTTATATTGCTGATACTTTATTATAACATAATAAGGATTTATTTCCATAAATCCTTGTTTTGTTTTGTTGTTTTTACACTATTTTGGCTGACTATAGTTTAATCATTTAGTAAATTCCTGAAAAAGGTCCCATGGGAACAAGATTTTGTGTTTATTATATGTTCAAAACTTTTGAACATTTTTGCCTTTACAATTAATGGGTTTGGCTGGATTTAAAATTCTCATGTAACTTTTTTTCTCCCAAGGATTTCCTGGGCATTAGTCCATCCAGTGGAGTACCTAACCGGGTCTACTGAAACCTGTTGTGCAATGTTCCTGTGAAGTACTACAACAGAGACTGATCCCCCTCCCCCTGTCACTACACAGTATTAATAAGATGCTAGAGCTTTTTTTTCTTTTGCTAGATCTCCAAAGGAGTTTTTAAATTTGAAGTCCAGTAACTTTACAAGGTGTCTTACTGTTGACTATTTAAATGAGTTTTTCTAAGGAACTGGGTGCCCTTTTTATAAGTGTTTTATTACAATAAGTTTTCTTACCTTTTATCTTTATATATTTCTTCTTTTCCATTGTTTTGGTTTTCTTCTGTGGGGATTCCAGTTATATGATTTATATAGATATCCCTTACTGTCTTTAGATCTCTGTTTCTGATACTTAAATTTATAGCAATTTTTCTTTTCCTCTTTGGTGTTATTCTTGTATCTGTCTTCGATTTACCGTAACTCGGATTTCACTCTAGAGTTCAATACATAGCAAGTAAATCTCTTGAGTTCTGCTATCTGATATTTCATCTCCATTATTATTTTGGTATTTCTTATTCTTTTAATTTTCTGCTTTGTGTGTGAACAGATATGATTTTTAATTTATTTTTTATTTTTTTTTACAGAGACAGAGTGAGAGTCAGAGAGAGGGATAGATAGGGACAGACAGACAGGAACGGAGAGAGATGAGAAGCATCAATCATTAGTTTTTCATTGTGACACCTTAGTTGTTCATTGATTGCTTTCTCATATGTGCCTTGACTGTGGGCTTTCAGCAGACTGAGTAACCCCTTGCTCAAGCCAGCGACCTTGGGTCCAAGCTGGTGAGCTTTAGCTCAAACTGGATGAGCCCGTGCTCAAGCTGGAGACCTTGGGGTCTCGAACCTGGGTCCTCTGCATCCCAGTTCGACACTCTATCCACTGCACCACCGCCTGGTCAAGCAACAGATAAGATTTTACTTACTACTTTTATTGTTGGTTTAATATATGATCTTAACTTTTATCTGATCTTTGGCAGTACTTTTCTTGCAAGTACCCCTCATCAGCCCTTTGTTTTTCCTGTGCCTTTCCTTCCTTCTTTCAATTCATACTGTGTTTGCACAGATTCGATCCATGATGGTTCTGTTTTACTATTCATCTTTAGAAGGGGGTGGATTTTTCTTGGAACATAGTTTTGGTAGGTTCATGAGAAAGACAGTCATGGTCCAAGTACTAAGTAAAAAGAATTTTTCTCTTTTGTGTATGATTTTTTTTTTTTTTGTATTTTTCTGAAGTTGGAAATGCGGAGGCAGTCAGACAGACTTCTGCATGCGCTCGACCGGGATCTACCCGGCTTGCCCACCAGGGGGCGATACTCTGCCCATGTGGGGCATTGTTCTGTTGCAACCAGGGTCATTCTAGCACCTGAGGCAGAGGCCATGGAGCCATCTCAGTGCCTGGGCCAACTTTGCTCCAATGGAGCCTTGGCTGCGGGAGGGGAAGAGAGAGAGAGAGAGGAAGGAGAGAGGGGCAGGTGGAGAAGCAGATGGGCACTTTTCCTGTGTGCCCTGGCCAGGAATCAAACCCGGGACTCCTGCACGCCAGGCCTACGCTCTACCACTGAGCCAACTGGCCAGGGCCTGTGTATGAATTTTTTAAGTGTTTATTTCTTCTAAGTTAATAGAAATGAGAAGATATGAAAGTTTTTTGGGTTTTTTTTTGTATTTTTCTGAAGCTGGAAATGGGGAGAGACAGTCAGACAGACTCCCGCATGCGCCTGACCGGGATCCACCTGGCACGCCCACCAGGGGCGACGCTCTGCCCACCAGGGGGCAATGCTCTGCCCCTCCGAGGCGTCGCTCTGCCGCGACCAGAGCCCCTCTAGTGCCTGGGGCAGAGGCCAAGGAGCCATCCCCAGCGCCTGGGCCATCTTTGCTCCAATGGAGCCTTTGGCTGTGGGAGGGGAAGAGAGAGACAGAGAGGAAGGAGGGGGAGGGGTGGAGAAGCAAATGGGCACTTCTCCTATGTGCCCTGGCCGGGAATCGAACCCAGGTCCCCCGCACGCCAGGCTGACGCTCTACTGCTGAGCCAACCGGCCAGGGCCTGAAGGTTTTTTATTATAATGACTTCCTATTGCTACAGAGGTATGGTGTTCCCTGCAAAAATGGATTTCTGTTTTCCTGTGGTTCCTATTATTTTTTGTGTCTGTGTCTCTATGTGGGATATTGATGAAATATTAGAAAATATTCTGATACCAGTCTGATTTGCATACCTTGCAGGTAAACATTAATTTTTCCTCTAAGAAATTACTAAGAATTTTATTTTTTCTCTCTGAAGTTTTCATATTTCCCACTATTTTTTCATTCAAATTACTTAATCATCTGTGAGACTTTTTAATTTAAAGACTTGTAACTTTAACTTTTTTTTTTTTTTACTTTTCCAAATGAGAGGAGGAGAGATAGAGAGACAGACTCCTGCATATGCCCCAACTGGGATCCATCTGGCAACCGTTTCTGGGACCATGCTTGCAACAGTGCTATTTTTAGTGCCTGTGGCGAAGGCTTCACAGAGCCATCCTCATCACTTAGGGATGATGTGCTTGAACCAATTAAGCCATGGCTGTGGGAGGGGAACAGAGAGAGAGAAAGAGAAAGAGAGCAGATGGTTGCTTCTCCTGTGTGCCCAGGAATCGAACCTGGGACTTCCACATGCTGGGTGATGCTGTACTGCTGAGCCCACCAGCCAGGGCCAGTTTTATTTTTTCAAAGGCAGATACCTTTTTGGTATCATAGAATCACAAAATGCCACATTTTGATCTTTGTTTTTTTCACAAAAATACTTATAAACTTCAATTTTCTAGTGTTCCAGGGAGATGACAAACCACAGGTCAGCAGTTAATTCTGTCAAATGTTTTTTAAGCCCTTATAGAGTAGGTATGCTGTGTAATAAATACAGACATAACTATGGACATTGTTTTTACTTCAAGGGTCAATTTAGTGTTTAAAAAGCTCCATAATGTGGTATGAAAAAGCATCTTTGATTTCCACATACCAATATTCAAACCTTGAAGTCAGCTCTGAGAACCTCATTTTATATCAGCATCAATTATCAAATTCTGCATATTCTTTTTCCTTTATTACATTTCAAAGAAAATGCCATTTCTTTCAGGAAGACTGCCATGATCTGACCTCTGATATATAGTTTTTCATACCTTGGTGCGACTCTGGTATTTGGCAGTTAATTATATACTATTAAATTTACTTGGCCTACTACTGAGTGTTGTTTTTTTTTTTAATTTGTAAACAAATGTCTTTATTCCACTATGAGGCAGTGACCATACCTTATTCACCAATATGTTTTTACTGCCTAACTAAATGCCTGCCAGATCATGGATACTATGCTTCAGTGATTTATGAGATAAATTCCTTTAAACATGATGGGACCCCATTTTTTGAGACCAGAGATCACATTTTTTTTTTTTTTGTATTTTTCTGAAGCTGGAAACTGGGAGGCAGTCAGACTCCCTCATGCGCCTGACTGGGATCCACCCAGCACGCCCACCAGGGGGCAATGCTCTGCCCATCCGGGGTGTCGCTTTGTTGTGACCAGAGCCATTCTAGTGCCTGAGGCAGAGGCCATGGAGCCATCCTCAGCGCCCGAGCAAACTTTGCTCCAGTGGAGCCTGGGCTGCAGGAGGGGAAGAGAGAGACAGAGAGGAAGGAGAGGGGGAGGGATGGAGAAGCAGATGGGCGCTTCTCCTGTGTGCCCTGGCCGGGAATCATACACATTTCTTTATAATATTTAAAGACTAAATTGAGAAAAGAAAGAAAAAGCCAAATATAAGTAATAATCTTGAAAATATGTAGTTATTTTGGGCTTTGTTATTGTTGGCCTGCTCAAAAGATTAAACCAGAATCTTTTATTTCACAAATGGTAACTCCCCTCCCGGTATTAGTGTATTTTTGTTGGTAGTTTTATTTTTAAAGACCATGAAAAATGTAACTGGATGAGGATCAAATGAATATTCCCAAACTAGATTTTTTTGCCTTTATTTCACATTAAAACATTTTTTTCGGCCCTGGCCGGTTGGCTCAGCGGTAGAGCGTCGGCCTGGCGTGCGGGGGACCTGGGTTCGATTCCCGGCCAGGGCACATAGGAGAAGCGCCCATTTGCTTCTCCACCCCCACCCCCTCCTTCCTCTCTGTCTCTCTCTTCCCCTCCCGCAGCCAAGGCTCCATTGGAGCAAAGATGGCCCGGGAGCTGGGGATGGCTCCTTGGCCTCTGCCCCAGGCACTAGAGTGGCTCTGGTTGTGGCAGAGCTATGCTCGGAGGGGCAGAGCATCGCCTCCTGGTGAGCAGAGCGTCACCCCTGGTGAGCGTGCCGGGTGGATCCCGGTTGGGCGCATGCGAGAGTCTATCTGACTGTCTCTCCCCGTTTCCAGCTTCAGAAAAAAACAAACAAACAAACAACCATTTTTTTCAATTATAGTTTCCATTTGATATTATTTTGTATTAGTTTCAACATAGTGCACAGCACAGTGGTTAGACAATCATATACTTTACAAAGTATTCTTCCCGATATTTCTATTACCAACCTGGCACCATGCATAGTTATTACAATATTATTGACTATGTTTCCTATACTATACTTTATATACCGATAACTATTTTGTATTACCAATGTTTGCTTAATCCCTTCACCTTTTTAACCCAGTCCCTCAACGTCCTCCCATCTGGTAACCATCAGTTTGTTCTCTTTATCTATGAGTCTGTTCCTCTTATTTTTTGTTTATGTTATTTTTTAGATTCTACATATAAGTGAAATCATATGATAATTGTCTTTCTTTGACAGATTTATTTCACTTAGCATAATGCCCTCTAGGTCCATACACACTGTCACAAAGAGTAAGATTTCATTCTTTATTATGGTGGAGTAATATTTCCATATATATATATATATATATATATATATATATATATAT
The DNA here is from genome assembly GCF_036850765.1 of Saccopteryx bilineata. Classification (NCBI taxonomy): domain Eukaryota; kingdom Metazoa; phylum Chordata; class Mammalia; order Chiroptera; family Emballonuridae; genus Saccopteryx; species Saccopteryx bilineata. Next base: position 72,380,667 of record NC_089494.1, read on the forward strand.
GTGTGTGTGTGTGTGTGTGTGTGTGTATACACACACACACACACACACACCACAGCTTTTTTATCCACTCATCTATTGATGGGTGCTTGGGTTGCTTCCATACCTTTGGCTAGTGTAAATAATACTGCAGTGAACACGGTTGCTATATTCTTTCAAATTAGTATTTTGGGTTTTTTCAGATAAATCCCCAGAGGTAGAATTGCTGGGTCATAAGTCGTTTCTATTTTAAATTTTTTGTGGAACCTACATACTGCTTTCCATATTGATTGCACTAATCTCCGTTCTCACCAGCAGTGCACAGGGGTTCCTTTTCTCCATATCTTTGCCAATGTTTGTTGTTTGTTGATTTATTAATAGCCATTCCGACAGGTGTGAAGTGATATCTCACTGTGATTTTAATTTGTGTTTCTATGATGATTAGTGACATTGAACTTCTTTTCATATGTCTATTGACCATCTGTATGTTCTCTTTGGACAAATGTTCAGGTTTTTTGCCTTTTTTAAATTGGATTGTTGGTTTCTCAGTTATATGAGTTCTTTTAAATTTTGTATATTAGCCCTTTATCAGATGTATTATTGGCAAATAAACTGCTCACAAAAATTAGGGGATCAGGGAATGTGCAGATACTCCGGTATTTTCAGTCTTTTGTATAGTGCATTTTCACAAATAAAATAAAAGTTGGTTTTGCATCTCATTTGCATAACCCAGCAACTTTCTTTGACTTGTTGTTTGTTTTTCTGATGTTCTTGTTTAAAAAAGACAAAATCAAATGCTTCTTTTTTTTTAATCACTTCATTTTTATTTTGAAATATCCCCTAAGTTTTGTGAGCAGTGTATGCCCTCTCTTTCAGTGGGTACCATTTTCATTTATTGATAATTTCTTTTGCTGTGCACAAACATTTTAGTTTCATGTAGTCTCGTTGGTTTTATTTTTCCTTTTGTTTCCTTTGTGCAAAGAGATATATCAGAAAAAATATTACTGAGAAATGTTCAAGGTTTTACTGCCTATGTTTTCTAGGATTTCTATGGTTTTGACTCTAACATTTAAGTCTTGAATCCCTTTTGAGTTTATTCTTGTTTATGGTATAATAAAGTGGTCTAGTTTCATTTTTTTTGCATGTATTTGTTCAATTTTCCCAGTGCTGTTTATTGAACGGACTACCTTTACCCTATTGTATGATTTTGCCTGCTTTTTGTCAATATTAATTGACTAATGATGTGGATTTATTTTAGGGCTCTTTCTTCTGTTCCATTGAGCTATATGTCTGTTTTATGCAGTGCCATGCTATTTTTTAAAATTTATTTATTAATTTTAGAGAGGAATAGAGAGAGAGAAATACAAACATAATTTGTTCCTGTATGTGCTCTGACTAGGGATTGAACCCTCAGCCTTGGTATACTCTAATGATACTCTAACTAACCGAACTATTGGCCAGGGAAGTACCATGCTGTTTTGATTACTGTAGCTTTGTAGTATAATTTGATACCACATAGCATGATTTCTCCAACATTGTTCTTCTTTCTCAAGATCACTGTGGCTATTCAGTGCCTTTTGTGGGTCAATATAAATTTGTGGATTATTTGTTCTTGTTCCGTGAAATACACCTTTGGAATTTTGATAAGAATTGCATTTAGTCTATAGATTGCCTTAGGTAGTATAGACAGTTTAACAATGTAAATTCTTCTTATCCATGAGCCCAGTATATGCTTCCATTTATTTGTGTCTTCTTCAATTTCTTTATTCATTATCTTATAATTTTCTTAGTACAGGTCTTCTATCTCCTCAGTTAAGTGTATTTTTAGGTATTTTTTGATAGAATTGTAAATGGAAATGTTTTCTTGGTTTTCCTTTCTGATAATGCATTGTTGGTGTATGTCTGTGACTTTTTATATTAAGTGAATTTCCCCTAGCTACCATAGTGATTGATTTTAGGTTTTGAAATTCAAAGTAGGAAATCCAAGAGTTTGGAAAGTGTGGAGTGTTCCTTTTTCTTCCTATTTGTTTTTGAGGACTGTGAGATCACCATGCACATAAAACACACCCAAGTGTAAGGGAGTAAAGTGAACCCTACCTAATAGCAGCCAAGATAATGAAGTGGAAAGTTTGTATCTGAGTTGCTGAAAATCTTTCATTTTGCCTTGTGACTCTAACAATCATTCTGTAATCTAGAAATTATGAGGAGTTCCCCTCATGCTGAAGGCAAGGATTCCTTTCATGTGTCATGGTGGGAGAGCACTGAGTAGGTGCTTATAAAAGTGTCAGTTCAGGAGGGATTTATAATTATAAAAACTTAGTTTTAATGTAACAATACTTTTTAATCACTTTTTAGTGGTTTTTAGCTTTTTATTTAGATTTTATTGAAAGTTTTGTTAGTGAGTAATGTTTTAGTTGAACCTTCATCCAACTCTCCAAAACATAGAATGCAATTTTTAGTTGTAAGAAAAAAGGCAATATGGACATTAAAATTTTGTTATTGCTTTGAGCAGTGATTATTGTTTAACCGCTTTTAATTGAATGTAACATTTCTAAGTTTACACAGATCTGTGTTTTTTGAAAACATAAGCATTTTAGATTCATATATTATAGTTTAATGTTCCTTTTGTGTTTAACATTTCTTTTTAGGTTGATTATTTAGGTAATATTTAACAGAAAAATTTAAATGGGTAGCCTCTAGGATAGTCGAAAGATCCATAATACAAAAATTTTAGCTGTCTTGGAGATGAAATGTATATATGTATATTAAGAATCTTTTATGGTAAAATTTAAATGAACACTTTTGGACCAATTCTAACTTCAGGGTAATTTTTTGTGCCCCTATAATACATTCTAATCAACTCATTTGTCAATTTTATGAGTACCATAAGTAAATTTAGTTCATCTGCTTATTTATATACTTTAAGTAGACCAATGTAAACAGTTTCTTATCTGCCATATGTTGAAATGTTTTAGTAAAGTAAAGACAAAACTGCCTAGTCAACAAAGATGGCATTGAATTGCACTGTTTTGGAAAAAAAGAAGTTAAGTGAACTAGATGCCTGTTAATCTGGTTCTTTAAATATCATAAACAAAAGTATCAGAATGTGTTTCCAAGGACAAAGGCGGAGTTTCCTGGGCTTTGATTGGTTGCTGCCTTGTCCTGTCCCACAGCCATCCTTAATTGGCTTTGGGTAGATTGGAATCACATAAGCAGGGTGACATTTATTGCTTTCCTAGTTGTTTCTTTGCACTGAGCCCTGAGAGTCCCAAGGATTAACTGTAAAAGATTTCTTTCATTTCGTGCACGATCTGCAAGAGGGGATCATTTTAAAGGAGCAGGCATGAGTTTGAGTGCGAGAAGAGTCACTCTGCCTGCAGTAACACCAATAGTTCTACAGAAGAGGGTACGTGGCTGCTTTTGCCTTTTCTTCTTACTGTGTTTTTCTCCCCCGTTACTGTGTGTTTATTAATACGTTGAAAACTTCATTTACGTATCCTGAGAGAAACTACAATTAATTGAGGCTATGTAATTAGAGAATATATTATTGGAATTGAACTGGGGGGGGGACATGCTGCGCTAGAACCTTTCTGTAGTAAAAGCTCCATGTAAAAGCAGTTTGGTCTCAATTTCAGGGCACTGAGATTTAGAGACTGTAGTGAAGCTTTTGCTTTTCTTTCCCTTTTACTGTAACTCCAGGCCCCTTCGCCTTGACTTCAGTAGGAAATCTGCGAGCCATTGTGTTTTACATTTGTTTACCGATGAACAGTTGCTTCATTTTACTATAATTTATAACACAGTCATCCTCATTGTTGAATGGACTGTGTAATTGTTATACTGTTTACACATGTGGCACCAGTTTATTATTCTCTGGTTTCTACTCATTTCTGTTGAGTTTCTCCCTATGCGCTTAAGAAAAACTTTCCATTAAATTTTCCTGTGAAAGGGCTTTTGTTAATTATTAATGCAGTCAAACCTGTGTATTAAAATAGTTTGTTTTTTGTAAAGAAGTTTTTCATGTCTTATTTGCAGTAGTGTATGTTATCAGGTAATAAATGCACTGCATAATGTTCCATTTAAGTAAAATGGAATACATTAAACTTCTCTTGAAAATATACCAAATAATATTGCATTGGATTCTTTAAAGATTCCAAACTCTTGCAGAGAAAAAGAAAGTACCAAAACACATTTTTGGCAATATTCTCTCTGAATGATGTTGGTGTTACTAGATACTGAAATGTTTATTTCCATGCCCAACTTTTAATAGTTAACTGCTGGTTAACTATTAATGAATTTCTTTAAGTCAAAGGTCATGGTTTTCATTTATTTGAAAATAACAACTCTAAAAATTAAGGTGTATTTTAAAATTAGAAATGTCTCTCTTTTTTTAATTTTTTAGATTTTGAACTTACTTTCTTATCCATCATTTATTCACTAGGCCAAGGGACATTTTACTTGGCACTGGAATAGTATATGATCATTTTGCCAGTGTTTGTTCTTAATCTTTTTTGATGGCTTTCTTTCATTTTAAGCAAATTTAATTAAAAATATTTTGCATTGAGCTTGAATCTTTATGTTGATTTAGACTTAGCAGTGCATTGATAATGACCATAGTTTTCCTGAATCACTGGGCATGTAAAAAGGCATATTAACATATATCATATCTGTGTTCTTATGTTTTTTTCCTTTATATAGTTTCATATTACAGTTTAGATTGACCATGAAATGTTCATCATGTGGTCTTTTTGGACAAGGTGTTGGTGTGGTGGAAATTATACCACCTGGGCTGCTTTTCGATTACTGTGTGACCTTGGATCAGTCACTAAATTCTCAGAGACATTGTTTCCTCACCTGCAAGATAACAGCGGAGAGATTTTCATAAATGCTCTCTTAAATCTTATTTTCATCTAATTCTGTGAATCAAATAATGCATTTTGTGTTTTCATAGTTATAGTAACACATTTTTTATTTTCTTAGAGTATAACACATTAGAAAAAAACACCATCATTTCTAAAAACTTTGAGCAGTTAGGCAAATTGGTACGAGTACACTTTGGCTCAGACTGGTAAGTAGCAAACCAAAAGGCCCCTGGAAAGCTGTGATTATAACTGATGTTAGTTCTGAGTTGCTACTGGACGCATCATTGTCGCTTCTCTTGATCCTTTTATAATAAACTTCTTCCTAGGTTTCTATTATAGTAATTACCTAAGTCAAAATCCCCTAAGCCCAAACCCATGTTATTCCGTTCTACTGAGTACACATATTAAATGTTCATATAAATCAGCACATTATCATTTGCAGAAAGTACTTAATGCTGTCTCTTTCACTTGATATTTTAACCCCCAAAGGACCCATTGTTTAAAAAGTTGTTTAGAAATTTTTAATATCTTTTCTATTAGGAATTCGGTATTTTTCTGATTAAGAAATACATCCATCTGTTCTGGTTACACCATGATCTTTTTTTTGTTTTCCAAGATAGACAATGATTCCACACCTGTAATTAACTTGTCATTTTCTACATGCACCATAATACGATCATGCTACAAATTAGTACAAACATTTCTGAGTATTTTGGGGGGCAGCTTCTCTTTTTCTCAAGAAGGTAGGTAATTTTCGCATTGGTTTGGCATAAAGTTTGCTCATTCTTAATGAGTAGTTCTTATAAAATAATTGCCTACTGGAATCCTAATCATTTGAAAAGCTAAGAACATTTCTGAAAATGCTTAGGAGCACTAGGGAGTAAATTTCTAATCAACTAGTGTATCTGGCCATAAAGTCTCCTGGGAGTGGTTAGGAACTTGGATTTAAATATGGCCCATAACATTGTATTGATCATTTTTGTAGCAGATCAAATACACTTTGATCTTTGAGGAACAGAGTCTTGCTAGACTCCCCAATCAAGCAAATTGGAAATAATTTTTTGGCTTCTTCTAGCTGTATTTAAAATAAATTTTCTTGGTTCTAGTACAATACATCAAGATTCTAGTGAAGATGGTTTTATGACATTTGTCATAAATTATCACATCCTTAACAAAAGCTTTGAATGAATCCTTTACTTCAGAGCATTTTTCTCAGATAACTACTAAGTTATGTATTTTATTTCTTCAGATGAGAAGACTGAGTTTCATGGGTGTGAGTGACTTGTACAAGGTCACCAAAAAGGTCAATGACAAAGCTAGAAATAGAATCTAAGTCTTGTGACTTCCAGTGTGTTTCTCCTAGATACGTGTTACCTCCTGAAATTAATATGTTAATGAAATTGCCTTATGGTATGTGTATTTGCCATTCAACTTTTAGTCTGGAATTAGTTTTGGCAGATTCTTTGATATTCCTTTGTACCTCCACAACTCCTATATGTTGTGGTGTTGAAAACATCTTATTTAGAAAGCAATTGTAAGCAACAAAGTGAGTGTGAGTAGTTGTGTGTATGTGGGTGCATGTGTATGTATGTGTTTGTGAGAGAGAGAGAATTTATATTCACAGATAAATGTTGTTACGTTGCATCAAGAAAACATTTTAAAGTTCCAAGGAGTTTTTAACAAAAGACTCAAACATTATAAGCTATAAATTAAGAGCATTATAAGATCTACATTTTTTATAGACAGGCCACAAGGTCATAAGATCAGATGTCCCTATTCTGATTCTATGGGTAGGGATGTTTCATGCCTCTATCAGATTAATGTCGTTTTACCAATTATGCTTACGATCATTTCTGTGTTCCTTATCCATAACTGTAGTTACAAAGATGTTGATAAACACAAATGATCCTGAAGAGTCTTCTGAACTCTCAGAGGAAAAGGGATAATTTTTAGAATATATTTTTCTTAAGATTCATATCCTTTTTAAAATATGAAATTCATGAGTACAATATGAAGTAATGACAGAAATTCAAATCTCCATCTCTACAAGAGTCTAGTTTATATTACATTCGTTTTCCTTTTTATACACTTAGAATCATTACTATGATTTTCTTTTAAAAAAACAATTTTTGTAAAGAATGAAACAGATCATATTACTCTTTTGTCTAGAACTTTTAAGAATATGTACAGAATCAGCCCAAATGCATGTCGTGTTCACTGTGCTTCGGGGCCTAGACGTAGTGCAGTTGCCCAGCTTTGTATGAAGCCTCCACTCTAGCACATTGTTTTCCTCCTTGTGCTCCCAGACTTCTGCTCAATGTCCTCCGTACGACTCCAGGCTCCTGGTTGCTTTTATGGTTGTTTATTGCCTGTGTCCCAGCTTAGGCTGTGGTGCCATCTTGAATTCTTCTGATATTCTTTCTCATCTGTCTTTACAGTGTCTTGAACCCGACAGATGAGAACTCATTTCTCAAGTCAGTAACTACTGTCATGTGACATCAATTTTATTGTTACCTGTCATGATTTTAAGTCTTATTAGCTGTTCATCGGTGTGTATCTTATACTTTCTGGCTTTTCAAATTTGACTTTAACTGTTCTCTGTGTATCTTGTGTATTTTTTGTATATTTTATGTTATTTGGTTTTTAAAATTTGTCTCCTTTTGTTTGACAACTAGAATTTTTAAATTTAAGTGAAAGGCTCTTTGAACAAAATGCTTTTGTCAGGTACAGGCTGAATTAATTTCATGTAAAATAAAACTCAAAAGAAGCATATTAAACAAGGAGGAGACTTATTTTTCTTTTACTTTACAAGAAGAATCAGTCCAAAGCTAATCCAGCAGCTTCACAATGCCCTCAGGCAATTAAGCTTCTTTTTGCTTTCTGTTATACCGTTCTTAGTGTGGGTCTCTTTTCCTTTTAAAGAAAGATAAATGCAAATCTGTAGTCATCCTGTTCACATTTCTGGCATACAAAATGGGTGAGTTGTTAATGTGCCACCACTCTGAAATAGCCAGATGCTTCTGTTTACATCTTTCTGGCCAGGCTTGTGTCACATGGTCAGCCCTGGACACAGGGAAAGCCAGGAAATGTAGACCTGGCTTAACATATTGTCCTCCTCATCGGAATCAGGATTCATTAGGGAGTGGGGAATGGTGGCTCCTGGTGGGCATAACCATCTTCATTCATTAAAAGTGCTTTGGACATATTAAGCATCCAATATATATTTTTCCCTTGGATTTTTATTTTTGTCATACCAGTTATAAAATAGTTATGCTTTTGAACACATGTATTCTATTTCTTGTATGCAGATAGTAGAAAGTGTGCTGAGTGGGAAGGAGCAGATCTCCTGAGTTATAGAAATCCACAGATGTTGTTATGAGTTCAGGTGGATAGCTTGTTTGGAAGGTGGACGTAATGTGGTAGTGTATATTGTTATTGCTTTTACCCAGAATTCTCATACTTGCCAAACCTTGATCTTTCTGCTGCCATTTAAATTTTTTTGTACAGGGTAACTTACTTTCATATTCACTCAGGAAGGTTGCCACATAGATGAATGGTTTTGGTGTTTTCACAAAATGTTTTTTTTCCTGAGAAGTAAGTTTTTAATATATTCCTGAGAATATATTTTAATATATTCCTGGGAAGTAAATTTTTAAGAAGTGGAGTAGAGCTTGTGTGTTTTGGAGCCAGGAAGTCCTGAGTGTGAGCTCAGCTCTGTCACTGACCAGTGGTATGACTTAAGGTGTCTCTTTTAAACCTTTCTGAGAATCAGTTTTTCTGCTTTGGAGATAATGATGCTTCCATACAGAACAGTTGTGAGATAAATTGGGTATTTGGAATTACTTGCCACATAGTAGAAGCTCAGCAAATGTGAATTCCTTTCCCCCACCCCCATCAGTAAAATGACATGTATTACTAGGTTAATAAACACTTTAAAATCTTCCTTATTTCTATGAATTTTTGTACCCTGTCCTATTAAGGTGGTTATCCAGAAATTTCCACATAGCTAGTGATTCAAATCAAAAGTAGCTGTCCTTGATGTAATGCAGTCAGGGAGAGAAAGATAATATGTCTTTCAAATGCTTGTTCCCTTTGTTCCCTTCCTGTGACTTTAGTGGATTCTAATTTGAATTTAGAAAATTAATTTTCTTATTATATGCTGATAAGTGGTGGTTAGGTGACAATAGGTGGCTATATTATTTCTCCTTACACTATCCTAGAGATTATCTGACAAGGACTCATGGGTTGTATATTTGAAAGAAGTAAAATTGTGCCTAGTGTTTAGACATTGCTTCAGTAGACAAAGATGATGTTACTGTAATGTTAGGGATATGATGGCCATTTTGCTTCATCGCTGGACTTAAGTGCCCAGCACAGCAAAAGTACAGAGTTGGTATAAATTGCTATTAATTCAAAAAACACAATTTTTGACAAAAGAGAATTTGGCTTTTGGTACTCAGCTGCTATTGACATTTCCTTCTCTACATTTGTCTGTTTCATTCACCTCATTTTTCTTGGGTTTTACGTGTTGTGGTGAAAAGCCATGCTCTCAAGGCCCACCTCAGTTGGTCCACCCTTTTCTGTTACCCATATCCAGCTCCAGGTTGCTGCTGTGGACAATTTGGTGTACTCACTGCCTTCACTACACACCAATAATAATAAAAACAGCCATAATGTATTGAACACTGACTACACATCCATTCTCTTTAATCATAAGAACCCTGCAAGGTTGACTGGTGCCCTGGTTTCAGAGTAGGAAAGTGAGGCTTGGAGAAGTCAAGTGTCCTTTGCACAGCACACCGCTAACGAATGACAGCACAGGCCCGAGCTGCAGGTACAGGAGGCCACCTCCCAGAAGTGCATGGGAACGCGCATGCGCATACTGCAGAGCCTTCTCTGCGCGTGAGCTCTTCGCTCTCACCCATAGTCTACCAGTCAGACAGAGCTCACCTTTCTGTCCATCTTTTGCTCTCCTAGTTGTTTTACTTATGTTTGCACTCAATCTCGCCTCAAAGACATACTGACCCAACTGTGTGTTGGAGATAGGGCTGTAGTATTTTGGGACTTCTTCAGAAATACCTTATTTGCTTGCAAATATTTCTAGTAATAATAATCTCTAATATCATTGAGTGCTATCAGTTTGCCAGCATTTGATCCATTTTATAGTATGAGGAATCTAAGGCTCATAACTGATTAGCTGGTGGTCTAGGATCTGCCCACAGAGTGGACTTCAGCGTGCATCGTTGCCGTGAGCACCGGACTGGACCTGTGTGCGAACAGGCCTGTGCCCCGTATCATTTTGTAAACTACAGTGCCTGGTCCACGTTTGGCAATAAAGGCAGATTAAAAATAGCTGGCTGATTAACTGTCTAAGACTCTTGCTGAGGGCAGTCTTAGGACTGGCTATCCCAGCTGTGCCCTAGCGCCCTCAGCCAAGTCTAAAAAATAAGAATCTCTCCTTGGCAGAAAAGGGAAGCAGGACCTTTGGTAATATCAGATATTAAATGTTCTGAGAGAAGAAAGATTTTCTACCTCTGTAGGATATTAAATATGCTTGCTTTTAAGGCAATTCCCAAAGAGAAATTAAAAAATCATTTTTATATAAACAGCATTGTCAGTAAGTGATTATAGCTTCCTAATTAGGCATGCATATATGAACATATACAATCAGTTGTGTTTGTGAAAATGTTAGGAATATTTTTTCTTAGTTTCAGAAGTCAAGTTAGATCTGTCAAGATTTGAAGAAAAATTTCGATGTTAGCATTCTAAATGCCAGAGAGAACTTGCATTTGAGATTCCTGGTAAGGTGACTTTATTCATTCTCTCTCTCTCTCTCTCTCTCTCTCTCTCTCTCTCTCTCTCTCTCTCTCACACACACACACACACACACACACACAGTCATTATATACCAAAGTATTTCTCTCAATAAGTTTAAGATGTAGACATGGTTTATCTTAAAAATGCAAAGAATTAAGAATACTTAAAAATAGATTTAAACTTTATTATGAAGCTTGTAATTATATTAAGAAAGACCTTCACAGAGTTAATCGTGTTAAAGTTGTCATTTATAAAACACATTTCTTTCTCTATTTTTTCTCTATTTGCACTCACTGAGGAATCAAGACTCCCTCTGCTGGCTGTTTCAGTATATGCGGGTCTTTTTTTTCTGGCAAATTACGCTTTAAAAAAAAGCGAAACAGAGAAAAACAACCTGTTTGACATTCAGAAAGCTTGGTCATTGGGACATAAAAGCATTTTTATGTTCTGGCATTTAGTTATGTAATACTTTTATCCAAGGGGTTGGGTGGAAGCAGCAGCTTAAAGCAGCATGGAAGTTGGACGAGCAGAGTGGAAAGAAGAGGATCAGGTAGCAGTCCAGACACTGGGTCCCACAGCTGGCTCTGCCAGTGACTAGCTGGAGACCCTGGGCAAGACACCCTCTCTCGCCTCAGCTTCTTCATTTGTAAAATGAGAAGATTTCAGTGCTTGTTCTCCTAGAGCCTTTCTAACCATAATATTTTATGACTTTTAACAGTATTGAGTCAATACATGTTTTATACTGATAGAAAAAACATATTTAGAAAAAAGAGGGCAAAGGTGAAATTTCAAAATTGGATATAAATTATTTGTTTCTAGTGCTGTCACAGCATGGGAATCTTATGTCTAGGAATTGATATTTTGTTTGTCATTATTAGTTAATAAAATAATACCCTCCAATGTTTCAGAAAGACAGAACACAGCATATTTAATTGATGCTATGGCACTGTAAATTATGAGACACATCATTATTTTATATGCTTCCTGTTAAACTATGACACACCATTGATGGTAAATTACATCCAAGTTTCAGTAAAGTTAAATGTGAGAAAATGTGCTCATTTCTCAGTGAAATGAGTAGTTGTGAAAGAATCAGTGAAATAAGGTAGTTCCTGAAAGTGCTTCAGCTGATGCCAGCCAGCTCAAGAATTGTAATAAAGTCTGATATGCCCTGGGCTCTAATAAATCTCTTTTCTCCCCTCCTGTTTCTCCTTCTGTCTTCTAAACACTTCTTCCCCCCCTCCTCAACTTGTCCTTCTTTCTTATTATGTGAAATGGTTTTTATCTTTTTTAATTACACGTCTGATGGTTATTCTGGGAATAAATGATTGCTTAAAAGCTGAAATGAGATACTGACACAACACTGCGTCCAAACTATGCATGACCAGTAGTTTTTTGCTTTAAATTTAAATAAGCATTAACACTGTGAAGGTTTTTTTCATTTCAAAGATGAATTTGTAAGTACTGGCATCTTCGCAAAACACTCCTTTGATTGAGTCATTGGAAACAGTAGTGTAGGATTTGTGATTTGACCCACTTTATTATTCATATTGGATTAGGTCCTAGAACAGAATATTTACACGTGTATGTATCTGTGTATCCATGGTTTAGTGTATTTTTGGACTTAGTTTTTAAAGTTTGCCTTCTCTTATAATGAAACTGTAGGGGTGTGTGTCTGTGTGTGTCTGTGTGTGTGTTTAACTACATAACAGAACAAACTGAAAGAGTGCCCAAATTCTCTTTGTAACATTGCAACTCCACTTGAGTTAGGGTCTTTCGATCCTCCAGGGGGAAAGGAAGCCCGAGAAAGCAGCAGTCTGCAAGGCTCTTGGCCTGAGGCAAGGAGAGCAGAAAGGTAAAGAACAGAATAGGGCACCCAGTAGAGCAGAGGGCCTTTTCAGAGACATTCTGGGCCTCCCTTTGCCTGCAGACTGTCTTTCTTCTCTTGGTTGGAAGCCTAGACAAGGCATGATTTGGCAGTGTCACTGGTCCAGCTGCCAGGTGTGGCAGAGCTACACCCTCTGCCCTGCCAAGTCTAGGGCATTGTCAGTAGTGAGGCCATACTGGGCCTCTTTGACCTGTCCTGATGCTGGCTGGGAAATGAACTTGTACATCATGAAACTCCATCCTTGAAATAGAATTCCTATCCAGAACTACTGAAGATCTTATATTGGTCCCAGAAACACAGGCCCTTTAACTCTGAATTAGTTCATCTCTTTATCTAGTCATGCCTTCTGATTTTTCTGTTGAAATGTAGGAATGAGCAAATGTACACAATTCAGATTTTGCAGAAGTGGCATGGGAGTGAGCCATCATGTGACCTTCAGAATTGTAAACTAATAGAAAGAGCCTGGATCAATGGTGACTTGATAAAATTGCCTCACCCAAACAGTGAGCTGTCTGCCTCTGTTTTTGAATGTGAGAAAATAAATAAATATACCTCAATTTTGTAGGATGCTTTTCTGTTACTTGCAGCTGAATCTGTTCCTAAATGATTAAATCATCATATGATTATTTGTCATTATTTTTTACCTTTTGTAATCATTATTCTTATAAAAATGGCATTTAAAACTTAATTCTATATTTTCGCCTATCACTAAAATGTAGCCTGTCATTTATGTATTTTAAAATGAATCCCTTGTCAAGCTCTGGTCAGTTGGCTCAGTGGTAGAGCATTGCCCCGGCATGTGGAAGTCCTGGGTTCGATTCCCGGTCAGGGCAGACAGGAGAAGCGCCCATCTGCTTCTCCACCCCTCCCCCTCTCCTTCCTCTCTGTCTCTCTCTTCCCCTCCTGCAGCCAAGGCTCCACTGGAGCAAAGTTGGCCTGAGCACTGAGGATGGCTCCATGGCCTCCACCTCAGGCACTAGAATGGCTCCGGTTGCAACAAAGCAACACCCCAGAGGGCCGAGCATTGCCCCCTAGTCAGCATGCCGGGTGGATCCCAATGGGGTGCATGCAGGAGTCTGTCTCTCTGCCTCCCCACTTCTCACTCCAGAAAAATACAAGAAGAAAATAAAATGATCCTTTGTTGTAGTGACCTGCTCTCTAGTGTGCATTAGTGAAACCAGAGCTCAGCTGTGCTAGGCAAAGGTACTTCTTCCACAGGCACCTGTGATTCCTCAGCTGGTCCTTATAATTCTGTCCCTCATATCTTTGCAAAATGCTCTGTCTACTCTTCTGTACATATTTTTGCTCTTGTTGTCTTTGCTCATAATAGTTGTTTCATTCAGCTAGCCACCCACCTTTTTTTTTTTTTGAGTTTTTACAAAATCCCTGACTTCAAATGAACCACAGAAGGTACCTGATTCACCTTTGCTTAATTTACATATTCCATGAACCTTTGCCTATATTTTCTGTTTGGCCCATGTGTTTCTGTTCTTCTTTATAGCTTTTCAGACCTTGTGAGGTTTCAAAGCTGCTCCCTAATGTTGTCTCCTGACAATATTAGTGCTGCCTTTGGTGGTTTCACTCATCACTAACAGAATACTTTGGTTTGTTCACTGTGTGCCCAGAGTTGTGCTAACTGCTGGGGATATAACAGGAAGCAAACATTAGCATCATCCCTGCGATCACATAGTTTTCTGAATAGTGGAGGCTGATGCGTAGTAATTACAATGCCACTCACATGCATACATGGGACAAGGGCTTGGGCCTTAGCTGAGAGAGTCACTACAAGCTTCCCAACAGAAATGGTGGTTTAACTGAGGGATGGATGTACAAGTTGGAGAGACAGTGTGCTAGGCAGCTGAAACAGGACATGCACATATCTTGTGACAGGAAGAGCATGACTATTTCAAGAAATCTGAGAAAAAAAGTATGGTCAAAGATCAAGAATAAGGAAGGGATTATAGGCAGTGGTCCCCAACCCCCGGGCCGCGGACCGGTACCAGTCCGTGGGCCATTTGGTACCGGTCCGCAGAGAAAGAATAAATAACTTACATTATTTCCGTTTTATTTATTTTTAAGTCTGAACGATGTTTTATTTTTAAAAAATGACCAGATTTCCTCTGTTATATCTGTCTAAGACTCACCCTTGACGCTTGTCTTGGTCACGTGATACATTTATCCGTCCCACCCTAAAGGCCGGTCCGTGAAAATATTTTCTGACATTAAATGGGTCCGTGGCCTAATAAAGGTTGGGGACCACTGTTCTATGGGATATAGTAGAAAGGGGCTATGGGGGGATGGAATGGACCTGTTTGTGTCAGTCAATTCCAGTAATATTCATATTGCTTATAATATCTGTTTTGAGTTAATATCTTATATCTAATTGAACACATACTGCTTGCTCATGCTCAAGTAAAATGTATTATTGAATATCCCTTTTGATAGAAAGAATTTAAGGTTCCCTCCCTACTACCTGATTTCTCTAAAGTATGTACTATTTTGCTCTACATAAGTATTTGACAGCTAGCCAAATAATATGGGAAGGTAGTAGGAAGCAACAACTTTTCTTGAGATAATTAGGGTTTTTTTTGAATAATCTTTTTAAAAATATATAACATTTTGTTAGAGATTTGGAATAAATAATAATGAATGTATTATTTTCCATTATCTTCAAGGGAACACATTAAATTGCTTAATTTAAAATATATGAGATGTCTTCTCTTATCTGAGGACACTGTGCTTTATTTAGAAGAATGTAAAAACCTAAGGCTATGCTGACCTTGACATAAAAATATTTCACATGACTTAGATTCATCACATATCTATTAAAAACAACAGAGAAAATAAATCTTAAGCATTAAATGAATACTATTGTACTTGTATGGTGGACTTCTGTAGAGCTGTAGAAATAAGCTTTACTTTGGGATCTAGTTCTAAGAGCAAATTTCTATAGGCCTTGTTCTTTATTTTTCATTATATATAAACAATATATGTAATTAACAGATGTAAATAAATGTTTTTTTCTGTTTAAAAGTTATACTTTTCATCATAAGATCTTGTTATTAAATATGGTATTTAAATTATTTTAAATTAAATATTAATAAAAATTAAATGTATTTAAATGTAGTTAATTTAAAAATTAATTTTGTGATTCTAAATAGTAATTTTGTGATTCTAAAATAGTAACTGTCCCAGAAGATAGCCATGTTCCAAAAGCTTTCCTTCCCTCCCCCCCTCCCTCCCTCCCTCCCTCCCTCCCTCCCTCCCTCCCTCCCTTCCTTCCTTCCTTCCTTCCTTCCTTCCTTCCTTCTGTTTTCCCTTACTTTTTATCATATTGAGTCATGTTCATATATTTATGTTTAATCAATGCTCTTTTAGCATTTATTGGGGTGACATTGGTTAATAAAATTATATAGGTCTCAATTATATAGTATACATTTAATTCTGTCATACAAAGTTAAATCTAATACCACCATATATTTGACCACTTTACCCTTTACGACCCTCACCACTACCCCCTTACCTCTAGTAACCACCATACTGTGGTCTGTGTCTATTAGTTTTTGTTTGTTTGTTTAGCTTTTTTTTATTTTTAACCAGCTTAATGGTTATGCCTCCTCTTTCCTCCCTCCTCTGGAGAAATAAAGGATACATGGGGGAAAACTCTCCAGTTGCTAATTACTTTCCACGGAGTCCAGTGTCTCTTTCTGCTTGATGGCATTGCTGAATGACTGGATGACAAACCTAAATTTCTTTCACACATCCTTGTATGAAGCAGGTTGGAAAAGGATGTGGCTGTCCTTTGTCATCACGTTCTTAGGGTCTGCAGGGAGGAGGGGAGAGGCAGACTTTTCAGCCCTTGCCCAGTGCTTTCCTAAGGCATTCCAGGTAATCTCTTCTGAGAATCAGAATTTCTGGTAAGCTTGGGAGCAAAGTGATATACTATATTGAATTGACTTTCAAGCTTGATCTCCTTATTTTGTTTGTGTATTTTTTCAGAAATGGCCTTTGTCTTATTTTTTTTAAATATTCTGTGTTCTGCAGTGTCAAGACTTTAGAGGCCTCAAGACCTTTCCTGAAAGGTTAACCACTGTCTTAAATAGGTCTTGCTGTCTCTATTTGAACGTTGTTGTGTCTACTGTTTTAAAAATGGGTTATGTTCATTTTTCTTTATCTCTTGTTTCCACTTACTTTTTATGGAGGACATTCCAGGGGAGTTGAGGTATAAAGTGTATAAACTGCTTGATAAGGATATCAATCTAAACAGAGATCTGTTCCACCCACATTGCAGCATACCCCCGCTGGGACTACTCTGTCTGTGTATTACATTTCCATGCCTTTTGTTCTCAGAGCAGTTTTTGAATCTGTAAACCACTTTAAAGGCCAAGGTCGCTCTGATTATCAGGATTGCAGTAGACACAGCCTGTGTCTACACTGCTGGCTGTCCTTGGGTGCTCTTTGTTTAGAATGGTGGGATGTTACCAGTACGTGATTCTTCCTAATCAAGTGTTTGTCCACTGGTGAAACAAAGGAAGTTCTTATTATTCTTCAGGGTCCAAGCAGGATTTCTCCCTGCTGGTGTACAGTTTCAAATGATCTTGTAGATATATTGTATGATTAATATTCTTCTCACCCTATTTTTTACTTTATAAGGTATGCTGGGTATTTGGGCCTCTGAACTGGTTTTGTATCTTAGCTCTTTATTAAATAGCTTGATGATATGATCTTCCAATCTTTTTTTTACCTCTTAGTATTTAAAAGAAACAGGAGTCCAGTACTTTGCTTTAATGACTCTTAAGAGCAGCTCTGCTATTTGGTTTGTACATGATCCATACTAGTTATGCAGCTTTTCTAGTGACTTGACTTTTTTTTTCTTACATAGGAAGTTTTACGGTAGTAATCCTTTGGGCAAGAGGCACATTCAGCTCTATTAGAGATTTAAGGCTTAGATTAACTTTCCCTGTTTCATACACTTTAAGGAGAAATAAATAGAAATAAAATGAGACTTTTAACAAAGGCATCTCATTGGTAGTGTAAGGAATTTTCTCATTATCAAATAGATCTAAGCAATGACAGGGGTTTACTGCATAGAATATCAACCAAAACATAATTTTATTATTCACAAAATGTGTGTTTTGGACAGATGTCAGAATTGAATAGCATTTAAAGAAAAATAAGGGTTTGAAATAGAGTGCCAATGAAAGTATTACATTTTTCTCCCAGCAGGTGTTATTTATTTAAAAAATGAGTACATGTACCTATTCCAGAAATTTAAGTTGGCCCAGCTCTCTAAATGTGTGTGTCTTGATTCTTGGCAGCCTCTTTCTTTCAAATTTGCAACAACACAGTTTGAAGAAAATAATGGGATTCCTGATTGGTTAGATCTTTTTTTTATTTTCCCCGTCTTTGCCTTGTGTTCTGTTCTTGCCCTCTTCATGAATTTGGCTTAAGCTTCAGACTGTTTTTAATTTTCTTAGCCCCTCTGAATTTAAAGATAGAGTGTGAAAAAAGTAAGAGGCGTGCCTCTGTTGCCCCCGGTGATGGGAGTTTACCATAAGAGAACTTGGGGTAGTCAGGAAGCACAGGGAACCTGTGAATAGCTTCCAGGCCCTTCCCCGTTCCCTCCATTTCCTGGCATGGAGTGTGCAGCCAGCCTCCGAGGGAACTGGACCAGCAGCTCGTCATTGCCTCCATGATGGAGCAGTCCCAGGGTGGGTCTTCTTATCCTCTTAGGAGCGGTCACCCTCATACCGCTTTTGGCAGGAGACTCCCGCAGTACTCAGTGCAGTCATCAGTCACAGCAGTATGGGAATTACTGGACAGCAGCACCCTTGAGAGTCCCCCGGGTTGTCTAGCCCAGTTACAAATACTGAAGGTGCACACATAAGAACAATTGAAAAAAAAAAAAAAGAACAATAACTTACCGGATGCAATTGTGGGAGACACTGAGATTCCAAACAGATCTTGGGGTCTTTGCAAACCACATCTGTTAACCACAAAATAAATGAACTGAAATGAAAGTTCAGTCGCATCTGATTTTGACAGTGTGTTTTCATGACCTTTGTCATAGAACTTTATGGCTGCCTCACTGACTAAACTTCACAACTACCCACTAACAGCAATATTGAGTCAATTCTTACCTAAGATTATTAATATAAAAAAATTATATATCTGTTGCTCATTGAGAAGAATTTTGATTTCCTGAGCATAAAATTTAATTAATCATATATACTTTGCAACAAAAAAATTTAAATTAAATTAAATTTTACAAATATGCATTGAGTACCTGCTATGTACAAACTACTTTGATCAACTTTGGAGGAGTATCGATACATCATTTTTTCGTTGCAAAGATCTTTATTAAGCCATGCTCTCTCTGCCTTGGGCTAGGCCTCTAAGATGTGATAACAAATGGTAAACAAACAGGTTTTTCTCATAAGAGCTTACTAGTATAGTTTAAGAGATAGACATACAAATAGACAGTACAAATTAAGAGCACATTAGGGGGGCACATTATGAAATCATGGGCAGGCAGGGAAGACTTTCCTGAGGAAATGCCATGGGAACGGGGGCCAAATGATAAGCAGGAATTTGACAAAGAAAGCATATGTTGGTGGTTGGAGCATTGATTCCAAGTAGAGGATACCTCACGTGCAGCAAAGAGGGAATGGGTTGCAAGTTCTGTCGTATTTGGCTCGGATTGCAGAGTGACCTGCTCCATAGGCTGTCAGGCTGGGAAGCGTGCTTGCGAGGTGCTTAGACTTGCTTCCAGAAGGTCCCACTTCCCTGGTTGTCTTTCTACCTCACTTTATCTTTCAGGCTTTCTTGCCTCTCACTCAAATTTTGGAATTTCCTACGATTCAGTCCTAGATTCTCTTTTTTCTTTGTTCTTTTTTCCCTTTGTCAGACATATCCATATTTATGTGTTTCTTTAGTACCTATAAGCTCCGTTATTTCCGAGTCAGTTCTGAACTTAGGCGCTTACCTCCCTATCACCACCATCATACTTACCTCAGCTTCCTTAGGACCCTGCTCCCTGCTTGCTGCGCTTGCCATCGCTGCCTGCTCTCAGTCCTTACAACCTGCCTACTTCCTTCCTGCCCAGGGTCTCTGCGCAGCTTCTGTTCCCTTAGCTGGACATGTTCTTCCTTCTCTTCACCTAGCCACTGTCTACTCCTCTTTCAGCTCTTGGCTTAAATATATATTACTTCTCCATAGATATATTTTATGCCTATTCTAACCTTTATTTGATAATTTAATCGTATGCTGTACTTTTTTGCCCTACTTTGTAATTATTGTTTTTAATACTGCTTTCCCTGATAGATTTTAAGCTCTCCAAGTGGAACAACCATCTCCTTCTGTGAACAGCTTTATAATAAAACACTTAGCAAAGGACATCCACCTTACACAGGGTCTTACTAAACAGTGAGTTGCTTGAGTTAGGACAATGAGGAGCCACTGAAGAATTTTAGTAGCAGACTACCTGACTGGATTGGCTGTTAGGAAGTTTATTCTGCTAGCAGTATGGAGAATTAATTGGAGGGGTTTATAGCAAGAACAAGGAAGATAAGTAGGTGGGTATAATCACTAGGAACTTATAGCCTCCTAGTGCACATATGATAAAAATAAAAAAATTCCACTTGACCTGTGGTGGTGCACTGGGTAAAGCGTTGACCTGGAAATGCTGAGGTCGCCGGTTCAAAACCCTGGGCTTACCTGGTCAAGGCACATATGGGAGTTGATGCTTCCTGCTTCTCCCCCCCTTCTCTCTCTCTCCTCTCTCTTTCTCTCTCTCTCTCTCTCTCTCTCTCTCCCCCTCTCTCTCCGTTCTAAAACGAATAAATAAATAAATAAATAAAAAAGAAGTTATTAAAATATATATATATATATATATATATATATATATATATATATATATATTCCAATTCTCCTTGGTCCAGGGGCTCAACAATATTCTCAGGGCTCTTTATTTCTTGGTGTGGTTAGCTCTGTGTGGGACTCGGTTTTCCACCATCTTCTCTTCATAAATAGTGACGTCTTCACCCTACACCTGCCCCGTGGGAAAGGGAGTCCCCTCTATGGTTATATGAACAAATACTACATTGGCTCCGACTGGCTCTGATCTGGGCATGTACCCATTTCTGAAGTGCTGATTGTTGCTAGGGGATACTGGGTACTGATGGATCAATCTGTATAACATCTCCATCTGGAACAGAGGCAGTGGTGCACTGGTAAATGGGCTGTAAAATTTAAAACATTTCAAGGCCTTTTTAATAGCATTTGTCAGTTTCTTTGGTGTAGGACTTCCACCGTGTCTGATACAAGCCGGTTCCGGCAGCTCCAGCACACCGTCGCTAGCTGCAGTTGGAGCTGCTTTAAACACAAGGACTGATGGTGAGGGAGGGGGTGCTGCTCTAAGAAGCCATCAGAATACTGTTAGAGGGGCTAGGTGCCGAGTAGCCAAATCCAAGAAGTAAGTTTGCATTGTGTCACACAACATAAATTTTGGTTTTCTGATATATTATTTCACTTAAGAAAGTTTTAAAGTTCTTGTATCATTTTCTAGAATAACCTTTGTAAGGACCATATAATATTTCATCCTGTGCAAGTATTATAGTTTACCATTTTTTCATGGTTGTATATTTAGGGTGATAGAATTATAAATAATGCTTTGCTGAAAATCTCAATGCCCAAAGCCTTTTCCACATTTAGGACAGACTCACTGAGATAGTTTGTCTAAGAGAAATTACTCAGTCAAAGGAATGAACGGATGCTTTGGTAAGTATTTCCCAGTAGGTGTACACAATAGTTTCTCAGTTTATATCACTACTATTATTGTAAGACAGCAGCGGTTTCATTGCACTGTGATTAAGTGTAATTAAAAAAAATGGATAGGACAGAATTGATACATCATTTTAATTTGCATTTATTTGAATTACTAAAAATGGTAAAATGTCTATGCTTTTGTAACAGGTGTACTATACTGAATTTTCTATTTCCCACTTTTGGGTATGTTGTTTATCTTACTGTATTATTGTCATGACTATTTATCTTATTATTAATTTAATTAAAATACAGTGTGTCCATAAAGTCATGGTGCACTTTTGACCGGTCATAGGAAAGCAACAAAAGATGATAGAAATGTGAAATCTGCACCAAATAAAAGGAAAACCTTCCCAGTTTCATACCTGTTCAGTGCAGTTTGATGTGGGCTCACACACAGATTTTTTTAGGGCTCCTTAGGTAGCTATCCCGTATAGCCTCTACAGACTCGTCACTGACTGATGGCCTACCAGAACGGGGTTTCTCCACCAAACTGCCGGTTTCCTTCAACTGCTTATCCCACTGAGTAATGCTGTTCCTATGTGGTGGCGCTTTGTTATAAGTGCACCGATATTCACATTGCACTTTGATCATGGATTTGAATTTAGTGAGCCACAGAACATACTGAACTTTCCTCTGTACCGTCCACATCTCAACTGGCATGGCCGTGGGCTACTCCACTGTATACACGATATTACGTTATCATCTGCGCATGCGCACATGCTGCCACATCATCCTACAGAAACTGGGAGGGTTTTCCTTTTATTTGGTGCAGATTTCACATTTCTATCATCTTTTGTTGCTTTCCTGTGACTGGTCAAAAGTGCACCATGACTTTACAGACACACTGCAGAATGTAACATCATTGATACTGGAAATTGTAACATTTAGCACAGCTTAGTGAAAGCTGAGGGGAGTGTTGTATATACAACTCTAATTTTATATAATTTAGGGAAACATAACTGCTTTAATAAGTACAAATGCACAATGAGTTAACATAATAAAAGTTCATTTCTTGTTCATGTCAAGTACCAAATCAGTGTTCCTAGTTGGGCACCTTTTGTGTGGTCATTCAGGGACAAAGGTTCTTTCTGTTCCATGGCTTTCCTTTCCTGTAGATCAGGGGTCCCTAAACTTTTTACACAGGGGGCCAGTTCACTGTCCCTCAGACCGTTGGAGAGCCGGACTATAAAAAAAACTATGAACAAATCCCTATACACACTGCCCATATCTTATTTTAAAGTAAAAAAACAAAAACAAAACAGGAACAAATACAATATTTAAAATAAAGAACAAGTAGCCTGGCCTGTGGTGGCGCAGTAGATAAAGTGTCGGCCTAGAACACTGAGGTCGCGGGTTCGAAACCCAAGGCTTGCCTGGTCAAGGCACATATGGGAGTTGATGCTTCCTGCCCCTTTCTCTCTCTCTCTCTCTCTCCTCTCTAAAATGAATAAGTAAAAAAAAATAAAATAAAATAAAGAACAAGTAAATTTAAATCAACAAACTGACCAGTATTTCAATGGGAACTATGCTCCTCTCACTGACCTCCAATGAAAGAGGTACCCCTTCCGGAAGTGCGGCAGGGGCTTGATAAATGGCCTCACGGGGCCACATGCGGGCCGCAGGCTGTAGTTTGGGGACCCCTGCTGTAGATCCTTGTAGTTATAGGGGAAGGGTGGCGAAAGAGAATGAAGGACTACTTTGTGGAAAATTTTTATGGGTGAGGCTTAGAAGTGCAAATACTGCATGGGCTTACATTCTGTTGATTAAAATACAATCCCATGTCCACAATTAACTACAAGGGAGAAAAGAAAAAGGATTTGGTGACCATCTAGCAAGTCTTTTTTTTTTTTTTTTTTTTTTTTGCATTTTTCTGAAGCTGGAAACAGGGAGAGACAGTCAGACAGACTCCCGCATGCGCCCGACCGGGATCCACCTGGCACGCCCACCATGGGGCGAGGCTCTGCCCACCAGGGGGCAATGCTCTGCCCATCTGGGCATCGCTCTGTCGCGACCAGAGCCACTCTAGTGCCTGGGGCAGAGGCCACAGAGCCATCCCCAGCGCCCGGGCCATTTTTGCTCCAATGGAGCCTTGGCTGCGGGAGGGGAAGAGAGAGACAGAGAGGAAGGAGAGGGGGAGGGGTGGAGAAGCAGATGGGCGCTTCTCCTGTGTGCCCTGGCCGGTAATCGAACCTGGGTCCTCCGCACGCTAGGCCGACGCTCTACCGCTGAGCCAACTGGCCAGGGCCCATCTAGCAAGTCTTTAGCAAAACTTTCATACCTGAAATGGAGGAATATTTTCAGAAAGTCTGATTCTTTTTATTACTTTTACTGTTTAATATACCTGGGAATAAATCACCCATGTTACTTGGATTATTTATAGGGTTTAAATATGTCATGGAAAATTTTAAATGTTGATAAGAATAAAAAGCTTTTGAGTTGACCAGCATAGTAGGGAAGGACATCTTATAATTAATTTAATTAATATATAACATAACATCATTAATAGTGGCCAATGGCTGTAAATAGTCATTGGCCTTTAGTTTAGACATGGAAAAAAAGAGAGTAAAAGTTGTTGGACAATGTGACTTTGCCACATGTTATCAACAAGTCTTGGGATAAGTAACATTCACTTAATGTATAAATAAATTAGATGTAGAAGACACTGTATAAGTAATTTGTAACTAGCTCAACCAATAAGTTTGATGACTTACTAACTATAAAGGTTTTAATAGAGCATTTTAACTCATCTTCTTATTTCTGCCTACACAGGTCATTAAAATATACAGTGAAGATGAAACCAGCCGGGCTTTAGAGGTGCCCAATGATGTGACGGCCCGAGATGTTTGCCAGCTGTTGATCCTGAAGAATCACTACATTGATGACCACAGCTGGACCCTTTTCGAGCACCTGCCTCGCATCGGTCTGGGTGAGGATACAGAATCATAGTCACAGCATTGCTTTTCTGTCCCTCAGAGTTTTGGTCATGTGGCAAACATTTTCTTCCTCAGAGATAGAAAAAAGAAAATGGCAAATAATTCTTTAGTCTTTTTACTTTTGGTCTTGGTGTGTAATAGTTGAAAATAGTAGAACAAAATGGAAATAAAGATAAAAATATTACTCATTTACCTCCTTTTAAAATAATTTCTGGACATTTTAGAGCTAGAACATAAGAGTTCAAATTGATGGAAAGATAAATTTCATAATTTGTTTAGTAGCACAGTTAACATTTTTGAGAAGTTAATAAAATAAGCTGTTATTTAGATTATTTTTTTAATCGACTGTAGGGCAGACATCGGGAGTATCCACAGTAGTGGAGTTCTCTTGATGGAAGCATACACCCTAAACTTTTCTTGAAGAAATAAGTAACTCTGTCCCATTTTTAAATCATAAATAGAAAGAGTAACCTTTTAAAATTGTTTTTAATTGAAAAGCACCATTGCACTGTGAATTATGGAAGTTTTATTGTTTATTTTATTCCAAATCTTTCAATAAGTTATGAAGAATTCTCATTCTTCTGCTAGAGTAAGACAGGAGTGTCAACAATTTTATCTCCCCTTTCTTATTTTTACATATTATCATTGTTAAAAAACATGTTCCCACCATAAGCAAGTGAGAAAGAAAGACGTTATGGCAACGCCATTTAGTGCTTTGAATCTGTATTAGTTTTCTGTGGCTGCTGTAACAAATTACCGCAAACTTGGGGGCTTCAACCAACCAAGTATATGTTCTCTCAGAAGTCTGCAATCAGTATTACTGATTCTTGGTATGAGATGAAGGTGTCATCAGGGATGCACATCCTCCTCGGGCTTGAGGAAAGACTGTCCCTTGCCTCTTCCAGCTTTGCGAAGGAGCCACCATTCTTTGGCTTGTGTCTGTATCACTTAGATCTCTACCTCTGTAGTCATGTTGCCATCTCCTTTGTCTGTGTCAGATCTCCCTTCGCCTCTCTCTTATAAGAACAGTAGCGTATAGGGTCTACAATGATAATCCGGGAGAATGTCCTCATTTCAAGATCCTCAACACAATTATATCTGCAAACTTTTTTTTTTTTTTGCTATATATGGTAACATTCATAGTTTCTAGGGATTACGGTGTGAATATTTGGTGAGGGACCTGTTGTTTAGCCTACTATAAAGTCCTATGCATTATATGTCAAAAACAATTGGTGATATATTATTTAAGTTATTTTAAATAATCTATCAGTGACAGCTGAATTATTTCCTTTAATTTGTTTAAGGAATTGAGGCTTTTATACCTAGTCATGAGTCATTCACTTTCTTGCATAGCTAGCTAACAACATATAAAATGTTTTCTTTGTTTGGTGTGTAGAAGGCTTATATCCCAGAACAAAAGCCAAAGTAAGGTTCAATTCAGATGAGAGGTTTGCCTTTGTTTTGTGAAATGGAATAAAGATGATGTTGGCAGAAGAGGTATGTCTTTCTTTTAAAAGGTTCTAGAAAGTGTTTCATTTGAAACTACCTACCTTCCCTGAACCCTTTAGAAAGTGTATGTGTACTTCCAATTTAAGACCATTGTCCTAGGATATGTCAGAGCCTCAGGGAGAAGACAGAGGGAAGCCTGTGGAAGAGAAGCTTGTAGTTCGACATTCTGCTCAGTGACTTTGAATCCCAGCCCATCTCCCCCAGTCCTCATTGATAGTTGATCAGCTGTATTATGTCAGCTGATCTTGACAGCTGAGCAAATACCTGGCAAGAAAACCTGAATTCTGAAGGTATGCTATATTGGCCCACGCAATGTAGCCTTAGCTTCCTAGGACAGAAAAAACTCCACCTATACTTTCTTCATTGCCATTTGTGACTAATTTAATTTCT
This sequence comes from Saccopteryx bilineata, assembly GCF_036850765.1. Classification (NCBI taxonomy): domain Eukaryota; kingdom Metazoa; phylum Chordata; class Mammalia; order Chiroptera; family Emballonuridae; genus Saccopteryx; species Saccopteryx bilineata. The sequence continues at coordinate 72,406,865 of NC_089494.1, forward strand.
ATTTATGATTATTCATTTCCTAGGTATGTGGTATTAATTTTCAATAGGTATGTGGCATATTCTAAGCTATTTCACTTACTTATGTTTGTTAGGACATAGCTCTTAATTAGAATAATATATAATTACAGTATTTTATAGTCTTAAAATTTTTCTTTTGGGGAGACATTAAAACATTTTTTTTCCTTATGGTCACTACAATGTATCCTTAACAAGTAGCTTCAAATAATAAAACTACTCTGTAAGTCAAGCAGCAGTTTTCACTAAGACCACTGTAAGTTATATTAAGAAATAAAATGTTATCAAGGACTAAAATGCACAAGTCTTTAAATATAGAGGCTTAAACTGAAACATGATTTTGAGTTATATACTAAATTAAAATTTTAGACCAAAAATAGAAATAAATTTCTCTGTTACTATATTTTTTGAAAACTACTGAAATAAAATCAAACATGAGAATATTTTCTCATGGCTTCATCAGCCATGCACCAAAGCTTATAGAAAAGAAATTTAGTTCTAGTTCATTTTTTTTTGTATTTTTCTGAAGTGAGAAGCAGGGAAGCAGAGAGACAGACTCCCACATGTGCCCGACCAGGATCCACCCGGCATGCCCAACAGGGGGCGATGCTCTGCCCATCTGGGCCGTTGCTCCATTGCAACTGGAGCCATTCTAGCACCTGAGGTGGAGGCCATGGACCCTCCTCAGCACCTGGGCCAACTTTTGCTCCAGTGGAGCCTTGGCTCTAGGAGGGGAAGAGAGAGAAAGAGGAAAAGGAGAGGGGGAAGGGTGGAGAAGCAGTTGGCACTTCTTCTATGTGCCCTGGCCGGAAATCAAAATGAGTGACAAGAACAAGAATGGGTTTTCCCTCCTTAACTGTGATAGGAAGCTGCAGATACTCTTTGTCAATAGAATGAATTCTGACAACTTCACCTGTACATCTTCTCTGAGGGCTATTGATATAAAGGACCAAAGGACAAATGATTTGCCTAAACTTTGGTGACCAGCTACTCAGTTATGTTCAGGAAATCCTCTTGACCTCTTTGATGGACATAACGAATGTTTAATGAATAGAATTGTAAAAGAGAGGGGTGGTATCTATTATTTTAAAAAGTATTTTCATTACAAAAAATAATTTGGCTCATTGTAAGTAACCGAGACCAAAGATATCAAGAAGGAAGCAATATCATCCTCAATTTTACAACTTTGAGATGATGTTGATTAGTATACCTGTATTAATGTAATCTCTAATTATATTATGTATTCAGTTTATAGTAGACTACCTTCTCTTTGTGTATATGTGCACTAAAAGAATAGCCTGAGTATTTTTATTTATTTATTTATTTTTCTGCATTATATAGATTCCACAAAAACTTGGAACTCTCTCTAACTTGGCTTTCTCTGTTGCCTTCCTCACTTTAGCAAATAGTGTATTTATTGACTATTTTGTACCAGGTTCATTCTGTGTGTGGATCCTGGTGGTGTTACATGAACAAAATAGACAAAAAGCACTGCCTTTGTGAGTTTACATTCTAAGGGAGAGAGAAATACAAATGACTAAAATTCATCATCCCTTAGATGGTGATAAGTGCTTGGGGCCAAACAGAAGGCAGAACAGAGGGACAGACTGCTGAGAGGGGGAGAGTGAGGGACACACTTTAAATAGAGGGACCAAGGATAGGCTTCTATGACAGTGAGATATCTGAGTAGAGAGCTAAAGCTGACAGCAGCAGGCCTTTCAATTAAGTGCAAGAAGATTGGTCTAGACAGAGGGAACAGCAAGTGGAAAGGCCTGGACAAGACCATGCGCTTGTGTTCAGGAAGCAGCCAAAAGGCTGCTGGAGGACTGTCTGGAGTGGAGCCAGTAGGTACGGCAGTAATAAAAGAGGAGTTCATAGAGCTTCTGTGGAGCAAGTTCATGGAGGATCTCATAGGTTGTGGCAGGGCTTGACTTTTATACTGAGTGAGAGGAAAAGAATTGGAGGACTTTATAGATACAGAAAACAGAGTGGCAATAGCCAGAGAGAAAAGGGTGGGGGAGGTGAGGAGGGGGAAGAGGGCAAAGAATTGGGGGTATGGGGGCCTAAAGAGACTTTGCATGGGGTGGGGGGCATGATGCGATATATAGATGGTATTCTACTGAGTTGTACACTTGAAATCTGTATAGTTTGGTGAACCATGTCAACCCAGTAAGTTAAAAAATAAATTAAAAGTATAAAATAAAAAAGAGGCCCTGGCTGGTTGGCCCAGTGGTAGAGCGTTGGCCTGGCATCGGGAAGTCCTGGGTTTGATTCCAGGCCAGGGCACACAGGAGAAGCGCCCATCTGCTTCTCCACCCTTCCCCCTCTCCTTCCTCTCTGTCTCTCTCTTCCCCTCCCGCAGCCAAGGCTCCACTGGAGCAAAGTTGGCCCGGGTGCTGAGGATGGCTCCATGGCCTCTGCCTCAGGTGCTAGAATGGCTCTGGTTGCAATGGAACAACACCCCAGATGGGCAGAGAATCACCCCCTAGTGGGCATGCCGAGTGGATCCTGGTCGGGTGCATGTGGGAGTCTGTCTGTCTGCCTCCTCGCTTCTCACTTCTGAAAAATACAAAAAAAAAAAAAAAAAAGTTGTTCTTGAGTCAGAGAGTAGTATGAACTGATTTAGTTTTTAAAGTATACTATTAAGAAAGCCAGAATGCAAGTTTTGACCTTTTGGAGGCTGAGCAGCTTTGTTTTACTTTTACCTCAAACTACCCATGGCTTCCTAGATTGGTCTTTGTCTATCTCTCATTTCTGCTGTTTGTGCATGCCCCATTTTACCGTCTTCATGTTATGATCTGCACACTTATGAGGTTTAGTGTTTGCGAGGTACTGACGCCTTACAGGCAAGAACATTTTGACTTATGGGATAGATGAGCGTTGAGAATTTTCTGTAATTTAGTTCACTTTAATGTCCAAGATCAATTTAGGAAAGTTTCAGACACATTCTGTGTTGTTAATAGATGTTATTTCTAATCCATTAAAGTACACTCTTAAATTTTTCAGGTCAGAAAGAGGAGCTCTTGACATTCAAAATATGATAGGATTATGGAATCTAAAGTTGGTTTTTAGAGTATTTTCTGTCGCCAAGGAAACTTCAGTCTTCCCAGTAATTTTAATATGAATGTATATGTGTAATAGCTACTGTTAATGTGCATCTTACACATATGTGCAGGACACTGAGTGAGAGGTTTCACATTCATTTAGATAGATGCTCTTAATACTTTGCCTCATAGCAACCCTACAAGATATGTTTTTTAAACCTCATTTTACATATAGGAATATGGCGACTCTGTGATTAAATACCTTGCCTAGAGGCAAACATTGCACAAATTTAAGTTCTGTCAGATTCTGAAGGGTATGAATTTTCCATTGGAAGCACATTGGTTTCTCCTCAACCCAATGGGTCAGGCAAAATGTTCCTGGGATTCTGTGGTCGGTTTGTCTCTGTCACAGTCTTCTCCTGTATTTCTCACCCATGCTATAACTATAAAGTGAAATTTTGAGATTTTGAACCCTCCATAACATTTTCAGATAAATCTTCCTCACAGAGGTAGTATTGAAACAAGTGAGATTAAAGTGATCCAACCTGGTTCACATTATACCAGCTTTTCATTTTGACTAGAGAATCACGTTGGAAATGACTTGTTCTTGAAGTTATACACAACATGAACAGGGAGATGCTATTTGGAACTCTGAATACAATATTACTATTTTATATACTCTGTCCGTAATTATTAATAAACACTGCTGAGAATTTTAATAGGCTGAGTAAATCATTGAAGGCAGGTAAACATACTGATTTTTTTTATGAATTGCTGCTTTGCCTGATTTTGAATCATGTTGTGATGAGTTTCTAGTTGTATGCACATTTTTGTAGGCATTGAATTTAAAATATCAATATATCAACAAATATTTCCCCTTCTCATAATAAATAATACACATAATAAACCAAGTTTTGTAAATGTGTGTTTCACCTCACAGCCACTGGATGGCACTGTAGTTCCCCAGATGGAGTCCTCTGCTTTCGTAATCATTGTTGAGAGGATGGTGGAGAGAAAAACTCCCATTTTCAGTTCTCAGGAACTTAAGGGGAACCGTATTTGTCTTATTCCCATTCTGATTCCTAATTGAAGCAGTGGCAATTAACACAATACCTCCAGCACATACCTCTAGACTCCTTGGGAAGGGGAATTAATTGTATTTTAGTGTCATTGCTAGGGACAGCTGAGATTTCCATTATGAATTTCTTGTGGAGTGGCTTTAATAAGCACAATGAATGACTGGAGGCTTTTAATGATAGCGTTTTTATGTGCAGCCCTACCCATGTCATCGCTGTAAGACAGAAGCGATACTCAGTGGCCCTGAGGGAACGCGGCACGGCCACTGGCTTTGAAGCTGCTCCTTCACTTTTCTTTTTCACAAAAGCAGCTCAAGTTTCTTTTCTTCTTTTTTTCCTGTTGTCTGGGGCTGACACATGGCTGTTGGTTCTGTGCTGTTTGGAATCTACTAGCCAGCAGCGTTGTGACTTGCCCTCCTCACCAGCAGAAGTAACTAACTGTGAAGCCTTTAGGGTGTGCGGCCCCGTGCTTCCTTCTGTACTGAGACTCCGAAGCGCAGGTGGCATGCATGTCGTGATGGCACACTGAAGTCGGAGGTGGCAAATATGAAACCAGCAGCGAGTGCTTATAACTAAGCCTGTCTCCTGGTCAGCTGGTTTTTCCTTCTCAGTATCCTTCTAGCCTGAATTCAGATCTCATTATCCCTCTCCTGTTATTCCGTTTTGCAGCCCTTCCTCTTGCCTCTGGTTCCACCAGTTACTCATCTGCATGCGGGCCCGATTCTCCTTGTGTTAGCGTCCAAGGTCCTTGGCGGGAACTGTAGCACCTGTGACCTGACTACTCTCCTGTCTGCAGTCTTGTGTCTCACCCCTCCCTCCTCTGGTTTATTTATTAGAGAACGGCCTGCAGCCGCCTGCATACACTTCTGGTTCTGCTCCGTGGTTTGCTTGCTCATGCTGTTGAGATTTTCAGGATGTCCTTTCTCACCCATCTTTACGTGGCTAACTGCTTATACATCTTTTAAGGTTTACCTGGAATTTTAGTTATAAGTGTCAGTCAAGTATAACCACTAGCCATTTCCTAAAAAATATGTACAAAGACAAGGTAACAGGAAAACCCTCAGCTGTCCAAGTCTGCTGACAGCTAACCCAGTGCCACCATCTAGGGGAGGAGTGAAAGAAACGGAGTTGGGAGCATCCCACGCTCAGACTTCTGAGGGAGAGTTGCCCTTTTCTATCTGAGAGACACATGTGCCTCTTCCGTGTGCCCAGCTCCTGTGCACAGACATTTACTGCTCAGAAGCTGTTCCATGAAACAGTGAGGATATTTGCTGGCACCACCCCTTCTCAGACAATCGTCAGGAAATCGTGAATCCTCAACATATCAGTGTGGTTCAGGAAGCACTAGGAGCGATAATGATGAATTGTGTCCTGGGGTGACACTTCCGCAAGTACGTGCTATAGGTGGGCGTGGGAAACAAGCAAATTTGGGTTAGAAGTAGGTACTGTAAGGCGGTTTAAGCAGGATTATTTATATCACCAATTAAAAAAAATAAAACCTAGCACTATAATAATAGGAGAATGTTATAAATTGCTGTACACCCATAGGACAGAAGTTATGTAGACTTTGTTTATATTTCTGGAGCTCTTCCTTTGATGAGTGAGGTGGGCTAATGGAAGATTATAATGATTGAATAAAAGTGTATATTTTTAACCAAATTTAAAAACCTTATATATTTTTGTTATGAACATGTTTATGTGTCAATGTTTTCTAAATGTTGTGGAATATATATATATATATATATATATATATTACTTATATCTATTTTCCAGAGAAAAAGTCAAGAAGGGAATATACTGAAATGTTAAGTGCTTATTCCTGATTGACAGGTTTAAAGATGGATTGTGATTATCAGCTCAGTTTTTCAAATTTTCTGTAATGGAAATGTATTGTTTTAGGAATCAGAGAATAAAGCAGTAAACATAATTTTAAAAACTTAACTCAGACATCTTCCTGAAGGCCCAAGTTGGGTCAAGTACCCATCTTCTCTGCTGCTGTACGTAACATTTTTTGCCACTATCTTCATAGTGATCATATTATTACAACTGGACAGTAATTCCACAAGAGCTGGAATTCTCTGTGTACATACACCTTTGTAACCTAGGATTTAGGACAAATAAATGGTTTTTGAACTAAGCTGTACTAAACTGTACGGTATTTATATCAAACAGTTCAAAGGATGGATTACAACATACATCGAGGGCAGAGATTTGGAAAAGAAACCAAAGCAATCACATGCCACACCCTCATGAAAATTTACTCTGAGCCTTTTTAAAGTATGCGTTAGGTGACTTAGAATTTATGGAAGCCATTTCTTAGCTCTTCAGGTATTTACAAGTCAGGCTGAGGTGATATATATGCAAGCACTGTGGAGAAATAAGGCTTTCTATGAATTCAGGTTATGATCTTTCAAACTGAGTAATATAAGGACTGTTTCGATTTTCTGAAGAATGATTCACAAGACTTTTATACTCATTAAGCTGAAGTGTCAAGATTTTCTCCTTGCACTGGGGGAGCTGGACAAGGCAATGGCAATTTTCTGGCGGATCTTATTGGTATTAAGTAATTTTTTTAGGTTAAGGAACCTTTTAGAAATTGAGCCATTTTATTCTTTGCTTTTCCAGTTTTTGTTTTGCTTGGTCAGAGGCTGTTCATTTTTATCTGAAAATAAGATTGACAGAATGTATGTAGTTTCTGCCTAGCACAGGGAAGTACAAGGACCATTTGTCTCCTGGAGTTTCTAGTAACAAAGGTACACAGAGAATTGTTTTCTGGGTGAATTAGAGGTAAAAAGCTGCTCCTGTTTCTTCTCTTATCAAGTGATGAGAAGAGTAGGGACTCAGGTTTCTATTTGAGCCTCACGCCACACTTTCAGTGGATTCAGCGAAGAAATCCAGGCTAAGGTCACAGGTGAACACTTTCCATACTGGGAGGATTGAGCTTTTTTAAAAGACTTTAAAGTTAAATCAACAGTTTCAGAAAGAACTTCTTCTTCTCTTCTTTTTTTTTTTTTAAAGGAGAAGTTTCTGAAAATTAAATAGAAAAAATTATATGTAGTTATCATTCCTTGTTAATAATTTATTCTTTTACCATAATACTTTACTGATTATTAGAAACAATGATTAAATTCAAAGCAATATAATGCTTTTGTCTTTGATTTTAAAAATGATTTTTTTTTAAAACTCAGAGACATTCCTTTTTTTCTCCTTTTTGTTTGCTATGTTGAAGCAATTTAAAAAAGCTTCTCTCCTATCTTTCTACGTATAGAAGAGTGGTATTTGATCATTGTAATTCACTTTTCAATGCTTGAAAAATACATTGTTTTTAATTAAAAAGGTTTAAAAACATAGATATATCTTTTAAGTTTTAATAGTACGTGTTAATGTAGTATTTTAGATGGATCTAGGAAGCTTTAAAATAAGACCTTTAAAATAATCTTGATGACTTTATATGAAAGTTACCTGGCGTGACTTTTTCAAATGGTAACTCAGAGAGTATGTGAGTTCATTCTGGGTGATAGTTCCTAATATTGTTGTTTTCAAGTGGTGCAGCAAAGAGCCCCTAGTTATAGAATTATTTGTTTTGTCCAGATATTTTAAAAAATGTATTTATTATAAGTAACTCAGTAGGATTACTTAGTTGGTTAAAATCAGCTTGGTTTTAGAATGGGGCGAAAGAAGAATAAAGAGCGTGTACTATAAGCCATCTAGTATTTTGCTTTGTTTTGTTCCGTTCCTTCCTTCTCTTAGGTCTTGGTGATGATGTCTATCCTTAGGCCTGGGTCAAACAAAGCTGATGTTCAGTAACTTTTTAGCTTCCCTTTTAGCATTTTTCTATTCCTCTCAAAGTATGGTACTCCATTTAGGCGTCCTGAATCTTCATCTTGAACTTTCCCCCGATTAAGGTCTGTGTTTAGTTAGATAACTGCCTTTTAAAAGACACACTAATTTCCTATTAGATGTGATTACCTGATAATTAATTATGCCTCCTGGGGTTACTTGGATTATTGTAGCAGCCTTGATCCTTTACCATAACAAATCTTGGTTGGAGGATGGTATCTGGCAGTGCATCCAAACTGGAGTGGGGATACATAAACTTAAAAAAATTGTCTTAATATAATACAACTTTTAAAAAGCCAGATTCTGTAATAAAAAAAGTTTTATCTTCATTATGAGATGAACCTGTAGCTGCATTTGAGCCTCTGGACTTCTTTTATTTATTTTTTTATGTGTTTTCTGAATTTTCAATAAATAGTATCAGAAGTTTTCTTGAAAGGAATAAAAAGTATATCTTTTGCTTTCTCATGTACTTAGTGTAGCTAGCTTTATTTGAAGAAATTTTTCTTATGTTTACCAGCATATTTTCCTAATGCTAGTCTTTTTATTATTGAAACATTTGGTATTACAGTTCTGTGAAATTTTCTGCAGATATCATATCCCTTATTTTTCCTTTTTAGATCAATATGCTGAGTTTTATTTGCATGTAGTGAACAAAACCCCGATTAGGCTGCTGCTTTTTTGATCACATACATTTCACTAGTTCTTCTTTTGTTACACATTTGTCATGGCTGTTCAGATGCACTTGTTCTTTCTACCCATTTTGTTTTATTTTTATTTTTTTGATGTTGTCCAGATTCAAATTATTTATGTTACTTTCATGTAAGGTTAAGATTGATATCATTAGAAATATTGCTCATTATTTTTTTTTCCTTTCCACTCAAAACATGGTTGTTTATTTGTACTTATTTAGCCCATATTTATTGAACATGTTTCAGAATAAAAGAATGTGAGGGATTGAAACATGAGCACTGCAGGACTGTGAGAGAGATTTTAGCCGATAAGCAGAAAGAATGAACTGGCTATACACAGACGCAGCGGAGGGGCGGGGTCCCCTCTCGGGGAAGTGCAGTGAAGGAGGAGGCAGTGCTGTGCAGAGAGCATCGACTGGGGCCAGACATGTGACTGCCATTCTGATCCTGAGCTTTTGCTGTTCTGAACTTGTATTTCATTTTTTATAAAATGGAGATATAACTTGCTCATTAGATTACTGTATTAGTTTCCCAAGAACTCTGTAACGCTAACCAAAAAGCTGCTGGTTTAAAACAACTGAAATGTAATCTTTAAGAGTTCTGGAGGTGAAGTTCATAATTCATTTCACTGGGCTGAATTCAAGGGGTTGGTAGGGCTGCCCTCTTACTGGGGGCTCTAGGGGGTGTCCATTTCTTGCCTTTTTCAGCTGCTGGTGGCTGTTATCATTCCTTGGCTTGTGGCCACATCACCTGAGTCTCTACATCTGTGGTCACATTTCCCTTTGCTCTTCTGTCTGTCACATCTCTTTCTGTTTCTCTCTTATAAGGATACTTGTGTTTGGGTTTAGGACCTAGCTGGATAATCCAGGATTTTCTCCTCAACTCAATATCATTAAGTTAATGACATTTACAAAGGCTTGGCTATATAAGGTAACATTATAGGTTCCAGAGATTAGGAACTATTATTGGGACTATTATTCATCCTACTGCAGATACTATAAGAATTAAATACAGTAATGAAAAAGCTCTCTGATTAAGACTTACAAAGATGTAGTTTTATTTCTATAACTGATTTAATGTTGACCCTCAGTTTCCTGCCTTCTTTTTTTTTTATTTATTTTTTATTTATTTTTTTATTTTTATTTTTTTATTTTTTTACAGAGGCAGAGATAGACAGGGACAGACAGACAGGAATGGAGAGAGATGAGAAGCATCAATCATCAGTTTCTCATTGCGCGTTGCGACTTCTTAGTTGTTCATTGATTGTGTTCTCACATGTGCCTTGACCGTGGGCCCTCAGCAGACCGAGTAACCCCCTGCTGGAGCCAGCGACCTTGGGTCCAAGCTGGTGAGCTCTTTGCTCAAGCCAGATGAGCCCGCGCTCAAGCCGGCGACCTCGGGGTCTCGAACCTGGGTCCTTCCGCATCCCAGTCCGACGCTCCATCCACTGCGCCACCGCCTGGTCAGGCTCCTGCCTTCTTAATGGCAGACAGTTTAATCTTTATTTGTTTGCTTTATGTATTGTTTACAGTCTTGTTAGGGTAAATAATAAATTCAGCTTCTATAAAGATGTACATATAATTTTAAATAGTCTCATATAAGGGATTAAACCTATCTCCTTCAATACTCTAGTGGAATAGAAGTCCCAGAATGGTTATTTGTCTAACTCTTGTTCAACTCTTCATGTTCCTCTCAAGCTTATTGACTATATCATAAGCCTCTTAAGTTCATGGTTTTCTCCTGGCCCTTCCTGGCTCCTTCCGGGGACTTGGTACTACTGCGATGCTATTTCCCCATAGTGAGATGCTATGAACTCATCTGCTTCAATGTTGCATTTTGCTATTGCTTCTCTACCATGCTAGACACAGGGCTTCCACTTGAGGTTAGAAGTCTCCTAAGACTACAGTCTAGTTTAAGCCACACAAAAACTTACCTGGTGTTATATCACCATCAACTCTCCATCTTGGGGTTCAAGTTCTGGAAAAGGACAGGATACAGTGTCACTTGGGACCTATCCCATCTGTTTACTCTATAGCCCCCTTCCATTCTCCACTCCACCCTTTCCTCCCTTATAACCCCTTGAACTCTAGTACCTTTCCCAGAGGACAGAGGGTGGATCCTTGTATGAGGCAATGGAGGATTGGCTCATCATGATTCTCCCCAAACTGTTATATCTGTCTCAGATTGATAAAGTCTATATTGGAGATTAAAAAAAAAAAGGAAGAAGAAGAAGAAAGAAAATACTACATCTCTGTCATTATTTTCATCTCTGAATCCAAGACACAACATCCCTCCCCTTGTTAATTATAATGTTCTGCTTCCCTCCTTAAGCCTCTTAAGATCAGTTCACTTAGCCACCAATGTATTATAGTTTAATGAAAATATACTGCTCACATAAATTAGGGGATATTTTAGCGCTTCATATTCATTTTTGAAATGTCCCCTAATTTTTGTGAGTTGTATATGTCAGTTCATGATATTCTTTATTTATAATGACTTCTTCTCTAACTCAGAGAAAAAGCCAGGCCCTAACTATGAACTGCAGGCTTCACCCAGTCCCCCAGAGCATGCCTTCTCTAACCTCTTCTGGGACTTCCCCTTTCGTTCATCCAGCTCCAGCCACACTAACCTCATGCTCTATGTTTATATCAGTGTTGCTCTTGCTACAGGAGCTTTGTTCTTGTTCTTCTAGATATCTGCTTAGCTCATGCCTTCTTCTCCTCTGGGTCTTTGTTCAGGTACTACCTTCTCTAAGAGGCCTTCCTCGGCTGGCTATTGAAAATGGACTCCTTTCCCTTTCCCTTTCTCTCTACCTCCTCTCTGCTCTACTCTTTTTTTATTTTCTTTTAGCAAAAAAGAGAGAGGCACAGATAGGGACAGACGAACAAGAAGAGAGAGAGATGAGAAGCATCGATTCTTCGTTGCTTCAGCTTTCTCATATGTGCCTTGACTGGGGCCTCCAGCCAAGCCAGTGACCCCTTGCTCAAGCCAGTGACCTTGGGCTTCAAGCCAGCGACCATGGGGTCATGTCTATGATTCCACACTCAAGCTAGCAACCTCGGGGTATTGAACCTGGGTCCTCTATGTCCCAGGCTGGTGCTCTATCTACTGTGCCAATACCTGGTCAGGCAGCTCTACTCTTCTATGTGGTATTTATAGCTACCTTTTGAGTTTTACATTTTATTTATTTTTTGCATCTTTCTATTAGTTTGAAAGCTCCATGAGACCATGATTTTTACTGTCTTTTTACTAAAAAATTCCAAGCCCTGAGAGGATTTTCCAATACAGGGTAGACCTTCAGTAGATATTTGCCTAATGGTTGGATAAATGAGTGAGTTGTAACTGCCAAGCTACATGGATTTGTTTCATAACAAGTAGGAAGTAGACAAGCTTTCTGAGCAGGGGTCATATTGATACAAATGTTTTATGAGATTTGTCTATGATATTAGTGTTCAGGTTGGATTAATAAGAATGTAGAGGTTTGGAGACTAGTTAAGAAAAGGTAAAAGTCTAATTGGAGTGGTGATACTAGGAATGGGTGTGTGGGGGGGTTGTTGGTTGTGTGAGAGACAGTCAGAGGAAGAATCCCTGATACCTGAGGACCGTAGCAATAGAGGCTATGAGAGTAGATTGTGGAGAAAGATGCAACTAATGAAGGTAGGAGAATTTAGGAAAAAGTAGATTGAGAGGGGAAAGAATCCAGATGACTGTTTCTTTTGTCAATTTTGGTAAAATGTACATAACATAAAATTTACCATTTTACCCATTTCAAGGGTATAGTTCACTGGAATTATGTATATTCATATTGTACAATCACCAACATTCATCTCTAGAACATTTTTACCTCCCCAAACTCAACGCATTCAACAATAACTCCTCATTTCTTCCTCCCCCCAGTCCCTGGCAGCAACCATTCTACCATTTGTATCTATGAATTTGTTTGTTCTTAGGTACCTTGGGTAGATGGAATCATACAATAGTCTTTTGTGTCTATCTTATTTGTATAGCATAATGTCTTTAAGATTTATTCATGTTGTAACATGTGTTAGAATTTCATCTTTTTAAGGCTAAATTTCCCATTGTATGTCTATATTACATTTTGTTTGTTCATTCACTTGGTGGATGTTAGGATGTTTCCACCTTTTGGCTATTGCAAATGATGCTACTAAAAACATTGGTGTACAAATGTGTTCCAGTCCCTGCTTTTACTTTGATTATATACTCAGAAGGGGAATTGTTGGCATTGTTTACTATTTTTAGGAACTCCTTTACTTTGATTTAGACAAGCTGGGTTTGAGGTTGTGGAAAGTCTAGCAGTTAGGCCTGGAGTGTGAGTGAGAGCAGCTGTCTGGAGATTTCACTTCAGGGAACTTGACAGATGTGATAGCTAAAGAGGAGAGCTTGAATTATTTTAGAGAAAGGGAAAGAAAAAAGTTGAGCTGAGGCCTGAATCTTAGGAGGGAGAAGGAGCTACGGGAGCTAGTCAATGAGACAGAAAAAGAGCAGTCCGAGTTAGGAACAGAACCCAGTGTTTAAACGCACTTAGCTCAAACTCATCCATATTCATTGAGTACTCTTACAAGAACTTCCTTTCAGAATAATAAGCTTCTATTTAAGTATGACATTACTTTCAAGGGTTCGGGTGTTATAGGTCACAGATCACTACTGAGTGTTGAATTTCTGAGACACAGATTCTTTTCGAAAAGTTACTAGATTAGAAAAAGTAGAGGATTTCTGTATTCTTTTTTGGGCTGTTCTCTATTTCCTGTTTTGCATGAGTAATTTCATTGTTACTTTAACTTTTTATTGCAGTATGACATACCTTAAGAAATGTGAACAACCCATATGTGGACAACTAATTGTCTTTATTCTCAGATATTGCATATGCCTGAGTATTCAACATCTAGATGAATAGACTATTTCCTAGACCCAGTGGTTGCTTCCATGCCCCCACTTACCCACTATCCCCATTACCTTAGTCTCTAACACCATAGATTTATTTTACCTAGGCTGAACCTTATATAAATTGAACCATGTAGCGTGTACTCTTTGTGTCTGACTTCTTTTATTTAACATTATATTTGTGAAATTTATTCATACAGCTCTGCTTTTTGTCGTAATATATATCCCACTGAGGGCTTTTACACAATTTATTTGTTCTCATGTTGATAAGCATTTGGGTAGTTTCCAGTTTGGGGCTATTATGAATAGTGCTGCTATGAATGCCACAGTTTCTTATTAAATAAGTATTTTACATGTTACATTCACCTCTTTAAAGTTGTCATTGCTTATTTCATTTGTTACTTTCCTCCTAAGTGCCTTCCCACCCTGTCTAATTTTCTTTATTGTTAATACAAAATGTATTTCTCTGAACATTAGTTTTGAAAGTATAAAGTGCCCCAAGAAATCAAGTTTCTTAAAAATTTTTATGCATTTTCATTAGTATTTTCTTTTTAAAGCATCTATTAAATTTTTCTTAACTATCCAGATTATGTCTTAAATGCATATTTAACCTATCAAGAATTTTCTTCTCTTCATAGGCTGTGTTGTTCATCCTCAAGGCAAATATTTTAATTTGGGCAGCATGATGTGTTGGAGGAAAAGAATAGCTCCCATATTCTTAATACAGACTTTTTATTAAGCTTATATAATGATTTACATAGCAATGAAGAGAGATTCAGAATTGGTAAAAAGTGTATTGTGATATTTTATGTCCTTCTCCATTCTGGTTAAGGTCTGCTTTGGTATAGAAATTAGTTATTACTAATTCAGAGTTGAAGAAAGTTTTATCAATCTGGTTATTTCAAAACTGAGTTGAAATTTTCTATCTTGAATAATTATACATACATAATATAGTTTATATATTTGTGTGAATATATATACATATATGTATATATACATATATATATTTGTGTACCTACTTACATTTTAATCCATCCATCCATCCATTCATCCATCATCCATCTATCCATCCATCCATGCATCCATCCATCCATCCATCCATCCATTGACATACTCACTGAATCATTCTTTACAGAAAGAACACTAGAAGACCATGAGCTGGTGGTTGAAGTGCTATCGAACTGGGGAATGGAAGAAGAAAATAAGCTATACTTTAGGAAAAATTATGCCAAATATGAATTCTTTAAAAATCCAATGGTAAGTGAAATCTCCATTAATAGTTATGGAAAATAATTTAAAAAATTTTTTTAGTTTATATGAAGAAATAAATATAATGCACCATTTGGTAACTTGTAGTTAAGAATTTTGATCTTTTATAATTATAGTCACATTTCTTCTAGTCAACATCATCACAGAAGTATGAATACATAGTTTTCAAGAACCCGTTGATTCTTCTTGCTTTTTAAGAAAAAAATTTATGCATTTTGTTTAGGGAGCAAATTATTAGATATCTTCAAGCAGGTTCCAAAATATAGTTTAACACTTTTTAGAGAATTTAGGAAATTTAAGTGGAACATTTCTAAAGTAAAAACAAATTGATGATTGTTGGGTGTGTTGTAAATTAATCCAGAAATTTAAGATTGACATGAATCTTGTTGTTGCAAGTTATTTTGATTTCAGTGAAGTAATCACTGAGCAAGTGAGAAATTAAGTAAAGACCAGTGTATTATCTAATAAATACTACTTTCATTGTATTTCTCTTAAAAAGATATGTCACTTTCTAATTAAGACTAAGAATCTGGAGAAGTCAGAATAGCCTCTGGGATCATTATTTTAAATTGTTTTTGTCTTTGCAACTGTAACATTTTTATACTAAATTTTGAATAATTGAATTGAAATGATCTCTTATGCAAAATATATAATACTTAACATCCTACAATGCACAGGAGAACTTCTCCCCTACCCCTACAAAAGAGTATTATTAGACCAAATTACCAAAACTACTTACTGTTAAATATTTATGCAAACTTGTCTGATCATAAAAAGTAACTGGGGGAGGGGGAGTGTGCTTGCTAAAAGCACAGGATCCAGGACCTACCTGTAACTTCTGAGTCAGGCTCTTCAGGAATGAGGCCTAGAAATTCCTGTCAAGCAGCTGCTCTGGGTGAATTTTATAATGAAACAAGTTTGGAAAACCAGTGAGTAGAAAGGTCTGACTTTTTGCTCCCCGGCCCTTGTTTAAATCCTGGCTTCTCTTCGCTGTGGGCTGTTACCTTGAGCGTTCCCTTTACTTCTATGAGCTTTGACTTTCTAAAATGGAGTTGCTGGTCCTTTAGCATCTGCCAGGATGGTTGCAGGACTCAGGGATGAGATCAGGAGCAAGCTCACTGTCAGCCTGCGGGCAGTGTCTTGTGTAATGTGAGGTACGTGAATCTTGTCATGGGCATCATCTGAGGCTGTTTGCTACTCTGGGCCCTACTCTAACCCTTTCATAAAGATACCTGAAGGTAGAGTTCTTTTAAAAGCACTTTGAATGAACTATCAACACACTGACTTAAAGAACTCTTGCTTTAGATTACAATGATAATAACTGAATCTCTTCTAGCATAGGTTTTGGGATAATGTAACCTGTCTTTTTTTGTCAGTATTTTTTTCCAGAGCATATGGTGTCTTTTGCAACTGAAACCAATGGTGAAATATCCCCCACACAGATTTTGCAGGTAATATATATTTTCATTAAAATATATAAGTAAAAATAAGAGAAACTTTAAGGTCTATATTTATAAATGTCCAAAATTTGAAATGTTAGGCCTTGGATAATTATTTTTTGATGGAGGTAAGACTGGAAAGAAAAGAGTAGGAAGGAAAAGAAAAGAACAAAATCTGGATTAAAAAGTCCCTTAATTCAATAGGACCCCCAAACAATATTGTTCTTTCCAGTTTTGGTCAATTGTCAAAGGATTGTAAACATTTAAAAAATGAGTAACATGAAATAAAACATCACAGGGTTTTGCTCTGTGATGTGTTTAAAGATTATACAGTGGTCCCCTGTCTATCGCGGGGGTCACAGGGGTTAGGTTCCAAAACACCCCACGATATGTGAAAATCTGCAAAGTAGTGATCTTATATTTATTTTATTATTTATATTCGTATTAGTCTTTTGAAAAATTAAAATTGACATTAAATAGCAGACATTTTTTTTTTTTTTTTTTTATAATTTTATTTTTTTAATGGGGTGACATCAATAAATCAGGATACATATATTCAAAGATAACAAGTCCAGGTTATCTTGTCGTTCAATTATGTTGCATACCCACCACCCAAAGTCAGATTGTCCTCTGTCACCTTCTATCTTGTTTTCTTTGTGCCCCTCCCACCCCCTATCCCTCTCCCATTACCCCTCCCCCCCGTAACCACCACACTCTTATCAATGTCTCTTAGTTTCACTATTATGTCCCACCTACGTATGGAATAATACAGTTCCTGTTTTTTTCTGATTTACTTATTTCGCTTCGTATCATGTTATCAAGATCCCACCATTTTGCTGTAAATGTTCCGATGTCATCATTTCTTATGGCTGAGTAGTATTCCATAGTGTATATGTGTCACATCTTCTTTATCCAGTCATCTATTGATGGGCTTTTTGGTTGTTTCCATGTCCTGGCCACTGTGAACAAAAATAGCAGACATTTTACTAATAGGTGTTTAGTATTAGGTTTTATAATAAATGCCCTCTATTCTATATGCAATAACATATTTAGCAATTAAATGAAACGAGAAAAAAGATATAAAAAATCTACTGTATATACTTACATTTGTAATACATATGACAGAAACACTCGAGTATAATTGTGAAAGATCTTAGCTGAATTATGAATACTAAGTATTTTCTTAAAAATCTCCTTGGATTTGTACTTATTTGGCTCACTCATTCCAAACCGGCATTAACTTTAGGTGATCATTCTCTGATTTTCATTACAGTGGAAGAATAATTTGTTATTTTATTTTTGATATATTAGTAGATTTTATACCAGAAGATCTAGAGTCATTACCACGTTTATGTTGAGCTATATCTTTATAATGGTTGCTGTTTGATTGAAGCCTTGGGCTTAATCACTCAATTTTCTCTGATCTTAAATGGAGAAAACTTTTTTTTTTTTGGTATTTTTCTGAAGTTAGAAGCAGGGAGGCAGAGAGACAGACTCCCTCATGTGCTCGACCAGGATGCACCCGGCAAGCCACTAGGGGCGATGTTCTGCCCATCTGGAGTGTTGCTCTGTTGCAGCCGGAGCCATTCTAGTGCCTGAGGTGGAGATTGAGGAGCCATCCTCAGTGCCCGGGCCAACTTTGCTCCAATGGAGCCTTGGCTGCAGGAGGGGAAGAGAGAGATAGAAAGGAGAAGGGGAAGGGTGGAGAAGCAGATGGGCACTTCTCCTGTGTGCCGTGACTGGGAATCGAACCCAAGACATCCACATGCTGGTCCGACGCTCTGCTACTGAGGTAGCTGGCCAGGGCTTAAATGAAGAAAACTTTAATATTTTCAATATAGATACTACTTTAAATATATTGATATTTAACATACTGATACATATAATGGGTGCGACAAATTTGTTCTCTGTGAGCTCTTTAATAGGTCATATTTTATTTTTGCACTTCAAACTATTTTAAAAATATGACTACTCTCAAGAAATTTTTCTCAAAGTTACTTATATACTCCTGGGTTTTCACAGACACTCCATCAAAATATTAGGGTGACTGGCAGCACAGTCGCAGCCCCAGCACCCCAACTTCCAAACCTTCTTAGCGCCTCACCACTGGGACGTGACAAGGTGGTGGATGAGAGGTTTTTTTCCGCCTCCTTTCCCAAGTTTTCCTATAATATAGTTATATTACTTTAATGTTAAATTATAAAAACAAGAAAAATCATAGCCTTGGAATCATATATTGCTGCATGTGGTCCTGACCTCTTCTGTCCACTGAGGCAATGTTTCCAGTTTTTAAAACGTTTCTCCTTTTTCTAGTGTGACCTCTATGACTCCCTTTTTAAAATTTAATTGGTTTGCTTTAATAACTTGGAAAGCACTCGAACTAAAAAATGACTTGCCTGTTTTGCATGTCAATTAATTAATATCTGTGGCTCATTAAATTAAAATTGTTTTTAGTAATTTACTTAAGAAACATATCTACTAGCAGTTTTTTCATCAGTAGTCTTTTAAAATGTGACATTGTTTTAGCTAATTATTTCTTTCAGTTTTAACTTTTTGCGTTTGTTTATTCATAGGCATTTTTATCTTTTTTTAATGAGATGCTAATGTATCCAATGTTTTATTAAAGGTGCTTATCACAACCACGTAACACAGTTAGAGCTATTCCTTTTCATTCTCCTTTTCCAGACCAACACATGTGTCAGTTAATTATTGCTGTGTAACAAGCTATTCCAAACCTTAATGGCTTAAGTAGCCAGTCACATTTTGCCAACAATTGGATGGGCCAGGAATTTGAAAGGATTTAGCTGGGTGGGACATTTCTGAAGCACATTGATTCACAGGGGGTTGAAGGTCTGCTTGTAAGTTGGCTTTTCACTACATGTGCCTGGTGCTCTTTGGCCTCTCTGGGTCTCTCCACATGGTGTCTCATCCTCCAGGGCGTCTCACCACATAGCTGTCTCAGAATAGTCGCATTCCTTTTGTGACAGCTGCCTTTCAAGAATTAAGTAGTGGCTAGTTAGGGACTTCATTTAAAACAAACTGTTACTTTTGCCAACTCCATTGGCCAAAACAGTAACAAGCCTTGCTGAGATTCAAGGGGATGAAGAAGCAGACTCCACCTCCTTATACTCAGTGTCTAGATCCCTTTGCCGGGGAACACGTGGAATGGGAGATGTTGTAGCTCTCTTTGGAAAAACCTAGCATAGCTACTCACAATTGAGAACCCTTGAGACAAAGAAGAAATTATTTGCTTTACCCTCATTAAGGAAGTAAACTTGGCTGAACTTCCTTAATAATTGAATAATTGAAGTCAGGATTGTGGTCCTTCATCATAATGGAGTTGAAATTGATTAATTCTCAGGGAAAGTCATAGAAAAAGATGAAAATTATGAGGACTTAACTCTAAAGATGAAGCTCAACTTTTGAAATGGACATTCAAATAACTTAAAATTTTGGTATTTGGCTAAGTACTGATAACTTAGAATGTATATTTTGTGAACATATTTTCATTTGGATCTTGAAAGACTGATTTTCTGTTGTGTATATAGTTATTTCTATAATGGTATATAAATGGTATTGATACTGTTAGATTTTACATGTACATATTTGAAATCTTAACATGATTAGTGTAAGGCTACAATATCATTGATTCCAAAACAGTGTGGGAATTTCTAATTATTTTCCAGATATTTCTGAGTTCAAGCACATATCCTGAAATCCATGGCTTCTTACATGCAAAAGAACAGGGAAAGAAGTCCTGGAAAAAGATTTACTTCTTTCTAAGAAGATCTGGTTTATATTTTTCTACTAAAGGGACATCAAAGGTAATTGGAAATATCAATGATGTGTTATACATTATATATGTCAGAAGTTAAAATGGATTTCACTTTATTTTCTTTATTTCTTGAACTATACAGCTTTATTTCTCACTGTTTTAAACATAACGTCTTTTGATGGAATCTAGATACCCTTATTTCCATGTCCTCTGCTCATTCCTTCCCTGTCCTGAACCCACTCCCTTTCTCCTTACCTCGGGGTACAGATTTTGAGGCCCAGTATAGTTCACATCTTTTCTTTTTACCCCAGGTCGTAAGACCGATCTTGCTTACTCCAGACTTCTGTTGATATTGATGCAGTTAGTAATAGTCAACTGAATTCTTTGTGTCTGTTAGTTTTCTCTTTTAGTTAGATTATAAATTCCTAGAGGAAGTTATGTTATGATCAGGGGTAGATGGATTTGTTTGTGTGCTTGTATATGTATACCTATGTATACAGTTACATAGACACACTTGCAGGTGTTCATACCCACATACATGTAATTCCCAGTGCCCAGCACTATGCATCTGTGTTTCTATGGAGTCTAGTTGATGTGGACTATGCCATATGGTCTGTGTTTTATAAGTGTTGACATTTTATGCAATGCAGTGATACCTTTCAAGTAAAACTACTGTTGAGAGTTTTTGTGAGAGGTTATTTTATTTTTATTGTCATGTATCTGTTGTCAGTGACAACACTGTTGGTTCTTTATGAGTAATCAGTCGTTTTTCTCTGGCTGTGTTCCAATATTATTGCAATCATTGGTGCTCAGTAATTTTCCTGCCATTTTTCTAGGTGCATTCAAATATATTCTGGTAAAACTTGCTTGATTTTCAACATAGGCATTTAGTCTTCAAATTCCTGTTTCCTTTTATGCTGGAAGCGTTCATCTGTTATTTACTTCTCATTCTCATGATTTGATCCTTTACATTTTCACCAGGGTTGGCCGTCTTGGCTGTCATGGCTCCCAGTGCCCTTCTGCTTGTGGCAACCTAACTTCAGTCCCTGCCTCTGTCTTCCTGTGGCCTTCTACTCTTTCTGTGTGTCTCTGATAAGGACACTTGTCATTGGATTTAAGTCCCAATTGCATTATCTCATCTGGAGGCCCGTACTTAATTACATCAGCAAAAACTATTTTTTCAAATTATGTTAAAGTCATAGTTTCTCAGAGTTTAGGACATGGACATATTTTTGGGGGGAGGAGCTACTATTCAATTCACTATAGGAAGTCAATGAATTTTTTTTTTTTTTTGCAAGAGAGTGAAATGGTCAAATTATAAGATTAGTGTTGGTCAAATAAGTTTGTAAAATATGATTTTTTTTTCTTTTTCTGTATTTTTCTGAAGCTGGGAATGGGGAGAGACAGCCAGACAGACCCCCGCATGCGCCCTACCAGGATCCACCCGGCACGCCCACCAGGGGCGATGCTCTGCCCCTCTGGGGCGTTGCTCTGCCGCGACCAGAGCCACTCTAGTGCCTGGGGCAGAGGCCAAGGAGCCATCCCCAGCGCCCGGGCCATCTCTGCTCCAATGGAGCCCTGGCTGCAGGAGGGGAAGAGAGAGACAGAGAGGAAGGAGAGGGGGGTGGAGAAGCAAATGGGCACTTCTCCTGTGTGCCCCGGCCAGGAATCGAACCTGGGTCCCCCGCACGCCAGGCCAATGCTCTACCACTGAGCCAACCGGCCAGGGCCTAAAATATTTTTATGTTTGCTCACTTATAGTTTGCATCGGGGGCTGGAAAGCGCCAGGTATATGTGGTCTGTGAAATTGCGAATTACCTTCCTGCTTGGGAAGGACCGTTATTTTGCTAATGTTTGCTGGAGTCCAGGTTTTTGTGCCAGAAAGTTTTGAAAAGGAGAGCAGAAGGAGAAGAGTCAGAGAGAAGCCATGTTGGCAGAGGGAGAGAGAGAGAATGCATAGTGCTGAAGGGGAGGCTGTGTTTGCAGAGGGAGAGAGAGAGAATGCAGAGTGCTAAAGGGGAAGCCATGTTTGCAGAGGGAGATGAGAGAATGCAGAATGCTGAAGGGGAAGCCATGTTTGCAGAGGGAGATGAGAGAATGCAGAGTGCTAAAGGGGAAGCCATGTTTTCAGAGGGAGATGAGAGAATGCAGAGTGCTGAAGGGGAAGCCATGTTTGCAGAGGGAGAGAGAGAGAATGCAGAGTGCTAAAGGGGAAGCCATGTTGGCCGAGAGGAGAAGGTATGCAGATGGGGAACCAGAGCTGAGGGGTTTTGGGGAGCACTGTTGAGACTGGTGGGGCCTTTGATTCTAGGAGGAACCAAAGAAGATTCTCCTGGTTGTGGAACCAGAGAATGTGTCAGGGCTTTGTGAGCCCTGTGTTTGCTCATCAGCCAGTGTGAGACTTTAATAAAGGAATGGCCCACTATTTTTTTTTTCTTATGGGAGAGACAGAGAGAGTAAGAGAGAGGGATGGATAGGGACAGACAGACAGGAAGGGAGAGAGATGAGAAACATCAGTTCTTCGTTGCGGTTCCTTAGTTGTTCATTGATTGATTTCTCATATGTGCCTTGACTGGGGGGCTACAGCAGACCGAGTGACCCCTTGCTTGAGCCAGCGACCTTGGGCTCAAGCTGGTGAGTCTTGCTCAAACCAGATGAGCTCTCACTCAAACTGGTGACCTCAAGGTCTCAAACCTGGGTCCTACACATCCCAGTCTGACGCTCTGTCCACTGCGCCACCTCCTGGTCAGGCTAGCCCACCATTTTTTAGTTCCATTGTTTCTCTACCGTCTTTCTGAATTCAATGAGAACCTGAATGTGCATGGGCACAATGGCTGTGGCCCCTGGCCATACAATTAGTAAGGCCATACTGAGTTCAAGAAAGTAAAATAGAGATAGAAAAAGAGTGAGGAGGGAGGGAAGGGAGGACAGATAGAGATAGAGATGGGAGGTGGAGAGGTAAGCAGCACAAATAGTAATTAGATGATAATTTCAGTGATTCAGGATAGAGGTGTAGGGTTCTAACCTAGTCTGAGCAGTGGAGGGAGAAGAAAGGGATAGATGGCAGATTACATTTAATGTGGCCGGGTTTTGTTGACCGACTGATATGAAAGAAGCAGCAGCATTTAAAAATGTTCTTAGAGAAAGAAATAAAGAAATAAAAAAATGGGCCCTGGCTAGGTAGTTCAGTTGGTTAGAGAGTCATCCTGATATGCCAAGATTGTGAGTTCAATCCTAGTTCAGGGCTTATACAAGAATCCACCAATGAATGCCTAAATTAGTGGAACAACAAATCCATGGTTCTCTCCCTCTCTCCTCCCCCTTCACTTTCTCTCTTCCTTCCTCTATAAAATCAATTTTAAAAGAATAGAAAAAAAGAGATAGAAATGATTTAATAGAACAAACAGAAAAAAGGTTTGCTAGAAGGCATTACCTTAGAAGTAAGATAGTAATGACCATAATTCTAGTTATATTATATAATATATATTGAAAATGAAGCATCCCAGAACACAATTAATAATGAAGACCAATCACAGGACCTGACAGGAGCTGCAAGGGGTGATACTTGACTCTTTTCCATATTTTCCTCAACTGTTCATACAGTTCCTCCTTTCCCTCATATACAGGTTTCTTTATTACTATTCTTGAATGAGCATGTGTGTGAGTGTCTGTGTGTGTGTTTCCTTGAGGTGTAAGTAGTGGAATGCTTCATGGAATGGGGCTTTGCTAATTCAGAACCTAAACCCTTACAGGAATATTTTATTTTGAACTTTATATATTGTTAGACTTTTTGTATTTTATCATGCAGATGCATTTAATTGATTTTTTTTGTGACCATTTAAATTAGTTTTCAAATTTTTCTATCATAAATAATGTTAGGATGAATAATTAGCCAGTTTTATAATTAAGGTATTAGACTTTCTCTTGATCACTTTATGAGCTTGCTATTTCCTCACTGTTCCTAATGTATGAAATTACACATGAAGGTGTTTTTTGAGCAAGTGTGTAATGGATCATCTTTTTGCTTTATAAATCACAGAAAAGTAGCTTTTAAAACTAGAAATCATACTTCTTTTACTTTTTCTTTTTCAGTGATTCTTCAGTGAAGATATGATAATGCCTCTTTAGCTCTTAAATTCTTATTTTACAACAGATTTCTCATTAAAATCAATTGCCTATTCTGTCTTACTTCCCCATATACCTCCTTTTTCTCCCCACCCATTATACAACACAGCTCTTCTTCCTTCTCCTGGATCCATGCATTTATCCTTGCAATGGTATTTCCCGGGCTAGGCAAAAGGCTAAGCATCAAATCCCTATTTGCAGTCTAGAGTTTAGCTCTTATCAACATAGCATCTAACCATGCTGTGCATCAGTACATAATATTCTCTTTAGCCTGCACATAATGAGCTCATGTTCCATAGTCTATACATGAAAATGATTTAAGTTCCCCTCAAAAAAGAAATTTGAGGTATTAGATAAACTCAAGAATTATGATTGTTACAAATTATGTAGATTATCTAATGTCTAATACTGACATTTCTGCCAGGGAAGGAGACCATATCCTGTCCTTTTTCTGTAAGAAGGGTCTCAATTTATTTTACTTTCTAAAGATGTAGGCTATGTGGGAATTAGATAACCACTGCTGTAAGCCTTGTAGATGTGACTGTGACATTTACAGAGAAACATCTAATTACACCTCTCCAGCCCCTCCAATGTAAGCGTGTGAATGCTTAGCTTTTGCTAACCATGCTAACTCCGCCTTTGGAGTCTCACATTGTCATAAGGCTTGATATGCCTACAGTAATGGGGAAACAATCCATCAAAAAAGGGAACTCGTCATGCCTCTGTGGCCTTCCTGTGTTTCTCGAACTGCCTTCTTCTCATGTTCGAATGACTCAGTGACATTTCTCGTACAGTATAAGGGGACAAGGATGGTCTTTTTTCATCTTCATAGAAATCAGACTTTTTCTTTTTACTAGAAAATCATTTTCTATTAGGAATTAAACTTTAAAGGCCATGCTAGGAAGAGTATCTACCTTCTCCTTTTTCTCTCTTGTTTCATGGACCTTAGGCTGGGTTTGTTTTCTTTTCTGTGTTATTTTCCCATGGAATTGGGAATGATAGACATTCACTAGATCAAAATGCCTAAGAACAGTGACATACAGAAAACAGTGAGATACGCAGAACTTCTTACTGTACCAATCATTAGGGACAGCACAGCCCGCTGGGAAATGACTGAAATTTCTCTGGATTTGAATTTGAATGGGTTGCTCAAATTGATAAATGTTCTGTTTCTGTCTCTTTTTTTCCTTTTCCTTTCTTTTTAGAACACTCCTCAAATTTCAGGGCATGTGATCACCTGGGAGCTTGGTAAAATGCAGATTTTGATTCAGTGGGTCTGGGATGGGCCCTGAGATTTTGCATTTCCCATAAACTCCCAGGTAATGCTGGTGTGGTCGGGGACCATGCTACTAGCAGCAAGGTTTTAAAGAACAAATGTATTTTGGTCAGTTTTGATTATATATTCAACCTCAGAATTAAACACTTCTCCAAGTTATTAACCTAGCACGGAATAATATGACCCAGTGATTTCCCATGACCAGTTCTAAATCTCATGGATTTCCCAGAGAAGAAATAGCTGTTCGTGATCCCACTTTGCCTGAAAATCAAACACATCCCATTGCCAGTTAATTTCCCTGAGTTCTTCGGCACCGGCTTCCTTCTTTCGGTGAAGGAAGGTAGTCATGGCTCCTTGTCTGATTGCTTGCCGTGGTGTGTGAGGCAGAACAGATGTGAGGGACGGTTGTTTTTGAATGAAGCAGGAACCATTATGTTTCTCTTTTTTCTTGTCTAACTGCTACAGGAGCTTAAACCAACACTCTTCCCTCTAGTGAATTACCGTTATTTGAAAGGCAGACAGGAAAGCATTTTCAAAAGCCATTCTTTCTGTCTTCTCTCCTTCAGAATCCTTGAGACAATGGTTAAAGGGAATAATTTAAGAATTGGAAGGTGTATTTTGTTTGTGTATTGGAGGTTAAATCCTAAACAAGTTGCCACTTTTTGAATTAAATGATATTGCATCAAGTTTCTGTTTATTTAAGGATAACATCTTAGTTTTTCCTCCCTTCTGTTTCTGTGATATTATTTGGGATACTTTTTGCCAAGATATAATTTATATAATACAATAGAAATTCAAAAGAGAGAGTGTAAAATATGTACCCATGTCAACACTCACATTTTTTATTTTTAAAGGAACCACGGCATTTGCAGTTTTTCAGCGAATTTGGCAATAGTGATATTTATGTGTCACTGGCAGGCAAAAAAAAACATGGAGCACCCACTAATTATGGATTCTGCTTTAAGGTACAGGCTTAATATTTTGATAGATGAATAAAGCGAGCCTCAGCCTTTTAGGTAAGCTTGAATTTCTCTCAATTTCTTTTAAAAAGAGACAGCTTTCTCTTACATATATGGGAGAATTTTAGTGGCTTTTATTTCAACAGGTGTTACCTTCAAGATATGCATTAACTATAAACAATGTGCTGTGGCCTTCTAGCCTAACAAAGCGCGAGGGCCCCGAGACCTGAAAATGCTCTGTGCAGAGGAAGAGCAGAGTAGGACGTGCTGGGTGACTGCGATTAGATTGCTTAAGGTAATCTCACTGCCGTTGTGTGTTTCTATTAAATTCTGGGAATACCATCCAAGTTTGAAAATAGCTGTTCAGGCAGTCCCTGGGTTACAAATGGGATAGATTTTGTAGGTTTAAAAATGTTTTAAGTATTTATATGCACACAAAGGTAAAAATAGATACTATGTTAAGACAAACATCTGTCTAAGTTACATTTAATAGGTAAATGTATCTGTTCCAACTTATATGCAGATTCAAGTTAAGAATAAACCTACAGAACTTGTCCCGTTTCTAACCTGGGGACCACCAGTATTTCAAAATGCAAAGATTCACTCTGAGTATGTGAGTAAGAAGAAAAATCACCACTACCCAATGTGTTTGTGGGTTTTTTTTTTAAATTTTTATCTAAAAGATAAACATTTGCAGAGTAGAGTGGAATAACTTAATACATTTATTTTTTGTGTGTGAAGTAAGTAGTCCATTTTTAGGAATGTTCTGGTTTTAATTTGTGTACGAATATGTATTTGTAACTGTTTGAAACTTCTGTACATGACTTAGTGTACATTTTAAAAACATTACCATCAATTCAATATGAAATACATTTTAAAATGTACCCAGTTAGATATGTTTAGTGTAGTTTTGTGTTTCATTTAAGTGTTGTATAAATTACTTTCTATTTTAAGTATAACTCAAATTATTATGTAAAGTTTACTACAACTATATCATTAAAGCATATTTGTGAGTAGGCATTTTGAAAGGATTCAGAATGTTCTAAAGGTACGTAGGGAAAAGAAACAGAACTGATTTCTTCCAGAATGTATAGAAAAATAATTGTTTTTGAAACCTATATGCTAATAACTTTAACACAACTTTAAATTTATAATTATAAAATTATCAACCATTTCCTTTTGAAGAAGGGCAGAAGAGTCAGAATCAGATTAGTTGTCATACTAGATTTGAAAAAGAGTTTCATTTTCTTTCTTTTAATTTTTTAAAATGGAGGTGAAATTCATATAAGATAAAATTAACCAAATTAACTATTTGTTAATGTAAACAATTCAGTGGCATTTTTGTATATCCAAAATTTATAACCACCAACTCTGTCTAGCTCCAAAGCATTTTTTTACCTTAAAAGGAGACTCTAACCATTAAATAGTTACTCTCTATTTAATGGCAACCACCAATCTTTGTTCTGTCTGTGTGAATTTATCTATTTCTTATCAGTGGAATCATATAATAGGTGACCTCCTGTGTCTGGCTTCTTACACTTAGCATAATGTTTTGTGGTTCATTCACATTGTAACATACGTCAGTAGTACTTTATTTCTTTATGTGGCTGGGTAATATTCTACTGCATGTATATGTATGTTAAATAAACAACTTATTCATCTGTTGTGAGTGTGGTAGAGAAAATACCGTGAGGTCTCTGGTGTTCTCTCCCCTTACATCAGAATTCAGGAACCCGGGCTAGGCTGGTCCCACAGGTTTTTCTAACCTTGTTTGCCATGTCCTCTTCTCTTCTAGCTTGGGCTCAAATTTAGACACCCAACACAGAAGCAGGGGTACACCCACTTCCTTAAATCAGCTTTTCAGTGAATCTCACACACCACTGATTTTATTAAGATACTCCATTATTTTTTTGTAGATCTAGAAAAAATAATTATGTCAGTAAAAATATGACATGATGCATCCATATACAGATATATGAAGATATATACATGAAATAAATCAGTTGGGGTATCCTGAAAGCTTTTTTATAGTCTAAGTCTGGCTTTTCCAAATCATTTTTATCTCCGAGTCAAGATATCTGTATTTTCCACAGAATGGCCAGCTCTGTGCCATCAAACCTTTGGGAAATCTGACCCTCTCAGACGAGTGCACTGCCATGGGCTGTGGGTTGTCTTATAGCCACTGCCATTCTTTTAGCAAGGTTTGATGCTGATGATTTTTTTTAACCCACCAATTTTAGGGAATGACAAGTTGGTTGGTTCACAGTGAATATAAGATGCCATAGATTATAGGGGAAATTCAAGGATGTTAAAATTGCAAAAGAAATGTGTACCTAAGAATTTATGAAATATACTAAAAAGCTTTTTTTGATCCTTCCATATGCAGAATGTTTAGTTTCTGGAAGATTGTCCCCTTCTTACTTTTTCCTCTCACCTGACTCTTCTCAAAGCCACTTTGAAGTCTTAAATGTCCAGTTTAAAGTTGCCCAGTTAAAATAGTTTTCTGTAACAGCTGAACACATTACCGCCAAAGTCATAGCTTAAAACAATAAAAATTTATTATCTTCAGAAGTCTGAAATGGGCTTAATAGGCTGAAAACCAAGGTGTCAACAAGATTGCATTCTCTTTTGGAGGGTCTAAGTTTGTATTCTTGCCTTTTCCAGCCCTAGAGGCTGCTCAGATTCCCTGGCTCCTGGCCCGACCCCTATGATTACACTGGATCCACCTGGGTAGTCCGGAATAATCACTTTGTTTCAGGGTCACCTGATTAGCACCTTAATTCCGTATGCAACATTATTCCCCTTTTCCATGTAGCCTAACACAGCCATAGGTTCTGGAGGTTAGAATGTAGGCATCCATGGGGCCGTTATTCTGCTACCACACTGATGTTCCCTGTTTGTTTCAATTATGGTAAAACATTTCCAGATGAGGCAGGAGAGGGAGGTGGGGATCAGTGAGGACCTTTGCCCTGGGGCTGGTGAGGAAACTGAAGGGTTTCAAAGGGGAAGGTGATATGATCTGTTTCACACTTTAAAATATCCAGATACTAGAGTCTGGGCTTGTGGGCTTGGACACATTTGAGACTCTGTCATAGCAGACTGAGTTGTTTTCCCGGCACCTGTTTGGTCTCCATGACTGATACAACTGGGCTCAGCTGGCATTCGCGGTATCTTTAGATTGTCCCCTTTGGTTGCCTATTGTGTTTCCAGAATATCATTGCACAGAAAGCCCTCACTTACTGGCCTAGATAGATTCTTGGAAACTGCAACTTTAGAAATAATGTATAATGAAACCAATGCACTACAGGCTAGTTGATTTAAACAAGAGTTAAATTCCTATGGCATATTTCTGTTCACACAAACATCACCAAACTTCTACATGAAGACCAAAAATCTTCTGATATTAAACCTCAAAATAAATGTGAGCTATACATACATTTGAGAAAGATATATAACAACAAGTGAGATAAGGATTTTCCAATTTACTCAGGGCAGAGGGTGGTAGAGTCCATCCTGGCAGCTCAGGGCACAGGATGGGAGCAACCCTGAACAAGATGCCCTTCCATTGTAGGCACACTCACACGCACCCACACTGCCTCACACTGAGACAATGAGACATGCCAGTTCACCTCCACACATATATTTGGGATGTGGGAGGAAACCAGAGTCCCCAGAAAACCCACAGAGACTTGAGGAGAACATGAGAACTGGCCCTGGCTGGGAATAAATTTTTTTCCTCTTCTCACTGTTATGATAAGATAGCATTATATGAGGACCTGCTATCCTTAGTGAAGAAGGAGCAGGGAAAAGCCAGTCTATGTTATGTTGGCTGGATCAGAAGTGCCCCTCTTGTTTACATTATATTCTATTTATTAAAGCTAGCCTCTCCCAACAATTTGGCTTCTTTTATTTTTATTTCCGTTTCATTTCCATATACACATAAAAACTCTTTATGTAGCATCAGATGAAGATGCTCCTGTTCTCTTTGAAGAAATTCTCATATAGAATCATAGAAAACCTGAGACTTAGAAAAGGGATCTGCTCATATTCAGCATTCCAGTTCCATGTATCCTTCCCATTCCTTCAATTAAAACACTCAGCTAGCTTTACTCTAATGTAGTTTGGTCCCTTATCTGCACCATCCATAGGGGCAAGGATAGGTTAAGGTGACCTATGCCCTACTCCGTGGACAGAGTTAAATGCCTACCAAAGATCTCCAACAGCATAGAAATAACTTTCTAACACCACAGGTACCAGGGACAATACATCTTTGAAGAAAACAGTCTTATTAGTTGGTAGCAGGCTTTTTACTGCAGATAAATAAAAGATGGCCAAACAGCATGTACCTTGTGAAAGTGT
This sequence comes from Saccopteryx bilineata, assembly GCF_036850765.1. Classification (NCBI taxonomy): domain Eukaryota; kingdom Metazoa; phylum Chordata; class Mammalia; order Chiroptera; family Emballonuridae; genus Saccopteryx; species Saccopteryx bilineata. The sequence goes on from NC_089494.1 coordinate 72,437,633, forward strand.
TGGTTGGAGGTTATTGTATATTTGCCAAAATGAATGTGACTAAGAATTAAGTTCTTCTGTCTTCTTTTTAAAATTATTATAGGCTGAGAGTCAATTTATAATAACTTTTATTAGGTCTCATTAATGTCAATTAAACCTTAAATTAAAAAATAATTTTTAGAAGTGGGAAATAATTGGATAAAGAAGTCAACACAGAAAATTTTAAATGAGTATAGGTTTATATTCAGGTTGAAAGCAAAATTGTGAATACAGTGACTTTGCTTGCCCCACTCTGATTTTCTGCTTAATTATCAAATATATCTACTTCATTGAAATTGCTTTTAAGGAAATAGTGTTTAGTAGAGAAACAGCTCTGTTGGACTGTTTAAATAGTATTCAGCCTATGGGTAAGATCGGATTCCATGGTGTTGGTGTCCTTTCAATCTTTTTTTTTATATAGGACCTACTTTTAAGTTCATTATGGCTCAGTAAAATGGAAAGAATCGTGAAGTGTAGCCAAAAAGGCCTGGGTGTCCCATTGGTTTTGTTCCTTCCCTCCCTCCCTCCCTCCCTCCCTCCCTCCCTCCCTCCCTCCCTCCCTCCCTCCCTCTCTCCCTCCCTTCTTCTCTCCCTCCCTTCCTTTTATTTAAAAAACAAAGTGACTTAAATCTAAGGCAGGCAGTTATTTTCCATTTTTAGATGAAGGCCCCTGCAAGATAAGTTTGGTTATGGCAGTGGCATTCTTAATGTTTGTCAAGCTAATAGTTCAGGATTGTAGTCTGGGCGCATTTTCCAGTAGTAGCCCGGCAGCCCGAATCTAGCAGTGCTACCTCATGAAAGTAAAGATGCTGCCATTCTCACCTACTGCCGTTTACATTGTATTTTGTTACCCTGTCTGAAATCAGTCTGATACCCCACCAGCCGGATTGCCCCGAATTTAAATTCAGACATAAAACAGTGCCACGAGAGTTACCAGAGGGTGTTTCTTGCGGATGATCCAGTGCCAAAGATCTCTAACATAGAGCCAAGTTCATGAATTTACCAGAGGCAGTGTAGTTCATCAATCAGTTGTTGATGTGTTATGATGAATTTTACTGGTTCTGCTCAGAATGTGTTTGCAGTCTTTGTACCACAAAGCAGAGCACCCTTCCCAAGTGAGCTTTCTTATCACTATGTGATGTATCTCTCCAAACATCTTTAGTGCTACTGGCACTAAAAGTAATGTACAGAACTGCATCTGTTCCAGCCTGACCAGTGGGGGCACAGTGGATAGAGCATCAACCTAGGATGCTGAGGTCCCAGGTTCAAAACCCTGAGGTTTCTGGCTTGAGCACAGGCTCATCTGGCTTGAGTGCAGGAACATTGACATGATTCCAAAGGTCGCTGGCTTGAAACCCAAGGTTGTTGGCTGGAGCCCAAGGTCGCTGGTTTGAGCAAGGCGCCACTGGCTCTGCTTGAGCCCACTAGGTCAAGGCACATGTTAGAAGCAATCAAAGAGCAACACAACTATGAGTTGATGCTTCTCATCTCTCTCCCTTCCTCCTCCTCCTCTCTCTCTCTCTCTATCAAAAAAAAAAAAAAAAAGCGACCTTTCCAGATCTTTATGCTGGTGAGCTAGACTTTTAGAGCAGGTTCAAATAAAAATCACTGTTTTTAAATGTACTATTTTAAGGCAGTGAACATTTATCTTTCACAAACTTTGTTGCTTAACTTACTGGTTTTAAAAAAACGCTTATAGTTATTATTTTTATATTGCTGCTGTATAACGAATGGAAGTGCTGGTGTTCATAAACTGTGTGTGTAGTGAAGCGGTGGGTATGTGTTTTGTGCACTCGTCTGCAGCATGGCGTGCAGCTGTACCAGAACTACCTGCGCCCCCATCAAGGGAGAAGCGGCTGCAGCTCCCGGACGTTCTCACCCATGGTAAGCACCCAAGCTTTGAGACAGTATTTTATTTCCTAGTTATAAGGTATACATTACATTATAGTACATTTGCATTCTTTTCTTTTAATCAAATACAGTAACTCTTTGGCACCATCTTATGATCATGTTGTATCGAATTATTCTTGGATTTTGTATGACTGCAGTCTACGTGCTAAATCACAGCAGTTGAGTATATCAAATCAAATGGATAGCTATCTGTTAAAGAAAAAATTTAATATCTGAAAGAATTACAGGGGTCCTTCTGTTTCATTACAGCATTTGAGGATTTGATCTTAATAAGATACTATATATATATAGAATATTTCCTGTGGGGGTGTAGATGTTTTCTTAATTACTGGTTTTGATTATGAAATTATTTATTTAATTTAATATGAATTCTGGAATTGACCTAGCCTGCTACAAAAGTTTGGAATTTTAAAAGCTGGACTACACATTTGAGCTCATTTGCATTGTAGCTTTCTAACAATAACATTTAAAAAGTTTTGGGTCCTTAAAAAGCAAACTGCTTTTCAGAAAACCCTGCACCGCCAGCTAAAATATAGGCTGTGTGTTAATAGTAATCTGGCACTGCTTCTCAGATACATACTAAATACAACTTGGGTATTTATTTGCACACATACACAGGCATCTTTTTTTCTTTTTCTCTTTAGGATCTAATTTTAATTTTCTGTGCGTTAACACAGGCATTTATTTTTTAACTTAAAGTTTATTTTCTGCTCTATTTTCTTGTGCTGCTTAACGTAGAGTATATTAGGAATTCAGATGTGCCTGCCTGTGTTACAAATCAGCTAACGTGCTACACTTCCACTTAGGTTAAAAATACGCTCCTCAGGCCTGTGACCAAGGAAGGTGCATTTTCTTCCATGTAATGTAGGAGATGAAATGCTTAGTGCCAGGAATGAGGCATGAAATCATGTTGATTATGAAGCCGGATAGGCTAATATGGAGAAGTAGCTCCAATTCTGTAGTGATGTTGCTTTAGCTGTAAGTTATGGAAGAATGACTTCTTTGTATAATATTACTTTTGAGACCTAAAATAAGAAATAGGAGTGTAGTGAATTTTTATAAAAGCAATCATTTTAAAGTATTTTTATAATTTATCAGCTTATCCTTTTCTTTCAAATCTACCTATATAAAAAAATAATGAATTTTATTATCTTAACCCTTTTTGTTAACTCCTTTTACAAAGAACTTGAGTCTCATCACTGTCATTAGTATAGAAATATGATATTTATTGTTCTTGCCTGTTTCCATTGAAAGTGATCCTACTGTTAATCAATATGCGTATGACAGTTTGGTTAGCGTAACTTTCCTTGTTCAATACCACATATAGCAAAAGGTACTCCCTGAGTGAACCTGGTTGCAAATAAGGATTGAGGGAGAAGGGGTTAGGTGCCGTGTGGAGAGGACCTGTCTCTCCTGGATGGCAGTTGTCATGATCAGAGAACGTTTGAAATTTTGACTCCACTCTTCTGAATTTACATGAAGGAAACTAAAAAAGTTGGAAGGGGGGATTTGCATTTATTTGGGTGTCTATACTGAATCCCACTTTTATAGATTATCATGGAAGGGTCAGTGATCTGTGTAATGGATACCAGTGCCCATCGCTGGCCTCTGCTGGTTTTCATGCATGCTCTATTTTCAGTGAGCAACAGAAAAGTTAGTATATTTTACTTATGTTTTTAAAGGAACAATATTATTATCTTATCCTCTTCAGAGATACATTCTGAAAAAGGGAATGAGAAAAACATATTCTCATGCCATAATGAATATCGTAGCTGTATAGAGCACAAAGTAGCCACTCCTGTCAGCCTTTGCAATGAGAATCTTCAGCAGATGTTTCAAATACAGTTGGTCTGTTTGAGGGCAAATGAAGGATTCATTTAAAGGAGCATCTGTCAATATGGCCCAGCTGGAGTGAGGGGATGGGAAAAGACTATGTAAGTTCTTATTCTTCCTCATTTCTGACCCTTAGCTAGACATTCCATACTGCAGTTTCTTTCTTGTACCCCCCAAATCTGTGGAACATATAAGATCCCTATGCACAGCCTGTCAGTCACTGCTTTTACCATAAGCTGTCCATGTGACCCTGATGGAGCCACTGGTGTCCTGCAGTGTACAGTATGGGGGCGGGGTGCAAAATCTCTAGAGTCAGTTTCATCTCTGCTGTCTATGAAGCAGCTGAGAGAACAATGCCTGAGGAAATTCTGTGCCATCTTGCTGATAAGTACACTGCAGCTTTATCTAGATCTTTTCAGTGGGTGGCAGAGTGAGTGGCTACTGGTTGCCACCTAGCCAAACTGCCTGACCAGCATGCCACTAAGAGGGACTGGGTCTGATCTCAGCGTGGGGCCTGGATAATCCAGACTGTACCCAGACTTTTTTTTTTTTTAAGAAAGAGGCATGCCCTTAAAATCATAGATGCTCTTTTTAGAGCTGGCCCTGTTTATCCCACCAGGAGAAAGAGGTAGAAATAGGGACAAATACTTTGAAAAATACACTGATTCGAAATGTTATCAACATTGCTTTTCTATGTGAAAGAAATTGAGCTGAAAATGACCTTTTGAGTTCAAGCCTGTTTTTGCTTCACTTCCATTTCTTTGTCCACCAAAGGTAAACTATTAATTTTTCATCCACCACCTGCCATTCAGTAGAAAATATTTGCTATATTCCTGTGTTTCCCCTCTACTGTAGCTAATGCAGCAAATATAAATACTTATTTGTATTATAGACTCCCGACTTGTGTCAAGTAATTATGGAGCATGGGATCATGTTTTACATTCCAGCCTATCAAATTGTAGGCAAGAATAACAACAACTGGTTACATTTCTTGTTCTTTCCTAACAGCATTTTAATGCTATCAAGACCTCGAGATTACAGAGCCTATCTCAGCATGAGAAGTAGAGGTAGTATAATGATAAAGTTATCATGATTGAGATTAGTGACTCTGTGGTTTGGGCAGGGAGAGGCTTTTCATTAAAGTTGGCAAAGCAAAAGTAAATCCAACTGGTCCATAGTCCAGTGCAGAAGATCATGGGTGAGAAGGGCAAAGTCAAGTGTGACAGCAAATAAAGATTACAGAGACAGCATCTGTCTGGAAAGAGCAGCTGTCAGTTATGAAGGCTCCTGTAACAAATGAATGATTGCACACCAGGTGTCTAGAAATAAAGATGAATCTTAGTAAGATTGTGGACTACTATAGCATGGTTTGAAGAGGAAATAACAAATGCTAATAAAGGCAGTGGGTGATGCAGTGACAAATGAGCCCCCTACCCCCGATTATTTGTATGTGGATAAGGTTTCAAGCACACATGTGACTGTAGTCTGTTAGGCCAAGCCAGGAATGGCTGAATCCATGTGGAGAGATACAAAACAGCCTTAAGCCATGAGTCTCCCCGATGCACATTGACTTCTTATTTACCAATTGGACTTCCATTTAGTTTTATCTATTAACAAGTGGAGAATAACAGTTAATCATTGCCCTACGCTGGTTTTGAATTTCTTTTCATCTGGAGAGTTTTAATTCTTAAATATTGAGCAACATTCTTGGCTCTGGTTGGTGGCTCAGTGGATAGAGTATCAGCCCATATGGACATCCCAGGTTTGATTCCTGGTCAGGGCACATGGGAGAAGTGAGTTTCTTCCCCATCTCTCTTCTCCTTCTCTCCCTCTTTCCCTAATGCAGCCAGTGGCTCGATTAGTTCCAGCATGATCCCGGGTACTGAGGATAGCTCCATCTGAGCAATACAGCCTCAGGTGCTAAAAATAGCTTGGTACTTGAGAACTGGCTCCAGATGAGATTGCAGAATAGATCCTGGTTGGGGCATATGTGGGAGTCTGCCTCACTATCTTCCTTCCTCTCACCTGAAAACAAATATTGAGTGACACTCTTGACTGGAGATTTTGACAACCGCTTTTTTTTTAAAAAAGATGCATGGCTTGGGGCAGCTTGGTTGTGAAGTAGAGCCCTAAACAAACAAAAGTAAAAATAAAGTTCAGGTTTCGAATATTTTATTTTCACATTCTGAAAATATGAATACAAAAAGCAATTGACAAGAAATAATTAGCAAAACATTGTTTAAAATTATTTGTTTAAGATGTCTTACTTTTATATCTTCTTTTGTCACTGACTTATTTTTGTAGCTATCATTTTGCCATGTTTATCCTCACAAGATGAAAATAATAGTCATATATTAAATCAAAGAAAAATTTAATAATGTGGAATTATCTGAATTATTTTACTACATTTGATTTTTTAAGTTAGATGAAAGTAGAGCTGATAAGATTAAAATATATATTGTAGTTCTGTTACAAAATGAATACTATTTCTTTCTGACAAAGTAAGGTAAGTCAATTTGTTACAGCTTTAGCTATCTTGAATCTTAATAAATAGCTACTTCATAAGTGGATAGATTTGACATTTAAATGATTGATGAATCTCAAAGCATAAGAGAGAGATGAGTTCAGAGATAATGGATCTTTTTAGCCACAGGAAGGACTAAAAATTCCTTTCTAAATTGTTGTTTTCCCATTTTACTAGAGAATATGAGGGGATGATTGTTTTAGGAGAAAGGTGTGCTTACCTTGAAAGCTTTCAATCCTTTTATTCAACACTTAATTCCATGACCTTAACTATTGATAATAACTGTATAACTTATTTAACCAAACTCTTTTATAACACCTTTTTATCTTGACTGTATATTTTTAACATTTTAATTTCCTGCTAGCCACCTTTGGAACCACATCTAGAATGGAAATGTATTACCAACAAAGCACTATAAGATAACTTAAAATATATTTTCATGGTTAAAAAAAAAATGTGTGTGTTTTTTCCCCCAGAGAAGTATATCAGAGAATTCCCTGGTAGCAATGGACTTCTCAGGCCAGAAAAGCAGAGTTATAGAAAATCCCACAGAAGCCCTTTCAGTTGCAGTTGAAGAAGGACTCGCATGGAGGGTACAAATTGGTTCATGTTCTTTTAAAAATATGTATGATTTGAGTTTGTTTCACCCAGAAAGTTGAAATTTGTTTCCCACTTTTTTGTGCAGAAAAAAGGATGCTTACGCCTAGGCTCTCACGGTAGCCCCACTGCTGCTGCGCAGAGCTCGGCCACGAACTTGGGTATGTCCGCGTCTTCACCGAGACCAGATGGCTCTGCCTTTAGACATAGTCACTGAGGGCTGATGGTGGACACGTCATGTAATTAAACTGTGATCATTTCATACAAAGCTTTGTGTTTCTTCTATTTCTTCAGCTATCCACCAGTCCCAACCATGGTTTCACCACAAAATTTCTAGGGATGAAGCTCAGCGATTGATTATTCAGCAAGGACTTGTGGATGGGTAAGTTTGATTTTGAATGGTAGCAATTTAAATTTCTGCTCTAGTTAATAATTACTTATTCAGCAACACAGAGTTTTGATTCTGGCTTATTAAAACACAGGTGACTATTCTAGCAATATCTATATAAAAACCATTGAGTGTGGTTAGTATTGGTGCACAAATGAACAGATAACTAAATAAGATGCTTTGCTCTTAACTATTGATCACTAATACTAAATTTTGATGCAAGTGGGTTAAGTAAAAGTTGCTTATGTATTTAGACTGTTTCTTTTCTTTCTGTTTGTATTCCAGTTTTCTTTTTTCTAAAACTTAAAAAGCTTAATGTAATATAAACGTATAAGCAGAGTACTTCTTGACCGTTTCTCATGTTATTTTTCAGTGGGATACCATGGAAGATACAGGAGAAACATAAAATGCATTATGAATGATTTATAATCTAGAGAATTTTCTTTTTCTCAAAGTATTTCAGATATGTTCTATAATATTGCTTAAATTCTCTTCCCAAATGTAACATAAATCAATGAGGTTGCAGTGAGGTTTGAATGAGAAATAAAACCAGCATCAATTTAAACAAGGGGTAACAGGATCTTATATCTTTCAAAAATTGGCTTAAGATGATGACAAGATTTCAAGGTGATTTAATACTGACATTTAGATAAAAGGGTCTTCACATGGAAGATTATTAATAGCAAGTCATTCTTTCACTAGACTCTAAATAAGAAAAGATTTTAATATGCTCCCTTGCATGCAGCACAGTGTTTTTTAGGTATAAATTTGGGCAATCAGCAGAATTACATTCTGAAGATATCAAGAAAAGAAATGAACCACAAAGAACAGATAAAATGTTTTGGATGATTATAATAGCCCTTCTTTTTGAGCTCAGTTTTTGTAAATTTAGTGAAATAATTGCATAAAGGATTATAGTATCTTTACTTTTAAAATTTAAAAACTTATTTTTGATATTCCTTTGGAAATATGTGATGATGCCAGCCAGTCCACTAGGTGGCAGTGGTGATTTACTTGGCAGTGGGGAGAGAATTATACCCTAATTTACCAGTGAAACTCCCTTTTGTCCCATCTCCCAGTGATGTAAGGTCAGAATCTCACACAGCATAAATGAAATGGATAATCTCATCAGACATCTGTGATGGCTCAGGCTTGGCTGCCTCTTTGCCCAGGCACACTGAGATTAGTGCTGGAGTCACCAGTGGGGACTGTTTGCACAGTCTGTGTGCCAACAATGAATAAAAAGCTGTTTTGGCACTGTATTGTCCGTAAGTAAGGATCCATGCCAGGCCACACTTTCTCTTAGGCCATTAGGCCACATCTTGTTTTTCCAGCCTGACATGATAGAGGCTTTTCTGCTGCGTTCTTTGAGGTTAAAGTACATGTTGTTTTGGTGTTTCTTTATCTTAAAATATTTTGCTCAAACATTTAATAAATGATTTCAGGATTGACTTTTTTAGAATATATTTATTTCCCCCTTTCTGCTGTGTATGTAACAGTAGGAACCAGAAACAAAAGAAAAAACGGAACCCAGAAGAGGAGGTTAAACAATGATTTTATTTTAAATAATTTTCTCTTTCAAGACCTAATATGACCCAAAAGTAAAACAAACAAACAAACAAACAAAAAACCCAGTAAAATGCCCTATTCTCTGAACAAAACAGTTACATGTAAATACCCAGTTTTCTGGTAGAAAAAGGACACAGCACTAATTATAGATGCCATCGTAGCATTATATTGGTTATTGTGAGCAAACAATCTGACAAAGGGGCCCTATATTTATCCTATTAAAATTAGCACTAAAGACGGTTTTTATAGGAGAAGGTAGTGTTATACCATATTGTTTACCATGTTGGATAATCCCATCAGTGAATACACAGTGAAAGAGGACTCTGGCTGCATTTACGTATGTACTGTCTGGATTCATTACATGCTGTATTTCTATGAAAACCATAAGTAAATGTACAAAACATACTGAAATTCTTTCTTTCTCTTTAGGGTTTTTTTGGTACGGGATAGTCAGAGTAACCCCAAAACTTTCGTACTGTCAATGAGTCATGCACAAAAAATAAAGCACTTTCAAATTATTCCAGTAAGTAATTTGCGATTTCACATTTGTATATTAGAGATTATCTTAATGCACAAGCGTTTGGAAACTTTGGTTTTCTTTGTTTCTTTTATTAAATATAATTTGGGAGCTTGTGCTTTGACTAGAGTTAAGTTTGGCATAAATGGTTTTCTGAGTCTGAATTAATACAAGAAATACAGGAATTGTAAAAATTAAATTTTCTTTTTTCCATGAAATATGATTTAGCAATATTGTTTAGGCCCCATGCCACCAATTGTTAAAAGGCCACCAAAGAAAGACTATTCCTCCTGAATCCTACTAGCAATTCTTTAAAAACCATTATTTTAAAGCCCATTCTTCTCTCTTGTCCCAAAATGCTTTTTTTTTGTAGTTTTGTTTTTAATCATTGTGGATGGATACACAGGTACTGCAGAATTGAAGATTATTTAAACTATTCTGAGCACATTTAAATTTTTTTATAATTCTACTTCTGAGTGGCACAGTTTGGGGTTTTTGTTGCTTCTGCTGCTGGTGTGCGTGCGTGTGTGTGTGTGTGTGTGTGTGTACACGCACGCACATATGTAAGTATCCATGCGACCTGTATATAGGAACCAGATAGTGTGGAATAGAGAATTACTCTACTTTCAGGGAAGTGTTACATGAAATTGCAAATTACTGGTATTTCTTTTTGAAAGGGCTCTTTCTGGAATCGTTCAAAGTCTATATGAAATACCTTCCCTCCTTCATTGATTATGTGAACAATGCCCTTCGCAAGTATGAATTGCCTAATGCCAGAGATCTCACTGACAAAAATATAAAGATAACTTTCATTCCGTTAACATAATATTTGATTGGTTCAGAATCAATTTATTGATACAAATTATCTGAATATTCATTTTTAATACTCTAAGTGGGCCTGTTAGTAGACAACATTTAGAAATGGAAATTAATGTCTGTAAGTGGGATCATTAATACACTGAATAGTGCAGATTCTTCATTGTACATTGATTCAGAATAGTCATACTATTCTAATTATAGAACATTGCAAGAATTAGAGGTAAAGAAGTACAGCCACATTGCTTATCTTAGGATCAGATGATGTTTCTTGTAAATGCAAGTGAAGTTACAGAAAAGATGTAGGCATGCCATAACATTCCTTTCACTGTCCTTTAGTTTTCTAAATTTGTCAATTTTGGCATCTACAGATACAATATACAATAGAATGTATTCATCCTTCTGGGTATTTTGCCCTTCTTATCAGTTTGTTATTTTTCCTCTGGCAGGTGGAAGATGATGGTGCAATGTTCCACACCCTGGACGATGGTCACACAAGATTTACAGATCTAATCCAGCTGGTGGAGTTCTATCAACTTAATAAGGGTGTTCTTCCTTGCAAGTTGAAACATTATTGTGCTAGAATTGCACTTTAGCCTAACCAGAAGTGACTTGTTAACTTGTTGAAGAAAAAGGACTCAAGGAAAAAAATAAAATAAAAAAGACCGTAGATAAGGGCGAAAGCATTGCCATGGTGAAAAATCTATTTCACCTCCAAGTTACAGAAAGTAGTTTGTGCATTGAAAATAAGCAGATTTGGATTGATATTATACTCACCATTTAAAATCCATTAGTTAAAATTAAACCTCAGAAAAAGAATAATTTGGTGTGTCCTTGTGTGGTTTTATATTACTACATTATTTTCTTCAAATATGCATGTTTTTAAACATTTTTTTGTCCTTATTATATCAGCATTATAATTGTCAGTTTCAAAATATAAAAAAAATTGGGTTAAGATTGAATTATTTGAAGACTAAGTTTAATTACACTACTTCTTTTTTATAATGTAAGAAGCATGATTAAAAACGAGTTATCAATTAAAACCTGTTAAAAAAAACTAAAACTATTTTGAATTATATATTTTCTGAGTTGACTATAACCTTAAAATCAAAGGATATTTTGAAGTTGTAGCCTAAACTTATTCTGAATATATTGATTTCTTCCAGGGTGACTTTTATAACATTATTAAATTATTAATTATATATAATATTTACGCTGGTATTGCACCTAATAGTGACACATTATTCATTGCAATTTTTAAAATTCATGTAATGATTGACTGGAATTATTTACAGTAATGAGTCCCCTAATGGCAAGGATGCATTCTGAGAAATATATCGTTAGGCAATTTTATTATTGTGCATATCTAGGCTATATGGTATAGCCTATTGCTTTAGGCTTCAAACCTGTAGAGTGCGTTACTTTATTGAATACTGTAACACAATGGTAAGTATTTGTGAATTGCAACCCACTAGGACATTAAAAAGAGCTAGGATGTCATTAGGTAATAGGAAATTTTCAGCTCCATTATAATCTTATGGGACCATTGTCATATACGCGAATCATCATTGACCATATTCAGTGCATGACTATATTTCTTTCTCAGAAAATTATCAAAATATAGAAGCAGTTTTTGTAATTTGCATGTGCTTCTTTATGGCATATAATCTATGACAGTATTATTGTCACCTTAATATTTCACATTTACTCCCATGTTGTAACTTCATAAAGTCTCTTTAAATCCTTACTGCACTACTAAGCCACTAACCTGATTAAAATCAGTAAAATCAAAGATTCAACATCTTTTAAGATTCTAACAGGTAAATTTGTGTTATTTTTGCCCACTCCCTTTTCAGTTTTTTACCTGGGCAACATCAATGTGGAAGCCAAATATATTGGAAACATGAGACGCTAACCTCTCCTATCACCTCTCTAAGATCATTTGGGAAGTATTTGTTGGGCAGAATATTCATTGTTCTTTTTAAAATAAGAAATAAAATATAAAATAAACATTAAAATCATCCAAAATATTGACCGGTTCCTCTAATTGATCTTTGAACCACATTGTGGGAAAGTCAAATTTTTTAAAAAAACAGTATTCCAAAACTGTATAGTTTAGTTTTAAATAAGAGCTATACATTTTTTATAATAGCATCTAAAAACATTTATAAAATGCTAATTAAATCAATTGTTACTGAAAAAGAATAGTTGGCAGAATTTTAAAATATTTTATTTATAGCTGATGCAAACCGTTTCTTAAAACACTGAAACTTAGAACATAAAATTGATGATAAAAAATACCAATCTAGTCTAGAAAGGCTTGGAAGATACATAGGAACTCTCAATGGTGGAGCTTTAATAATAGCCCTGAACATTTCTGATTTATTTCCGATTTATAAAAATACTTTGTGTTTTGAATTGAAATACATTTTCTTATTTTGCACCCAGTTCAAATTGACAATATCAGAAAATGTAGTATTTTAAATAGTAGACTCTAAATTGACCAATTTGTGCTTGTCTTTGTTATTTATGTCTCTAACTTCATTCATAATCTAAAGTTATTGTGGAGCCCAGATTTTGTATGTAATTGCTTACTTTGATCTTAAAGCACAAGTCAAGAAAAATTATTGAGGGAACACTGACATTATTCTTCCTTTTTCCTTCTGATAAAGGGTTTTGAATGTGAAAGTGTGTGTGGGTGTAAGTCCAATATAAAATTAAATCAGAGACTGTCAGACACATTCATAGTTAGGACAGCATTAACATGGCTTTCTTCAGTCAGGGAATGACAAATACCATATAATTTCACTTATATCTGGAATCTAATGAACAAAATAAACTGATGAACAAAATAGACTCAGAGGCGTGGACACTTTAAGAGACTGACAGCTGTCAGAGGGGAGAGGGGGCAGGACTGCATGAAAGAAGGTGAAGGGATTAGCCAGAAAACATATATACATAACACATAGACACAGTCAGCAGTGTGATGATGGCCGGAGGGTGGGCAGAGGCGGGGAGAATGGTGACAAAAGGAGATGTGCCTGGGGAGAATGCATACAACGCAGCGTGCAGATGGTAGTTTGTTGAGTGGTACACTTGGAACCTGTGTGGTTTTGCAAACCAATGCCATCCCAATAAATTCAATTAAAAAATAAAGAAATAAAATGAGCCCTGGCCGATGGCTCAGTGGATAGAGTGTCAGCCCAACATATACACATCCCGGGTTCAATTCCTGGTCAGGGCACCCAGAAGTGACTATATGCTTCTCTCCCTATCTCTCTCCCCCTCCTCTCCCTTTTCTCCTCCTGTAGGGAGTGGCTTGATTGGTTTGACTGTGGGCTCTGGGCACTGAGGGTAGCTCAGTTGGTTTGAGCACATCAGCTTCAAGTGCTACAATTAGCTCCATACTTGAGCATCAGCGCCAGACGATATTGCCAGGTGGATCCTGGTAGGAGCGTGTGCAGGAGCCTGCCTTACTATCTCTCCTTCTCTCACCTAAATAAATAAATAAATAAAGTGGCTTTCTAAAAAAAATGTGAATTACCATTGAATTATTTTTTATTTTGCTTTAGCCAATCTTGCACCATTTTGAATAAAGATTAGGATAAATCACTTCTGTTTTCTTCTCTTTTCATCTACTGGAGCTTGTATACGTCACTCTCCTAGAAAGAAGCAAACCCAGCAGACCATCTGGTCCATGTTGTTGTTGTTGTTTTAACTTTTTTATATGAAAAACTATTTTGAAACATTCAAGAAACCTAATCAAACAAGATAAAAAATATTAGGAGTATTTCAACCAGAATAGTGACTTATTTCACATGTCTAATGGCATAAGCCCTGACTGATTTGGATATTAGGTGGAGATTTTTGTTTTAGCTCTGTTTCACGGTGGTCAACATCAATTACTCAGAGTCTGATGTGATTCTCTGCCTTCTGATCTCCAATAGCGCCTCCTCTACATATAGTATTTGTGTTATGCCGGTGATATCAGACTATGGATTATGACTTTTCTGAAGAGGAAAGATTGTCATTGGTAATGGTTACAACTTGCTGTGTCAAGCTGGCTCCACTATCTAGAAGGCTCTTCTCTCTATTACAAGGCTTTTTTTTTTTTACAGGGACAGAGAGAGTCAGAGATAAAGATAGACAGGGACAGACAGACAGGAATGGAGAGAAATGAGGAGCATCAATCATCAGTTTTTTGTTGCGACGCCTTAGTTGTTCATTGATTGCTTTCTCATGTGCCTTGACTGCGGGCCTTCAGCAGACAGAGTAACCCCTTGCTTGAGCCAGAAACCTTGGGTCCAAGCTGGTGAGCTTTGCTCAAACCAGATGAGCCCACGCTCAAGCTGGTCTCAAACCTGGGTCCTCTGCATCCTAGTCTGATGCTCTATCCACTGCACCACTGCCTGGTCAGGCCTGTAAGGCACTTTTAAGCTTTTTTTTGTACCTGGGCCTGTCTAGCAGCTTGATGGAATTTATGAACCCTGTCAAAATGTCCTTAAATGCATAAAATAAAACAACTAGAATTTCCAAGCAAACTAATTACAGTGATGTAGCTGTATGACGGCAAGTGTAGGTGGACTCTCTGGAGACCCTGATGCAATGTGACCTGCTGGTCTCCTGGTTGTGTTGACTCTATTGCCCATATGAGGCCTCCAGTGTTGTTTCCTGTTCCTTAGAAAATAGAGTGGGTGGTTCTCTCATACTCTGTGAAGCACAGAGTAGTGTGTTTGAAGTGTAGCATTCTCATAACATTTATTGAACATTCAACCAAACCTTCATACCTGCCTCTTGTAGATATATCACCTCCTGCCAGTCCTAGCTCCCAGTTTTACCTTCTGTGACATTTAGGCACACTTATAATGACTCTAACTGCATGTACCTCATGACCCAAATTATAGATGCAAACAAGGAAAGACCAGCCACCCATTTGCTGAGCACATAACTATGCTCACCCAGAAGTTCATTGCAGAGATAGATCCCTCAACTTGAGAAAGGTATCCAAGTGAATGTCTAACCAACATACATAATTGTTTCTGCACTTGAATATCAGATGACTAGTCCTTTTTCATGCCAATTTCCCTTGAGTTATAAAATAGTTACCACTTCCTAATTTAACCCCACATAACACACAAGGCATTAGAAACTGAAGTTAAGATTATAGCTCTGAAGTAGACTTTGTGGACTTGACTTCCAACCCCTTATATAGCAGCTATGTAACCTTGGTCAAATCAGTTTCTTCATTTACATAGAGGAGAGAGCACCATCACTGTCATCAATTTTACTTCTTAAGTTGTGGTGACTAAATAAAATCATGCCTGTAAAGTAGCACATGGTCTACAATCTTAATATGTATTTTATTACATTAGTAGTTGTACATTTAGGAGCTCCACCTTTCTGGGACATTGCCCTTTCCACGACTTGTCTGCCCTTCTTATGAAGAATTATATAGTGTACGTCACACATTATGCCTTTGCCCTGCTTCCAACCCTTCCTATAAGCTGCTTTTATGGAAGTAGCCATAGTTACAGTATAGTGGAGGGTGTCCAGCATATTACTAGGGACTATGTGGACAACTATGATCACTTGTCCTGACCCTACAGACCCCTGCTTTCTTTTTGCTGATTAAAAGTATGAAATGAGCTTAGGGATTCTCACAGTTTTTATCTCCCTCCCATGAAATAACAACAATTGACAGAATAGGAAATACATGTGTATTATGTGCTGTCGAGTTGTCTCTCAGTCCTGATGACTGTATGGGTAGTGTCCACACTGTCCTGCCCTCAGCAGCCCTGCTCAGCTCCTGTAGACTCACGCTTATGGCTTCTTTCATGCAGTCAATCTATCTCATATTTGGTCTTCCTCTTTTTCTGCTACCTTATATTTCCAAGCATTACGATCTTTTCCAAATAATCCTACCTTTCTTCCCAAAATGTAGAAGAACAAAACCTGCTTTCAAGACCCCCAACTATACAACTTGGGAAATGGGCTGAATGGAAAGAATTTAAAAGGCTACTAAGTGACTGGTGCATGGCTGAGAAATGAAGAAACTTTCACAGATTGAGTGTGTCTCTGGTGATACCCTCAGAGTGGATTCTGCCCTCCTCAGAAGCACTTGTGATGTTAGTGATCAGATTAGGAGCTAAAAATATATTCTTACCTTATGTGCTTATTAAATTCACCTCAGCATGTATGGTGTGCCTATTATTTGAAAGGCACTTTCAGAGATGCAAAATTGAATAATAGAGCATAGAGATACAAGTACCTGTCCAAGAAGCCAGGATGAGTAAGTGTTATCTGTAAGTACAATGGGAGAGAGACATTGGTAACACTTGCTGAAAGATGAG
The DNA here is from genome assembly GCF_036850765.1 of Saccopteryx bilineata. NCBI lineage: Eukaryota > Metazoa > Chordata > Mammalia > Chiroptera > Emballonuridae > Saccopteryx > Saccopteryx bilineata. Next base: position 72,454,156 of record NC_089494.1, read on the forward strand.
AGGAAAAAGGTAGGTCTTGAAAGGAATCTAGGAGTTACATTTATGAAACCTTTCAGAAAGAACTACACAGTGTTATCAAAGGGACAGTGGCAATGCCAGGCAGCATGGAAAGGGCATAGATTGAATTTAAGAGTTTTTCAGCAAATGATAGCTTCATTGGAACTGAGGTATACAGGGTGTAGTGACAGAGAAGAAAGTCATGACAAATAGCTCTAGAGAGGCAAGTTCCTGCTGCATTAGAGAGAGCTTCATTGCTTGGCACCGTGGTTTACATTTTAGTTAAAGAAAGCCATAGGTTTTTCAATGTGTCACCCCCATTAAATTTTTATGTATTTAAAATCAGGCATGGACTTGATTCATCTTTCTGTCTCTGACCTGTGTATTGGAAATTCTTGGAAATGTCTGTTGAATGAATGAGTAAAATAATTCGAGATGGAAGTCCTCTGATGATGTCTGGATTAGAAGAGCAACTGTGCATAAGATGGGTAAGGATGGAGAATGGAACCGAAGAAGGATAACCCATCCAGAAGCCATTGCAGTAATCTTGGCAGTAATCAAGGGAGTCTGCTTTGGAGCCATGAGCATGAAATGAAGGGTTTTACAAAGGAGGAATCATTAGTGATTGGTTAAGAGAGATGAGGGAGAAGTAAAGGAAGGAATAAAAAGTAATTAGTAGGTTTAGGGCCAAAGAAACTAGGAAGAGGGTAATAATTAAGAAGGTGAAAAGTCACTATTTTAGCAGATGTCATCAGAATTCTTAGAGAAAGAATAGGCTTTATTTAGAAACTTTTTCTATGGAAAGGTGAGGCCTACAGGCTTGCTGCTGAAAGAAATAAATACAGAGGATTTTAGTTTGCAGAGGAAGTTAAGAATTTGGGCATAGATGTGAAGAGGGGAGACAGTGAGGAAACGAATCAAGAGGCCCATAAGATGGTCAAAAGCGGGAAGCTGAGGAGAAAGATGGCCACTGAGAAAGTCCAGACACCGAGGCGCAAAAAACTCTTAAGAACATGGATATTGGGTACATTTTTTTTTAGGATTTTTGCTCTGTCTTCTACAATTTAACAACCTTTCATCTTCCCAAACCTGGCATAAGGTCAGTTTTGTTTTCTCTATTCAACGTAAGGTCCCAGCAGAAAATCACTATCTTGTTCATGATTGAAACTTCAGAACTTAGCAAAGTGTCTAAGTGTGGGTACAGATTTGCTGAATGAATCAATACAATGATGAGGATGAACTGCATATAAGGTCAGTTTTAGAACTCCTAAATCTGGAGTTCTTATGGGGCATCCATGAGGAAACCATTTTAGACCTTTGGAAATACAAATCAACTTATCTGTCTTTATCTATCATCTTTGTTTCTTTCTTTCTCTCTCTCTTTCTCTTTCTCTCTCTTTTTTTCTTCTTCCTTTCCTTTCCTCTTTCTTTCTTTCTCTTTCTTTCTTTCTTTCTTTCTTTCTTTCTTTCTTTCTTTCTTTCTTTCTTTCTTGTTGCATATATTATAAGATAAAAATCAGAATTTAGATATACCCTGTGGTCATTTACCTAAGCTTAATAATCATTTTGGTTTCCTTTCATTTTTATTTTATTGTACTTTATTGAAAATTTATACTCATTTAAAAATTGGTTTCACACTGATTTCAGTTGAAGATGTCAAAGAATTCCCATCTATTTTTCTGGGTCAGTGGCATGGTATCTCTTCAACTTCGCTTATAAAATTGCTGAGTCTCAGTACTCACCAAACCTGTAAATTTAGTACACCCTTCATTACGATCCTACTGCATTTTTCCCCTTCATGCAATGATTCTAACTTTGACTGGAAAAGAATGCACAAGAATAGCCAAGGCCACTTATCAAATGGTGAGGTGTTACTACCATGGATATTAAAGTGTAGAGAAGAGTTATGAAAATAGTTTCTGCATTGTTTTTGTTGTTGCTGCTGAGGACTCAGCAGAGAAGAAGAAAGCTACTTCTTTTCCTCGCCTTCAGGAAGCAGAAACCAATACTAATTATAAACATCTGAGCTGCCCTTACACATTCATATCTTACACAGCTAAAAAGAGGTGGCAAAAGCCTCATTTTTTAGGACTATTAAGAAGTAGTAAAAGTTAGATTACCCAAAGAGGAGAAAAAAGATTTTTATGTTGAATGAGATACAACATCATCAGAAGAGAGAGAAATATAGTTCGGCTAATATAGAGAGCACATGGTTGTTGGGGGCTTTCCTTGAGGAGTAGAAATCTGTGTTCCTCTTATCCACAGCTCTGTGGATAGGTGAATGATTGGAGATTCCCTAGGAGAAAAGACTCTGAAGTATTTTATCTTTGAGAGTAGAGACAAGGGCTTCTGTAGTCAGAAGTAGACTTCCCAGAGCGCCAAGGGTGACCTGCTGGCAGAAGTCTCATGACAGCAAGAAACTTTTATAGCTGATCGCCAAAGAAGAAGATCAAGCCATGATATGTTACCTGGGACCATACCTTGGATATCCATAAAGATGAAGTTTGTTACATTCAAGTGTTATTGAGCAAATTTACATTTCTTTAGAATGGGAAAAAGAGAAACCAGTAAAAAATGGAGAGTATGTATAGATTTAGAAAACAATAAGGGAACCATTGCTTTTAGAGGTTTGATGGGACAACTGCTATTTCACAACTTTCTACATCACTATTTATGCCATACTAAATTTCAGATAGTTCACAAACCTAAACAGAAAATATGAAAGCATAAAAAAAGAAAAAATCAAGGTAGATTATTTCTGTAAAATTGTGGTTGTATTTAATCATGATATTAAAGCCATTAATAAAAGAAGATTTGAGACATACAAAATTAAAATCTATTCAAAAAGACTGCCACCATAAATAAAGCTTAATAAGAAATTGGATAAAATATGAAATGATTAATAAGAAATAAGTTTAATATTTCTATTGTGCAAAAGGCCTTGATAGATCAAAAAAGCAAGATATGCGTTCCAATAGAAAAAAGCAAATAAATGAAGTGGTAGTTAAAATAATAGATAGCTTAAAAAATCATAGAAAGATGTTCGGCCTCATTAGCACTCAGCAGTTAAAATTTAAATATGATTAGTTTTTATTTTCCTAATAGATTGGTATCAAGTATTGTCAAGTATGTGAGGAGGAAACCAAACATTGCCACCACATTATTGGTGGGAATTTCAAGTGCTACATACTTTTAGTATAACAGTTGGGCAATGCTTTTCTTTTGCCATTTTAAAGAATTGAGGTAGAATTGACATATAACTTTGTATTAATTTTTGGTGTGCAACATATGATTTGATATACATATATAAATATATTTCAAAATGAGTACCACAATAAACTTAGTTAACATCTATCACCACACAGTTACAATTTTTTTTCTTATGATGAAAACTTTTAAGATCTCCTGTAGGAGTTTTCCAATATACAATACAGTATTATTAACTGTAGTCACCATAGTGTCTATTACATGCCCAGGACTTATTTATCTTATACTTGAAAATTTGTTCCGTTTGAGTCCCTTCACTCATTTCACCGCCACCTTCCAACCTTCACTTCTGGCAGGGTTTTGTTGGGAGAAGGGGGGCTCCAGCTACAAGTGAGATCATACAGTGCTTGTCTTTTTTTGTTTGACTTATTTCACTTAGCAGAATGCCTTCAAGGTTCATTCATGGTGTCACAAATAGGAGAATTTCTTTATTTTTTACTGCTGGATAGTATTTGGCAATATTTATATAAAGTAGAAAATGTGAATTACCTTTTATTTTGAAATTGTATTTCTGGCAATTTATTTTAAAGAGAAAATCAGTCACGTGCATCAAGATGTACTCATCAATTCATCTGTTCAGCTGTTTACTTACTCATTCACACAACAGGTATTTTGTTAGTGTCCATTCTAGGTTTGGCTATGAACAACTGGCTGCACAAGAAAGACAACAATTGCTGATTTTGTGAAGCTTATGTTATGATTAAGGATACAGACACAAACCAGGAAAACAAATTACAAAGTTGTTTTCAGTTACTTGTAAGGAACTATGAACAAGAGGATAAGTAATGTATAATACATAACCATGTCAGAGAGGGCCTCCTTATGGAAGAATCATTTAAGGGGAGACAATCAAAATAGCTAGGCGAAAACCCCGAGGAGAAAGAGATGCTCAACCAGTAAAAAGAACGAGTTCAAAAACTCAAGAGAAACAATAGCATTGCATAGCTGAGGAACATCTTGATTGGGCAGAGTGTCAGGAAGGAGTAGTATAGGTGATAGAGGAGAGACAGGCAACATTCAGGTCATACACGCTCTTTTTGTCCATGAAAAGGAGTTTGGACTTTATTTTAAGGGTAACAGAAAGCCATTGATATCCTTTTAACAAACGAACATAAAGTGATAAAATGGGATTTATATTTATGCAAGATCACTCCTGAAGCTTTGTGGATAATGGATTGGAAGTGGGCAAGAGCAGATGTTTGCTGCAGCATTATTTAAATAGTGAAAAATTGAAAACAGAAAATTCCTAATGGATTGATCATAATCATTATACTGAATAACTATATATCTGTAAGTATCGATATGGGAAAATACCCACAGTTTTTCAGAAGAATTGTGTGTGCACACATGTGCACCTACATGCTCACAAGCACATCCTAGAATGATGTTTACAAGAATGATAGAAGTAGCTGACACTGTGCTTCCTACAGGATAAAATTAGTGGAATTTTGGTGTGAATTTTTATTTGGCTTTATATTTTTTCTTTATAGCTTTTTATGAATGGGTATATGTTTTATAATCAGAAAAGTTAATCTCTTTTCAATTTAGAGAAAAAAGACTTCTCTACACAAGGGGAAATCATTTAAATCATTTTGTGTTCTCTACTTTTCTATGATTGCTTACTTCAATTGTTTGTCATTTCTTATTGTGAACTGACATTCTTGTTCAGTAAAATACACACGCGGATTATTGGGTGCCTTGTCCCTCCAATCTGAGGGACAATCTGAGCTTGCAATTCTTCTGTCAAAACATGTGGATTCATTATGTCCCATTAATTCTCAATGGACAATGAGCACACATCCTGGCAGACGCCTGCCGGTTCTTTAAAGAAAGAAGAGAAGTCTAAATTTAGGCTCTTTTTAGGATGTGTCTTTGAAACACAAAGAAACTAGAGAATTTTTATTAAAAGAGACCTGTTTGTGTCTTCTGAAGCTGGGGTAGCACTAGCCTTTATCCTGTGAAGATTAGAAAGTGACTTCAGCGTCAAACCTTCAAGTGATCTTCCAGCAGCAAGATGACAGATGTAAATCCTGCACAGATCTTTGGGACTGTGAAAGTTGTTGGAACATGTTTTCTGAAAGGACATTACTTTTTTATTGCCCTGTCTTGTAACATTGTAACATTTTGCTACAATAAAATGAATGACTTACCCAGATTGTAATTTATCTGGTTAAATTTCAGTCCCTTAAATATATAGGAAACAGTAGTAGTTTTCCTTTCTCTAAGTTCTAGATGCCATCTCTCCTGCTCTCACCATTTTATAACCATGTCTCTATAATACCTTTGCCCGGTTTCTCATAGAAAATAGTTTAGCCTTTGTATGTTCTTGGACTTATGTTTCTTTATTTTTTTTATTTTTTATTTTTATTTTTTTGTATTTTTCTGAAGCTGGAAACGGGGAGAGACAGTCAGACAGACTCCCGCATGCGCCCGACCAGGATCCACCCAGCACGCCCACCAGGGGCGACGCTCTGCCCACCAGGGAGCGATGCTCTGCCCCTCCGGGGTGTCGCTCTGCCGTGACCAGAGCCACTCTAGCTCCTGGGGCAGAGGCCAAGGAGCCATCCCCAGCACCCGGGCCATCTTTGCTCCAATGGAGCCTCGGCTGCGGGAGGGGAAGAGAGAGACAGAGAGGAAGGAGGGGTTGGGGGTGGAGAAGCAAATGGGCGCTTCTCCTGTGTGCCCTGGCCGGGAATCGAACCCGGTTCCCCCGCACGCCAGGTCGACGCTCTACCGCTGAGCCAACCGGCCAGGGCCAGACTTATGTTTCTTACCTTCTCGGTTCTCCTAATATTGTCCTTTATTCCAAGTCATAATTATTAAAGTTATTAACTCATAACTTCCAAGTAAACACCCTAACTCTGTGCAGTAACTTGGTTTTTGAAATCATCCATGTAGCTGTTGGTTGATTGAAGGCTTGGTTTTGGGACTGAGGGGAATGATGGTGATAATAATGATGATGACGATGACTGGTTAAATAGTAAATGTAAGACTACTGAATACACCATAAAGACCGCCCCTGCACAACCATGATTTCCCCAGTACCTGTAGGCTACGTTTATCACAATTTTTAAAAATCACAATAATAGCACATATTCATTGCAGAAAAGTTAGACAAAAGTAGCAAAACAAACAAAAAAAAATCACCTATAATTTTGCCAGTCACAGAGAATAAAATACTGCCAATCATTGGTATGTAGAGTGAATATAAAGTTATGTATTGCCTTTGGGTATTTCACTCTAGTTATCCTTCACTTATTTAATCTCATTTTTTCTGAGTATATGACTTTTATTTATAAGCAATCATAAATTATTTTTGTCTCATAAGCACTGCTTAGAAGATAAGAAAAATGTTTTTTAAAATTTAATTAATTTTGAATGATTTAATGATCGATTTTTGATAAGTCACAATTTTAAAGAATTGTTCCACTAATAAGGTTGAACCTCTTTTCCATGTTTCTGCAATAATTTGTCCAAAATTATGTTTTGCATTCTATATGAAATTCCATGTTTGGAGAATTAAAGATAAGACATTCTTTCAGTGCAGTATTTCTAAAACTGTGGTTTGTGAACCAGTTGCATTAGAAACTTCTTTTAATGATTCTAATAGAGCCCAGAAATCTGCATCTGGAATAAGCAATCCATAGATTCTGATGTTACTCAACTTTGAAAGCCACTATCTTAACGTACTTAATCATTCCTGCCCAGTGCAACTCTTCTTGTCCAATGCTGCACTGTTTTCAAAATTATAGAAAAAAGGCAATTCACAGAATTCCCATTACTATGAAATAATAACTGATTTTTACTGATCATAGAACTAGTGAAGATCTTTTTTCCTGTCACTGTTTCCGTTTGTCTTTGTTCAAACTCACAGAGATAAGGAGCTTCATTTGAGTTGCTCAAACTTATAATACAAGAATGATGTAAGCTTTTAAAAGTTAGAAATGTGATGTATTAGGTGGACATATAGGTTAATCTAACTAATGTTAATACTAAAGAAAAAGTATATATGTTAAACCGATTAATTTTTATATTGCAAGTCACATTGAAAATCTTAAGGATCTGAATGATGCTAAGAGACAGCCAGTGGATGTCACCATTGCGCCGTGGATTTCGGGAACCAAGCCTTGTTTTTGCTGTTCCCTCTCAGAAATAACTAAGGCTGGTGGTCTTATACCTTCATAACACCCAGTATTTTTTCCCTTTTCTTATAAATTATTGACTGATTTTGTACTAATTAGTTCTACCAGTTGGTAGGTTTGTTATCAAGTTAAGCTTCAAGACAAGAACCTGGACTCATATGATTAAAAATTTAGAGGCAGTTGATTAAATATGCAGATAGTCTGTGAAGCTACTTCTTGCAACCATTATATTGCCTTTTACTACTAATGATTTGTATAATTAATAAAAAAAAACACAAGCTTGAACACGTTAAAGTAAGAAATGGAACATTAAAGGCAATTGGGTTAAATGCCAAGAAATAAGAATATAATTGATCGGGGTACATTTACACTGTAAGTTAGGTCTTGTTGTTTTATTTTAACAATGTGGTTTCTTTTTTTTTTAGCAAAGATGATGTATTGAATTCTACAATTGTTTTTGGAAATCATGTGTTGGATCAGTGAATGGTCTGAGGGCTAATTAAATACATTTTGAGAATTGTACACTTTTTCTTCCAATTAAAAATCTTAATTACTCCAGTGAATTTTCTGACTTGAAGGTTTGTTGTGAAGTGTAAGCAGTGAAGTGTAGATGTCCAGATCAAATTGGGATTGCCGTTGAGCTCCCTTGGCTGACAGTATAGCTATTTTTAGTTAATTATAAAATTATAAAATTTCCCTAGCAACTCTGACCCCCAAATTCGTATTTTTAAAGTGTGGTGTTTTTTTCCGCCCAGAATATGGATTCTTTTTTTGCTATGAGAACAGATTTGGAGTTAGTCCAGGTCTTTCCACTGTGTGATAGCAGAAAAAAAACATTTAAACTCATTATACTTTGGCTTGCTTAGCTGTGTTATAGGGCAAATCAAACAATACTAAGAATAACTATAATTTGGGGTCTCTGATAAGTGTTAGGCAGTGTCTATCATAGAATCTTTGTACGGTTTACGTCTTTTAATCATTGAAAAGGTACGTTGTGCTATCACAGAACACAAAACAGAAATAAAACACTGGAGCTTGCTTTTAAATCCTAGAGTGTCTGACTGAGATGCCTAAGATCTTCTTCACAAGGGCTCTTTTCAGTAGATAATGCTGTTGCCATGCATTCTAAAGCCCAGATATTGACCTGAATATGTTCTATGGGTAGTACGTTGACTAAAGGGCTAACAATGTAAGTGCCACTGATGCCAAAGTCCAGTGTTCCTGGATAGAAAATATTTGCCAAGTCCCTTCCAGTGCCCTTTGCAGGGGGCATTGTCTGTGTTCACCGACAGGATTGAATTCATTTATTTACACTTTAGAGACAACTGTGGAGTCAGAACTGTGGAGAACATTAATGTTTATTGTTTTGCACATTATCTTAGAGGAAAGAATATTAAAGAAGAGATTTTTCTATTTTAATTTGGAGATGGAAAAAATATAAAGAATATAAACAATAACCTCAAGGCAATTTCAAGGTTCTTGATTTAATGCCAGGTTTTACCAATTCTTCTCATATTTGGCACAAAAATATTCAATAAATACTGTTTTAAAAATCCTTTCCCTTTTTCCTTTCTCTATGTAAAAATGATCACCATTAAATAAATTTGATTAAAAGGATAAATGACTGATACTGTATGAATAACTCTTAAACCCACTGATTTTTACTTCTATTCTTATCATAATCACCTAATGCCTTACCTCCCAAATTGTTTTAAATGTGAGCCTGTTGTCCCCAAAACCTCTGTGGATCCTACTTTTGCTGATTGCTACCCCTTTGTTTTTGGTAGGCTCTCATTCCCCCTTGTCATCTGTACACTTCTCCAGAAGTGGACATCTTCTCACCCAAGGGCTGCTTCACCTCTTCAACTGTCTCACTGTTCTTCAAAGTACAACTTAAAATACACCTTTGCGATGAAACCTTCCAAGATAATAATAGTAGATTTGCACAACACGGTTCTCTCAAATTCTTACATCTCTGAGGCTATGTGGTAGGGAGCTTTGTAAAATTAGCATGCGTTTGAAACAGACTACGCAGTTCTCATGAGTAGGCAATATATTTCTAGCCTCTCGATAAGGTAGGCACTCAAATATTGGCTGATTTGAATACTAGATACATTTCTGACCAAAACATTTCAGAAAGAAAAATAAAATAATTCTCCAGGATTTTAGAAAAAAAATATTTTCTGTCCACTTTCATCAATACCCCTTTCATTTTCTCTTTTTGAGAAATATGAAAATAATTTTAAGCTAATTAATATGTAAGAAAATTTTTAAGTTTTTTTGTTTTGGGCTGTAATTATTTTCTCTATCTACAGTTAATCTATTTAATGTCTTTTTTATATAAATAAACTTATTTTAATGGGGTGACATCAATAAATCAGGGTACATATATTCAAAGAAAACATGTCCAGGTTATCTTGTCATTCAATTATGTTGCATACCCATCACCCAAAGTCAGATTGTCCTCCGTCACCTTCTATCTAGTTTTCTTTGTGCCCCTCCCCCACCCCCTCCCCCTCTCCCTCCTTCCCTCCTCCCACCCCCCGTAACCACCGCACTCTTGTCCATGTCTCTTAGTCTCATTTTTATGTCCCACCAATGTATGGAATCCTGCAGTTTTTGTTTTTTTCTGATTTACTTATTTTACTCCGTATGTTATCAAGATCCCACCATTTTGTTGTAAGTGATTCGATGTCATCATTTCTTATGGCTGAATAGTATACCATGGTGTATATGTGCCACATCTTCTTTATCCAGTCTTCTTTTTTTTTTTTTTTACAGTGATTAAAGCCTTTAAGCAAACTCTTGGCCAATACAGCAAGAATCCATAAAAGAGTAGTGTCCTTAACATGTTTACCAAGTCCAAGTTGGCCCCAACACCATGCCAAATCCCTGAAAAATGCAACCCAACCCCAGTTCAGTCTGTTAGGAGCTGTCACAAAGAGCAGGAGTCCAGGAAATATTTAATGTGTTTTGATCACCTCTTATGTCTTACAGTTCTAGGTGCTAAGAAGGTGAAAAACCAAAAAGATAAGATCCCTGTCCTCAAAGAATCATGCACAGTGAGGAGGACAAGCCCAGAAACAGGGGAGTATAAAGTTATTGTTGGTGCAGTAATAGAACTTGAGTATAAGGGGAGTTCCCAAAATGGGCAAATGCCTCCTGCTTTCAACTGTCATTCTTTTAACAATAAGGTTGTATCTCACAACTTGCCCATGAAGATCTTGGTGTAGTGGCCTCACACCCTTTCTCATATAACCACATTTCCTTTTCCTGTTGAATTGACTTCAGAAAATTTTAACACTTTTATATGCCATGTTGGGAATAACAAGTATATGTGTGTATATATACTAAGATACATTTCATTCACAGCCCTTTTCCATTCTGTGCATTAAATTACTGTCTAGATTTCCCCTTATGGCAATATTGATAATATATATAGTATATATTTCTGTGGCTTTTGCTTATTACCTTACAAAAATCAAGAATTTGGACACCACCTATTCTAACTGTAAGCATCTGTAAAAAAATAATAGGCATATTTGTATATCATTTGATATCCTTCAAAGCATTTTATGGAGTCCTGAGCCATGGCACTAATGTTTTCTAGGAAAAATGTATCATGTTCATAACAGAGCACAATAGACAGAATATTTGGCAAATGCCACATGTGGCAATTTTTTCCACACAAAGGCAGTCCAAATGTTTAAGTAATTCTTGTCATGTCAGAGAATGCAATTGTTCTTCGGGTATGGTTGGTTGATTTTATAAATTAATTTTTCTACCTTCCATAGTTACGTCAACAGACATTTCATTAAATTATATTTAAAGATTTGACAAGACAAGTCCTATGGAAAGTATGTTAACTTAAATTTCACCATCTCATCACATTATGATTGGTCTATGTGTGGTAGAGGCTGAAAGGGTGAGCTTAATCAGCATGAACACTTGCAGAAAGTAATGAAATTTAATAATAAATAATTCCAAGAGGCCTTGTTAAGCTGGAACATTATTATTAAACTGAATGTACATGTTGACAACTATGTCAATAAATTTGAGAGCTGTGAACATTTACCACATAAAGTAAGAAAGGTGCTTTGAAAGGCTTTGAGTCTTTGTTGTTCTTGTTCTAGAAAAAAGATTACTCCTCGATTTTGTTTCTTATCTTTTTCCAAAAGGGGAAAATAAAGCAGAACAATATTTCTAGGTATCCTGTCAGGGACACATCTGATAAGAAATGCAGTAGGTCTAAATAAAGTGTCAGAAAAAAAAATCCTAAAGAAGTTTACCATAATTATCTCTACTATCAAAATTAAGACAGATTTAGATTACCTTAGCAATTTCCTTGAGGTTTTCTATTTTATCAAACTGAGATAGTGCTTTTGGATATTAGTTATGAATAGAAATATAAGAAGATTACTTAATCCCTCAATCTTGATTCTGAATGCAGAATTGAAGACAAACTCATTATAGTGGCTGCCTTGAACTTAATAAAATTATGAGTGACTAATTAAATACTATACTTGAAGACAGATTATGTTATTTTTGCAACCAACACCAGGTTTTTATGAAAAGTAAAAGAAGCAGACAAACTCTGTTACAGTTGTTTAGAATCTCTTTTTACAGAACATGAGTACATGAGGCGTTAAATCGCCTTGGATGTAGAAGTACTAGCATGCAACTTCACATAGAAAATTGTCAGCATAGATGATTACAGTTTAGATATGGTCAGAGGAGAATCAAATATATTATGGAAGCTAAAGTATAATAAATGAATTTGATAAAAGGACTCATTCTAATAAGGTTAGTTTTAGGCATAACTGCACAAACTCTAGCATCATTGAAGATAAACAATATAATCTCTAAAAAATCTTCACCGAGTGTTTTTGGACTTCAACAAATTTTTATTTTCTTGTATTGGATCCAATAAACAAAAGTGAAAAAATAAGAATAAATGACTATTCTCTGATTTTTGTGTTTTCCCGTAAACATATCAAACTGTGGAAGATTTAGCACCTCCTTGCCAATTGTAGTCATCAGCAAAAATCTGGCTTGAGTTGTCTGGAAAGAAAAAAAAGGGTCCTGAAAATGCCTTTCTTGTATTTCTGATTCAAGGCATATTGTGACTATCACACTGAAGTTCTACATGAGAAGGTCTAGGTTAAAACTATTTTACCCTGAATTTCTGTATCTTAACCAAACATTTGAATCTGTTAAGGGACACTTTTAGGGAAAAAATGAGAAATCAGCTCTTTCTGTGCTTTTGCAACCTTGCATTGACTGTCCCCTACGGATGTCTCTAGCTACCCAGCTCCAACCCAACCTATACCTTGATAGACATTACTAGCAGTCATCAACTTCTAATTTTCTCCCCTTCCAAGCTCACAGAAGACCAACCTCTGGGCTGAGTAGATGCTGTAACCCATTCTGTTTATAATGCTTTGTAAGATTCTATCAAAATTTAGTTCTTTATATGTTATTTTTGGGGCTGTTTAAAAGTTTTCATTATTATAAATAATACAGTAAAAATATTCTAAATTTTGTCTCCTTATGAGAGTTATATTTGTGTTGTCTATGTTTTTGTTAGAGTATATACCTTGAAATTGAAATCCTGGATCTTTGTTTTGTACATGTTCTATGTAACAAGATACTGCCAAGATGCTTTTTAGATTGATCTTAATGACTTGTAACCCTATCAGCAATTAATGTGTTACCTACATTTTCACCAACATTTAGTGTTACAGTCTTATTTTTTTCATATCTATCTGATCAGTGTGTGAATATCTTTCCATAGGATTGTGTTCATTGGCAATTCAAATTTCCTTTTATGGTATTTATGTCCATAGCCCATTTTATTATATGGTTGTGCTTTGTTTGATCACATACAAAATTTAAAATTTTTTCTTGATTTTAATTTCTTGTGATATGTCTTTTAAATATCTTCTTCTAGTGTGTGGCTTGTCCTTATTATTTGTTTATGGTATTCTTTTATGCACACAAATTTTAATATTGGTCTGGCTAAATTAATTCATCTATATATTTATAATTTTAATTGTTTAACATTCTAAGGCCACCAATAATTTCCAATTTTTTGTTTCTATAAGTAAATTTTAATCTATTCATAACTTTTCTCTGTGTTTATGGTTTGGTTAATAGTATGATATTATTAGTGTTTAATATATGAAGCTAATATCCAAATGCTCTTTTTGAAATACTATATTCTTTGGTAACGTGTTTTCTTTCTTTCTTTTAGTTTTTATTGAATTTATTGGGGTGACTGACATTGGTTAATAAAATTATATAGGTTTCAGGTGTACAATTCTACAATACATTATCTGTATGTTGTACTGTGTGTTCACCATCCCAAGTCAAGTCATTTTCCATCACCATTTATCTCCCCTTTACCTTCTTCTACCTCCCTCCAACCACTTTTCCCTCTTGTAATTCCCATACTGTTTTTTGTTTGTTTTGCTTAATTCTTTTACTTTGTTCACCCAGACCTCCAGCCCCCATCTCTTCTGACAGCTGTCAATCTGTTCTCTGTATACAACTCTGTTTCTATTTTTCTGTTAGTTTGTTTTGTTCATTGTTTTCACATATAAGAGAAATCATATGGTACTTGTCTTTCTCTGACTGGCTTATTTCACTTAGCAAAATAGTCTCCAGGTCCATCCACACTGTCACAAAAGGTAAGACTTCCTTCTTTTTATGGCTGAGTAGTATTCCACTGTGTAAATGTAACACAGCTTTTTTTAAAAATTTTATTTATTCATTTTTAGAGAGGAGAGAGGGGGAGAGAGATCTGGAAGCATCAAGTCCCATATGTGCCTTGACCAGGCAAGCCCAGGGTTTCGAACCGGCGACCTCAGCATTTCCAGGTAGACGCTTTATCCACTGCGCCACCACAGGTCAGGCTAACACAGCTTTTTTATTGAGTTATCACACTTGGGCTACTTCCAAATATTGGTTATCATAAATAACACTGCAATAAACAAAGCACAGGCAGGGGTGCATATATTCTTTTGAATTAGTGTTTCTGTTTTCTTAGGATATATTCTCAGAGGTGGAATGGCTGGGTCATAAGGCAGTTCCACTTTTAATTTTTTGAGGTAGCTCCATACTACTTTCCACAGTGGCTGTACCATCTGTATTCCTACCAACAGTGTACAAGGTTTCCCTTTTTTCCCCATTTTTGTCAACACCTGTTGTTTGTTGATTTATTGGTGATAGCACTTCAGACAGTTGTGAGGTGATATCTCATTGTGTGTTTAATTAGCATTTCTCTGATTTTAGTGACATTGAGCATCTTTTCATATGCCTTTTGGCCATCTGTATGTCTTCTTCAAAGAAGTGTTTATTCAAGTTCTTTTCCCATTTCTTTATTGGATTGTTTGTTTTTTTGATGTTGAATTTTAAAAGTTCTCTATACATTTTGGATATTAAGCCTTTATCAGATGTATTTGTCAATGTAATATTAAAAAATATATTTAGTAAATAACAAGGAACTAAGAGGTCTTGTTGCACTAGAAATAAGGATTTTTATATAAAACTGTCATAAATTAATGCAATGTGTTAATAGAGCAGATTATACAAATTGATCAATGGAACTTAATAAGAATCCCAGGGAAAAAAGTGTGCATGTGTTTTACCATTTACTGAGTTCCACTTCACGGGGGCTCTGGTGCCCAATGAGTCTACCCTTGAATGTCTCTCCTGAAGAGGCTTGTAAGTACTCCAGCATGGTCTGAAACTGTCTACCATGTATGTAGTCTGGTTCTGGGGCCTCCAGGGAGGTACAAGCTAGGATCAGCCTCTGCCTGTACCTGCCCAGGGCCGCTTGGCATGAGCTATATAGAGATCTTAGATAACTGCTACTTGTGCTGGGACTGGATGTGTCTTGGAGAGGCCAAGCTTTGAATCAAGATTGTCTGCTGCTAATGTAGTGTCTGGCCTGGGGCCACTTACCAAGAGGTATGGGACCTATACAGGCCAGATGCTACCTGTTTGGGGTTTGTGAATCCTGGAGAAATTTTTGAAGAGTCTAAATCAGTGGTAGTCAGCCTGGTCCCTACCACCCACTAGTGGGCATTCCAGCTGTAACGGTGGGCAGTAGCGGAGCAACCAAAGTATAAACAAAAAGATAAATTTAACTATAGTAAGTTGTTTTATAAAGATTTATTCTGCCAAACTTAGTGAAAATCCATCATAAAGTACTTGGTAAGTAATTATTATTATATGCTTTAACTTGCTGTAACTCTGCTTTCTAAATTTTATAAAGTAAAGTTACTTCCCTACTTTATAAATCACCATTACTGTGGAACCGGTGGGCAGTTAGAAAACTTTACTACTAACAGAGAGACAAAAGTGGGCAGTAGGTATAAAAAGGTTGACTACCCCTGGTCTAAAGCATAAGCCAGGATAGGCCATTCATATGGAAAAGACACCGGAAAAAGCTTGGGTGGGTACAAAAATAGGGCGAGACAAAGTCTCAGGGAGCCACCAGTGTTAGCCAGGTTGATGGAGAATCAGATATGGTGTCTGCCTGCTGGCTCTGTGGGTGGGTGGGGGGGAGTTCACCAAGGAACAATGGCCTCTGCCAGCACTTCCGTCTGGGAGAAAGCTGCCCCTCAGCCCTCACTGGACAATTCAGTTCTTCCTTTCATATCGCTGCTGCTTTTCCGGTTTTGGATCTTAGAGTGAGTCTGTGTGCATACTCTTTAAGAGGAGCCGCTTAGAATTTCAGCAGCCTTATGTCTCACTCAGCACAATCCCCACTGGTTTTCAGAGCCAGAAGTTGTGGGGACTTCTCCTTCCAGCACTGGAACCCTGACTTAGGGGGCCTGGTGTGTGGTTGGGCCCCCTCACTTCTCAGGGGGGACCTCCACAGCTAAGATATCCCTTCCGATCTTTAACAGCTGCATCTGAGTGTTATGCATTTCCACCCTTCCTACCAGTCTTAACATGGCTTCTTCTGTATATCCTTAGTGATAGGACTTCTGTTCAGCTATATTTCAGGTGGCTCTCAATGATGGCTGTTCTGTACTTTACGTTTTATTTTGTTGTAGTTGTGGGAGGACGCAAGTAGTGCATTTATCTACACCACCATCTTGACCAGACTGGTGCCTTGTTCCTTTTTTCAAACATGTTTGTCTAGTTTTAGAGCTTTATTCCCCTGTATGGATTTAAGAATCAGTTTGTCATAGTATATAAAAAATCTTATTGGGCTTTTGATAAGAACTGCATTGAATCTATAGATGTCCATGGCATTGCGACTTTGTCTACCTAATGCTAATATACTTGAATGAAGAATTGATATATATTCCAGTCTTTAATGATATGCCACAAATAGTATGTATGCATCACATCCAAATCTAATAGGAATCTCAAGAGGTGTGAACCTGTGTTAGAGGTACTTTAGAAAGAAGAGCAGGTGGTGTTTAAAATGAAAAAAGAATTTGGAGAGGATTCAATTTTAAAAACAGAAATAAGAAATGAGCAAAAAAATATCACCATAGCAGGGAACGAAATGACATTTTATCAGGTTTGTGGACAGGGCAGAGGGGGTCCTGGAAAGAAATCACACAAGAATGCTAGTTGCATTGTTTGACTCTCCAATGTCTTGAAATTGGAAACTTTTCGAGTGTGTTTCAAAGTGGTAACCCTTTCCCGCAAATAACAAATAAATTAGTTTTAAAAACCACTGCCAAGTTCAAGCTTCAGAATCTGCCAGTTTAAATGGTCTGTGCCAATGCATTCTTGTACACTCCGGTTTTTTTTGTCAGGTTCACTGCTGATTGGATACTGATGGATGGCATTGCTCTGTTCCACTGCAGCACTTTATAAATAACGTAATGCTCTGATCTACCGCAAAATGGTAATTCCTATTTTTGCTGCATTGGACTGGCTGGAAACAAATGATTTCCCCGATAACAGGCCTCTGTATGAATATTGGGCTCTGGCTTCATCTCATTAAATGTGTCAACAAGGTATTAAAACACATTGCTTATTATTTTTTATTAATGTGAACATTTTAGGCACAAAGCAAATTTACTATTTAAATTCACTTGTGCTACCATAAGTATAGAAAAAAAATAACTAAATAAAATAAATTGATACCAGAGGAAATGTCAAGCACACTGCCCATATTTGTTAGATAAACATTACTGGGTGGCATTAACTAATGTTAGCACTTTATGCCTACAGTATTTCTCCTTATTATCATTTTTGGAGAATCTATATATTTTTTTCATGGATTCGATTTTTCTAAAGTATGCCCTGACAATATTTGAGTGATAAAAGTTTAACAATAAAAATCTTGGCCCAAGAAGTTACCAAAAATTTAAGGCTATCTATTTATAAGGATATGAACACTACTAAACTTGATGATATTAAATGTAAGTTGGAAATTTACATCAGTTGATTAAGGATTCTGGTTTGTTTGTTTGTTTGTTTTCTTTTTAGGTAAGAATTGGGGAAATAGTGAGGCAGACTCCTGCATGTGCCCCAAATTAGGATCCACCTGGCAACCCCATCTTGGGCTGATGTTCGAGTACCGAGCTATTTTTAGCACTAGAGCAGCGGTTCTCAACCTGTGGGTCACGACCCCGGTGGGAGTTGAATGACCAAAACACAGGAGTCGCCTAAAGCCATCGGAAAATACATATTTATTATACAATACATTTTTAAATAAAATATGTATTTCCGATGGCTTTAGGCGACCCCTGTGTTTTGGTCGTTCGACCCCGCCGGGGTCGCGACCCACAGGTTGAGAACCACTGCACTAGAGGCTGATGCATTGGGACCAACCGAGCTACTCTCAGTGCCTGGGGCTACACTTGAACCAATTGAGCCACTGGTTGCAGAAGAGGAAGAGGGAGAGAAGGGGGTGAGGGGAGGGAGAGAAGCAGATGGTCGTTTCTCCTGTGTGCCCTGACTGGGAATTGAACCTGGATGTCTGTATGCCAGTCAATGCTCTATCCACTGAGCCACCAGCGAGGGCTTGATTAAGGATTCTATGATAAGAATGCCAGGTGGCTAGGTAAAATAAAAAGACCCAAGTATAAATTCCACAAGAACTTTAAATTGAATGTTATAAGACTTTTAGACTTTGGTAATTATTTAGAGCTGCAAGGGGTTACATTATTATTTAATCAAATTCTTCCATTTTACTGGTGATAATACCAAGTTTATCTCTAAATTGAAAATTATATACAATATTATTTTAATGTCATATTGCATACCTCCCTCTCTTGTCTTGTAGTGGTACATCCCTCCTTTGAACACTGAAGCCCTAAACTCCAAAATATAAAATGCCTCAAATGTTTTGATTCTGCCATACTTTCTTGCTTCCAGACTGTTACAATTGTTTCTATGTTTAAAATGTTATTACTTTCATCTCCTGATCCACACTGTTCACCTCCCACATTTTCCTTGATACACTTAAGAATTAGTAACGTTCATTGCATACTCACTATAAGACACTGTTGTAAGCACATGACATCACTTTATTCACTAAACCTTCTTATTGATCTGATAAAGTACATAGCATTTTTATCCCATTTTACAGATGGGAAAACTGAGACATTGACATCTTAATTAACTTGAACAAGAACACAAAGTCAGATTATCTAATTAAAACTCAGAAAATATATCTTTAGCTCAGAATATTATTATCTCTGTGCTTTACTGCATATTCTGCTCATCTTTTACTTGTTCTTAAAACTCTTCTCCTACCCAGGAAATCTCTTTTTTGAGACCCCAGAGGCCCACTAGATATAGCCCCTTCCAAGGTGAATATTAATAGATTTCAATTTGGCTTTCCTACTGTGAGCTTCTGAAAGGCAACAGACAGCATCACATAGAATTAAAAGTGTACACAAAATTGAGAGTTTGGACCTGGGATTGGGCATACCCAAATTGGAGTTTGCCATTTACTCAAAATGTGACCTTGGAAATTTACTGAATCTATTGGAACTCAATTTTTCTCATCTGCAAAATGGGGATAATAATAGTTGTTTCATCATAATGTTACATTAGAATGATTAAGTGCATCATGCACATTGTTGCTCTATATTAGATTAGCTGTTTTAATAACTATTATTTTTATTCTCTAAATTTATTATGTCATAGAGATAGATAAATATTTGTTGCATAAATAGGGCTATGAGGAGCACAGTTGAGCCAGGTTGTAATCTGAATTTACCAACTAGTGATACACTTGTTTCATAAACTTTGAAACTTAATCTTCAGTACAGAGATATATTCCTTCTTTAGCGATGTTATGTTCAGTTTAGCATCCTGTTTGGTCAAGTGTCGCCATCTTAGTTGACATATCAACTCAGGCTACCTAGGATATTATTTAGGGCACAAGGTGTCTGTATGTGCAGAGTTGTGACCCAGGCATCACTTTTGTTAATAAGTTTTGGGAGAGCTGGCTTACCACTAGAGTGGGAGTTTGTAGTCATAGTTTTGATGTTTCTGCTTTTAAAAATATTAACTTTAGTTATAAAACTGGAAACCATGTAAACAAATATGCAAGGAAGCCAAAAGGGAATGATCTTTCAAAAGAATGACTATTCATGAGGAAACCTATTATAGACCCAGTGTCAAAACACCAGGGACTAACCTGTATGCTCAACATCAATGTCCCAGTTTACAATGGAGACTACAGTGGTACAATCAGATACTCAGATAAGTGAGGCAACAGCCCTTCTCTCTCTCTCTCTCTCTCTCTCTCTCTCTCTCACACACACACACACACACACACACACACACACACACCCCCGAGTGGAGTTTTTTGAGAATATTGGATGAGGCCCCATTAGTTAAAGAAATATTTTGTTCAGTACCATATAATGTTAACATGTGAAGAAGAAATACTTATAAATCTCCATGACCAATCAGTTTGCCACTTATCAACCAGAATAATATGTTAAAATGAGAATATAGACTATTGTGCCTGTTTAAACCTCTTTAATGATTTCCATTTCCACTGCACTTTGAATACTTTAGAAAGTTATTGCCATGACTTACAAGGTCCTCATGTTCCAGACCCTGCTTCCCTTTGCAGTGTCATCCACACTTCTCTCTACCTAAGTTCCCAGACCCAAGGGCCTCTCTAAGTCCCTCAGTGAATCCCAGGATTTCCCACATCAGGGTTACAGCACATCTACCCTGAACACATTTTCCCTAGATGTATGCATGAATGCTTTCTTCTCAGCTTCAAGGTATCCTTTTAAATACTACCTTTCCCATGTATAAAACACACACTTTTCAAAAACCTTGGGATCTAAAAACTAGGTGCTTCTTATACAGTGGTTGTAGATTTTTTTACTTGCATTTCCCACTTTTTCGCACTTGTTTTTGTGCTCATTGTTGAAGACACAGATGAGGACAAGCTAATGGATGGGAGTTTTGAAAGTGATGAGGAGTTGTATGAATTTTATGATGAATAAAACTTGAGTTCAATAACTTTATGTAATATATTATTTTTCAAAATTTGGTTCCCCAAATTAAGGTGCGTTTTATACATGGGAGCATCTAATACCTACATGAGGATCTATGGTAGTATCTCAGACATACATGAGGATCTATGGTAGTATCTCAAATAAGTCTTCCCCATCTACCTACCCTTCTACATCACATTCTGTGTTTAGATCTATTTATATCTTTATAAAACTCTTCATAATTCGAATTATGGGTTTTTGTTTATTTGTTTACATTTGTATGTGGTTCTTTTTCTCTGTTTGATGGTGAGCTCCAAGAAGGAACTTGTAATCTACTTTGTTTATCACTGCGTAGCCAACACTTAGCTCACTGTCTAGAGCGTAATGTCTGGGTGGATGTCCAATAGCATTTGTTGGATGAAGAATGAGTGAATGAATCAATAGTTCTACTATAGTCCCTATTAGATAAATCAGTCACATAAATTGGAACCTCAAGCCAATAGCTTCACATGTTTATAAAGATCCATCAGTCAAGGTTCATCCTTTTCTTCTTACAATGAAAGAATGGCAAGTGTTGTAAGCCATTTTAAAGAAAGACTCCAAATGACAGTATGTTTGAATTCTAGTGAAGGTGCGGACTTATCAGATATTTAATATGTATTTGTTATATGCAAGACACGCTGGGGGATACAAAGTTAAAGCAGATTTGATCTCTTTCCTGTAACATATCACAATGTACAGTATGGGAGTGGTACTATAAGTAAGTAAGTCTAGTGTGAATATGATAGGTCAACACTACATGTTAGGTATAATTGTGATACTGTTTGTTAAGTGCTATGTGGGAATACAGATAATACTTGGCTTTTAAATATGGCACTTTGAAGGCAGTTAATCTATAGTCTTTCTAATTTAATCTGTTCAATGGGCTTTATGCATCATTAGGTCTGGGTGCTGTTACAAAAATTTAGAGGAGACTGGTAAAATCTATCTGCCACTTACTTATTACGCCAAAATATATTCTTTGATCTCTTCCACAGGATCAGGCATTGTGCCTAGTACGCTAAGCACCAAGGATATTGCTGTGAAGAAGAGACACTAGCTTCCTGCTATCACAATGATCTTGCATTTATGTGAGAAAAACTGACATTAAGTAAGAACTTCGATGTCAGATTTTTAAAGGCATACTGACAGAAAGAGAGTGTTGAAATGTAGAAATACTGTGGGGTTTGGGTTGGGTTGATAAGGAGAGGCCTCCCTAAGCATGTGACATAGACCATAGGAGAGTTTAGAAGAACAGCCTTGCATTAAGAGAGGGGCAAAAGTAGGTCCTTGAGGTAGGGCAGGGATGTGTATGTGAAAGACTGGGAGAAACCAGTGTAGGTGAGCCTAGTGTGGATGAGAGTGAAAGGAGGTAAAATAGATCATGTAGAATCTTATGGTCTACACATAAGAGTTGAAATCAAGAGTTTAAATTTTACTCTAAGAAAGAGCAAAGGGGAGTCATTGATATGCTGTAAATATAGGATTGACAGGATCTGATTTATATTTTTAAAGGGATATTGCTACAAAAAGTGGAACATTGGTAAACTAAAGGACTTAATAATCTCTGGGATCTTTTCTAGACAAATATTTCCATTAATGAGGATGCAACTCAGTGACAGTGTGTTGAGCAACCTCTATGTGCCAGGCACTGTGCAGAAATAAGAAGGTGGTGTTGCTGGATTTCATATCACTGAGTTTTTCTATTGGGACACAATGACCATATTTTTCAAAATTTATTTCTTTATTCATTTTCGATTTCCTTTTCATGATTAGCTAAATCGAAAGCAAATGTTTGGGGTCCTTTTAACCTGCTCACCTCAACCCCGCTTTCTCTTTCTGAACAGGTCTGCAATTTCCCAAAGTAGTACAAGGCTGCGGCATAGAGTACTTATCCCGAAGACGCAGGTTCTGCTGGGGGTTTATGCTTGAGTCCATTTTTCTTATCTTTCTCGAATGGCCAAAGTTAACTGATTTGAAAGGGCCTCATTTTAAATTACATTCATTCAGTGAAAACAGAAATTAACACTTAGAGACATCTATATGCTAATGATTGTAGCTCAGGGAATTCACTTCTAACCTTTTCAAAAGGCACTGGTAAAGAGCCATTTCACTTGAAAGCAACTTAGTAAAACTGGTAGATTAATTAAATACCATAAAATTTCTTTAAAAATCTTTATTTCATTTATCATTTATGCCATTATTTTTTTTCTCTTTTACGTGGCTACCTTGGCTCAGATCGTGCCTTTTAGGACATACTATTTAGCAGGGTTGACATGAATAATGTAAAATCCTAAGCAGTAATGTAATGCCATGAGTTTGGAAGGCAGTAAAGGAACAAAGGACAAACAAAGGAAATCTGTTCATCAAGGCCACTCCCAGCTCATGTTGTAGCTCTGTGCAATTGTTTTGGTAAAAGTACGCTTCTCTCCATCAGTGAAGCCCAGGGTGCCGGCACAAGCTCCAGCTTGGTGAATAACAGCAAGGTGCCAAGCTCTCTGCCCCTGCAGGTCTTTGCCCTGGTGGAGTGAACAATTTGCATGGTTGTACTTGACATCCTTTTCTGGCTCTGTTTCTCATCTCTTTATCTTACTTATGTGTATTAACTTACCTCTCCTGAGCCTCACCCATGACAGCATACACCTTCAATTTGTATCACCAAGGAAAAGCAGCCTTTTCCCAGTAGAGGAAAGGCAGCCCCAAAGAGTAAACTCGGCTAGAATTTTGGAGTAAAGAGCATTTTGTTGTGCTGCATGAAGAGATCATGTACTTGGGCAGGGCACCCCCTTCAAGGGGATAGATTAAGTAAACCAAAAGAATTTGATGTTATTTTCACACCCAACATAATTCCTTCTATCTTCTCAATAAATCACAACATTTTAGAGCGTGGAGTGTTGCAGTCAGACTTGCTGCTGAATCCTGGTTCTTTCTGACATTCACTAATTGTATACTTCTGACAATCTTATTTAACTTTTCGAGCTTCAACTTCCTCATCTGTAAAATGGGTACAATAACAGTTGCTGGGAGTAATATATAAAAAAAATACATGTAATATGCTTGGTAAGATGCTAGGCACAGAGTAAGTGCTCATTAGTGAGTAGTACTTGAAGAGGCGAGGATAAATTAAAGAAGGAAACAATTGGAAATACTGCTTCTCTCAGAAACTTTACTCCAAAAAATGATTCCCAAGTGAAGCCAAATTAAGGGATCTCATAACTAAGCTGGCACTATTGTACCAGCTTTTTGTTAAATGTTCTTTAGTCATGCTTCCCTCAGCCCTTCTACCTGAACCCATTACTTCAAAAGTGATATTCTATACTCATCAAAGAGAATGGTATCAATAAATCAGTGCATGGCAAATTTATTTTTATTTCTCTTCCATTCTTTAAAACCACTGTAAAATTGGATAAATTTTTTGACATATATTTATAGCCATGACACCTTTGCCACAATTAAAAAATAAACATGTCCATCACCCCCAAAAGCTTCCTTGGACACTTTTGCAATCTCTCATTTACCCCCCCCCCCATCCTCTACCCTCACCAACCCTGTTCCCCACCCCAGACAGCACTAATCAGCTTTCTGTCATTATAGATTAGTTTGCAGTTGCTAGAATTTTATATAACTGAAACAATAAAGTATATACTTTTTGTGCCTGTGCTATTTTGATCTGACTTTTTTCATTCAGCATAATTATTTTGAGTTTTATTTTTAAGGTCAATATTTGACTGCAGGGAATGCATGTTTTTCCACCCAAGCAGCATCCATGTTGTTGTATATATCTATAATTTATTCCTTTTTCTTGCTGAGTAGTATTCATTTTATACATATAACAATTTATTTATCCATTCACCAGTTGAGGGATATTTGAGTTGTTTACAGTTTGAGGCTATTACAAACATTCAAATATAAGTCTTTATATGAACATATGTTTTTATTTTTCTTGTGGAAACAAGAGTGAAATGGCTAACTCACATGGTAGGTTTCATTTTTTAAGTAACTGCCAAATTGTTTTCCAAAGTGATTGTGCCATTTTATATTCTTTTTATCAGGGCATGAGAGTTCTAGTTGCTCCATATTTTCACCAAGAGTGGATATAGTCAATCTTTATTATTTTAACCATTTAAAAAGTGGTATAGTGGTATCTTATTATGATTTAATTTCCCTGATGACTATATGTGCTTCTTTGATGTCCTTATATCCTTTTTTTATGAAGCAACTATTAAAATATTTTGCTCCACTTTTATATTATATTGTTCATTTTCTTATTATTGAATTTTGAGGGTTATTTGTGTAATCTGGATACAAATCCTGTTTCATAAATGGGATTTACAAATACTTTCCTCCTGTTTTTAGCTGTCTTTTTTTTGTGACAGAGACAGAGAGAGTCAGAGAGAGGGACAGATAGGGACAGACAGACAGGAAGCGAGAGAGATGAGAAGCATGAATTCTTCACTGCAGCACCTTAATTGTTCATTGATTGCTTTCTCATATGTGCCTTGACCGGGGGCCTACAGTAGACCGAGTGACCCCTTCCTGGAACCAGCGACCTTGGGCTCAAGCTGGTGATCCTTGCTCCAACCAGATGAGCCTGTATTCAAGCTGGCGACCTTGGGGTCTTGAACCTTGGTCCTCTGCCTCCCAGTCCGACACTCTATCCACTGCTCCACCACTGGGTCAGGCTCTTTAGCTGTCTTTTCATTGTCTTCATGATGCCTTAAAGTTCTTAATTTTGATGAAGTCCAAGTTATCAATTTTATCTTTTATAGATCTTTGCCAAATTCACGGTTTCAAAGTTTTATCTGTACTTACAGTTTTAGGTTTTACATTTAGATCTATGATCCATTTTGAGTAAAAATGTTTACATGGTGAAAGATACTGACAAAAGTTCATCTTTTGGAGTATGAGTATTTAATTGTCCCATACCATTTGTTGAAAATACAATTCTTTCATTAAAAAAAAGAAAAAAAGAAAATACAATTCTTTCTGCATTGAATTGCCTTTGTATCTTTTTCAAAAATAAGTTGGTCACACATGTGTGGATCTATTGCTGGACTCTTCCTTCTGCTTCATTGATTCATTTTTCTATTTTTAAGACCATAGTATATTTTGAAACCTCCCAATTCTCAAGGCAGTTTGCTTAGTGCCACTTCATTCATCTCCATAGAGCTCAATGGGAGAACTCAGTTTAATTTTTTCTTGCAGTGAAATTTATCCAGAATAAAGTTAGCCCTTTTAAAATGGGTCTCAATTCTCTACCTTTTTCTAGTTTTGCTTCCCAGTTTTAATTTTCATTTGATTTGTGCTTTTTTGGGAAGTGGAGGGGGTGCAAATGTGATGAAAATAGCTTGAAAAACTTTTTTACTGCATTCAAACCTATAGATATTGGCATAAATTATCAAATTACTCATGGTGGGATCAGTAGTAAAAGTGGAAAAATCAAATGAGTTTAAAACAAACATCAAACACTCGTTAAAAAATTCCTGCTAATGAATCTGTCCATTTCTAAATAGTGTGTTCTGTTTCTCTGTCTTCTACTGTATAAACAGAGGGAAAATACTCACTTTTGCTTTAGACATGACATTTGGGGATCTCAAAAGCAGAGGCAGGCCAGAAATCCCAGGGCAAGATCCATTTGAGCCTGCCTGAGAACAGGGCTTTCTCAGGTAGGATTTCACTTGAGTATCCCAGCTGTCAAATTGTGATAGACAGCGCCTTTGAGAAAAGAGCCGGCCTAAGGGAGGAGTCTGGAGAGTGTGTATGTTACAAACTGGAAGGTAGGAAAGGTGGTTATCAGCTCTTGAATAGGTCCAAGCTGATTGGTGGTAAGCTGCTTATTGATGCTAATGAAACTATTTTATACTGATAGCTATATTATTTCCAGCAATTGTCATGGTTACACAGACAAAAGGAGAAGGCGAATAGTAAACTTTCTGAATAAAGGAGATGGTATGAAATTGGAATCATTTAATCATTTATTCCAACAACAAAAACAGGGTTTTTTCTTTGTTTTCGTTTTTTTCAAAAGATGAGTTAATGAACTCTGTTTTACTCCTGAAGCTATAATCTTCCACTGACATCAGTCTCCTCATCTGTTCAAATGAGGGGGTTGGACTAGATGATCTCTAAGGGTTATTCCAGCACTGAAAAGTCTATCATTCTATGATTCCTTAACCTATTTCTTACTAACTGGAGGTTTTGCATTTATTATACGCTGAAGCAAAGGTGACTTTTGACTTGGAAAATTTGATATTTTATTTGCATCACAAGCTGGATAACAAAAGAGGTATGGAGTGTAAATATTTGAATTTAAAAAATTGGTCTCTAATATTTTGGATCATATACATTAACCTGCCTGTTTAGTGACACATTGTGGGGATAGGGCATGAAAGCATTAAAAATTCTGCTGGCCCTGGTTAGAAGTACAATGTCAAATTCATGATAAGTTAGTTCTTCTCCCAAGAATAACTTGTTTTCCGGGTTAATATATATCAATCTTTTTTCAAAAAGGTTCTCAAATATGATTTGGCAGAATGCATCAGGCTAATATGGTAGCCGTTTATCAAAGCTGTGCCCGACCAAACCAGGGTGTTCATTTCCCGGCTTTAGAAGACTCCACAGAGACATTAAAAGAACACATCAGAATTCTCTCACACAGGAATCTACAAGCAGATTATTAAGGTTGTTACACCTCTGGGCCAGAAGTAGGCAGGACTTTAACATTTTCTTCTCACGGAATCTGTTGATAATGAGCACAATGCTGTAATCAACTCTTTGAAAGTGCTTGCTCATTAATCTCCCATATCCACTCATGAAGTCATCTAAATTTCTTCCAATCTATACTTACCTTTTTAGGGAAAAACCAAAAACTTTATAGTCTCTGTATGCAGATTTAGCCTTGGCACAGAGAAACTTCTCTAGTCTACCGGCAAAGAGAAGATCTGGTTAGCAAGAGAGAGAGGCATGGGTGCCCTTGGTAGGGGCATGAGGGGTGGGGCATGTTTATATATAGGTCCTAACTGCGCACCAGCTACTGGGTATTACTTACGGGGGGGAAAGGTCATAACATTTCTAGTCATTGGGTTAAAACACTGAATCTCAGGGGATTAAAGAAGAAATACAAAGTCCATGGTTGCACATATAACAAACCCTTGATTTGGGGTTTGAATACTGGTTCCTTGGATGCCAGGTTTTGTCCTATTTCCTCAGCACCAGGGATGTCAAACCAGTTTTATCTCAGCTGCCAATGCGGAATAATTGGTAGAGCTCACTAGATTGTCCATTGAGAAAGTTTCTGAGTACACATCTGGGACCTGAAGCAAGTGCCTTGGTCTGTTCGTAATGCAGCATGAATTCTTGAAAGTTCCGATATTTGTCCTGGCGGCTGCTGGCCAAACATGTGGTACACACCTAAATCATTGGAAGAAAGAAGAGAGAGGAAAACTCGGCAGAGTCTCCATGTTCAGGGAAACTTAGAAAAGCTGAGAGATAAGACAGTTTTGATAGATGAATAGAATTTGGAGCAGTGGACAGAAAGCAAAGCAGTACTGCAGAAAGAGTTCGAGATGTGGAACAAGGGAGCTATCTTTAAGACAGGATGATATAATTTTTATGAAAATGAGACACTTGGCTCCACACCTGGGGTAACCATGGGGTGCAGTGGAATGAATACGAGTAGAGTAGATTGCTTAAACTGGTTCAAAGCCTTTTGCATTTACACCGCTCGAACAGTCTTTCTGTGTTTCATTAGTTGCCAATAAGTTATCCCTTTGTTTCTGTGTTTAGTTTTATGGATTCTATTGTAATGATGAGAGCACGGGGAAAGCATGTAATGACAGGGAGAAGCACTCGCAGGGGGAAAGAAAATACACTTTGAAACAGTGGGGCTCCCAGGCTGATCTGGGCGCAACGCCAGCTTTTCTGTAGCTGAAGAACTTGCCAGAGAAACAGCTGTCGATGGCTACAATTCACCTGTAATAAAGACCACCCGCGCAGACCGCTCAGCACACTAATCAATGATTTATTAATTGTATCAATGAAACAGATTATTAGATTGGCTTCGGGGGATTTCAACCCCCCTCTGCAGTCAAATGCTGCCTTTGAGAACGGCCTGGCTTTTCTCAACAGACTCACACATTTCCCATGAATACTTTTATTTTAAGACTCTCCTGGTTACAACTTTTATACCAGAATATATTGAAACATCATGTGCCCCTTCGACTGGTGTTTATTGTCATTTATGGAAGTGTCAAGAAATTCCAGTGAACGAACACAGCCTTTCCCCGTTCTGTCTATCTAGGTTTGTAGAATCTGTCCCTGGTGGCAGGGCTCTCCCTTTGGGGGTCATAGACCATCTTTTCTTCAAATGAGCCACTGCTTCCCAGGATGTGTCACAGTTCAGTCCAACTGACAGGGTTTTATCAGCAAGAGTACATATTAAGTTTTGTTGTGTTTAGGATTTTCTCTGCTTTCTACCTCTTTCTCTGTGATACTGTGAGGTGTCCTCAAACCCAACCAATGTTTTATCCAATTGTAAATTGAGTTTTCTACAGAGGATCTGGATGACATTTTCCTTCTCACTTACCAGTAATCAAACGAACAGATGAAATAAAATGTGGGGAGGCACATTTGGGCTCGTCTGGGCACATGCAGCGGGCTTCCGGTTTGGGCTCCTCCGGGCACACGCAGCGGGCTCCTGGCTCAGAGGGCACTGCTGAGTGGCTGTCACCGTGGGTCTCAAGACACATTGCTGCCAGTTATTTCTCAAGGAATTCCACAGCACTTTCCCCTCAATACCTTCTTAATCTTATACAAATGACTTGTCTATGATCTAATCTCTGTCATGTTATTTAAATCTAGTAGGTTTTAGAAATCTGAGCATTTATCATATCTATCATATCGGTTCAGTTAGAATTAGGTCTTCCCCATTGGTGAGGCTATCATGACATTTGACATTTATGAGAAGAAAAATAAAGGACATATATCATTGTGTAACCAGCTCATGTTGGAAGGTATGTGCAAGATCTCAGGTAGGGACTCATATAGGTTAAACAAAAATCAGGACCTTTTCCTAACCAGCAAGGGAAACAGGTGCTTAAAATGTTTATAAGGGATCTGTTCTGGGTCCCCTTCCAAAAACCGCGTTTCAGTTATTTGTTAAGGATGCCAAACTCCTGCAGCCCCAGGATCAGCATGCCTGGCCCCATTGTTAGTGATTTCTTTTATAATTCTGATATTTTCAACTGTGGATCCTAGCACCTATTTGGTGTCAACCAGAAAAGTCTCACTCACCATTCTGATATTTATAATGGCTCCAGGCAAATTTTTCTATCCAGAAATATATTTGCCTTGTATTATTTTTAAAACGCTCCTCCACTAAAATTCTCCTCCTCTTTGGTTTATCTTGAGTCCTGTTATATAAGGGCCCAATCTGTGGGAAGATTGTGGCCCTTTTAAGAGCATTGCATTTTAATGGGTTTGCTTAAGGCCTGAAAAAGATTCAAGACACAAAGGACAGAGTCAATAATGGTGGGATTTCAGGCAGTATGACAGGCACTGAAGGATATACTTTTGGGCAGAGCTTCTGCCTGACTCCATTCAAATTTTACAAAATAGACAGTTGCTTATTCCATAAGCAAATGGACAATATCTTTTTCTTCTTTTTTTCCCTTGATAATTTTGACATAAGTTATGCAGTGGAAAGCAGGTACTGACTGGTAGTATCCATTATGTATGGGGGCCAATTTTATTAAGGATCTAGGAAATTCTTCCCTCGGTGGCATATTTAGAAAGTACTATTGGCATCCCGTCCCTCTGTGTTACCAGTGAATGACATGTCAATGTCTTGATGTCTGGTCTTAATTATTCACTTTCTGCCATTTCCTGAGTCCTGAGATGGCTTTCGTCTGTGCTGACACATGGAATATAGCAGAGAGCACTAGTGGATTCCAAATACATCTATAAGAACAGAGAAGAGAAATTTTATGTATGTGTGTATATATACATATATATGTATGTATATCATATAAGTATATATATGTATGAATATCATGTATGTATATATATGTATGAATATCATAAAAATAATTTAGTGGCATCTAGCATATAGGATGAGAGCACCATCTTGTTCACATAGGTAAGAAACCATGGTGACTTTTTTTTCTGACCATCCCCCAGAGAGCACACTGGAGTATTTAAATATTACTTATTAATATTTATGCAATGTTTGCTATTTTATAATTTGTGGAGTATTCTTTTGATGATAAAATGAGGTGACAAATTTGAAAACACTTGGAAAATTATAAATTGTAAACTAGAAAATATATTATTTTCATTTGGTTGCAAGTTATAGATCATAACTTCGTAAGCAGGAAAGCTGACATTAGTTGAGATTTCACTGTGAGTGCCAGAATAGCACAATCATGGAAAAGACACAAACACATTCAAAGAAATAATGAATACAAGGAGCTTGAGTTTTATTCCCAGCTAGCTGGGAACATATCTTGTGCCTTGGGCGAATCATTTCATCTCACCTAGTCTTTGAATCTTTATCTTTAAAATGAGTATGTGGATTAGCCAACTTTTAGGGATCCTTGGAGAAACTATTTTTAAATATATGAAGCCTCTCATCAGGGGAAGTTGCTACTACTAAGTCTTTCCTTCAAACTCAAAGTTTAACTTTTGTCTCCAGTTTCTGTAACATGTTAGATTGTAAGAATTTGACAAGACTGAAATATTTTCCAAAAATTGTTTTAATGACAACAGCTATTATTAGTTGTTGTTGTTGTTGTAATTATAATATGTGGAAAGAACCAGTAAAACATAAGAACACAAATAAAAACAAATACTTGGGGAGAATTTTTTTTGAGAGAGAAGTGGGGAGAGAAAGACAGGAACATTGAGCTGCTCCTGTATATGCCCTGATGGGGAATCGAATCAGCAACCTCTGCACTCAGGATAATGCTTCAACCAACCAAGTTATCAAGCCAGGGCTTATTATTTTATTATTATTATTTTTTTTTTTTTTATAGAAACAGAGAGAGGAAGGAAGAGAGAGGGGAGGGAGAAAGGAAGCATTAATTTGGTTGCTTCTCGTGTGTGCCCTGACTGGGCATCAAACCCACAACCTTGTCATTTAGGGATGATGCTCTTAACAAACTGAGCTAACCGGCCAGAGAAACTTTTTGCTACTCTAAATTTTTATTGTCAGTCTGATTTGTCCAACTACAAAGAAGGAGTGAAAGAAAGTTTTTTCTTTCTTTTAACTTTCCTTCCTCCCTCCCTCCCTCCTTTCCTTCCTTCCTTCCTTCCTTCCTTCCTTCCTTCCTTCCTTCCTTCCTTCCTTCCTTCCTTCCCTTTCTCCCTCCCTCCCTCTTTCTTCCTTCCTTCCTTCCTTCCTTCCTT
Organism: Saccopteryx bilineata; assembly: GCF_036850765.1. Taxonomy (NCBI): domain Eukaryota; kingdom Metazoa; phylum Chordata; class Mammalia; order Chiroptera; family Emballonuridae; genus Saccopteryx; species Saccopteryx bilineata. Next base: position 72,486,449 of record NC_089494.1, read on the forward strand.
CCTTCCTTCCTTCCTTCCTTCCTTCCTTCCTTCCTTCCTTCCTTTCTTTCTTTCTTTCTTTCTTTCTTTCTTTCTTTCTTTCTTTCTTTCTTTCTTTCTTTCTTTCCTCTCCCTTTTTCTTTCCTAGTCCTGTTCTTTATAGAAAAAAAGTTTGATAGAATCATCAGTGTTCAAAGCTAATTTGGAGTGGTAGAAAACATTTCAATTGGTCATCACTAACCTTTAGAGAACCTTTGTAGGCATTCTCACCATTTGTGAAGGATGAAAGAGGTGAGACAGAAAGAAACTGTAGGGGGCAATGCATTTTTAGCAGCCTCCTTCTAGGAAGCTGTCATATTTCTACATTATGTGCTTATATTATACACCCAAACTATGTCAATATTTGGATTGTCTTCTGATATGGTGCTATTTTGTAAACAGTGTACAACTTTTGTGATTTCTCCATTTTAAAACTGCCTTATACATTACATAGATTCAACTAGTTGCAGAAAAAAAGACAGATTTATGTATCTCTAAAGGTCTTAATAGTAAGATGATATTTGAAGAATACTCTAAAGAAACTGATGAAGTAAATATCTAACTCTGTGTATGTTGGCAAAGAGCAATTCAGGCTAAGGGAAGAACATGCGCACAGGCCTGGAGGCATTTCCTAGGGCAGGGGAGTGCTCAGGGTGGGGGCAAGAAGGCCTGAATGCCTGGTGACAGTACGGGGAGGCCGGGAGGACTTGTAGGACTCTGGAAGCCATTGTAAGAAAATTGGGAATCATTGGAGGGTTTGGGCAGAAGAATGACTAGAACCAAGTGATGCTGCAACTAGCTATTTCTGATAGTAAACAGAAAGACATTAAAAGGCATAAAGAATAATCTTTTAGGGGATAGAGAATCATACCTTGAGACAAGATGGTAGTAATGCAGGTGGTAAGACATGGTCTGGATCTATTTTGACAGAAAAACTGAAGTAATCTGCTGATGCTTAGGTTAAAAGGTATGATGACTCAGAGGTCATGACCTGAGACATTGAAACTATGAAATTGCCATCAGCTAAAGTGGGAAGATAAGAAATTTGTTTGCAAACGTAAAGTTTTGATACTCATAGGAGAAAGAAATGTTTTGTAAGCCTTTAATCAGCACCTTTGTATTGGATAGCTATTTTCATTTATATTTAAATTTAAGAAAGGAGATTGAGAAATAGAAAAAAACAAACAAACCAGGACTAGATCATTCTCTTCATTTCATCTATTCATTTAATCAGTTACTAATTAATGTAATCCCACACATTAAAAGATAGGTGTTAGGTGCTGACAGAGGTAGAGAAATGTTCCTAAGTAAATTATGCTACCAGCATGCCTATAATTTAATAGTGATGCTTGACAGAGGAAGGAAATGCCTGTCATTAGCGCTGGTGAAGTGCCATGGTGTTTGGGTAGACAAAAGTGATTATGAGGAGGTGACATTGTGAGATGGCTTGAAAAATTGGTCAGTGCTATGTATTTCAGGGGGAATGTTGTTACACCTCCATAGCCAGGAAAACTATGAAAGAAGAGAGGGATTTTTTAAATTTGTTAATGATTTTGAGAGATTGCTGAAAGAATCAGGAAGAACAATCTAGACCAGGCTCTCTAAAGAAGTTTTGCAAATTAAGCCCTGATGCTCATCTCATGTAATGAATTTATTTATCTCATATGCATCTAGAATGCAACTGGCTTTATATCATTCTTGGGAGAATTGAGAAAATTGTGACATGGATGAAAAAGGATGCTCTACTCCATACAGGTTTTAAATTCAAGGTTATATTTAATTAGTATAGAATATCTCAGCTTCTTGTCAAGCTCCCATATCTAACCCAATAAGAAATAAGATGGGCGGTAGACTTGGTGTCTGCTGAGCTCAACATCAGGTAAGAGGCTACGTAGGTAAGTGAAAATAGCAAAAGAAATAAAAGAAATTGCTCTTACTCCTGAGGCTCATATAATCTAATTGGGAAGACAGATGCAAGGACAAATACATGAGAATAGCTTTACACACACTTTAAATATTGACCAGTGATCTCATAGTCTTTGAGCATGGACAAAGAAGGGCAGGCTGGTAATATGCATCAAGGCTGGCCGAGCTGAAGCAGAGAGCACATCCTTGAAGGTCTGAATCAAAATATCAGCAAGGCATTGATTAGCCAATTTTTAAAAGTTGACATTTGAACTGGAATTGTATGAGCTAAACAATTGAGACTTTATAGAAATGCTGATATTCAGATGGATTTTCTTGCTTTTCAGAAAAAGTAATTTTTACGTACAAAAGTCTTTTCTTCACTCATATTTGTGCTTCTCAAATCTGCTGGATTTTCTTCTCCTGAAGGCTGACACCTGTCTAATACTTGAATTGTAAAAAATGTCCTCTTTGATAGGTTCTTTCCATTGACAGTCATAACATTTCCTTCTGGAAATCACTGAGTGCTGCCTTCACAAAACGCATATGCCAACATGATGAAAACTTTGAAGGGAATGCAGGCTCCCATAAAGGCGAATTCTGCACCCCCTGGTGTGGATAACTGACCGATAAAGCTTTCTCTTTAGGATGTGGGACTTCCTAGGGGATTCGGAGGTACCACTGTTTGGACTCAGCAGGGCACTTTAGCCCTGCAGCTCTCTATGCCAATCTAGAAACATCCTGAACACATTTGAGAGAGCAGGAGATCACACTGTTTACTTCCAGTAACCCAATTCGGTAGTACATTGCCGAAACCAACCATTTGTAATGGTAACATGTCGAGGTGAAGTGTGAAAGGGCAGGTGCTGCTGCAGGTGCAGGGGAGAGGCGGCGATGCCTTCTGAGGCTGGAAGAACGTGACAGCACCCTGAGTTACCTGAGCACAGCGCACTGAAATATCACAGAAGTGATGCAAAGCATTTAATGAGTTGGGACTGAAAACTTTATTAGCTTGTAGGGCTTTTTATTATTATTATTTTTTGTTCATTATATTTGTTGCTCAGTCTCTGTGGATGTACTGCATTTTCATCATCAAATGACGGGCTGGCTATTTTTGTCAAACAAGAACCCTGAAACCATCAACTGAGTGCGGAGATAGTCTGCCCGCTCTGTCAACAGGATGAAAGTGAGTCTCAGGCTTTTTTAATTACAAGGATAACATGTTCGCTCATCTAATAATGAAGATGGTTAGCAATTTTAAATTTTAATAATCAATTACTGAAAGTAATTCTCCATTAAACCACAAGAGAGCCATTAAGTCTCAAAAGATGGAACATGCTGTATGTAACAGTAGCAAATTTTCTATTTTTAAATATCATTAGGGAATATCTGATTGTTTCATTTCTCTGCATTTCTTTTACCTTTTTCCTCATGCAGGCCATCTCATTTTCCACAGGAAGACAGCACATGATCTTATAAATAATAAAAGAAAACCCTTGCAAGACTTGATCCAGGGGTGTGAAATATGTGCTAAGAATGTAATTTATTTCAGTCTGGTGTATTTTGATTGAATAATAAGGAAGGTACTAATTAATATTATACTATGCTGTGGGCAAGGCAGCACAGTGGGCTAATCCATGCTCCTCTCACCTCTGGAGACCTGCATTTAAGCCTTGGAGGACTCACACCTGCGGAGCTCAGTGTGGGGGAAGGGAGGGGAAGGCGTCAGATGTCTTTTCCAGACTGTGGACACCCCTGTCCATATTCTGAAGCCACTCTGAGCATCAGCCTATGCTCTGCAGAAATGAGAGAAAAGACAAATGATTGCCACTTGGCTGTGGCAATTGGGCCGGCTGACATGTCAGGGGGAGCTAGCTCTGTGACAGCTTTACCTGTCCTAGCTCCAGCCTGATTTAGCCAGTGCATTTTCATCCCACTTAAACATGTGGAAATAGATGGAATAAAAGAAACGGTATGTGTGTGTGTTCAGATAATATGTTGGATTAGGGTAGGGGCACAATAATGAGATGACCAAAAAACGTTGAATTATTTAGAACCAAATTAGCCTAAGTTTCCATTAGAAACAACTGATTCCACTTCTGCAGAATCTGGAGCTGAAAGAGTAGTTTGATGCTATGCTTTATTTCTAAGGCATCTGATAGTTTTCAGGCAATGCGAAGGCCACTTTGAATCTAACAAGTCTTACCACATTCTGCACTACCCCCACTCCACCATGTGGGTCCATGGAATGCGGGGAACTTGACTACCTCCAGTATCATAAACACCATGGCCAGAGATGGGGCTCTTATTGTGCTGATTGTCTTTCTGATGGAAACCGTGCCTGTGTTTCTGAACTATGCTGGCCTTTCCACGGAGTAGTTTGTGTTTCCCTGGGAAGGATTAAAGCTAAAATTCTGCCAGGGTTGGCTGGTGGGATAAGAGGAATTTTATGACATGGATAATTAAAATGCAGTTTCTTTGTACTTGTTCACAGGAAATTTCAAGTTTCTGGGTACTGTAGGGTTCCTTTTTCTCTCATTTTGCTACTTGGACTTTAATTATCATTAGAACTATCATGAGGGAGAAGCCGGCTTGGTGGAAGTGAGGGAACGTTGGCTTTCAACCTCAGGAGTTCTCCAGGTGTAATTAGAAACTGGCCCCTTCACACAGGGGGCAAGAAGAGACAGAAGAAAGAAGCAGACCACTGCAGATTGGTAGGTGGCAGTTTTAACAAGCAAGGGAACTTTTACAATGAGGCTTGTCTTGGGCAGTCACAAGATGAATAGGTCTCTGCACCAGCCTGCAAGAATCATAAACACTTGTATAGAGGCCTTAACAGAATTCCGTCATATACACAGTTCAGGTGGTCTCAATAACACATGACTCTCTCTAGGCTGCTCCTTGAAGTGGCTCCTACTAAGGAATGGTGGGCAGAATGTACATTTCAAGGACCATGTTAGGGGCCTTGATTGCTCTGGTCCAACTTTGGGTCAAATGGCAGTCATATCCTCTCAATGACTTCCCCCAACAGGGAAAGGTGCTACATATGAGATAATTTTAGTCTGTGTTAGCACATTTAATAGGTGACTTAGTTAGGAGAATAAGAAGATAGTATTTGTTAAAGTTTACATTTTGATGTAAATTCTAATTATCCAGTTATGATGACTAACAGTATTCTAACTATCTACTATTAGTATGTGTAACTGGGTGTGAGAGTAATTGAAATATATCTATATTTATATCACCTATATCTGTATCTATATCATCTATATTTATATCTATATTGATATATTTATATATATTTACATATATATATGTCTCTGTATCAATATCTCTCTGTCTATATTAACTTTGAGACATGTATTTACTATTCCAGATCACCATGAATTATTATGACTGAGCTATCATTATTATATTTTCTCAAAAATACTTAGCACTGTTGAGTGCCTATGACATCCTATGGAGATTTTGAATATTTAGTCATAGAGTTAAGAGACCCATAAACCCTCTTTGAAATGAGGACTTATATATATACTTTACCTGGAATTGAAAAACTCATCACCTTTGGATGACAAAGGCAAGTTTCAAGAACCAGAAATCCTGACAATTGCACCTATAAATGCTGTGAAACAAAATCTACATCAGTGGGTTTAGTTCTGTTTGATCTCTGCATTCTTGACTGTTCTTCCACATCCTATTTTCTACAGAAAAAAATCTGGTCCTTCAAAGAGCACATATAGAAAGTGTTATTTCTTTTATTTTAAATCTAGTCTTAGAGACAAATTTCAGCTCTTGATAGTGTGGTTTAGTGAAGCTGCTACTTTGGGAGCATGTGTGTTACTCCTGTAATGGGTGTAAAAATGAGGTGACGCAAGACATGGAGAATTTAGCTTCATGCTGCCTGCTGGTTTTTATGGGGGGTATTTTTTTATTGGTCCCTAACATGCATTCAGGTAACTGAGCAACATACATTGGGTCTTCAGCTATTTGGTTTGGAGGTCAGGCTGTGGATTTCCTCCCCCAGGAATCTTGACTACTTTAGAGTGGGAAACAGTCAACTCTTATAGACTTCCCTGAGGGATATTGGATGCTCCACAGACAGTTGGAAGGAAAGGGTAGTGCCAAATTCTCCTTCCCTCTCCCATGGTGTTTAGGGTGTTCCCTAGAGGGGGCGAAGTCATCTATGGCATCATTGAAAGCAGGATTTTATTCCACAGAGGAGATGGCAAAGTCAGTAGGGCACCACTCGAGGGAATCTTCTACTGCTTACTGAGAAGCAGAGAGCAGAATAAGGGCAGCACCTATGGGAGGCCTAATCTAACACCCAGTGGAAGGATAGAGAGGCAATTAGGTGCCCTTGTGAGAACTCAGGGCTAGAATCATAGGAAGTTAGGAGAAACATTTAGAAAAGCTCTACATATAGGCTCCCAGTTGACTTATGAGAATTTGAATGACTTGGGAAGATCAATGAGCAGCTCTGCCCTACACCCAAACTAAGGGCCTGTGACTTAAAGCATTGGGTTTGTTGCATTATGAGATTGTGGATAGTGAGGTAAATGAATTTTCAGTGAGGTACAATGCAGCATAGATACGAGGTGGTGGAGAGGGTGTGGGCTTTGGAACGTCAGACACTTATTAGCTCTGTGACCTTAAGCAGTTTATTTAACCTCTTTAAAATGCTTTTTTCTCATTTGTTAAGTGAAGATGAAAGTAGTAAAGGGTTTCTCAGCTTCAACACTATTGACATGTTGGACTAGATAATTTTTTGTTGTCATGTGCATTGAAGGATGTTTATCAGAATTCCTGGTATCTACTCCTTAGTTGGCAATAGCACAATTTTTTTTTTTTTTTTTGCATTTTTCTGAAGCTGGAAACAGGGAGAGATAGTCAGACAGACTCCCGTATGCGCCCGACCGGGATCCACCCGGCACGCCCACCAGGGGCGATGCTCTGCCCATCCTGGGCGTCGCCATGTTGCGACCAGAGCCACTCTAGCGCCTGAGGCAGAGGCCACAGAGCCATCCCCAGCGCCCGGGCCATCTTTGCTCCAATGGAGCCTTGGCTGCGGGAGGGGAAGAGAGAGACAGAGAGGAAGGCGCTGCGGAGGGGTGGAGAAGCAAATGGGCGCTTCTCCTGTGTGCCCTGGCCGGGAATCGAACCCGGGTCCTCCGAACGCTAGGCTGACGCTCTACCGCTGAGCCAACCGGCCAGGGCCTAGCACAATTTTAAAAACAAAAAATGACTTCAGACATTGCAGACTGTCTCCTTCTGTCAAAATGGTCCCACTACAATAGTGTAATAGAGGGAATAATGAGATTCTATATAAAACACTTGGCATAATATCTGGCATGTAATAATTTTTCAATAGATACTAGATACTATTTTTACTGATTGATTAAAAATATAAGCAGTGTTTTTATTAGATATTGAGTAACGCCAGATCTTAGGGGATGCCCTGAACTCTTTCAGGTAGTGTGTGAATATTCTTAGCCTAGAATTTCAACTGGCATTCCTGTCCTTTGCTTTGAATAAAGGGAAGCTGTTATTTTTTTTAAAGGATTTTTTTTTTCTGTATTCACATGCTTGGTTTATTTATATTATGCAGATACATTCATAGCTCACCTGGTAGAGGGTTTGCAAAATAGTAACTGCATGATTAATTGATTAAACACTTCAGTGTTGATAGCATTTTCTTGGAGAAGAATTACAAATTCCACAATGTAATACACATCTTGATGTTGAGCAGCTGCCCACAGTGTCTTATTTGGAAAGACATTCATGATAATTATATGTAGGTTTTCATTAAAAATGTGTTTATATTGTTTCTGTACCACAGAATACTCACTGACTCTGTTGACATAATCACAAGAGGAAGGATGTTATTCATTTAGGTCTATCATGTGCATTTAATGTCCTATCTTTTGGGGCTATCATTTGATAGCATGTACATTAATATAATCATTCCAAATGAAATTCTAGCTTCTCCTTAAATTTAGTGATTAAAAAACAAACCACACAACATGACCTACTGGGTCATGGCTTCATATCAAACTCCCACAGCTTCTTCAGCAGAAGCAAACTTTAGGTTGCTAATAAGAATAGGCATGATTACTCAAGACAAGTTCTTCCTGAGTTAATCTTAAACTCTTTAAGAGTCATCAAGGTTTGATTTCTTTGGCTCCAGATGGAACTGTTGAATTTTGCAGAAAGCATTAAAAGTTCATAATGGGGATTAAATTAAAACAAAAGACACAACTGCCATTAAGACAACATTAAAGAGAGGTAGAGAGAAATTTAAAAGCTCCTAGTTTCATATCTATATGTGTGTATTTTTTTAAAAGAAAAACATTGGGTTAAGAAGAATCATCTGCCAACTCTCACTGGGAATGTTTGGGTTTGGTTCTTTCATTTAATTTGTTTAGAGTATAACTCCTACGGTAACTTACAAAACACTGGTTTGACAGAATCTTTAGGCAAAATCTTTAGAAAAATGGTATATAAGAATTAGAATACAGTATTTATTTAACAAATTGCAAAAGGAATTTGAAGAACCAAATTAAAACAAAGTTGTTTTATTTTCATTTAACTCTGTTGCATGATCTTTGAGACTGTCAATCACCCTTTCTCCATGTCTGAGCTCCTGTTTCTTCTAAACATTATTATCCCCAAATATATATACATTCTCTTACTTTCTTGATTTTTTTTTCTTTTTTTGGACATTCATCTTCACCACTTCCTTAATGATATGGGTAGAAATCCATCTTCAGCTCTTCTTTCTAATTATACCTGTGCACACTGGTTGTACTTTTATTCCAATAGCCTTCATTACTTAGGTGAATTTTTTTCTAATTATTTTGCATTGATTTGTATATTGCTTGGCAACCCTATGCTGGTTGCATGTGTTTCATAGCTTTCCAAGAGAATTGTTATATCATGGAAAGCATAGACTGTTTTTGAATTTTATTTTTCTTAAAGTTTCCATTCATGTGTTTTGAATGTATAACAAATATTTGTTGGAGGAATTCACGAATACTATATTGAACAATTTGACGGTGAGCTTTTATAAAGAACCTCTTATTTAAATGTTTAAATAAATCTATAATAACCAACAACAATATCAGGAATAGCACTGAATCATAATGATACACTATTACAATTTAGTCTAATTCTCATTTGTAGAAGGAAAAATTGCATGGGTAAATAACTTACCTGGTAGAAACTCACTAAACAGCCAAAAAGGGTAACTAGATATTTCTACTTAAAGTCCTCAGTTTTCATTTTGTAGTATCACTTCCTCTATTAGTTAAATATTACCAATGAAAAGACACACTGATCTATAATAAATATAATCAGGTCACCTTACACTGTGTTAGCTAGGCAATATATAGCACGCTGGAGGGAAGATTATGCTTGAGAGACATACAGGTTGGAGATAAAGAGCTGGCTTTGCCACTCACTAGCCTGGAGGACTCAAAGGAGTAACTTTAACTTCAAGCTTTGTTTATTTATCTGTAAAATGGGACTGAAAATTGTACTTACCTAGAAACATCTACACATCTGATAAATTTTTCATGGCATATAAAAAGCTGTTAGTAAATTCAAGCTATAATTATTAAGGGTTTTACAATTTAAAATGATTTTTGATATTAATCTTATTTGTTTTATAGATACTACATATAGATAAACCATATATTTTGTTATACTTTAAGAAATGTGTATCTTTCTACTCTACTTTATCAATTCACCCCCCCAAAACTTGTTTTAATAATGATTTTCTATAAACTGCCTAGAAAAAAATTTTTCTTTTGAGTTTTCAGTTTATATAATTTTTATATTATACTTTTGTTTTCATTTTAAAAGCTCTCATGACCCTATTTTTTTAAAAAGCTGTCAACATCCTTAAAATTACTTTATATTTTTAGTTATATATCTTCTTTAAGAACTATGTTTTTCTTTCTAAAGTTGAAATGATAAAAAATAATACTGAGATAAATTGTTTCTTTTATTCCTATGTAGCAAACTATTTTATGCTACTTCTTTTAAAATCATAGATTGAATATAAAATTCATATGAGGGCAAAATTAGATTTACTTTCTTAATTTTGTGTTTTATCTGTTTTAATTTCAACTCACGCCTCTTTTCTCAGATAACTGGGAAAAATAACTTTTTGGAAAATGAGTTACATAACATTAATTTTTTAAACACTCGCTATTATCTAAGATCAAACCAGCAGTGACAAATGCCCTTTCCTGGTCAGAAGCAGAGTTGAAGCATGGCTGTGCCAGGGCAAACTCCAAGTACCTACTCTACATAAATTAATCTCCCAAAGGAAAATGCATTACACTTATAATTGAAGTTATCATTTCTAATACCACCATTAATGCTGATTGAATCTTAAATTTGTGTTGGGATCATTTATTTGAAGACACTATATCTCTTAAAAATTCATGTCAAGTACACCCTATAAAGGTTAATCTACAGTCTTGAAGCTATTTCCTAGGCTTTGGCAACCTGGAGAAGGTCAGATTATGAATCTTTGCAAAAATATGAGCCGATTTTTTTTAATGGGTTGAAAGAGATATATTTTATAGAAAAGTAGAGATTGGCAATTTAGCTTAGGTGTTTTATTTTTAAAGTACCATATAAAGAGTTGTTATATATTCACAATATGATTTATTTTTTAACTCATTATTTTCATTTGTAAATTTCCCTCTACTCTTTCTTCATATGGTAAGTCCTGGAAATAAGTGACCTCCTCCAACTAGGTCTAATTCTTTGTCTCTCTCTTCCTTTTTCTTTCACTCTTTTTCCTACATAGATGGTTGCCATCACTATCTGTCCAGTTGTTGCATTTAAAAACTTTGAAGGAGGGTCACTTTTGATTCCTCTTTTTCTCTTCCTTTGCCACATCCAATAAATTGTAAATGCTATCTATGTCTTCTCAAAAAACCTACAGAAGATATGGAGAATGCTATATCTTTCTAATTCTCCCTGTCATTCCTTAGTGCAAACAGCAACTATCTAGCCGTTAAGTAGAACCACACAAAATTGGCATTTGCATCAAACAAAAATACTCATATTTTTATAATTCATGTATTTCAATCTAAATGACTTTGTTTTTTAATTCATTTGTTTTAAAGTGCAGTAAGAAGAAATTTTCAAAAACATACATTTGATCATTTTTTACTCTTGTTAACCCCTTCGATGGTTTTCTTTTGTCCCCATGATAATGTCCAAATTCCTTTCTCTGACATACAAAGTCCTGTTTGAGTTTGTCTCTACTGATTTATTTAATATCATTTTTTTGCTATTTTCCACCCTTAGAATTCTGCTTATCTTATCTCTGGTCTTTTGTACATACTGTTTGTGGTCTATACTATATTCACTTCCTCTTTTCCTGGCTGAATCCAATTCACCTTTCCTATTTCAGTGTTTCCAACACTCTTTGTAACCTCCCAGATCTGAGATAGAAGATTTCTTAGGTGCTCTGTAGCACTAGCCACACTGTCTTTAATTTCACACTTACTTTTTTATCTTTGTACTCAATACAAAGGCATTGACCTTCATGAGGGCAAAGACCGTATTTTCCAGTTGATCCCTGGACTTCTAGTGCTAATATACATTAGGTAGTAATACATTCTTGGGCAGATTGCTTAATCTCTCCAGTTAGCCTCAATTTCCAAAGATGAGAATAACGTCATAGGGAAGTGGTGAGGATTGCTTGACAACACCTGTATTATAGACTCCTTGGCAGGCTACTTTTATTTTAGGTCTTTATACCCTCCTTCCCTATTCACTTCCTAAGTATTTGTTTTTTTTATTTCTCACTAGTAGGAGAGAGATTTTGGTGTATGACATAAGGAGGATAGAGGAAAGTGGGAAACACAAAGGAATGACTTTTCCAATCCACCTGCCAACTCACGTCCCTGAGACCGGCTGTAGGCAAGTATAGAGAGAGATGCAGAAGTGGTGGGGCTCTTCAGGACTGCACTGTATCTAGTGATAAAGTGGGCACAGGGCTCCGAAGGAGACCTTGTTGCCCTCTTGTATGGGGTTCAGTATTTTGTGACTCTCAGAGGATTGGGACCTGGAGTTTGCCAGACTCAGGTTATAGGAATTTATTGAGACTACACCTGGCAGAAAGGAGGGCAGCATTTATCTCATGGGAATAAAGAACAGGAAACATAACATGTCAGATTTCACAGAGACTGGAACTAGATTCATGGACATCTAAGGGACTTTGGTTTTATGGCTTTTCATTTTTGTGTTCTTCTGTTAATAATACTTCAAGACATTCCCAGGGTTGTTTTTGTTTTTCTTCTGTTTTCTTGCTTATCTTGCTGCTGGCTGTTTTACTTATTCTCTATTCTATATGTCTTTTATTAGTGCCAAAGTTTTTTTTAAATCTATTTGCACATCTATTCATAGCTGAAATTATCTTCATTTTACCTTGCAGGATATGACTAAACAGGAAATGAGCTCATCATTTGACTGTAAACTTGTTTTCTGGTCCTGTGCCTCTGCATGCATTACTGTATTTACTCATTTACTTATTGAATTAATTTATTTAACAGATATTTACTGAGCATCTCTTAGATTTCAGGCACCCTTCTTGGAACTAGTAATAATACCTACATGCTATGCATAAATGTCCCTTATGATACAATTCTAACAACATGTAATCTATTGCAATTTAATATTGGAAATAGAAATGGGACCAAGATTGAGGTAGAATTCTAGTAGTTACCAATGTGAGATGCTTGGAAAGTCATCAGCAAAGTAATGGATGAAAATGTGGAGGATTGTTTTCAGGGCTCTTTTAAATAGCTTCATGCTTCATCCTGCCTCTTGATTGCTCAGTGTTCTCTGTTGTCTTACTTGTAAGTACACTGTCCATACCTTATAACTTTTCACCATCAAACTGCTCCCTCCATTGCCATATGGAGCCACTCTGTTTCCCTAGGTCATGGGTAGTTTACCTATGGAGTTAATTTATAGGCTGAGGAGTGCTCAGAAATGATTGTATATTATGTCCAGGTATTGTGTTTGCATTTCAAATGGAGTTTCTATCATCTCAACATCTCCCATAAGCACCTCAAGGGTAATTTCAAATCTTTTTTGAGGCTAATGGGGAAGCATTTTGGTTCACAGACAAACATTTCGTGCTTCTCAAATCTCGCTATCTATATGGTTAATTGATAAATACTCTCTTAAAACCCCAACCAAAAGAAATAATTCAGAAACAATTCTGTTTTTTTTATCTCAACTTGTATATATCCTTTATTCTTTTAAAAAATAAAACATTTTGAATCTAAAATATTATGAGATGATTTCCACATTATGCTCATGAAAAACTTAAAAAATTAGGCTTCTCTTGTGTTTCACATTATAAAGAAGAAATCCTGGGTAAGATCTTTAAGTGGGATAGGAGCCATCATCAGTAAATAGCTGTTTAAGTACAAAAATGCAATCCAATTACAGCGCTGCATTATTTATCATCCAGTTATTACTGCCATTCTCCTCAGTATCGTTGCACCCTAAATATTAGTGCATTTATTCCTTCGGACCCCGAGATTCACCACACTGGGAGTTATTGACTGCTTGGAGGGCAGTGGCTGCTTGTGAACACAATAGAAGCCTTAAATCTTCGTGTTTTCCAGTTGTCATTCTCCTGTCATGGACCTTTTAAAAAGGGTTGGTGTTCTTCTTTCATTACATATGCATAACTTCCATTAGTGTTAATCACATGCTCCATTTTAGAGCTGTTTTGGCCCCTCCGGTTAAATGGGCGTTTAAGCAGTTTTTAATGCATTATATGTACTTATTTTTTAAACGTGTATTATATGCCCAATTGACTGGAATGAATACAAAGTCCATCAGGTGAATACAAATTTGTAATTGTTTTTAAAGCATGTATTATTTACTCGGCCAACCATGACAGCCCTTTTGGAGTCATTCCAGCTGAGAGCGGAAATACATGTGTACGTCAATACCAAATAAAACCTGATGAAACCTTTTAGTGAGGTTCTCTCACTTAAGCTTCAAGCTTATCGGGCTAATTATTTCCTCCCAATTTCCCTCTCCACAAATTCTCAAAATATGGTTCACTATTTTGAGCTTGTACTATATCATCATCTGTGAACTAGATGAAAGTAATGCAAATCCCCATTCATTTAAAATAAACGCAACAAATTTAACAAGCTATATAGTGGCTATGTGGCATTAGACCCTAATACATACTGAAAAACAAAATAATATGTTCAGTTCTCAAGTCATATATAACTGACCTACATAAATGATATATCTAATAAATTATTTTATTTACAAATTATTTAATCTGCCTAAAAATTATGATAACTAGGCAAACTAAAAAGAAATTAAATATATTTATTATTGTCTTCTCAGACATACAGTTAAACTCCACTTTGGTATTCTTTCATAACATTAAGCATGTTACATATCTTTTCTTTTTTCCCGGGGTTAGTAAGATTATTCCAAAATTATTTTCCAAGTCTTTAATATATATATTTTAATTTTTGTAGTATCTTTCCATTTTATTATAATAAAAGTTTGATTGTATAATAAGACACTGGAACATATTTTTATTAGCTTTTAAAACTGATGACAGATACATCATGCAATTTTAGACAATGTATTCAGACTCTTTGCCAAATGAGAGATGACTGCTCTAGACCATAATGTAAACCATATCCTGTGACTGGTAGAATTGAAGTTCATATGTGGTTGGCAGAATTGAAGGCCATATTTCAATTGCTTATTACCAGAAAGCTCTGTACATAAAACTTCAATTTCTGAAAATGAAATTTAAGAGTTTTAAAAATTTAAAAATACTTTAAGAAGACCTTACCATTCACTGTAGTTTAAAACTGAATGTACCAAGGCTCTGGCCAGTTAGCCCAGTCAGTTACAGCATCGTCCCAAAACAACAAGGTTTTAGGTTTGATTCCTGGTCAGGGCACACACAGGAAGCATCCAATGAATGCACAACTGCGTGGATAAAAAAATGAATGCTTCCCTTACCCGTATCTGCTCTCCCCCTTCCTCTCTCTGTCTCTCTAAAAAGTCAATCAATAAATAAAATATTAAACCCTGGCCAGATAGCTTGGTTGGTTGGAGAGTCATCCGAAGTGCAGAGGTTACGGGTCCAGTCCCGAGTCAGGGCACATACAGGAACAGCTTGATGTTCCTGTCTCTCTCTCCCTGCCTTCCTTTAAAAAAAAAAAAAAAAAGAATGCCCCAGAAAGACTGCATTCATTGAAGTAACCAAGAGTGATTCATTCCATACTGTATACATGTAAAGATAGTTCTTGGGGTGTGTACTGTAGTCTTTGTTTATAGAAATTGGCCATGTTTGCAGTTCTCCCTCAGACCTGAGGTCAACCCGAGGTCAGTCTGAGACTGATGCTAGTAGAATCTTGCAAGGAAGCAGGATTCTGAGCTCAGATGTGCCACTGGCTGCTGCTGCTGTCCAGTTAGTTTCTAAGGGGGCCACTTGTTGATGCTTTGTAAGAACACCCTTGGGTGTTCTTGTGTAGCTGTCACAGAGGGAATCTTAGATATGAAAACATGGTCCAAAAACTAGGCAGCAATGGGTAGAATGGAGTCTTTTTATTTGAAACAAAACCATAAACTCATCTCCATAAAATGTGTCCTTGAAAAATTTTAATGAAAAATTAAGCTAACATAAATAAAAATCTATGTTGAAATTCTAAATAATGAATAAAGTCTCAGCCCAGCAACTATATTTATATTTGAATGACTTACAGATTAATGCTATTCTAAGTCTGATAGCAACAGCTATTTAATTTAATATTGTTATACATTTATATCAATCCTTTTCTTTTGGGTTTTCTTATTATTTAGTTTTCTTATGAAAGCCTGTCCATCCTTCCTTTCTCCTTTTTTTTCTGTCCTTCCTATTCTTATCTTTTACAAATACTGAATGCAAATTTGCTACATGAATTTGGCTCTAAAAAAATATGGTGCAAAGCTTTAAAACATTCATAATTCAAGAAGGACTATATACATACAAAAATGATAACAATTTGCATGTTAGGTATATAAGGGTAGCATTACTAAAAAATACCAGTAGGATGATATTCGCTGAGATTCATTGTTGCTCGGTTTTTTTTTTGTTTGATACATGCATTTTTATATCAGTCAAATTTTAGCAGTAACAAGAGTCTTTCTTAAATTAGAAGAAAGAAGTTTCCATGGAAGAAGCACAATTAGTCTATTAAAAAGTATAGTGAAGCTCCCGATGCCCTTCTGAGTAAGTATCTTGCTTAAATATATTTGTTTTCAAGAACATAAAAAATGTAATTAATAAATTCCATATAATAAAGGTGTTATATATAAAGTAATGGAATGACCTCAAGTTGGAAATTAGCATTGCCATACAAAACCTAACTAACCAAAAGTATAATTTACAAAAGAATATACATGATATAACACATGATATTATAAAAAGATTATACAAAACATTTGCACTTTATTTTCTTTCTACTTTTAAAATAAAACCTTTTAAAATTATTCATGATTAGGGAAAATATCTCCAGAGAAAATACGTTTTTTTTTCATCTCACATCATTAGTGTATTTTATTCACTATTTTATAAGCAACGGACTTCCATTTCTATGACTTTGTTCCATAGTGAAAAATCTTCTGTGAACAGACCACACTTGCTTACACGTATAGGTCCCTGCAGCATAATCACGTAGATTAACTGACCTGAATCGTTAAGTGTTATGCTTGAACAACTCTATAAACTTGAGCAGAGAAGAGAGTAGTAATGTGACATTGACCATTGAGATTGGCATTTGCTTGTTGTTTCTTTGCTTGTATTTTAAAATTGTTTTCTATTCCCTGGTTATTTCCCATTTGAAAGCAATTTTACTGAAATGTTTTATTACAATAAACTACTTTCACACCGAATAATCTCTCAAAATATCCAACCATATCATTAGTTGGAATACACTCTAAATTTTACACAACTCTTTCATTAGTAAGGCAACAAAGTGATCGCTTCTTCTATAGGCCTTCTATGCTG
The DNA here is from genome assembly GCF_036850765.1 of Saccopteryx bilineata. NCBI lineage: Eukaryota > Metazoa > Chordata > Mammalia > Chiroptera > Emballonuridae > Saccopteryx > Saccopteryx bilineata. Next base: position 72,503,442 of record NC_089494.1, read on the forward strand.
CCCTTAAAGTGAAAATAGGGAAATAAAAAGGATCAGCATCAAAGCAGTGCTGCTGTTGCATTTCAGAAAAAATAATTTAGATGAAATTCTGATTTGTTGTTTATTGATATTAATGCTTTAGCCTCTCTTCCCTCTGTTATGCAGATGGCGGCTTCAATGAGAGTTTTTCTGGCATCATAACAGAACAAAACAAAGAAAACTTAACCACCAAAAGTATATTTTACAAAAGAAAAAAAATAAAATTTTACTTGATATCTGACTAAAAATATTTCCATTGCATTTTCTTGCCACTTTTTAAAAAATGAAGTATTAAAATATACATATTTCTATACTGTATTTTTGAAAGCATGTATCTTTTAACTAACTCTAGCCTTAAACATTTTTAAATGTTATGTTGTCAAAATATTAAAATGAATTAGCCTACCAAGCTAAATCAAACAAAAAGAAATTAGTTTGGAATGGCGGAATAGCTTCAAAAAGTCACTTTTCAGAGAAATTAAAAAAAAAGTGCATTCCGGTTTTCAAGGAAAGGGAATAATACCAAATACGTGTTAAGGAGCTGCAGTATGCTTTCCTCCTGTCTCTCTTAGAACACTGGAAACCGACAGTGCAGCTGAGCGGATTTCATGTTAGAAAGCTGTCCTAAATGCACACTGACAGAGGGACCGTGTGAATGGACGCAGAGCTGTCTGCTCTCACAAACATGCCACCATACACTCTCAGCTTCTGAATTGTTTAAGAAGACTGCATGCAAGCAGTCCTCAAGCTTATTCTTAAAATGCAGGCTTAGTTAAGATGAAGCCTGTACCCATGTGTATCTCGAGGCTGAAGAGTCTATCTGATATTTAGTTGAACATGTATTAGCAAATCATCGATTCATGGTTAATAGCTCTATTGGTTAAATAAGCATTCAGGTGAGTATTGTGATTGATGTAGGGGAAAAAATTAGTATGAAAAGGGAGTGGAAGTGATTTAATTTGGATGGTTGATTTAGAAGGTGCTTTTAAAATTTCCTTGCATGGTACAACCAGGTGCTAAGAAGAAGCTACAGTGATATAAAAAAATAGAATTCTTATGCCTTTATTGAATGTGACAAAATATAATCAAAGAATGCACATAATTAAGTGCTGGAGCTCAAAGCATCTTTGAAGCAGGAATTCTGCTGATTTTTTATTTTATGTGAATGCTTACAGATTAGTTCTCTATTTGCTCCTAAAGAATATACTTAAACACTCAATCAATGAATAACCTACAGCAGTTTGTTGTAGATTCAATAATGGGGAATGGTGCATTGTACCAGGATAGTCAGATATACCCATAGGGAGTGTCAGTGGTCAAAATGCTTCCATTGCCAGAAGGTAGTCTGAAAATGGTCTGGAAATTCAATACAGCATTGACCCTATGTTGTATACATGATCCACAGTCAGTTTCTCAACCATACTTGAAGTTTTAAAAAGAACAATTAAAAAAAGATAGAATTTGCAAAAATCATTTTTACATAAGTTTTTTTTGTGTGTGTGTGTGAAATAGTTGATTTTAAATATATTGGTTCAAATGAGCTAAATAACAAATTTAATCATTTCCATTTTAAGTTACATGTGTCTAAAATTATTTCCTTTAAAAATAATATGATAAAACATTTTGAAGTTTTAAAAATAAAAAGTTTAAAGTTATGTGCTAATATTTCTATTTGTGTAAATATAGCTAAATGCTCATGCTCATCTATTTCCTCCTCATAAATCCCACAATTATCAAACAACTAATAGCTGCATATATTCACAAATTTTGTGATGTCTCTGATTGTTCGATTTCCTTTAAATTGGGGTTTTTAAAGTTTTTTTCAATGGATTAAGATAAAATAAGTGAAAAGACTTTGTAAGTAAACAGAGTAGTACATTTACCAAATATTATACTAATGTGTTTGCTTTTCTCTTCACTCTGACAATTGACAGTATATTTTCATTAAAATACATATCTACTTTACACTCTTTAATTATTACATATTTTTATCTGTGTAGTTATTTCAAATTGCCTTAAAATGACAATTTTGTTCTGAAATCAAAACAAGGTTAGAATTCTTACTAATTGAAAAAAACTGACAAATTATTTTGAAATATATTTTACTTGGAAATTAAAATTTTTTGTCATCCTCATACACAAATCAAGTTCTTTTTTAGAATTTTAATAAATTGAGAATGCACATTAAAAGATATCACACCAGATATATCCTAGATATCACATCTATTTTTAAAATTTATTTATTGTGTTTACATAGATTCTAGTGTCTCCCCAAAAGCATCCCCCTCCCCTGCTAAGCATCTCTTTTCTAAGTTTTAGACTTCTCATTTTCAAAGTTATAGAGGAAGTTACATTTGCATTTTGAGAACTGCAGGTATATTTACATGTATAATAATAAATATTGCATATCTCTAAATAATGTCTGTGTACAGTTGTACATAAACAAATTTCCAACAGTTCACTTGGGGGATAGTAAATGTATAAATCAAACATAAAAATCCATGTGCATTAGAAGCGATTACTAAAATCTTCGTTTAAAATTTACAATTACTTTGTCAAATGACAAACTGTATGCATGGACAAAATATAGAATCATCCTGTGATGTTGCTGAGAATAAAATTATTTTATAAACTTTAAACAATATCTTGTTGATTTTTGGCATATAGGTTTATATGTTAGATTTTAACAGTGCTTGATGATAACAAAAATTTAAATGTTAATTATTTTTTCACATTGATTGACAGGTTTACCTTTTCAGGATGGTAGCTACTTCTTTAGGAAGTTGCATTAAATCTTACAGCTTTTCAGTCAATATAGCAGTTCATTAAGACCCCTTTACAAAATCTGTGTAAGAAAGAGAAGTGCTAGCTATCTAATTACAGATGGAAAAAATAGTGTTATAATATAACTTAATTATCTCACACACTGAAATCAAAGTTAATTTTAATGATTCATTGATTTTTGTATTTGGCTTTCTTCTATTTTAAGATACATATTTTATTACTCAATAAAGTGATTTAGCTGATTTTAATCTAATGAAAGATGTGACTATTTATGGTAAAAATATGCAAAATATCTGGAATTGGGTTAAGCACATAGTTAGATGTGTAAAAATTGCTAACTCTTTTCCTGTTCTGTATTCTATATTTATTGAACAAATTCTAAAGTTTATTTCTTTTTGTGAAAGAAGACTATATTTTCTAATTTTGGCAAAATAGCTTGAAAATATGGTGTACCTTCAAAATAACAAAAGCTGTTGAACCAAATTTGAATATGGACAAGAGGATTAAGGACTAACAGTACAAGAAAAACTTCACTTTTACCATGACTCATAATCATAACCTGATAGTAATAATCCTGAAGCTGGTTTTCTAGTTCAAAACTAAATTATAAGCTCCAAGAAGACAGAGCATGAATTTGTCCTGTTTCCAGTTGTTTATTCAGCTCTAAGCACTCAGCAGGTGCTCATTAAATATTGTTTATATGTATAAAAAACCCCTACATTTTCTTTATTTTTATTTTCATAAAAGCATGTAAGTTAATTTACAATTGATATAAGAAACTTGTGATATTTTAAAAATAATTATAGTATTCTGTTTCAACTGACTAATTTCTCCAGTTACTGTGTTTCCTAAACTGGAAACTAAAGCAGTTCTATTATATATTATGATAATGATTCAAGCTCCTTATATAGGGAACTCTTTAATCTGAATTTATTTTCTGTTCACCTTGCTGAATGATATTATACCTAGCACAATATCCCTGCCTCAACTGTGGAACTTTTAAGAATTTAATGGTCTTACTTAATGGATCATCATTTTTTTAAATTAGCTATTTTTTTTAAAAACAGACTTTTACCATCAACATTTAAGGGAGAGACCCTTGAAATGACTTTTCATATACCTAGAAATTAGTGCACAACCTATTTCTATTGATGCAAATACTTCCTAATCAGAGAGAAGAAAATAACCTCCCTCCCTTTTATCCTTTTCTGAAACCTAAAAGCATTTTGTTTTCCTGAGCTCTATAAAAGTTCAGCGCATAAAAGGTTAGGAGTCTGACTTTTTTCTGTCGTGTATATCTTTGAAAAATTGCTTTATGAAGAGTCATACATCATGTAGCCAGACATATGGGAATAGTTAAAGATTAAGGTAAATAGACAAATTGAACTGCTTTAAATCATTTTCCTCGTTTCAGTTTTATGAAAGAGCTTATGAACAAAAGCTGACATTAAACAATCACAATAGGCTCTTCTATATGTTTTAGACAGTGGTAAAGACTTTAGTGTCAGAAAGTGTTGCATCACCAATAGTTACATCAATTTGATTGGTGTCCAGATTTCAAAAATGTTACCTTGTCAAACCATAACCTTTTCCAAGTCTTTCATTTGTCATTGTTTTGTAGATTATATCATTTATTTTACATTACCTGTATCAGAAAGCATGGATCATGGATTATAAGATTTTTTTTTATTATATATTGGTTGTTTTTGTTTTTTAAATAAAATTAATACTGTAAGCATTTGTGTTCAAAAGGAACTAATCAAATATTTTGGAGGAAGTTTGATTTCATGTAACCAACATTACTGTAACTTCACCTAAGGAGACCTTTGATTCCTTTTCAAAAAAAAAAAAAAAAGAAAGAAAGAAAAGAAAAATATATTTTCAGGACCATTAGGATAACATTTTAAATAAATTGAATAAACATACTGAACTTTTCCAGGGTACCTAATACAGTAATATCCTGTGGAGAGAAGCTGGCTGTTGAACTTTAAGGCAGGTCTCAGGAATTTGCCCAGTGGCATGTCACCAAGCCCCTACTCTTATAAAAAGTGCCATGTCTTTAATGTCCACGTAGGAGAGTAAGGGTTTAAGAATTTGTGGTCTCATTTGAAAGACCCCTACATAGTAAACTGCATGGAACTCAATTTATCTACCTTAGAAAGGAGAGAAGGCTTTGTACCTATAAATCTAAGAAATTCTGTGAATATATGCCTTCATATTCATGCAGCACCAATCCCCTTCTTAAAAAAATAATAAAAATAACAAGGTCTATGATCATCAGGTTGAGATAGATAAAAATCCATTAACTTTTCATCATTATCACAGCTCTCATATCAAAGTGCAGACATTTGCGGGCCCAGCTCACCTCCCCTGGCAGCTGTGCAGAAGGTAGTCTTTTACATACTTCTCTGTTGGTTTGCCTTTTATAGTGTTATGTGCTCGGTCTGGGAACTGCTGAGGGTAAAAATGTAATTTAAGAAGACTACAAATACTTGCACAGGTATGTGAGCCTCGCTTATAAGGTATCCAGCTAAGAAGGCTTCCTCGTATTCTGAGTACTGTGAATGATAAGAAAAAGAGTAACTTCTCGCAGGGGTCCCCAAACTTTTTACACAGGGGCCAGTTCACTGTCCCTCAGACCGTTGGAGGGCCGCCACATTCAGTGCTCCTCTCACTGACCACCAATGAAAGAGGTGCCCCTTCCGGAAGTGTGGAGGGGGGCCGGATAAATGGCTATGCGTGCTAGCCAAGTTTACTGCAGAAGTTGATGTGATTCTACATGTGAGATAACTTTATTATGTTAATGCCCAATCTAGAGATGGATATATATTAGACACTGCATAAATGTTATTGCTTTTCTCTTGAAATATCTTAATTATCACTAGAATTATACATCTATAAGAAATAATCTTGTAAAATTTGCTGAAACACAGCAGGATTTAAACATATGAAGAGATTCTCAATAAGAAATTTGGATGTAAAGAGCAAAATACCATCATGTATATTTTGAAAAAATTCTAGCATTTTTGTGGTTGGCAATCCTTCTGGGATGGGGTAACTGGCAGTTTTGCCCTCAGTCTTTTGTTATTATATCTGCAAGCACACACACAATAGTTTGATTCACTTAAAGGGTGAGATTTTCATATATTTATTTTTTTCAAGTCAGGTTAGCTAAGTGACTTATTTATATGAATGTAGTTTATGCCTGCATAAGACATTACTATAAATTCATGACTTCTCATTCCTCCACTACACATTTAGCTCATAAACTCAAGAAAGAGATAATCATTATTTAAAATTGAATACACATGTTTTCCCTGGCCATAAAATTCTACTTCAAAATAAAACTAAAATGAATGTTTCACAGATATGTACTTAAAACTATAATGCTATTTATTTCTGAAATAAATGGATTTAAAACTAAGAGAAAAAAAATGACCATTTAATCACTTGATGGAATCTTTATTACTCACCTTCAAACGTAGTTATTTTTTAAACAGGTCAGATTCATTAAAATTTTGAATTCAGAGATAAAAATTTTTTTTCTTCCTATAGTTACTGGAAACAATGTAAATTCAATATTTCATTGTACATTATGGGATTGAGCATAAAATAACCTTTCTCTTTAAGGTGCTGTCATTAGTTAAGTCAGTTATCCCAGAAATTAAAACATATCCCGAAATATCCATAAAATCTGACAATGTATCACTGAAGCAATCCTCTTAAAAAGTTAATGTACTATTATAACTTAAAAAGTCTTAGATCACTTAAAATATCCAATATGCTTTATCACAGAATAATATTAAAATATTTTTAAGTTCAAGAGCACATTTAGGTCACTTGTAGTGATGGATATACTTTTTAAAAGTTTCTTAATATTGGCTATAAAGCAAGTGTCAATGAACTCGAACCGCTTAAGAATGGCTTTTCCATCTTCCACAAGGTGCCTCTAAGCTTTGGGCACTAGAGGGTGCTGTTGGAACTGATACTAACACAAACTTGAACTTGTTCGTTTTAAATCAACACTATCAAGATCCAGAAATGTTTCTAGTGAAATACTATATCATTATTAGTTTTTAACATTGGGCTCTGGGAATGTCATCAGAACAACTTGCCAAACAAATCACAAAAGCAGTAATTAAAGCCAAAGCTCCATAACTGGACAATTATTTGTTGTTGTTGAAAGGAAATCCGGATTCTTCTTTCCCACCCTTTTTAATATCTTCCCGTCATCTCTCTTCAGGATGTATAGGTTGGTGATACATTTTTATAAATGGCAAGGAAAACGGGCTTGTCAGGCAATTAACATTTCTTTTGGACTTTAAATGTGCATAACCACAAAAGGTTGTTTCGTTAAAAAAAAAATGTGACGAGAGGCTGTAGCTCCAACTTCTCTCCTGGTGTTTCTGAGAAATTGTGGGCATTCAGAGATCCTTGCAGAAGAGGATACATTGTCCTTATGTCAGAAAATGTTGCTTTATATGAAAATTGAGAATCATCTCTCCCCCACCCCTGTAGTTATTTATAAAGGCGTCATTGGTAGTTGCCTTTCTTAGACCTTCCCTGCAGGCATGATCAGACTCAAGCAGGCAGCTATTTCCTTTAATTTTCCACAGCAAGCCAGTAATGCTTATGATTATTGTGAAGTCAGGAAAAGTTTAGATTCATCAAGTGACATGTAGTGATACAATTAGTTACTTAAGCACTTCTCATAAAATGTTCCACCATGGAACCTAGTTTGTCAGATGCAGCTAAATATTAGCATCTCATATTAAACACAAGAGTAAAACTGCCTCATGGAAAGCACAGCTGACAGCTCTCAACATGAGCTGAATGATCACTCTCAATTGTAATCGATTCTGTAAGTACTGAACACAAACCCCCAGGCAATTGAAGAAAATAGGATGATGAAGGACTGCAAACTAATATGTTACACATCTTCATTGATTAGACATTGATTAACCATTATTTTCCTGAATGACAAACAGCTAGTGGTAAAGTAACTGAGGCTTGTGATTTATTTACATCTTAGACAGAGATGACTTCTTTATTCAGCTGATTGTGAGCTAATGCTAAACCGGGAGACAGCAGTAGTTTGACAATCCAGGCAGCTGTTTTCTTTCTTTTTTTAATTCTTAAAAAAAAAATCTTTTCTGGCAATCTTCTTAGATTTCTGCCATGTTTCTGTTAGAAACAAATTTAACTAGATTTAAAAATGATGACCTGAGTCCCCAAATACAGACCGTGTACTTGTGTTATAAGTACATTTAAAGGGAAGATCATTTTATAGACTTGGTATTTACAAGCATATTGATCAGTGTTTATTGAACTTTTAATTTAATTCTCTCTTTTCTTCAGTGCCTTATTGGCAATTATACACAATTTTAGAATGAGCTGAATAAGAGTTTGTAAGTATCTGTTGCTTACTTTTCTTATGTGAAGCATATGGCTTAGAAATAAGTGATTCTGTTGAGATATGATACATATAGAGAGATATTTTACAATTTAAGTATTATAATTTGGGGTTCACATAAAACTGGGATATTTTAGGCAATCTTGGATTTATGTAGCAAAATCTTGAAGCTGTATAGTAAAGTGATCTAAATCTGTATCAATATATCTCAAACAATATACCCAATGGAAAAATTTGCTCTTGTTTTTTCAGACAACCTCTTTTCTGTCAGAGTGAAGAAAAGAGAGCAAGATATTCATTGAAATGAATTGCATTAGTGCTAAATTATAATGAGACTAGATATTCTTTTTAACTTTCTAGATCATACTTGTGCATTTTGAATATTTGTGGGAAACATTATTTATAAGCAGAAATAATTAAGATGTTCTGGCATTCTTCATCATGATAGTCATGATAAAGACTTTTGATGTTCAAGAAAGCATAATTTGCTTCTCCATTGGAATTTGATTGTAAATTAGCACTAATTAATGTTCACTTAAGTGTTACAGATGTGCGATATATCTAGTTAGTTACCGAAGGGGTAACAGTAGAAAATTTGTTTTGGGAAAGTATATGAATTTAGAGTAATCATTAGAGTGTCATTATAAAATATAAGAGAGTGTCATTACCATTTCCAGTGTTACAAGACAATTTTAGTATTTACATAATTAAAAAAAAAGAAATTAGTAAACCATATCACTTAAATTAATACAGAGATTCATTCAACACCATCCTTATTAGTTATTGAATTATTAGACATGTAATTATAAGTTTTCATTGTCTTTTGCCCTTAAATATAATTCTAACTCTGGGTTAATGAATCAAATCTATTCTTTGTGGACACTGCTATCTTTACTCTAGTAAATATGTGAATACATTTTTTGCCAGACAATTTTTAATAACTACATCTAAGACCCTGCGCCTTTGTGTACAGGAATATTATCAGAGCTTTTAGCTAAAGATCTGAAGTACAGTTTGAAGATTTTAATAATGGGTAGAGAGGAAAATGTGGGAAGTTCATTTTATATTTTAAAAACATGGCCAATTTGTTAAAGAAACCCAACTGTACTTTAAGAGAAATATAGCTTTTTTTAATTTTAGAAAAGGAAGACTATCTAGTTAGGATAACAGTTGTGCTCAAATTTTTACAAAGGAAACTAAAGATGAGCTTGTCTCACCGGTTACCTTTAGTTTAATGTACATCAGTGGACATGTACTAATTATAGTCATCTCCTTAGTATTGTTTTGAGGGTTGAGTTCCTTCTTTGTTTTACATGGTTTTAGAACACAGGGAAGGGAAACTGTTGATTGGCTAGTGGTGAATAAAGAAAGAACAAATGAAAAACTGTCCAACAGTAATATCCTAGAGGGAGTTTGAAACCACAGAAACAAGACTAATAGTGTGTTGTTTCCTGGTCCATCTGTGTTCAGGTGAGAACACCACTACAGGGGTCTATCTGTAAATGTAAGAAACCTGGAATTTCACAGGAGCAATGAAGATGTGATATTTGCACAGCAATTCCCTTTTGGGGAAATAAAAGACACCCCCACTGATGTGAGCTGACTCATCCTTTGAATGTGAATGTGCAGATGCACACACACACACACACACACGTACACTTTCACAGAGGCTTATGTGGGGCTGAGCATGTTTCAGTTTCTTCAAGCATATTTAATATCTTAAAAATTTTAAATGAAAATGTAGCTGTCAATTTTAAACTAATTTGGATGGACAGCAATAAAATGCAAACCTCACTTCAAATTAGAATTTTCAGTGAGGATTTCTAATGGAAAGTAATTGCTGACAATAGGAAATGACAAATTACTAATTACTTAGTTCAATTAGACTTTTGTGCCTTTGGTCCTAAGTGGCAAGCATACAGCAAATCTTGCACTTCTATAACAATTAATGACACTAAAACTATTTAAACTGCCAACAGATGTGAGTAAGAAGACATGCATTGAAACTTACTTAATTTACATACTATCCCTATTTTATATCAAGTAAATGGTGTTTAATTTTTATGCTATAATTAAATATTACTAGTACAGTGCAATTTTCACAGAACTTCATAGGACAAAATATCACTGCTCAGAAACCCATCAGTGTTGATGTCTCCTTTTTTTTATATCACAGCACTATTTTCCTTCAAGAAATTCTTAGAGTATGAATTTCTATCTATACCATATTCATGGCTATACATCAGTATTAATTAAATAGCAGCATCCCCCTTCTTGCTTGTCTTACTTTTTTCCATTCTGTTCATATTTAATTTCCTAGTGGTCTATTTAAAATCCACAAAATTTTGACTCCTCATCTTTCTCTTAATACTAATTCAGGTGTGGCCTTGTGGAAGGATTTTGTTTAGAAGTTTCATTTCATTCATTATCACTGTACTGTTAACTTCTGACTGTAGCTTACAAGGTCTTCATTCGGTATTCTTGGTTCTATTATCTTTGATAATTTTGATTTTGCAAACACTGGATTTTTAAAATGTTGCCAGTTCTAGTCAGAATATTTTCCTCTGTAGGTCGGCAGTGCAGTAGCATACTGCAGGTGCAGTGGAGTGACAAAGAGGCAACAGATCCAATCACATTTGTAATGATCAATTCCCATATTAAGACTTTAACTATAGTTACTTTTTTGAAAGTAGGTATAAAATGATTTATTTGTGGAAAAGAAAGAAAAATGCTTATCAGCACTGAGGCAAAACCACCTGGCATTTCTACAGTGTAAGAGCAATGATTCTGGGTAACTAAACTGGCCATAAAAATAAACATTAAAGGATGTTATAGAAAAACAGAATACATATCAGCACGGGTAAAATTAAGGACTTTAAAATCATTACATAGCTAAGCAAAGAAGTGATTCAAGTGTAGAAACCCAGGGTGGCTATGAGAGTCCACAATTCTCCTCTGGGAATTTCTTTAGCTTGTAAGATTTTCTGCATGTCGCTAAGAGATCAGAAATCAGGAGCTTGATCATCTTCTCTCTCGTTCTGGTAAACCTGTAAACCTCCTATTCAAACTAAATGTATTTTCTTCTACTTAGCACTTACAGTTTAAGATGGCATGTATTCTGTATCATATTACTATTGAGAAGTCATTGTAATAGGGTGAAGGTTTTTGGGTCCAATTCTCCTGTACACAGAAGGGAAATGTAAATATACCTTGTTTTATCATATGGATACAGAGGTGAGGAGAATTGGAGGGCCTAAGACTTGAGGACAAGTAGATGACAACGAATTCTTTTTCCAAGGCTTTTGCTTAATTTTTCCAGGATTTTCCCTCTTTCTCTCCAGGATTCCTGCAATTAAGCTATTGTTTGGAGGCAACCCTATAAACTAGATACAAATAACCAAGGGTAGATTTTGGACAAACCTCTGTTGTTTCATCACAACTGTAGTTTTCTTTTCTCGTAATCCCTGTGAACTTTAAGGGCTAGAAATATAACAGAGAGCATAGCAGATAATAGAGGAAAAAGGAAAAGCTTAGGCAGGGGGTAGGAGGCCTGGGCAGGGACAGAGGAAAGAAAGACTTTCACAAATCATAAGAAAAATGGCACTGGCATTGTGCCTAAAAAAAGATAATGCGAAAAAGAAGTAATAGCAGCGCTAGACTTAGCAAGTGTATTTAGAGCAAGAATGATAGGAAGAAAGAAGTGGCCTAATTAGAAGAGAGGGAAAGGAAGAGAGAGGGAGAGGCAGAGGGAGAGAGAGCAAAAGTGCAGAGAAATGTCAGGAAAAAATCCCTGGGAAGTAATAAATCTAGAGAAATTAGCAAATATATATGAAGATAAGGATATATCCTACATATATCACAAGGCATCATGCAAATAGAATGCCTCAGTTGATTTAAACATCCAAGGAATGTGTCATTTCTTTCCTAGTTTCCATCATCATTATTGAGACACAAACAACATATAAATGTTACTTTGGTAATCCAGATTCCTTTTATGTAATTACTTGAGGAATTGAAAGGAATGTATTATCTAAGCATTATGTTTTATGAATTATATGAAATTGTCATATAACTACTTCCATATACTTTGTACATGTGGATGGTTTACACATGTCATTACTCAGTGAAACTTTTGAGGTTTTTAAGCTCCAAGGATTTTGAACTCTTAAGCATGTTATATAAAGAAGCATGTTGAATTTTCAGATTTTGAGATAATTGTATGTTTTCTAAACTTATGGTTTAAATGATCATATATAAGTAAACACGTTCTTTGAGCTGCACTATCCACATGAAAGCCTCACTCAGGTGGTCATGTCTTCTATGTTGTTGTTCATTACATTTCAGTTTGGAAATACTAGATCTAGATTTTGGCCAGGTATATAACTTTTCTGGATAGTCACAGAAAAGTGTCCAGAAATTTTTGTCTGTCATTTCCTTCCTTCGTTCCTGTCTCCCTTATTATTTTCCCCTTTCTTTTCTGGATGTACAGGGTCTATTTGGATGGATTATATCATTGGGTGGAATGGATATTCCAAATGTGATTTTACAACTTTATGAAATGGATAAATAAGGGAAAGATTTCTTTGAAATAAACTTTGAGGGTGCTCTAGAATGTTTGGTAATTTTATCATGAAAGCAGATGTAGCCATGTGGGTGGCTGGTCAGAAGTTAGATAGGTTCTTGATCTGTCCCCTACAGGTTCAATTTGCTGTTGCATGAATTGGTGGCTTGAACTAGAATGGTAGCAGTGGAAGTGGTAAAAGTCAGTTCTCTTATGGAGAATTGGGAAGGTAGAGAGTAGGCAGGATTAGCTAAAGAATTGGATGTAGCATATGAGAGAAAATCATGGATGACTTTAGGATACAACTGAAAGAATGGAGTTGCCTTTTATGTAAATGGGGAAATGAAGCAAGTGTGTAAGGAAATATTAGAAGCTTTTAAGTTTTAGAGACCAAGTGAGTATTGAAGGAAAAATGTTGACCAGGCAGTTGGACATAAATCTGGAGTTCTGTGAAAAGATATGGGCCAGAAATAGAACCTCAAAAGACAATAGCACAGAGTAGATACTGCTTAAAACCATAAAATTAGATGAATTAACAACAGAATGAGTGGAGATAATATTTAAAAGTGATCCAAAGACTAAGCCCTGGGGCAATGAATCCTTTAGAGGTTGGAGAAAAGTTGTGCCACCATCAAAGGAGACTGAGGAGTGGTCAGAAAGAACAGTTAGAAATGTGGAAAGAATGATTTTCTGAAAACCCAGTGGATAATGTGTTCAGAGTGGAGAGGAAACACAACTGTCTCAAATGCTGCTCACAGGTCAAGATGAGAACACATGACCATTAGATTTAGTGACATGAAAGTTGTTAGTGATCTTGACAAAAGGAGGGTAGCTAGAGTGATGAGAGGAAGGAGCTTAATTGAATTGAGTTTTGGAGACAAAAGGAGCAGATAATAGTAAAATTTAAACAGGTATTCCCTCCCCCCATTTGATTTGCTATGAAAAAAGGAGAGGAATAGGGATAGTAAAGACTTAAAAATTAGTCTATTTTTTTAAAGATGGGAAAAATTTATGTAAATAGGAATACACCAATAGGAAAAGAACAAATAGTGCCTCAAGAGAGATGTGGGAAAATTGCTACACAACACTCTTAAGAAGACAAGAGGGGATAGCCTCAAATGGACAAGTAAGTGAAGGGGTTGACCATTTTGAGGGACAATTTCTCCACACATCCCTCAGATTTCTGTGTGTCTTGTTAGCAAAGTCACATATTGTCTTTTTGTTTGAACTATCATTTTAAAGATGTTTATATAGCAAAGAGCTTTGGAAGTTAGAGATTGTTTCCCTTTAGAGAGGAGATGGGTTTGCTTACTGTCCAGATATAATTAAGATAATATCTCATCCCTTTATAAAATATTCAGCTTTCCTAAGCTCAAAGTTTCTTTCTTGTAATGCAACCTACTGCACGTGCAGATGTCCCTTGGTCTTTATAACATTGTCCTGTGGGAATTGAGGCTGAGGAACAATATTAGTTTGAGCTCTGCAGAGAAACAGAATATATCTATATATTTTTTCTATATAGATATGAAGAGATTTACTATAAGAAATTGGCTCATGTGATTATGGAGGTTGTAAAGTTCAAGATCTACAGTTGGCAAGCTGAAGACCCAGACGAGAAACAGAGGCATAGTTTTAGTCTGAGTCCAATGGCCTGAGGACCACAAGAGCTGAATGGTATAACTTCCAATCCAAGTTTGAGTCTAATGACAAGAGAAAACCAATGTCCAGACTTAGAGTGTCAGGCAGAAAGAATTCTTTCTTAGCTTTCTTATTCAAGTCAGGTCTTTAATGGATAGGATTCAGCCCACCCACTTTGGGGAGGCAATCTGCTTTGCTCAGTCTTTGTATTCAAATGTTCATCTTATCCAGGACTACCCTCACAGACACACCGAGAAATGATGCCTTACCAAATATCTAGTGTCTTAGTCTGTTAGGACTGATATAACAGAACTCCATAGACGATGTGACTTAAGCAACAAATATTTCTTTCACAGAGTTCAGAAAGCTGGAAGTGTGAGATACATTTGCCAGCATAATTGGGTTCCTGAAATGCCCTTTTTATGGTATTGTTCTCACATAGCCTTTCTTCATGTGTACATGCAGAGAGAGAGAGAGAGAGAGAGAGAGAGAGAGAGAGAGAGAGACATTCTGTATTTCCTCATCTTTTTATAATATCATTATGAGGATCTTGCCCTTATGATCTAATCTATCCCTAATAACCTCCCAAATATCATTATATTGGGGTTTGGGGTTTTGACATATTACTTTGAGGATGACATAAATATTAAATTCATAGCTTCCAAGCACCTTATGGCTCAGCCAAGAAGACACATAAAATTAACCATCATAGAAACCACCACAAGGACTGACTGTAGTCTCACTACTGTAATTTCAATGAGTAATAAACAATGCTTTTCGTTCAACCCAGGACTTTTTGTTTATTGGTATTATCCATGAAACTGTGGCAAGCTATTGTTTTAGCATGTAATAGAGTAAAATCTCAAAGTCTTCATAAATCTTGATAAACTAGAGCTAGGAAGCTGAGCCATTTCTATGTTAACAGAAGGGTAGTTAGAGTTGGGCATGGCTAAAGATGGGTGGCTGTGATGGTTTCAGTATTCTCAATGAAATTAAAAGCAAAGTCAGAACATAGGATGGAAGAGAAAGCAACAATGTTTGAAAAGAGAAAACGTTGTGAAATATTTGTTTAGGAAAGTGAGAGTGTAAACAGACCAGGGAAATATAATCCTGAATGTTATTAAAGGCTACTTGCTCATGAATTTAAAGTGAGATTAGATAGCATGGCTGTGACTAGTTTCTCTGAAATTATGTTTCAATTCAGGCATGGGTGTAGATGTAGAGGGTGGAAGTTCAGTCAAGAAAGGCAAGGAGAGGCAAAAGAGCTAAGAACTATGTAAGAGAATGGTTGTAATGAGGGCATGAGGGGGTTGCCGGGTCAGGGAGGATTTTGTGAGATTCTGGAATGTAGATCTCATTCTCAGAGCTATCAAAGGAATCAGAGGAAGGGAACTGAAAAGATTATTCTGCTTATCTATCATTTTAGCTATTCCTCCTAGTGTGTGTCATCTAAATTCTATTATTTTATTCACATTCTGACTTTTTCTGAAGTGCTTAGCTCACATTAAGAAAGTAGTATTTACTCCATTCTCTTAATGTCAAAGTGACATTATTATTATAAAGATGTCAGTTGTGTGAGTTATTTTGCTTTCTAATGATCACATGATTTTCATTATGTTTATATTTCTTTTCAAATGTTTACAAAATGTCTCTTCTAGAATGCTCCTGATTACAGATATTAGCCTTACAGATCTATTATTTATAGAATTTCTCCTTACCTTAATGATTTCCAAATGTTTTTGATAGTGTGCATGCACCTTTCAGTAAAATATTTCTATAAATTTACATCCCAATATGTTTAATTAAAAATAAATTATGTTCTTATATTAAAATATAAGTGTAATCAACTACAAATATGATAAATACACTGCTCACAAAAATTAAGGGATCAAGGAATGTGCAGATACTCAAGTACTTTCAGCCTTTTGTACAGTGCATTTTCACAAATGAAATAAAAGTTGGTTTTGTGTCTCATTTGCATAACCAAACAACTTACTTTTGTTTTCTTTTTTGATGTTCTTTAATTAAAAAATGCTAATGCCTGTCCAGGTGATGGCGTAGTGGATAGAGCGCCGGACTGGGATGTGGAGGACCCAAGTTCGAGACCCCGAGGTCACCAGCTTGAGCGCGGGCTCATCTGGTTTGAGCAAAGCTCACCAGTTTGGACCCAAGGTCGCTGGCTCGAGCAAGGGGTCACTCAGTCTGCTGAAGGTCCATGGTCAAGGCACATATGAGAAAGCAATCAATGAACAACTAAAGTGCCCCAATGAAAAACTGATGATTGATGCTTCTCATCTCTCTGTTCCTGACTATCTGTCCCTATCTATCCCTCTCTCTGACTCTCTCTCTGTCTCTGTAAAAAAAATAAAAATAAATAAATTTTAAAAATGCTTCTTTTTTATCACTTTGTTCATTTTGAAATATCCTCTAATTTAAAAAAAAATTTTTTTCCATTTTTCTGAAGCTGGAAACAGGAAGAGACAGACTCCCGCATGCGCCCAACCGGGATCCACCCGGCACGCCCACCAGGGGCGACGCTCTGCCCACCAGGGGCGATGCTCTGCCCATCCTGGGCGTCGCCATGTTGCAACCAGAGCCACTCTAGCGCCTGAGGCAGAGGCCACAGAGCCATCCCCAGCGCCCGGGCCATTTTTGCTCCATTGGAGCCTTGGCTGCGGGAGGGGAAGAGAGAGACAGAGAGGAAAGCGTGGCGGAGGGGTGGAGAAGCAAATGGGCGCTTCTCCTGTGTGCCCTGGCCGGGAATCGAACCCGGATCCTCCGCACGCTAGGCCGACGCTCTACCGCTGAGCCAACCAGCCAGGGCTAATTTTTTTAAAAAATTTTATTTATTCATTTTTAGAGAGAGAGAGTAGAGAGAAAGAGAAACAGAGAAGAAGGAGAGGAGCAGGAAGCATCAAATTCCATATGTGCCTTGACCAGGGAAGCCCAGGGCCTCAAACCAGCGACCTCAGCACTCCAGGCCGATGCTCCATCCACAGCACACCACAGATCAGGCTCCCCAATTTTTTTGTGAGGAGTTTATATCATACAATTTGGCCAGTTATTGGAACTGAAAAAGAATGTAATGGAATGCAACATTATTTATTTATTTTTTTGAGTGTGAAAACTTTTTCTCATTAAATTTTATTAATTATATTAGAGACAATACTATTTATAATTTTAATATTTCAGTGATAGTAATATTATTCTATAAGATCTGGCAAGGTTATCATTGATTTTCACATATCAAAATGTCTGATAGGAAATTTGCCTGAGGGGGAAGAGAGATTTTAGCACTGCCATTTTTTAATAGAATTTTTTATTTTTGTTAATACTACCTTTGATTCATGATTCTGTTGCAGGAGTCTTTTGGAATATCTCGTTCATTTTGTCAGGGTGAATTTTATGAAAACTGAAGAATGTAATCTGAAAATCTGTTTAACTAGTCCACTTAAATTGCTACAGTTCAAACATGAGCAAAGGCCACACGTCTTTCTGAACTCCCACTGTTCCATTAGGATAAACCGTACAGTAATATATAATCTCACATTTGGTCTCACTGAGGATGGCTTTGCTGTTCCGTAGATTAAATATTAGTACAGCTTCATATCTTTCTTATTTCTAGGCAAAAAAATATATACAAAGTGTTTCAATATTTTCATTTCTAACCCCAGAGAATGGTCTTATTACTCTGGCTTTTCACTGTGCTGATGACCTTCTTCTACAGAAGCAGGTAGTGATTCCTGTTTCTTCATTTTCTTTAAATGGTGGTAAAAATAGACATCACCTACAATCTATGATTTTAACTGTTCTCAGGTGTGAGTTCATTGCCATTAAGCACATTCACATCCTCCTCCCCATGTGCATTCATTTGGTTCCAGTTTTAAAATGACCTGG
Source organism: Saccopteryx bilineata (assembly GCF_036850765.1). Classification (NCBI taxonomy): domain Eukaryota; kingdom Metazoa; phylum Chordata; class Mammalia; order Chiroptera; family Emballonuridae; genus Saccopteryx; species Saccopteryx bilineata. The sequence continues at coordinate 72,521,753 of NC_089494.1, forward strand.
GATCAGGACTTAAGAGTCACAGTTCACAGCTTGCCTTGAGAAGACTCCCCGCTCCCAGAACCCCCATTAATTCAGAGTTGCCATTTGTGTGGTTCTTTCCACCATCTTAGTCAAATCCATGAAAGAGTAAAATACCTATTTTTCACTGTTCTACTTGCCACATCTATCATGAGAACTAATATGTGTTATGTGCTCAATAAATATTTGGTAAATGAATAAACCCATGAACTCCCCTTGATATAAAAATTTAGGAACCTCCTTGTTTCAAGTATTTGACACATCTTTACATTTTATGATTTTTCATATATTTCTCACAATGGTCATAAAATCACAGTTGCTTATCGTTATCCTGAAGTAGAATATGGTTAAATCTCATTTGATAGAGGACTTATTTGAAAATGTATGGTCAAACCTCATTTTAAAATGGTCTCCTCCTGTGTATCATGGCTAGTTACCCTTCTGTTACTTTTTCTTTTCCCCATACTATTCTAAGAAATATTGCTGTTAATGTTTTTAAATCAGGGTATATACAGCATATTTTAAATAATTTAATATAATGCATTATAAAAATCAGGTTTTGGCCCTGGTCACTTGGCTCAGTGGTAGAGCACCAGCCATGCATGTAGATATCCCGGGTTCAATTCCAAGTCCAGGAACACAGGAGAAAACAACCATCTTCTTCTCCACCCCACCCCCTCTCCTTTCTCTCTTTCTATCTTTCTCTTTCCCTTCTGCTTCCATGGCTCAGTTGGAACAAGCTGGCCCCTGACACTGATAATGGCTCTATGGCCTTGCCTCAGGTGCTAAAATAGCTCAGTTGCCAAGCAATGGAGCAGTGGCCCAGATGGGCAGAGCATTGGGGGTAGGGAGATGGCTGGGTGGATCCTGGTTGGAATGCATGTAAGAGTCTTTCTCTGCCTCTGTGCCTCTCAGTTAAGAAAGAAAACAAAGCAAAACAAACAAATAAACAAACAAAAAACAAGTTCTAGAGCAATAAGTCCGTGTCAGATTGCCCATAATGATTTCCAGAAACAAGTTTAGGTACCTTTTTCTTTAGTGAGTGTCCCATCCCAACCCCAACTCTGAGAAACTCTAGAGTTATTTTAAAAATGAGCTAACATCTTTCTCGCTGGCACTACTTTCCCATCATAAGAAAGAATTTCACATGAAAAACATATGGTGAATGCTTATTTAAGGAATGGTATATGGATGCTAAAATTCCTCATGCTCCTAAAATTTAATTCTTTGGAGGTTAGTGTTCTCTTCATATATCTTACTTATTTCATTTACAATGGTTCTCATCTCTACTCCTTCAATACCTACAGACATTCTTGGAGTCCTATTTTTAACCGAATGTGTTTGCTGTCTTATACCAAAAAAGAAAAAGGAAAGAAAATGATCTGTCCCTCAATAATTAAAGTTCTAATAAAGTAGAAGGAAATAAAACTGACGATGTTATCAGCTGATACTAGCTTTTTTTTTCATCATGTACTGTGTTTTTCATCCTTTTTCTTCTGTTAAGAAAATCGCTTCCTCGATTACATCATAGAAATGGTGCCATGAGGACATGGACCAAAAAATCTCCCCCAAATTTCAACAAGTTCATCAACCAGAGACAGAAAAATCTATCCTTGGAGCATCCGAGAGTTCCACACCCTGAAGGCGAAGGTAGGGTCAAGCGAAAAATTGGCTAAATATATGATCAACCCTGAGGGAAATAAGTCAGACAAAGAAACTCTCTGCCTTCCTCCCTAACCTGAGCAAAGGCTGCTTTCACTTGGAACTGAGAGTTGGGAGGAGCTAGGGGTGTGGAAGTAGCTAGGCTGCAGTGCGGACGTTCGTTCAAGCCGAGGAAAGAGTGTGCCTGTGGTGAGTTAGCCCATGTGAGCAAACACCCGTGCACCATGCCCCGAGCATCACAGCCCTGGCCCACGCCGCAGTGGGCAGCCCAGCCTCCCACGTGCTGCACGGGGCCATGAGCAGCCCAACAGCCCGCGCATGCTGAGAGCAACCACTCGTGTGCGAGTAATCGCCGCGCCATGAGCAGCAGCTGCACACGGGGAGTGTGCCAAAGCAAACTTCCCTACACCCGAGCCTCTCTAGTTGGGCAAGGTGCCTCACCCAGCCATTCAAGCTAACAATCAAGCGTTGAGGGAAGGGCACGCGTGCAGCTTGCAGTTCATTCTGGTAAATTCCACTGATCCAATTGCTGAAATTAGCTTAACCCACAGGCTACTCACCTCCCAACTGACCTACACGGCTCTAATTGACAAGATCTCTTTCAGTCCAGCTATCCAAGACAAGAGGCGTGATATTTTTTAGTGCCTCTTGCTAAAGGGGTGGGGGCAACTTCTGATTGGCAGAGCTTTCATATTCAGGGATATATGCTAAAAAGAGGGACTTGGCAGTGTTAAGACCTCTTGTACTGCAGGCAGTGACTAGAGCATCTTCTTCCCAGCCAAAACAGACTACAAAGTGCAGAAAGACTGGGGACAGTGGTCCAACAGAGTGCTAGGTGTGCTGAATAGGCCCGGAAGCTCAGAGAAAGTCACCTTGAGAGCAATTGGCTCCCAGCCCCACCTGATTACGCTGGCTGCTCTGAATGCCAGAGCCTTACCCAGAGCCCTGCATTAAGTGGGGATAGAGTGGGGATTTGCCAGCTCTCTAAGCCTCTTACTCCCCGGGCAGAGGCAGTGGCAGCCTCATAGCTGGATCATCAGGCTGCTAATCCAGGAAGGAGAGACTAGGAAAGAGGCTCCGGGAAAATGGATTCTCTTGTTGGAGCCTGCAAACCCTAACAAGCCTTGACTACCAACGAGACTGAAGCCATATATATGACATTGCCGTAGAGTCTCATCAACTGCAAATCCCTAACTAAGCGTGCCACAAGGGCAGAGCCTGGGGTACAGAGTCACCGACCAGGAAGAGGGAGAGAAAAGAAAAGGGAAGAAGAAGTTAACCTTTCAAATTCAAGAAAAATCCACAGACTTTATAACTTGTTCCACTATTTTGTTTGTTTGTTTGTTTCTTTCATCTTCTTGCCTTTATTAGTATCATTTCTATTTCCTCCACCTTGGTCCTTTTATTCTCTGCCCATCTTACTCTTTCCTTTTCTTAAACTACATTACCCATTAATGTTTCATTTTATTTCTTTTCTTCTTCCTTACTCTCCATGAGGGTTACACTCCAAAACCCTTAACTCTCTCTCTCTCTTTTTGTTTTTTTTTCTTTTTTCTTCCTTTCCTTTTCCCCTTTTTCTTGTTTCTCCCTTTCTATTAGTTTCTTCTTTTCTCCTTTTAATTTTCCTCTCATTCAATCCTTAATCAAGAACAAATTATTTAATTTGGGACTCAAGTTTTTTTGTTTTTGGAGGGCATTTTGGGTGCTTTGTACTTCACTTTTTAACTCATTAGCATTCCTCCCAACCCAGGATCTCCATTCAATTCCGTCTATGCTCCAGTTAAATCAATAGTTTATTTTTCCCCCCTTTTTCTGGTTTCTCTCTTATCCCTCTCATTATAGCTCTTAGTTGACCATCACTTACAAGCAAATCATTTTATACTTGACCCAAATTTTTTCTTTTTTTTCATTTTGTGGGTCCCTATTCCCTTTTTTGCCCCTTGAACAGTTTTCCCCAACTCAGGCCCTCCATTATAGGCAGTTTTTGTTCCATTTAGCATAATATAATTCACAGTTTATCACAATATTTTTCTAAGGAGGAGGGAAGAGGAGAGGAAGAAAAGAAAGAAAAGGGGAGGGAAATAATAAATTATTATTGGGGTTTTTTTCCCAAATTTTTTTTATTTTTTATTTATTTTTTTCTACTTTTTATTCTTTATTAATTCTCATTAGTGCTATCAATAAGACCATTCTCAGATGCCATTAAGAAAAAGAAAATTAAATATCATGGATACAAAAGAAAGAGAAGTAACACAGATAGATGTGAAAAAATTAATATATTGGAAACCTTGGAGCTAAATGACAGAGAATTTAAAATAGAAATCCTAAAAATACTCAGAGATATACAGAAAACAACTCAATGAACACAAAAAATATATTACCAAGGAAATTAAAACTATAAAAACAAATCAAACAGAGATGAAAACCTCAATTCATGAACTGAAAAACGAGGTAACAAGCTTAGCTAATAGAACAGGCCAGATAGAAGATAGGATTAGTGAAATAGAAGACAAGCAACTTGAGGCACAACAGAGAGGAGAAGAGAGAGACTCAAAAATTAAAAAAAATAAGAAAGCCCTACAGGAATTGTCTGACTTCATCAAAAAGAATAACATAAGAATAATAGGTATATCAGAGGGAGAAGAGAGAGAAAATGGAATGGAGAACATATTTAAACAAATAATAGACGAGAACTTCCCAAGCCTGTGGAAAGAACTAAAGCCTCAAATTCAAGAAGCAAACAGAACACCGAGTCTTCTTAACCACAACAAACCTACTCCAAGGCACATCATAATGAAAATGGCACAAACCAATGACAAAGAAAAAATTCTCAAGGCAGCCAGGGAAAAGAAGAATACACCATATAAAGGAAGGCCTATTAGATTATCATCAAATTTTTCAGCAGAAACTCTACAAGCTAAAAGAGAGTGGATCTCAATTTTTAAAGTCCTGAAAGAGAGGAACTTTCAGCCAAGAATACTATACCCATCAAAGTTATCCTTCAAGTACGAAGGAGAAATAAAAACATTCACAAATACAGAAAAGATGAGGGAATTTATCATCAGAAAACCCCCACTCCAGGAAATACTAAAGGGAGTTTTCCAACCAGAATCAAAGAACAAAACAAAACAAAACCACAAGTAAAAGCTCCACCAAGAACACAATAAAACCAAATTTAAACTGTGACAACAAAAGCAAAAAAAGGGGGAGAGGACAGAGATTAACAGTAGCAAAAGATGATGAAGTGCAGAAACACTTGCAAGATAGGGTACTACAATAAATATGGTAGGTACCCTTTTCATTACTTAATGGTAACTACCCTTGAAAAACCACCACAAAAGCACATGACTTAAAAAAGGTAGCAACAGAGAAAGGAAGTATGGAATACAAACAAACAAAAACAAATGATAGAAAAACAAAAGAGAAGAATCAAACAAGATACAAAACTAACAGAAAACAATTTATAAAATGGCAATACGAAATCCATAAGTGTCAGTAATTACACTAAATGTAAATGGATTAAACTCACCAATAAAAAGACACAGAATAGCAGAATGGATTAAAAAAGAAAATCCAACTGTATGCTGCTTACAAGAAACACATCTAAGCAACAAGGATAAAAACAAATTCAAAGTGAATGGCTGGAAAACAATACTTCAAGCAAATAACATCCAAAAAAAAGCAGGCATAACAATACTCATATCTAATAATGCTGACTACAAGACAGCAAAAGTACTCAGAGACAAAAATGGTCATTTCATAATGATTAAGGAGATGCTGAATCAAGATGACATAATAATCCTTAATATATATGCACCAAACCAAGGAGCACCAAAATATATAAGATAGCTACTTATTGACCTAAAAACAAAAACTGACAAAAATACAATCATACTTGGAGACCTCAATATACCACTGACAGCTCTAGATCAGTCATCCAAACAGAAAATCAATAAAGATATAATGTCCTTAAATGAAACACCTGGATATGATAGACATCTATAGGACACTTCATCCCAAAGTGACAGAGTATACATTTTTCTCTGGTGTACATGGAACATTCTCAAGAATTGACCATATGCTGGGCCACAAAAATAACATCAGCAAATTCAGAAAAATTGAAATTGTACCAAGCATATTTTCTGATCATAAAGGCTTGAAACTAGAATTCAACTGCAAAAAAGAGAAAAAAAACCCCACAAAAATGTGGAAACTAAACAACATACTTTTAAAAAATGAATGGTTCAAAGAAGAAATAAGAACAGAGATCAAAAGATATATACAGACAAATGAAAAGGAAAATACAACATATCAGAATCTCTGGAATGCAGCAAAAGCAGTGATAAGAGGGAAGTTCATATCACTTCAGGCCTATATGAACAAACAAGAGAGAGCCCAAGTGAACCACTTAACTTCACACCTTAAGGAACTAGAAAAAGAAGAACAAAAACAATCCAAAACCAGCTGAAGAAAGGAGATAATAAAAATTAGAGCAGAAATAAATGAAATAGAGAACAGAAAAACTATAGAAAAAATTAATAGAACAAGGAGCTGATTCTTTGAAAAGATCAACAAAATTGACAAACCTCTGGCAAGACTTACCAAGGAAAAAAGAAAAAGAACTCATATAAACAAAATCCAAAATGAAAGAGGAGAAATCACCATGGACATTGTAGATATACAAAGAATTATTGTAGAATACTATGAAAAACTTTATGCCACTAAATTCAACAACCTAGAAGAAATGGATAAATTCCTAAAACAATACAACCTTCCTAGACTGAGTCAAGAAGAAGCAGAAAGCCTAAACAGACCTATTAGTAGAGAAGAAATAGAAAAAACCATTAAAAACCTCCCCAAAAATAAAAGTCCAGGCCCAGACGGCTATACTAGTGAATTCTATCAAACATTTAAAGAAGACTTGGTTTCTATTCTACTGAAAGTCTTCCAAAAAATTGCAGAAGAAGCAATACTTCCAAACACAGTTTATGAGGCCAACATAACCCTCATACCGAAACCTGGCAAGGACGGCACAAAAAAAGAAAACTATAGACCAATATCTTTAATGAGTACAGATGCTAAAATACTAAACAAAATCCTGGCAAATCGAATACAACAACATATTAAAAAGATAATACATCATGATCAAGTGGGATTCATCCCAGAATCTCAAGGATGGTTCAACATATGTAAAACGGTTAACATAATACACCATATCAACAAAACAAAGAACAAAAACCATATGATCTTATCGATAGATGCAGAAAAGGCGTTCGATAAAATACAACACAACTTTATGTTTAAGACACTCAACAAAATGGGTATAGAAGGAAAATATCTCAACATGATAAAGGCCATATATGATAAACCATCAGCCAACATCATATTAAATGGCATAAAACTGAGGACTTTCCACCTTAAATCAGGAACAAGACAGGGTTGTCCACTCTCTCCACTCTTATTTAATGTGGTGCTAGAAGTTCTTGCCAGAGCAATCAGACAAGAGAAAGAAATAAAAGGCATCCATATCGGAAAAGAAGAAGTAAAGGTATCACTTTTTGCAGATGATATGATCTTATACATCGAAAACCCCAAAGACTCCACTAAAAGATTACTAGAAACAATAAACCAATACAGTAAGGTCGCTGGATAGAAAATTAACATACAAAAGTCTATAGCCTTTCTATATGCCAACAATGAAATATTAGAAAACGAACTCAAAAAAATCATCCCCTTCACGGTTGCAACAAAAAAATAAAAATGAAATACCTAGGTATAAACATATCAAAGAATTTAAAGGACCTATATATAACGAAAACGACAAAGCATTGATAAAGGAAATCGAAAAAGATACAATGAGATGGAAAAATATTCCTTGTTCGTGGATAGGAAGAATAAATATAATCAAAATGGCCATATTACCCAAAGCAATATAAATTAAATGCAATTCCCATCAAAATTCTTATGACATTCTTTAAAGAAATGGAACAAAAAATCATCAGATTTATATGAAACTATAAAAAACCCCGAACAGCCATAGCAATCCTAAGGAAAAAGAATGAAGCTGGGGGCAATACAATACCTTCAAACTATATTATAGGGCCATGACAATCAAAACAGCATGGTATTGGCAGAAAAATAGACACTCAGACCAATGGAACAGAATAGAAAGTCCAAAAATAAAACCACATATATATGGTCAAATAATTTTTGATAAAGGGGCCAACAACGCACAATGGAGAAAAGAAAGCCTCTTCAACAAATGGTGCTGGGAAAACCGGAAAGCCACATGCAAAAGAATGAAACTCAACTACAGCTTGTCCCCTTGTATGAAAATTAATTCAAAATGGATCAAAGACCTATATATAAGATCTGAAACAATAAAGTACATAGAAGAAGACATAGGTACTAAACTCATGGACCTGGGTTTTAAAGAGCATTTTATGAATTTGACTCCAAAGGCAAGAGAAGTGAAGACAAAGATAAATGAATGGGACTATATCAGACTATAAAGTTTTTGCTCAGCAAGAGAAACTGACAACTAAATAAACAGTCAACTAAATGGGAAATGGTATTTTCAAACAACAGCTCAGATGAGGGCCTAATATCCAAAATATACAAAGAACTTATAAAACTCAACAACAAACAAACAATCCAATAAAAAAATGGGAAGAGAACATGAACAGACACTTCTCCCAGGAAGAAATACAAATGGCCAACAGATATATGAAGAAATACTCATCTTCATTAGTTATTAGAGAAATGCAAATCAAAACTACAATGCGATACCACTTCACACCTGTTAGATTAGCTATTATCAGCAAGATAGGTAATAGCAAGTGCTGGAGAGGTTGTGGAGAAAAAGGAATCCTCATTCACTGTTGGTGGGACTGTAAAGTAGTGTAACCATTATGGAAGAAAGTATAGTGGTTCCTCAAAAAACTGAAAATAGAACTACCTTATGACCCAGCAATCCCTCTACTGGGTATATACCCCCAAACTCAGAAACATTGATACGTAAAGACACATGTAGCCCCATGTTCATTGCAGCATTGTTCACAGTGGCCAAGACATGGAAACAACTAAAAAGCCCTTCAATAGAAGACTGAATAAAGATGTGGCACATATACACTATGGAGTACTACTCAGCCATAAGAAATGATGACATCGGATCATTTACAACAAAATGGTGGGATCTTGATAACATTATACAGAGTGAAATTAGTAAATCAGAAAAAACAAAGAACTACATGATTCCATACATTGGTGGGACATAAAAACGAGACTAAGAGACATGGACAAGAGTGTGGTGGTTACCCGGGGGTGGGTGGGCGGGAGGGGGGGCGTGGGAGGGAAGGAGGAGAGGGGGAGGGGGAGTGGGAGGGGCACAAAGGAAACTAGATAAAAGGTGACGGAGGACAATCTGACTTTGGGTGATGGGTATGCAACATAATTGAATGACAAGATAATCTGGACATGTTTTCTTTGAATATATGTACCCTGATTTATTGATGTATCCCCATTAACATTATTAAAAATTTATATAAAAAAAGAAAATGGCTTCTTACCTCCCTCATTCTTCCTTCACAATCATTGTATAGAGCCTTCCATAGTAATTTCTCTGACATATAATGTCCCCATGTTCTCTACTGATGACAGCTTGAGACTTGTCTGTTAGCATATACAGGGTAATATAGTAATATCTTTCTTTTAACACTTTTATTATGTTTAGAGAAAAAATAATTTGTTCATTAATTTGTCAGAAACTTGGGAACTATTCTAATTGAGAAAAACACAACTTAAATTTCAGAGGGGGTTTGTATTTCAACACTGCAAGTCATCTGACATTTCTTCTTTTCATGCAATATTTAAGTGATCAGGAAGAAGTTGGAAGCAAGCTATTTGAACAGGTTCTTTTGAGAGTTTCTGAAGTTGGTGTCCATATATGGTCACTCAAGCCACTGTAAGTTTGGTTAGTTTAGAATGTATGAAACCAGTTCTCTACCACCAAGCAAGTACACTTGTTTAATAAATTGTGACATATGTTCACTGAAAAAATTAAAAAAGAAGAAGACTGAGGATGATTTTATAAAACTTTTGTTTTCATTTTATTTAATGAGGTGTCAGGATTGCCAACGCCAAATACAATGGACTTAGTAGTAGAAATGGAACGTTGGTATGGAGTTTTTCGTTTAAAAATGAAATTTAGCATTTTGTTTCTCATTATAAAAATAATGTATGTTGACTATACTTGGGAAATATAAAAAGGAAGAAGAAAATCACCACTTATCATGAGATAGCCCTGATGGAATTTTTCTATGTTCTTGAAAATTTTATATTGCATGAGAAAGTTGAGTTTAGTTTTTGACACCTTTTCCTCTTTCTTTAGGAGTTCATGTTTTATGCAGGTTTCTATATCTTAAATCGATTTTAGTAGTATTAGTATCTTTTTAGAAAACCAGTTTTTAATTGAAAATTTTATATATTTTTACTTATTGCTAAAACTGTGATTTATTTTCTGATTTTTATTTGGATTTTTAAATATTTGCATATTTATTTGTATGTGTAAACTCTTCAATCTCAAGTTGTCTTTTTTCAAATGTATTAGATTCTGCTTTATTTGATCACTTTCACTGGTGTTAAATTTATTTTGTTCCTCTCACTCCAAGTTATTAAATGCTAATAAATTTATTGACTTTTATTATTTCTTATTAAATAATGCATATATTTTAGGATTATTAATGATCTCAAACCACAGATTTGAGTGCATCTTTTAGGTTTAGTAATGTATCTTTTTCATATTATTATTTTGTCTGTAATAATAGCTGTATTTTCTTCTGCTAACTGGAACTGAATTGCAAAAGGAATCTGGAATGGGCATTATTTCTTAATCACTGAGGTTCTATATTCTTCTAAATTTGTTATTCTGCTGAGTGAGGTAGACAAAACTACAGGACTGCCTCTTTTTCTAAGGCAGTGCTTTTCATGGTTTCCGACATCATAGCAAAATACAGACAATAATGATATGTATATGGCTCATATTGAACAGTTGGGGTAAACAGTTGAGCTACTTTCAGCTGAAAAGTCTGGGACCTACTTGACTGCCCTAAGAACTAAGAGACTCGCATTTCTGTTATCCTTATAATCTATTCTTACAGCCACGCTGGGAATTTTTACTTTGAGAGACTGTCAAGACCAGTCATCATGCTTCATGCAATTGTTAGCCTCTCAGTCAATGCCAAAGGTCTAAGTTTCTATACTTAACTGTTATCAACTATTTTTAAAAAGATTATTGAAGTTTAATTTACCTACAATAAAATTCTTCTTTTTTGTATATAGTTTTGAGATTAGACCAACAACTACAGTTGTGTGGCAAACACCATAATCAAGATATAAAACAATTTTATCATCCCAAGAAATTTCCTTATGCCCTTTTTAGTCTACTTTCCCCTCATTCATAGATCTTAAACAACTACTGGTCTGTTTTTTTGTGCCCAATAGCTTTACATTTCTGGAATATCATATAAATGAAATTAGATATTATGCATATTTTTGAATCTGGCTTCTTTCACTTAACATAATGCACTTAATATTCACCCATGTTGCTTCTTATTATTTGTTCCTTTCTATTCATGGTTGAGTAGTATTCCATTGTATGAATGCATCTCATTGAATGACTAGCTGAAGGACATTTGTGTTGTTTCCACAAGGTCAGTGTTTACCCAGGCTGACATCTTGATTGGAAGCCAAGCAATAATCATCCACATAAACTTTAAAATCTCTTTGTTGGTATCTAAACATTACTTGTGTTTTTGATTAGTCTTGAATGGAATGTATAAATCAATTTGAAAAGAACTCACATTTAGATAAAATTGAGTCTATCTGTAAATATCTTTTTTTATTTAGTAATTCTGTGATTTTGACCATCAAAGTTTTATACCTTTTCTCATATATATCTTGTATATATTTTGTTACATTTATACCTAAATATTTCTTCTTCATTGCTAGTAAAAATAGTGATACAATTTTAATTCAAATTTCACTGTTATCCAATCTTCTATCAAGGGACACTTTGGCTGTTTCTATGTCTTGGCCGCTGTGAATAATGCTGCAATGAACAGGGAGGTGCCTGTGGTACATATATGCAATGAAATACTACTCAGCCATAAAAAATAATGACATAGTGATATTTATGACAACATCGATAAACCTTGAGAATATTATACTGAGTGAAATAAGTAAATCAGAAAAGCTAAGAACTGTATGATTTCACACATAGGTAGGATATAAAACTGGGACTCATGGACATAAATGAAACTGAAGTGGTTACTAGGAGGTAGTAGATATGGGGGAGGGGGAAGGAGGAGTGTGGAGGGAAGGGTATAAAGAGGGACAGATGTAAGGTGACAGAAAATGATTTGACTTTGAGTGATGGTTATATAATATAATCAACAGTTAAAATGCTATAGAAATGTTTACCTGAAACCTATATACTCTTATTGATCAATGTCACCCTATTAAAGTTAATTTTCTAAATAAAATTTAAAAATTAAAAAACAACAAATTCTACTGTTAATTACTGCTATATAATAGAGATACTGATTTTTGCATGTTATCTTGTATTCTGAACCCTTGTTATAATAACTTATTAGTTCCATGGGTTTCTTCATCAATTATTTTGGATTTTCTACATAGATGATTATGTCATCTGTGAACAAAGACAGTTTTATATTTTTCTTCCCAATCCGTATACTTTTTCTTTTCTTTTCTTGTTATTGCATTAGCTGGCAGTTTCAGTATATTGTTGAAAAGTAATTATGAGAGGAGATTTCTTGCCTGATTCTGATTCTAGTTTGAAAGCTTTGAGTTTCTTACCATTAAATATGATGTTTTCTGTAGGTATTTTGCAGATATTCTTTATTAAGTTGAGCAAGTTGCCCTCTCTATTCTAATTACCTGAGAGTTCTTTTGAAAGGGTGTTAAATTTTGTCAAAAGCATCTATTGATAGGATTATGTGATTTTTGTTTTTTAGCTTGTTGATGTGGTGTGTTACATTTATGGATATTTGAATGCTGAACCAGCCTTGCATACCTAAGATAAATTCTACATGGTTGTAATGTATAATTCTTTTTATACATTGTTAGATTTAACTTGCTAATATTTCTTTGAGAATTTTTGCACCTATGTTCATGAGATATTATTGACCTGTAGTTTTCTTTTCTTACAATTTCTTTGTCTGGTGCAGTTAACAGAGTAAGGCTAGCCTCACTGAATGAATTAGAAAGTTTTCCCTCTGCTTCTATTTGCTGGAAAAAAATATCCTGTAAAATTAGTATAATTTTTTCTTTAAATATTTGTTACAATTCACCAGTGAACCCATGTGGATCTAGTGCTTTCTTTTTTTTAAAGCTTGATAATTATCAAGTTTCTATAATAATTAAAGGCTTATTTAGATTATGTTTTTCATCCTCTATTTTTTTTGTGTGTGTGTGAGCTTTGGCAGATTATGTCTTTTGAGGAATTGTTCCATTTCATATAGACTGTCAAATTTGTGGGCATAGAGTTGTTCATAATATCTTTGTATTGTCTGTTTAATGTCCATAGCATCTGCAGTGATTAGCCTCTTTCATTGTGATTTTAATAATTGGTGTTCACTCTTTTTCTTATCATGTAATCTAGCAAGAGGCTTATTGGTATCATTAAATTTTTCAAAGAACCAGCTTTTGAATTCATTGATTTTTCTCCATTGGTTTCCTATTTTCAATAATCTCGACTTTGCTCCTATTTTTATTATATTTTTTTCTTCTTAATTGGGATTTACTTTGTTCTTTTATATTTTTAGTTTCCTGGGATAAAAGCTTAGATTACTGATTAATTTTTCTTCTTTTCTAATGTATTCATTTAGTGTAGTAAATTTTCCTCTAAGCACTGCTTTTATTGCATGTCACAAATTTTGACTACTTGTTCCTATTTTCATTTAGTTCAAACTATTTTAAATTTTATTTGATTTTTCTTTTGACTCATATTTGGTGTTTATTTTTGTGTATAATTATTTTTTCTATTGACCCAGGAGAGAGAAAGAAAGAGAGGAGGGAGGGAGAGAGAGAGAGAGGCATCAACTCATTGTTTTACTTAGTTGTTCCATTTTGTTGTGTACTCATTGATTGCTTCTCATACGTGATCTGACCAAGGGTTAAACCTGCAATCTTTGGCATACCAAATCCATGCTTATCCTCTGAGCCATCCAGGCAAGGCCTCCATCACCATTTGTTGAAGGACTGTTTTCTTCTCCTTGAATCACCCTATCACAGGCCCTGGTTGGTTGGTTCAGAGGTTAGAGTGTTGGCCCAGTATGTGGAAGTATATGCCTAGTCAGGGCACACAGGTGAAACAACCATCTGCTTCTCCACCCCTCCTCTTTCTTTCTTTCTTTCTTTCTTTCTTTCTTTCTTTCTTTCTTTCTTTCTTTCTTTCTTTCTTTCTTTCTTTTCTTTCTTTCTCTCTCTCTCTCTCTCTCTCTCTCTCTTTCTTTCTTTCTTTCTTTCTTTCTTTCTTTCTCTTTTCTTTCTTCTTTCTTTTCTTTCTTTCTCTCTCTCTCTCTCTCTCTCTTTTTCTCTTATAGACATTGCTCAAATGATTTAAGCAAGTTGGCCCTGGGCACTGAAGATGGCTCTATGGCCTAGCCTCAGATGCTAAAATGGCTCTATTGCCGAGCAACAGAACAGCAGCCCCAAATGGGCAGAGTATCACCCCATAGGGGGCTTGCCTCGTGGATCCTGGTCAGGGCTCATCATGCAGGAGTCTCTCTCTACCTCCCTGCCTCTCACTTAATTAAAAAAAAAAGAATCAGACTCTGTTGCAATCCCTTCACCATATTAGTGTGCCTATCTTAATGCCAATATCACAAAGTCTCAATATAGTTTTGTAGTCTACTTCAATTTGTGTATTGAGAAATTTCCAACCTTACTCTTTTTGAAATAAACCTTTTATTTCAAAACAGTTTTAAATTTACAGAATTATTGAGAAGACAGTGCAGAGATTATACTGTTTCTTATATTATCAACACCTGATATTAGTATGCTATTTTGTTATAATGAATAAAATAATATTGAAAAATAAATAAAATGATATTGATACATAATGTTTATATATAGTTTATTCAGATTTTTTTGTTTTCCTTTATGGTTTTTTTCTGTTATATGATCATATCCAGGATGCCACATTACAGTTAGTAGTCATATCTCTATAGACTTTTCTTAGCCATGACAGTTTCTCAGTTTCTTTTTTGATGACCTTGATAGCATTGAGGGTTACTAGTCAGGTGTTTTGTATGGTATGCTTTGTTTGAGAATTGTCTGATATTTTCTCATGATTATCTTCAACTGATGTGTTTTTAGGAGGAAAACACAATGGTAAAATGCCATTTTTATAACATAAAGTATGTAACAAGGTACATACTATATATACCTTGATGCATAGCAAGGGTATGTTCTATCAATATAACTTTTCAATACTGATGTTAACTTTGATCACCTGGCTTGAATTATGTTCCCCATTCTTAATAGCAGTGTATTTACATAATATTTGAAACTTCTCTACACAGGACATTCTGTCATTTACTTATTTATGAAATCATTTATTTATATCAGTAAGAACTCATGAATATTTATTTTATACTTTGGATAATAATCAAATATTAACCCATCTTTACTGTTGCTAAAATTGTTTCAGCTTCAGGCATTGTGAACTCTTTCCATTGGCCTTATACCATCTGACATCCCATATTGTGGATTTTTTTGAGCATGTCCTTATTTTTATTATTATTTTATTTTTAAAAATTAATTTCTTATTAAAATATTGTGGCATATAATATATATTATATTAGTTTCAAATGTACAGCATAGTGATTTCACATTTATATACCTTACATGGTAATTATCAACAAAATCTAGTAACCATGCGTCACTTTGCAAAATTATTACATAGTCTTTACTTTTTTTCACTGCTAGATGCTCCAGGCTCAGCTTATATATTTTCTACCCTGTCTGAAAATCAGATACTTCTCTAAGGAGCCCAGGTCCTTTTATTTGAGAATGGTGTTAGAAATCAAGATCTGAGTGCTCAGTGTGCTCATTGCCATGGTGTGATTGCTTCAAGGTGCTCTCTGTTGACAGGGCAAGAGGATAATGTGTGTTTACAGATTCCTATAAATATTTCTGTACTAACATTCTGTGTCTTTATTAATATAAACATGAATTATATACTAATATCTTCAACTCTAATTCATTATCATTCAGTTCATTCTAGCCTCCTCACCTTACTATCTGTAAATCTTTTATACCAACCTGGGCTCCTTAGAAACCATTGTCTGCTGTGCATTTACTTATTTATTCAACTTCTATATAAGTGCATAATCATTTTTAAGGTTTTTTTATTTTTAATTTTTTTTACAGAGACAGAGAGAGATTCAGAGAGGGACAGACAGGGACAGACAGACAGGAATGAAGAGATGAGAAGCATCAATCATCAGTTTTTCGTTGTGACACCTTAGTTGTTCATTGATGGCTTTCTCATATGTGCCTTGACCATGGGCCTTCAGCAGACCAAGTAACCCCTTGCTTAAGCCAGCGACCTTGGGTCCAGGCTGGCGAGCTTTGCTCAAACCAGATGAGCCTGCACTCAAGCTGGCGACCTTGGGGTCTCAAACCTGGGTCCTCCTCATCCCAGTCTGATGCTCTATCCACTGCGCCACTGCGCCACTGCCTGGTCAGACTATATGTATTTTTTGTGTGTGAACATAAGTTTTTAAATAAATCTGGTAAATATCTAGGAGTGTGATTGCTGGATTATATAGTAAGACTATGTTTAGCATTGTACAAAAACTGCCAAACTCTCTTCCAGTAGAGCTGTACTATTTTGCTTTCCCATCAGCAATATATAAGAACTAGAAAGCCCAGTGGTCATACGAAATGACCGCTGTTCTAGATATTATACATTGTAATTAAAATGATTTGTGCAAAGGTGTCTGCTAATTCAAACTGAATTACCCAGGGCAGGCGGCAAGGACGCCCCTTTGCTTACTGCCCCACGGGGTTTCCCCCTTCTACTTGCTTAATTGCTTAAAGTAGAGTGCAATGAAGGAAACCACTGGCGGTACATTTCTTAAGAGCCACTGCTAGCTCAATAAATAAAGGTGATTTAAATAATAAAATGTTAATTCACATGTCAAAGATCTCTTTGTACACAACATTTCTTGTGTAGATTTTTCCATCATTTTTAAGCTTGCCTTGCAGAAGACCATCAATTATTTTTAATTTTACGTCCATACTTTCACAAACTCTTGAACAGGCAACATAAAGTTGACCGTGTCCAAATGCAGGCTCAGGTAAAAAAATGCCAACATGCTTAAGCGTTTGGCCCTGAGACTTATTGATGGTCATAGCAAAGGTAAGTTTTACAGGAAATTGTCTACGTCTCAATTGAAACGGCAACCCTGTTTGAGATGGAGCCAAATCAATTCTTGGAATGACATGTATTTCACCTTTAGAGGGTCCAGTCAAAGACTTAGCTATTATGACATTATTTTTCAATTGGAGAACCTCTAGTCTTGTACCATTGCAAAGACCCCTTCTGATGTTAAGATTTCTTAACAGCATAATAATTGCTCCAATCTTTAACCTCAATTTGTGAGGTGGTATGCCAGAAGGCGGGACTATTTGAATGCCGTGGCAACTTCACCCCATTGGCTAGTACAGTTACGCAAGCAACCAATAAGCTATCGGCGACAAACAGACACTTTAGCCACATATAATAAAGATTCCTGTTTGTCTACATCTTAAGCAGCAATTGATATTTTCAGATTTGTAGATTTTAGCCACTGTGAAAGGCATGTTTACATTTTTCTAAAGACAAATCATGTTGAGCATCATTTTATAGGCTTACTTAGCACCTGTATATATTCTTTGGTGAAGTATCTGTTCATATCTCTTGTTCATCCTTTAATTGCATTACTTATTTTTATTGTTGAATTTTAAAAGTTCTTTAAATATTTTTGATACAGTTGTTTTACTTGATGTGTTTTTAAACTATTTTTTCAGTCTGTGGCTTGCCTTTTTTATTAAACTAGTAGAGTCTTTATTAGAGCAGAAGTTTTAAATCTAATAAAGTCTAATTTATCCTTTTTTTCTTTTATGGCTGACAATTTCAGTGTTGTATCTATGGCTTGCCTTTTTTATTCAACTAGCAGTGTCTTTATCAGAGCAGAAGTTTTAAATCTAATAAAGTCTAATTTATCCTTTTTTTCTTTTATGGCTGATATTTCAGTGTTGTATCTATGGCTTGCCTTTTTTATTCAACTAGCAGTGTCTTTATCAGAGCAGAAGTTTTAAATCTAATAAAGTTAATTTATTCTATTTTTCTTTTATGACTCATAATTTCAGTGTTGTATCTATGAACTTATCACCAAACCTCAGTTAAACAAATTGTTTTCTTCTAGCAGTTTTTTGTTTTTATTGTTGTGTTGTTTTTAGTTTTTTAATTTTATTTTACACTTAAGTCTACAATTTAATATCAGTTAGTTTTAGTGCAAGCTATAAGGTCTGTGTCTACATTCATTTTATTTGCATATAGTTGTCTAATTCTCTCAGCACCATTTGTTAAGAAGTCTATCATTTCTTCATTGAATTTTCTTTGAGCTATTATAAAAATAATTTTACTATATTTATGAACATCTATTTCTAGGTCTTATATCCTGATATATTAATCTATAAATCAATTATTTTGCCAATATCATGCTATGTTAATTACTTTATCTTTATAGTAAGTCTTTAAATAGGTTTCTGTTATTGTTTCTCTTATTTAGTATTTTATTGGATATTCTAGGAATTTTGCCTTTTCATATCAAATTAGAATTAGTTCATTCATAAATAAATTTCCTGAGATAATGATGAGGATTTCATTAAACCTACAGATTAAGTTAGGAAGAATTGACACCATAACAATTTTGAGTCTTCTAATCTATATAAATGAAATATTATTCCATTTTATAAAATATTTGATTTTTAATCAATATTTTATAGTTTTTCACATATAAACTCTATACATACTTTTTTATTATATCTTACTATGACATTAATTGATGCTATTATAAGTGGATTGTTTTATAACTTCTAATTTTAATTGTTCATTGTTGATATATGACTATACATTATATATTGATTTTACCTTCTATAATTTTGCTATACTTGTTTATTAGATCCAAGGTTATTTTTTATGAGTTCCTTGCAATTTTTCACAAAATTATGTCATCAGTTTATTTATTTTTTTAGCCAATGTACTTTTTATTTATTTTTCTTGTCGTATTGCACTAGTTAATGTTTTCAGTATAATGTAGAATAAGAGTGGTAAGATAGAACATTGTTGCTTTGTTTTTTATCTTAGAGGGTAAGTGTCTAGCCTTTCACTGTCATTTTTTTGCTAGCTATTTTTTAAATGTTCTTTATTAGTTAAAAACGTATACTGAGCCTGACCAGGTGGTGGTGCAGTGGATAGAGCATTGAACTGGGACATGGAGGACCCAGGTTCAAAACCCCAATGTCACTAGCTTAAGCGTGGGCTCATCTGGTTTGAGCAAGGCTCACCAGCTTGAGCCCATGGTCGCTGGTTTGTGCAAGGGGTCATGTGGTCTGATGTAGCCCCCTGGTCAAGTCACATATGAGAAAGCAATCAATGAACAACTAAGATGCAATAACAAAGAATGGATGCTTCTCCTCTCTCCCTTCCTGTCTGTCTGTCCCTATTCTGTCCTTCTTTTTGTCTGTCTCTGTCCTTGTCACACACACAAAAATAATGTATACTGAGTTGAAATAGGTATAGTATCGTTTTGCTTAATTACATCAGCTATAGCAATAATATAACTCAATTTAAAGAGAAGAGTAAATGTCTAACACTTAATGAGAAGAACTAAAAAAGTATGTAGCCATCTTTAATTCAACATAGTCAGCCCTGAACCACAAATTGGTTATGTTTCTTCTAAATGGAAAATAAACTTCCTTCTTCCAAATCCCACAAAATCTATCCTATTGCAATATTATTTCAAAATTCATGACCCATTTTTCTAAATCAAGTTTAGATTAATATTAGGCTCCTGGTATTCAGTTCTTTATGTATTGTTCTTTTTCATCTTACCCTATGGACAAGATATGAGTTATGTGTTCCCAGCACCCAACATACAATAGTGATAGAGGCAAAGGATAATAATAATAGATACTTCTGTTCAAAAAGAGGGAAACAGAGGCATAGGGCAACCTTTGACCCATAGCAATTCTGAAATCCAGTAAGGCATGTGCTGTAATTAAAATGAAGCAAAATACTGCTTCATACAAATGATTCTCTGTACCTATTAACTTCTCCCTTTGAGCTCTTGGTTTGGCAATGAATTCACTCTTTCTTTTTATAAAAATAGCCTATGTTTATAAGTGATTAGTTTTGTTAGACATTTTTTTTTTGCCTGTAGGAAATTAGGGGTCTGAATAGTTTTTTTCATTTTGTGTATCACTATCTTTTTCAGTTCAAGTGATACAGTTCTTTTAAAAGCTTTATATACTTCATGTGTATCAACTTACAATCCATCTCAACAAACAAAACCCCACCTCCTAAATATTTTCAAAATAAGCTCTTCTATACCTTGGGCACTCTGTGAGGCTGGGACAATGTTCTCAAGATCCTCAGAAGCCCCATATTTAAAAAGGAGGGTCTATAGGGCTTGCCTAAGAAGGCTTTTTGTCCTTAGAAGTCATTTGTCAGGTTGAAAGGGTCTATGAAACACCATTTTAAGTCTCTCTGAGGTCTTAAAAAAGGTTTTACACTTTCACCCTTGACTTCATTTTTACTCTCAGACCATGCTTTACTTAACAGGGACTTGAATTTGATCTTTTCTCTGAGGCTATTTCTTTCTTTTAAGTTTTTTTTTTTTAAGGCCTGGAAAGACAGTCCTGAACTTTTAGTATTTCTTCCAATTATGCTAGAAAACTTAAGGATTTTTTTCTTAGTTTGTCTCTCTTATCTTTCATTTTGTCATAGGTGGCTAGAAGAATTTGTCCCTGCAAATCTTAGCAAGATTTCTGAGATCATTAGGTTGTTTTTGTATTTACCATATAGCTGCAGGCAACAGTTTTGCTAACTGTTCTGTCTGTATATAACTCAGCTGCCCTTTTCACTGGCTTCCAATAACATTTTCCTTATTGTCCTTGAAACCTTAGTAGTCTCCCTAAGGCCTTTTAAGATTTCACCCATGCTTCTTTCCAGCTCCTCCTATCACCCAATCCCAGCCACTTCTACATGTTTTACTTTCATTCATTTTGTTCTGTTTTTGTTATCACAACTTTTCACATCTAGGTACCAAATTCTGTCCCAGTCACCTATTCCTACATAACAAACTACCTTAAATCTTGGAAGCTTACAGGAAGAAATTATTTATTTTATATCATGATTTTGAGAGTCAGTAATTTGGTTAGGGCTCAGCTGGTTCATACTCCTATATAATGTGTAATAATGCCACTTGGTAGTGTTCAGCCTGTAATGAGACGGACAGGAGAGTCAGAATGGCTTCACACACACTTCTGCTGCCTAAACAGGGTTAGCTTGTTGGCTTAACTTATGTGGAGTTTTGAAGAAGAGTCTATCTCGGGTCTTTTTAGCATAGAGGTCTTAGGGTAGATGGACTGTTTACAAAGCAGCAGCCCAAGGCTCACAGAGAGAGAATGTTCCAAGAGACTAAAGAATTCAAGGTGTAATGTTTTAAGGCCCTAGAATAAAAACTACTTGAGTATATTTCCACTATATGCTATTAGTCAAAGCCATCACAGAGCTACTTACATTATAGGTCAGTCACTTCTCTATAGGAATAGTCTCAAAATTTTTTTTGGTCAACTTCAATCTGCCATACCTCTTGCTTTTCTTTTGAATGAACTATCATAAGAGGTTTAGACAAATCATTCTTGTAACATATGTTTGGAAAATTTGGTCATGATATTTGAATATCAATTAGTAGTCATTTTAAAGAAATATTCATTTCATCCCAACAATATTAGGAAAAAATTCTTTTTTTAAGAATTAAACTACAACTGAAATGATCTTGTTCTGTTTAGATCATGGCTTTATCATTGAAGAATCAGAGGCTTCCAACTAAATATCAGTTTTATTATTTATTTTTTAATCCCAGGTGAGCATTTTGGTTTCCTCAGTTGTGAACAGTATGTGTGTGTCTGCGTGTTTATGTATGTGTATGTTATATACCAATATAATGTAATCTAAACTGGGGCAAATTGGGGAATGCTAAAAATGAAGTTTACCATTTTTGGTAAAAAGCTAAAACTGAGGCTATCTTGGGTATATGCGTACAGGTTTGCCTTTCTATTACTCAAGGTATTAGTGATGATCAAACAAAACAATGTATACCAATAAACATTTAAAATTATGAAGTGTGAAAAAGAGACAATGTAGTGATATTCAATTACTTTGAGGGATATTATTTATATCCTCTATTTAGATAGAATCTTCTAACACTGCTTCTAAATCTATTTGGATTACCTTCAGTATTTAACAGTACTAAATATATGATGTCTTTCTTTAATTGTAGAACTGGCATGATATATTGTTAGATAATTTATTTTGTTTTCCCAGAGAATTCGGAAGAGAGCTGTCATTGCTTACTTTTGCATAATATATTTTCTAACTTATTACATCTATCTTTATGTCTTTTTTAATTGAATTCTTTAGACTAACTAATATCAGTTTTCTCTATGTCCCATGTTTCATATTATTAATATAGTTTGATATTTATTATAGCTAACTCTTCAACGGTTTAAAATTATAAGTCTCAGGATAGTTTTCAAACTTATCAGCCATTAAATAAAGGTATTGTTTTACTTGAAAATAACTAAAATTTTTAGCTTAACAAATTAAAAGTGGAACCATTCTAAAACATAGAAAATTTCAATATTTTTGATTTTTCAGCACAGGACATTATGTTTAACTCTTCAGCCTTATATCTCAGGAAATCTTGCCTAACTCTAGATCTAGCAATAGGTTGCTGAACTTGCTTTCGATTCTGATACTAAAGAAACAACATTTGAACAGCAAAGATCTTGATAATCTTGGGGTAACAGAAACTTAGAAAAACAACTCTGAGCAAAGTAGAAAATGAATTTTTCTCTAAAATAAAACTTGCCTTCAAAACAGGAAATTTTTCCTTGTAGGAACTGAAGGTTTCATATAGGAGCTCAGTTATTGGCTAGAACTCAGTTATGAAAGAACTAAGGAACAAGGTCAAATTGTTCCTAGCAACACTTTTGATTCAATCCACCATTCAGTGAGTAATTACTAATTTATGACTCTTTATATTCTAATACTGTAGGTTCAGGATTAGGTCTTCATTTGAATTTGTAGAGAGCTAGAATCACATGAAAACAGAAGTCACAATATATATGTTCAAAAACTATGAGATGTATTATATATAGTTAATTTTGCCAAATATGCAATAAAGTAGAATGAGTACTTATGAAATTAAACAAGAACATTGAGGATAAAGGGTGAGTTAGCAGGTTGGAAAGAGTTAGGTTTAATTCCAGAGCAGAGAACATGTCTATCAGAGTGCTTAATGTTTGTATATGGATAAAGATGTGTCATTGAGGTAATATTAATAGAAGCTCAGGAAATGCTATTATATTCAAGTTCAAAATATACATATATTTAGTACTAGAAAACTGCTTCAAATCATATTTTAAAATCATAACTTACTCAGCGGTAGAGCGTCGGCCTAGCGTGCGGAGGACCAGGGTTTGATTCCCGGCCAGGGCACACAGGAGAAGCGCCCATTTGCTTCTCCACCCCTCCGCTGCGCTTTCCTCTCTGTCTCTCTCTTCCCCTCGCGCAGCCAAGGCTCCATTGGAGCAAAGATGGCCCGGGCGCTGGGGATGGCTCTGTGGCCTCTGCCTCAGGCGCTAGAGTGGCTCTGGTGCAGAGCATCGCCCCCTGGTGGGCAGAGCGTCGCCCCTGGTGGGCGTGCCGGGTGGATCCCGGTCGGGCGCATGCGGGAGTCTGTCTGACTGTCTCTCCCTGTTTCCAGCTTCAGAAAAATGAAAAAAAAAAAATCATAACTTAAACCCTGTCTTTTCAGAGTTTGATGGACCCATGTCATTTTAAATTAAATGCCATAGAAATTGAACATCCTTTAGATTTTGGTTAGAAATATTAACTTAGTGCATATGTACCTTAATTCTATAGTGAAATTTAATGTTGTTGTAGATTTCAAATATTTTCTTACTGATAACTGCCAAAATATTGGAGGTTCTTGATTAAGTGACATCGATCTGAATAAAAGTGCCAGCCTTGAACACTGTCAACAGTAGACTTAATTATGTTGTGAATTGTTAGTTTCACTATTATATTAAGAATGAGAATTATAAGCATTCGATTTGCCTCTTTTTTTAAGTACTGTATAGTACTTCATTTTTCTCAAAAGAAACAATAATTAAAGAAACTTCATATTACATGTTTTCATAACATATATTCAGTAGAAAGTCGTTTTCATAAGTTTCTTATTAATAATTCAGATAATAGGAATCACTTATTTAATAGTGACTGTAATAATCATAAATTGAGGTTATTTTTGCAGAGCTTGCCATATAGGGACTAAAGTAGGCTTTTCTCTTTCTGTATTCCTTATCTTCAGATTATTTTATTTCTGCAACAAAATTGTATACAACTATATTTTTATTATAAAAGCTATTCAATGATGATACAATAAAAATTTCACCTTCAAAAGTTCGATAAATAATTCTTTAAAAATTCTAGTTTATTATCTTTGACATCAATTACACAATCCAACACAATAGTTTTTGTGGAGTTGATATGATGTAATTGTGAATGAAACATATTTTATTATTATTATTATTTTATATTTTTTAGTGAGAGAGACAGAGAGAGAGAGAAACAGATAGGGACAGACAGACAAGAAGGGAGAAAGATGAGAAGCAGCAGAGCGAGTGACACCTTGCTCAAGCCTTTGACCTTGGGCTCAAGCCAGAGAACATGGGGTCATGTCTATTATCTTACACTCAAGCCAGCAACCCTGCACTCAAGCTGGTAAGACCATGCTCCAGCCTCAAGCTGGATGAGCCAGCACTCAATTTGGAACCTCAAGGTTTTGAACCCAGGTCCTCTGCATCCCAGTCCAACATTCTATCCACTGTACCACCACCTGGTCAGGCATACATATTTTATTATTTATAATGCAATTTAACATTTAGTTTTGAGACAATAAAGCAAATGTTATATTGCAATAACAGTCCTTCTCTCATTGAAATTATATATATATTATAATTAAAGTTATGTCAGTTGTAGAAGGGCTTGTGTTTACGCAAGTTTTAAATTATTAAAAGAAAATTTTTATTTTTCACCTAAATTTAGACTTACCATGCCTTAACTTTACCAACTGGTCTGCCAACCACCTTTCATATTTGTTACCTTTTCTTAAAGACTTTCTTAAATTGTCTCAAAATAAGAAAGTCCTAACTTGATAGTAGTTTAGGTTAATATACCATGAATTAAGAAGCTTCACATTTTATACACTGTTATTAATTACATTAATTTTAGATCTTAATAATATTTTAGATAAAATATTGGCTTTCTGCCTGACTTCTGGTGGCACAGTGGATAAAGCGTCGACCTGGAATGCTGAGGTTGCCAGTTCAAAACTCGGGCTTGCTTAGTCAATGCACCTATTGGAGTTGATGCTTCCTGCTTTCCTCCCTTCTTTCTTTTTCTTCCTCTCTCTCTCCTCACTAAAATAAGTAAATAAAAAAAAATTTTTAATTGGAATTTTATCCTAATTATTAAACTTTATGTATTCTTTGATTTTCCCTTAATGAACTTCATTGTTCTTATTCTTACATAATATTTATATCTTTGTTTAACTTGTTTTAATTAATTTAAGTTTTCATTATTATATCCTATATATATATAAAGAATATTTTGATAAAATGGCTTTTATTTGCTCAATTATAATCTTGTCTATCACATCACTCACAATATAGAGTTGATGTTACTATTTTATAATTTATTTAAAAACTTTATTACCATTAAAGTTCTGTCTTTGCTTAAGAATGAACTCGCTAATGTTTTGTAGTAACCCCAGTGTAGTAATCCCAGTTTGCTTTCATTTTTGAAAAGAAAAGATTTGGCCAAGACCTTTGTTCTAGGCAGTTTGGGAAGAGTTCATAATATGGTGAAAATTAAGTACAGAGGCTGCATCCTTATAAATAAAAAGAGTTGCCACTTGGCTGCTCCTTACAGTTCAAACATAATGCTGAACAGTAAACACATCATCTAAAACACAATTGAAACTTTTGGCCATACTTTTGAAAGAATCGTTTGCTAAGTAGAATGTATAATTAACTGCCAGTTGGTTTTTAATTTTTCCCCAGAATGTGTAGCCTTTAATCTTCCAAACTGTTCTTTTTTCTAGATGGCTAAATTATTACTGGGAAAATATTTATTTAGAATTAGTGCAAACATTTTTTAAGAAAGAGAGAGAGAGACAGGAAAGGAGAGAGTGGAAGGAGGGAGATAAGAAGCAACAACTTGTAGTTGGATCACTTTAGTTGTTCATGGATTGCTTCTTTTATGTGCCTTGATCAGGGACTCAAGCAGAGCCAGTGACCCCTTGATCAAGCCAGTGACCCTGGGCTTCAAGCTCGTGAGTGACCTTGGGATCATGTCGCTAATCCCATGCTCACGCCAGCCACCCTGCACTGAAGCTGGCAAGCTCGTGCTTAAGCCCATGAGCCTGTGCTCAAGCCGACAACCTTGGGGCGTTCAACCCGGGCCCTCTAGGCCAATGCTTAATCCAGTGTGTGACCACTGGTCAGGTCAAACTTTTTAGAATTTAATTTTGCTTTAAAGGTTAACATATATTTAATCTCCTGGGTTTGGAGAACTTTAGGTCTTGCTAGGATTTTTTTTTTTAATCTGACATTTGGATTAATCTCCTGCTTCAACAATTATAATTATATTGTCTTCAAGTCTCAAGAATGTTATAGGTATAAGACTGGTTTATGCTGTTGGTGATCTGAAGACGTATACTTTATGATTTATAAAATAATGCACTTTTTAAATTGCAATCCTAGGTATCAATAGCATGAGTGGTTTTAGTGAGTTTGTTGAAGTGTACATTTTTTTTCAAAAATAAAATTTAACAGGGCTTGACTGGATAGCTCAGTTGATTAGATTGTTATCCCAAAACACCAAGGTTGTGTGTTTGATTTCATATCAGGGCACATACAGGAAGTGACTAATGAACACAAAACTAAGTTGAACAACAAATGAATGCTTCTCTCTCACTCTCCCCCTTCTTGCTCTGTCTCTCTAAAATCAAC
The DNA here is from genome assembly GCF_036850765.1 of Saccopteryx bilineata. NCBI lineage: Eukaryota > Metazoa > Chordata > Mammalia > Chiroptera > Emballonuridae > Saccopteryx > Saccopteryx bilineata. The sequence goes on from NC_089494.1 coordinate 72,548,870, forward strand.
CAATTTTAAAAAAGTAAAATTTCACATTAAAAATCTAGGCTAAAAAAGATTATCTCTGCAAAACAAATTTCTAATATATATGGCAATTAGAATAAAGTCGTCACAGTATTGTAAAATGACATAGGAAACAAAGGACCATTTATCTTCCCACTACTTACAGAACCTGTGGGACTTTAGGCATTTTATTTACTATGCCTGAAGTTCAGTGGAAACTAGAAAACCAGAAACTATCCTGAGCTACATTCTTGTTCTATGATCTCGGATTTCCTGATCATTGATTTCCTTCTTGGATTGGAGCATTTGAATTTTCAAATGTTTATTGATAGCCTTTAAAGTTTGGTCATCAACTTCTATTGATTTCTACACTATTTTATATTTATTAAATGTTTATATAACATCTGATATAAAATACGTATTTGGGATGTGGTCAGGAATCATTTCAGTAAAGGAACCAAATATGAGCAGGTGGTTAAAACAATACAGAGGGAAGAGCCTATGACACTGTTGGAAAAATATTTGCCTTACTCAACCTTCTCAAACTTTACCCAAATAAACTCAAGGAATAGATGTGATTCTTTCCCAGAACATTAAAGAATATCTCCTATTCCACTGTGCAGATAATATTTTTAAATAGTGTAAAAATTAATGATTAGTGCTGGCCACTGTGAAGCATGGTGCCCTAAACTATAGGTTTGTAGTAAAGCACTAATGGCATCACTGTGATCTCCCACCAACTGTACTTTAAGCTTGTAAAACTTTTTTTCCCCTTCTTTCCCAAGTGAGAGTAGCAGAGATAGACGGACAGACATCTGCATGTGCCCAGACCTGATTCATACAGCAGAACCCATCTGAGGTCAATGCTCTGCCCATCTAGGGCTATGATCGCAACTGGGCTATTGTTAGCACCTGAGGTGGAAGCCACAGAGCCATCCTCAGCACCAGAGAGTATGCGCTCAAACCAACTTAGCCATGGCTGCAGGAGAAGAAAAGAGAGAGAGAGAGAGAGAGAGAGAGAGAGAGAAGAGGAGAGGGCAGGGTGGAGAAGCAGATGGTCACTTGTCCTGTGTATCCTGACAAGTAATCGAACTCAGGACATCCACAAGCCTGGCCAATGCTGTACCACTGAGCCAATCAGCCAGGGTCAAGCTGTAAAACATTTAAGAATGTTTTATGGATATCCATAAATCATTAATTTTTTTCTATTAGGTTTTTTTGTATATGTGTTCAATGTTACTTAAGAAAGAGATATTAGGTATTAATAAATACACCCTAGCCCTGATATATGACATATTTTGCTTAAATATATCACATCAATTATAATTTACATGCTATGCTTATGTATAATACAAGGTAGAAAAGTGGGTTTACAATTATTCATATGGAAAGTAATACAACAATTAATAAATAATAGTCCAAAAAATCATCAGATTTATATGGAACTATAAAAAACCCCGAATAGCCAAAGCAATCCTAAAGAAAAAGAATGAAGCTGGGGGCATAACAATACCTGACTTCAAACTCTATTATAGGGCCACGACAATCAAAACAGCATGGTATTGGCAGAAAAATAGACACTCAGACCAATGGAACAGAATAGAAAGTCCAGAAATAAAACCACATATATATAGTCAAATAATTTTTGATAAAGGGGCCAACAACACACAATGGAGAAAAGAAAGCCTCTTCAGGCCTTTCTGTGGGCTGAGGGCAGAGTCTCTGGGCAGCCCCAGCACCCTGGGAAAGCCACGCAAGGGAGGGAGTGAGAACTAATCCCAACGGTGGAGATTTTCCGTGCTGGAGGCTGTTTCACTCAGAGGGAACCGCGTCTGGCCTCATATCCTGGTTTGCGTGCAGATAAGGAGTGAGCGATTCCTCCGAGTGCCTCGGCAGTGCGCGCCCGTGTTATCGCACAGAGGGGCAGAGTCAGGGGCCTTTGTGTGGGCCAAAGCGGAATCTCGGGCCGCCCCAGCGCCTTGCAAAAGCCGCACACGGGGACGGAGCGAGACTCAATTCCAACGCTGCAACTTTTCCCTGCGGTTGGGGGTTACACTCAGAGCATGAGACTGCTGGCTGGATATCCTGGTTGCAGACAGTGAGTGAGAGTTTCCTCCAAGCACCCCGGAAGTGGGCGCCCGCTTGTGTTACCGGACAGAGTGGCAGAGCCAGAGGTCTTCGAGTGGGCGGAAAGCCCGCCTGATTATGCTAGCAGCTCTGACTGACTGAGCCTTACCCAGAGCCCTGTGCTGAGTGGAAATAGAGTGGGGAGTTGCCAGCAATTTGAGCCTCTTACTATCCAGGCAGAGGCAGCAGCAACCCCATACCTGGACTATCAGGCTACTAATTGAGGAAGGAAAGACTAGGAGAAAGGCTCCAGGAACACGGACTCTCTCACTGTCGGAGCCTATAAATGCTAATGAGCCTCGACTCCCAACGAGAATAAAGCACAATACATGACATTGCCATAGAGACTTATCAACTGCAAACCTCTACCTGAGCGTGCCAAAGGGGCAGAACCCGGGGTACAGAGTCACCGACCAGGAAGAGGGAGAGAAAAGAAAAAGCAAGAAGATAACCTCTCAAAATCAAGAATAATCTGCAGACTTTATAACCTATCCCATTTTATTATATTTGTTCGTTTGTTTCTCTTATCTTCATTCTTGAGACTTTTTTTTCCTCCTCCAATTTGGCCGATTAACTCTCTACCGGTCTTACTCTCTCCTCTCCTTGAACTACACTACCCATAAGTGTTACATCTCCCATTATCATTTCTTTTCTCTTCCTTTCTCTCTATGAGGGTTGCACTCCAAAACCCTTAACTCTCTCTCTCTCTCTCCTTTCTTTTTTCTTCTTTTAGTGGTTCCCTCTTTTTTTCTCTCTCTCTCTTTCTTTTCTCCCTCTATATTAGTTTCTTCCTTTCTCCTTTACATCTCCTCTCATTCAAACCTCAATAACAAACAAATTATCTTATCTGGGACTCAAACCTATGTTTGTGGCATTTTGGGGGGGTTTTACTTCACCTTTTTAACTCACTAGCAGTGCTCCCATCCCTGGCTCTCCATATTATCTAGTTCTTGTTCCACTAAATACAATAGTAAGTTTTTAATTTGTCCCCCCATTTTTCCATTTTCTCTTATTCCTCTCATCATAACTCTTAGAAAACCAACACCTAAAAGCAAATCATTTTATTCTTGACCCAAATTTTTTCCTTATTTGCTTTTTGTGGGTCCATACGCTCTTTTTTTTTTCTTTTTTCTTTTTTTTTTTTTTTTTTTTTTCTTTCTCTCTTTTTTCCCCCTTTATTACTTTTCCCCAATTCAGGCCCTCCATCACAGGCATTGTTTGTTATAACTCACAGTCCACCACAAGATTTTCTCAAGAAAGAGGGGAGAGGAGAGGAGAGGAAAAAAAGAGGGGGGGAATAATTGCCTTTTTTAAAAATTTTTATTTTATTTTATTTTTCTTTATTTCATTATTAATTTTTTTCAAAAAAAACAACTTTTTTCGATTTGTTATTTTTTTATTTTTTTTTTACTTTTTATTCTTTATTAAATCTCATTAATACTATCAACAAAACCACCCTCAGATGCCATTAAGGAAGAGAAAATCGAATATCATGGATACAAAAGAAAGAGAGGTAACACAGCTAGATGAGGAAAAATCTATGGAGAAAAAATTTAATATATTGGAAACCTTGGAGCTAAATGACAGAGAATTCAAGATAGAAATCCTAAAAATCCTCCCAGATATACAAGAAAACACAGAAAGGCAATATAGGGAAATCAGAAAACAACTCCATGAACACAAAGAATATATGTCCAAGGAAATTGAAACTATAAAAACAAATCAAACAGAGATGAAAAACTCAATTCACGAGCTGAAAAACGAAGTAACAAGCTTAGCTAATAGAACAGGTCAGATAGAAGAGAGGATTAGTGAAATAGAAGACAAGCAACTTGAGGCACAACAGAGAGAAGAAGAAAGAGACTCAAAAATTAAAAAAAATGAGATAGCCCTACAAGAATTATCTGACTCCATCAAAAAGAATAACATAAGAATAATAGGTATATCAGAGGGAGAAGAGAGAGAAAATGGAATGGAGAACATACTTAAACAAATAATTGATGAGAACTTCCCAAGCCTGTGGAAAGAACTAAAGCCTCAAGTTCAAGAAGCAAACAGAACTCCAAGTTTTCTTAACCCCAACAAACCTACTCCAAGGCATATCATAATGAAATTGACACAAACCAACAGCAAAGAAAAAATTCTCAAGGCAGCCAGGGAAAAGAAGAATACAACATATAAAGGAAGGCCCATTAGATTATCATCAGATTTCTCAGCAGAAACTCTACAAGCTAGAAGAGAGTGGACCCCAATATTTAAAGTCCTGAAAGAGAGGAACTTTCAGCCACGAATACTATACCCATCAAAGCTATCCTTCAAATACGAAGGAGAAATAAAAACATTCACAGATACAGAAAAGATGAGGGAATTTATCATCAGAAAACCCCCACTCCAGGAATTACTAAAGGGGGTTCTCCAATCAGATACAAAGAACAAAAAAAAACAGAGCCACAAGTAAAAGCTCCAAGAAGAACACAATAAAACCAAATTTAAACTGTGACAACAACAAAAAGAAAGAGGGGGAGAAGACGGAGATTAACAGTAGCAAAGGACGATGGAGTGCAAAAGTACTCACAAAATAGTTCGCTACAATGAACAGGGTAGGGACCCTTTTCATTACTCAAAGGTAACCACCATTGAAAAAACCACCACAGAAGCACATGAGATAAAAAAGATAGCAACAGAGGAAAGATGTATGGAATACAACCAAATAAAAACAAAAGATAGAAAAACGAAAGAGAAGGATCAAACAAGACACAAAACTAACAGAAAGCAAGATATAAAATGGCAATAGGGAACTCACAAGTATCAATAATTACACTAAATGTAAACGGATTAAACTCACCAATAAAAAGGCACAGAGTAGCAGAATGGATTAAAAAAGAAAATCCAACTGTATGCTGCCTACAGGAAACTCATCTAAGTAACAAGGATAAAAACAAATTCAAAGTGAAAGGCTGGAAAACAATACTCCAAGCAAATAACATCCAAAAAAAAGCAGGTGTAGCAATACTCATATCTGATCATGCTGACTACAAGACAGGAAAAGTACTCAGAGACAAAAATGGCCATTTCATAATGGCTAAGGGGACACTGAATCAAGAAGACATAACAATTCTTAATATATATGCACCAAACCAAGGAGCACCAAAATATATAAGACAGCTACTTATTGATCTTAAAACAAAAACTGACAAAAATACAATCATACTTGGAGACCTCAATACACCGCTGACGGCTCTAGATCGGTCATCCAAACAGAGAATCAACAAAGACATAGTGGCCTTAAACAAAACACTAGAGCACCTGGATATGATAGACATCTACAGGACATTTCATCCCAAAGTGACTGAGTATACATTTTTCTCCAGTGTACATGGATCATTCTCAAGAATTGACCATATGTTGGGCCACAAAAACAATATCAGCAAATTCAGAAAAATTGAAGTTGTACCAAGCATATTTTCTGATCATAAAGCCTTGAAACTAGAATTCAACTGCAAAAAAGAGGAAAAAAATCCCACAAAAATGTGGAAACTAAACAACATACTTTTAAAAAATGAATGGGTCAAAGAAGAAATAAGTGCAGAGATCAAAAGATATATACAGACTAATGAAAATGACAATACGACATATCAGAATCTATGGGATGCAGCAAAAGCAGTGATAAGAGGGAAGTTCATATCGCTTCAGGCATATATGAACAAACAAGAGAGAGCCCAAGTGAACCACTTAACTTCCCACCTTAAGAAACTAGAAAAAGAAGAACAAAGACAACCCAAAACCAGCCGAAGAAAGGAGATAATAAAAATCAGAGCAGAAATAAATGAATTAGAGAACAGAAAAACTATAGAAAAAATTAATAGAACAAGGAGCTGGTTCTTTGAAAAGATCAACAAAATTGACAAACCCTTGGCAAGACTTACCAAGGAAAAAAGAGAAAGAACTCATATAAACAAAATACAAAATGAAAGAGGAGAAATCACCACAGACACCGTAGATATACAAAGAATTATTGTAGAATACTATGAAAAACTTTATGCCACTAAATTCAACAACCTAGAAGAAATGGATAAATTCCTAGAACAATACAGCCTTCCTAGACTGAGTCAAGAAGAAGCAGAAAGCCTAAACAGACCTATCAGTAGAGAAGAAATAGAAAAAACCATTAAAAACCTCCCCAAAAATAAAAGTCCAGGCCCTGACGGCTATACCAGCGAATTTTATCAAACATTCAAAGAAGACTTGGTTCCTATTCTACTCAAAGTCTTCCAAAAAATTGAAGAAGAAGCAATACTTCCAAACACATTTTATGAGGCCAACATAACCCTCATACCAAAACCAGGCAAGGATGGCACAAAAAAAGAAAACTACAGACCAATATCTCTAATGAATACAGATGCTAAAATACTAAACAAAATACTAGCAAATCGAATACAACAACATATTAAAAAAATAATACATCATGATCAAGTGGGATTCATCCCAGAATCTCAAGGATGGTTCAACATACGTAAAACGGTTAATGTAATACACCATATCAACAAAACAAAGAACAAAAACCACATGATCTTATCAATAGACGCAGAAAAGGCTTTCGATAAAATACAACACAATTTTATGTTTAAGACTCTCAACAAAATGGGTATAGAAGGAAAATATCTCAACATGATAAAGGCCATATATGATAAACCATCAGCTAACATCATATTAAATGGCACTAAACTGAAGGCTTTCCCCCTTAAATCAGGAATAAGACAGGGTTGTCCACTCTCTCCACTCTTATTTAATGTGGTACTAGAGGTTCTCGCCACAGCAATCAGACAAGACAAAGAAATAAAAGGCATCCATATCGGAAAAGAAGAAGTAAAGGTATCACTTTTTGCAGATGATATGATCCTATACATCGAAAACCCCAAAGAATCCACAAAAAGACTACTAGAAACAATAAGCCAATACAGTAAGGTCGCAGGATACAAAATTAACATACAGAAGTCAATAGCCTTTCTATATGCCAACAATGAAACAACTGAGAAGGAACTCAAAAGAATAATCCCCTTCACGATTGCAACAAAAAAAATAAAATACTTAGGAATAAACATAACAAAGAATGTAAAGGACTTATATAATGAAAACTATAAACCATTGTTAAGGGAAATCGAAAAAGATATAATGAGATGGAAGAATATACCTTGTTCTTGGCTAGGAAGAATAAATATAATCAAGATGGCTATATTACCCAAAGCAATATACAAATTTAATGCAATTCCCATCAAAATTCCAATGACATTTTTTAAAGAAATAGAGCAAAAAATCATCAGATTTATATGGAACTATAAAAAACCCCGAATAGCCAAAGCAATCCTAAAGAAAAAGAATGAAGCTGGGGGCATAACAATACCTGACTTCAAACTCTATTATAGGGCCACGACAATCAAAACAGCATGGTATTGGCAGAAAAATAGACACTCAGACCAATGGAACAGAATAGAAAGTCCAGAAATAAAACCACATATATATAGTCAAATAATTTTTGATAAAGGGGCCAACAACACACAATGGAGAAAAGAAAGCCTCTTCAATAAATGGTGCTGGGAAAACTGGAAAACCACATGCAAAAGAATGAAACTGGACTACAGTCTCTCCCCCTGTACAAAAATTAACTCAAAATGGATCAAAGATCTAAACATAAGACCTGAAACAATTAAGTACATAGAAGAAGACATAGGTACTCAACTCATGGACCTGGGTTTTAAAGAGCATTTTATGAATTTGACTCCAATGGCAAGAGAAGTGAAGGCAAAAATTAATGAATGGGACTACATCAGACTAAGAAGTTTTTGCTCAGCAAGGGAAACTGATAACAAAATAAACAGAAAGCCAACTAAATGGGAAATGATATTTTCAAACAACAGCTCAGATAAGGGCCTAATATCCAAAATATACAAAGAACTCATAAAACTCAACAACAAACAAACAAACAATCCAATAAAAAAATGGGAAGAGGATATGAATAGACACTTCTCCCAGGAAGAAATACAAATGGCCAACAGATATATGAAAAGATGCTCATCTTCTTTAGCTATTAGAGAAATGCAAATCAAAACGGCAATGAGATACCACCTCACACCTGTTCGATTAGCTGTTATTAGCAAGTCAGGTAATAGCAAATGTTGGAGAGGCTGTGGAGAAAAAGGAACCCTCATCCACTGTTGGTGGGAATGTAAAGTAGTACAGCCATTATGGAAGAAAGTATGGTGGTTCCTCAAAAAACTGAAAATAGAACTACCTTATGACCCAGCAATTCCTCTACTGGGTATATATCCCCAAAACTCAGAAACATTGATACGTAAAGACACATGCAGCCCCATGTTTATTGCAGCATTGTTCACAGTGGCCAGGACATGGAAACAACCAAAAAGCCCATCAATAGATGACTGGATAAAGAAGATGTGGCACATATACACTATGGAATACTACTCAGCCATAAGAAATGATGACATCGGAACATTTACAGCAAAATGGTGGGATCTTGATAACATGATACGAAGCGAAATAAGTAAATCAGAAAAAAACAGGAACTGTATTATTCCATACGTAGGTGGGACACAATAGTGAAACTAAGAGACATTGATAAGAGTGTGGTGGTTACGGGGGGGAGGGGGGAATGGGAGAGGGATAGGGGGTGGGAGGGGCACAAAGAAAACAAGATAGAAGGTGACAGAGGACAATCTGACTTTGGGTCATGGGTATGCAACATAATTGAACGACAAGATAACCTGGACATGTTATCTTTGAATATATGTATCCTGATTTATTGATGTTGCCCCATTAAAAAAAATAAAGTTATTAAAAAGAAAAAAAAAGAAAAGAAAGCCTCTTCAACAAATTATGCTGGGAAAACTGGAAAGCCACATGCAAAAAAATGAAACTCGACTACAGTCTCTCTCCCTGTACAAAAATTAACTCAAAATGGATCAAAGATCTAAACATAAGACCTGAAACAATTAAGTACATAGAAGAAGACATAGGTACTCAACTCATGGACCTGGGTTTTAAAGAGCATTTTATGAATTTGACTCCAATGGCAAGAGAAGTGAAGGCAAAAATTAATGAATGGGACTACATCAGACTAAGAAGTTTTTGCTCAGCAAGGGAAACTGATAACAAAATAAACAGAAAGCCAACTAAATGGGAAATGATATTTTCAAACAACAGCTCAGATAAGGGCCTAATATCCAAAATATACAAAGAACTCATAAAACTCAACAACAAACAAACAAACAATCCAATAAAAAAATGGGAAGAGGATATGAATAGACACTTCTCCCAGGAAGAAATACAAATGGCCAACAGATATATGAAAAGATGCTCATCTTCTTTAGCTATTAGAGAAATGCAAATCAAAACGGCAATGAGATACCACCTCACACCTGTTCGATTAGCTGTTATTAGCAAGTCAGGTAATAGCAAATGTTGGAGAGGCTGTGGAGAAAAAGGAACCCTCATCCACTGTTGGTGGGAATGTAAAGTAGTACAACCATTATGGAAGAAAGTATGGTGGTTCCTCAAAAAACTGAAAATAGAACTACCTTATGACCCAGCAATCCCTCTACTGGGTATATATCCCCAAAACTCAGAAACATTGATACGTAAAGACACATGCAGCCCCATGTTTATTGCAGCATTGTTCACAGTGGCCAGGACATGGAAACAACCAAAAAGCCCATCAATAGATGACTGGATAAAGAAGATGTGGCACATATACACTATGGAATACTACTCAGCCATAAGAAATGATGACATCAGAACATTTACAGCAAAATGGTGGGATCTTGATAACATGATACGAAGCGAAATAAGTAAATCAGAAAAAAACAGGAACTGTATTATTCCATACGTAGGTGGGACATAATAGTGAAACTAAGAGACATTGATAAGAGTGTGGTGGTTACGGGGGGGAGGGGGGAATGGGAGAGGGATAGGGGGTGGGAGGGGCACAAAGAAAACAAGATAGAAGGTGACAGAGGACAATCTGACTTTGGGTGGTGGGTATGCAACATAATTGAACGACAAGATAACCTGGACTTGTTATCTTTGAATATATGTATCCTGATTTATTGATGTCACCCCATTAAAAAAATAAAATTATAAAAAAAAAAATTAAAAAAAAAAAAATAGTCCAAGAATAAACTTTTTCATGTACTCACAACTGTAAACCTACTTTTATCAAATACTGTATTTTGCTTAAATAGTAATTCTCAGTGAAGTGAATATTGTAAGTGAGCAGTTACATTAAAAAATTTTTAACACTATTTCCATTAATCTCAAAGTTCATATAGAGAAATGAAATCTTAAAGTTTGGGGAATCAGATGTGGGAAACATCATATAAGAAAAAATTTAAATTATTACCAGAAAAATAAAAATAAAATGACATTTTAGAGAAGGCGGAATCACTTGTGCAAGGCTTGGAGATGGGAAAGCTTGTGTGGTCAGGGTATGTTGTATTATTAATATAGAGAAGGGAAAACAGATCATGGGGCAGGAAATTGTGTGTCAAGTCTTCAACAACATTAATTAGAAAATATCAACAACCTATTAGTGTTTAGCCAAAGTTTTAAAAAAGATTAAAATAAAATAAAATTGTGTCATTGTCTTCAATATAATCTTATATTTAAATATTACATATTTTATTTTTATATACCTTATCTAAAATATAATTTCAAGTTAATAGACTTGATAATGCATTTACTAATTACCACATTTTCTATGTGCTAGTTGAAATTTTTTATAGGTAGATTTGTTGTTTAGGTAACTAAGATTTCAATGAACTTGCGCTTTTTTGTTTGTATATGAGCCAAAGAACATAAATTCAGGAAGTTTTTAATATACTTTTAGTGCCACATTCTCAGAGCAAATGCATCAATAGAAACTGTATAATCATTAGATGAGAACAACACTATGCACTATTTTGTCTGTTAGCTTTCATGAAATTAAAATTACTAGTTATATTTCCACATTTCACACATTTTTACTTCTGAATTAACTGATATCTTAATAAAAAGTGTAATAATGTTGAGCAAATTTGATGCTCAGTATTTTTTAAAGTACCCCAAAATATATATTAAATCTTATAATGCAAATGTAAATCAATCAATATTCAAATGTTTATTCTCCAAGAAAAAATTAAATATATAGATATATTCTAGTTCCATATTCATATTATATTGATTGGTATTTCACAATTCTTTCATTACTGGCTGCATCTTGAAGTAGAATCTTTCCAAATATCCTCTAAAACTATGCTCTAAGAAAGATGGTAAATAGCACTACTCACAGCCTGTGGCTAGTTATAACTGGAAGACATAGATAACAACAAGCTACAGTTCACACAGAGTGAGTAAATAAACATTCAAAATAAGCAGAAGCAAGCTCCTTTCAAGAAAGTAGAAAGTCAACAGAAATAGAAGGGAAGAAAAAAATAGTGAGGGAAGTTTTTATTGGAGACAAATATCAGATCATATCAATTAGGGTTTAATCTTGGTAGAAGAGGGTTCTAATTCCCATAAGGAAGAATTGTAAAGAAGTCCAATTACTGGCGGATTGCATTAAAAGGAGGGGCTTAGAGAGTGTATGAAACCAGAGGAGGTGGCAATCTCTGAGAGAGACTACATGTATTGAATAAATGCGAGGGCAACAGTGTAGAAGTGGGAAATATCAATTAGAAGCTTGGCATAAAAGAAGAGAATATGTTGGAAGAGAAAAAGCTAAGGGAAACAAGAAAATACTCAAATATGAATTAGATTAATTACAAATATAAAGGAAACAATGAAATTAAAATAGACATATATCAGAATGATGTAATATTTATAAGAGCTAACTGAATTAAGAAAATAATTGAAGACAAAGTCATACCAGTAATAAAGGTTAACTACAGGGTGCCCAAGGGAAATAGATTTGTTTGATGATAGTAAAAAATACAGAAAATAAGAATGAAAAAGGTCAAATTAATAAAAATAATAAAGATGGAAAAAATCAGAGAAAAAAATTGATATAATTGGAGTCTATGAAAAAACAAAATAAAACAGAACTAAATTTTTAAGTTATGAGCTAAGAATACTTTCCTGAAATAAAAAGAACTTGATTATAAATATTGAAATGACTTCCATATGCTGGCAAATTTACTTTGAAATATATTCTATCAAAAATGTAAAACTTTAAAAATAAAAAAATAATTTCTTAGGCTTTCAGAACTAAAAATGTAAAACAAGCGACTTAATAAGGAATAGAAACTAACTTGTCATCAGAATTCTTGATAGCCACAGACATACAAATCAAAACAAAATTAGAGGAATGTTTTCAGAAAACTCAATGATAGGATGAAAAAAATTTATATCCTATAAATCTGTTTTCTAAGAATTAAGCTAAAACAAAGAAGTTTAACACTGTAAGATCTCACAGACTTATATACTTTTCAAACCCTCCCCAAGGACTCTACTATGAAACAAGTTTTATTCAATCTCTAAATACTAGCAGAATTCTTAGTAAATAGACTTATGAGAATTGAAAACATTTAGATGCATGTAAGAATGGAAAATGAGCATTTAATTTTATGTGTGTTTGACAAAGTAAAAATAATGCAACTAAGAAGAAAAGAAGAAGAGAAGGGAGAAAATGTCAAATATGAAACTATCTCATAAAATGTCCTGTAATTAGCATTGTGGAGTCAAAAATTATTTCCAGCTGAGAAACTAAATAGGAGAAGCTTAAGAAATAAAAAGAAGAACTAAGGAGAATATACAAAAGTATTAGTACAAGGGTAGTCAATAGAACAAAATAAAATCTTCTTGTCAAAAAAGAGCAAGAAAAAATAAAAAAAATAAAAAATAAGATAACAATAAAAAAACATAAGAAAAATGCAATAAATGTTATACTACAGTTCATTGTACATATATAAACATCTCTCTATCCATCAGTCAGACCTGAAAACAAACATCAGTCATATCGATATATGTAAGTGACATTAATCACTTATTAAAGAAGACTTTCATTAATAATAAAGGAAAAAATTAGATGTTAACAATAAAAAAAGACTTTCAAGCTAGTTTACAAGCAAAACCTAACTGTTTTATGTGTAAGTTACTTATCTGAAACAAAGTGACCCAGAAACACTAAAAACTAATATTAGTCTAAAACATTAGTCAAATTCAAGCATAAATGAAACAAAACAAGGATTATATCCTTGGTATCTAACAACCTTGAACTCACGGCTCAAAGCATTAAATAATGCACGAAAAGACATAAAAAGACAAGCTACAATTTATAATATATATGTAAACATTAGTGATATAAATATGTTTATATGTAGACTATATGTATATATGTATGTATATATATGTGTGTGTTTATATATGCTAAATAACAGAGCCACTACATAACATGTAAAGAGAGACACTCTAACAATATCTATCTTTATATGCCATACTATAGTTCCTTTATGGGTAAGAATATATAAGGCTATAGAAAACTTAAAGTACAAAATTAATGCAGTTAATTTAATGAATATTTGTTAAAGTAGGAAATCTGAAAACTGAGAAAAAACATCATCTTTTCAAGTGCACGAAAATCTTGACTATATACCAAGTCATTACAAAACAAAACCAAAAAATCCTCCCTAAAATTTCACAAAGGAAAAATAACAACATTCTGCTGTCAAAAGCAGTAAAAAAAGAGACATTAACAAAAGAATTAAAAATGTATATATTTTATCTATAAATGTATAAAACTCTTTATAAAACAATTTTTATGTCAAAAAACTACACAAACATTTAAAAATAATGATAAATGGAAAAACTATATAACAGATTCTCTGGGATATTATTAAAGAAATTATTAGAAGAATTAAATAATTAGATCAACAAAAATGAAAGTGAAGGGCTTCCAGTTTCCCATTCTGCATATAAAGAGCTTGAAAGTCAGGCCTGACCAGGTGGTGGCACAGTGGATAGAGCGTCAGACTGGGATGCAGAAGACCTGGGTTCAAGACCCCGAGGTCACCAGCTTGAGTGCGGGCTCATCTGGTTTGAGGAAAAACTCACCAGCTTTAACCCAAGGTCGCTGGCTCCAGCAAGGGGTTACTCAGTCTGCTGAAGGCCCGCGGTCAATGAACAACTAAGGTGTTGCAATGCGCAATGAAAAACTAATGATTGATGCTTCTCATCTCTCTCCGTTCCTGTCTGTCTGTCCCTGTCTATCCCTCTCTCTGACTCATCTCTGTCTCTGTAAAAAATAAAATAAAAATTAAAAAAAAAAGAGCTTGAAAGTTAGCACTCTGTCCTCACAACAAATACAAAGCTGAACAGAAAGAAAAATCAACAAATCTTTTTGGATTTGTAAGAGGTAAGGAGAGAACTGGAAAAACCATTGACCCCGAGATTGGAGAGACAGGTACATGCAGGGAGTCTGAGACTTTTGAGCAGAAACTTCTGCAGAAACCAGAGATGGGATAGGAAACCTGAACTATAATTGATGAACTGCTGGAGGGTCAACACGGACAACTTTGAGAGTTAAAAGCTCCAGGGCCACCCAATCAAGGGTTGGGCAGGGAAGGCCCTGGCCAGTTAGCTCAGTCAGTTAAGAGCTAAGAGCGTTGTCAGGAAACAACAAGGTTGGGGGCTTCAATCCCCAGTCAGGATATACATGAGAAGCAACCAAAAAATGCACGACTGAGTGGAACAAATGCTTCCCTTCCTCCTTCTCTTTCTCTGTCTCTCTAAAAATCAATAAAAATTAAGCCCTGGACAGATAGCTCAGTTGGTTGGAGTGTCACGTGTCCACCAGGAGTGCAGAGGTTGCTGGTTCAATTCCCCGGTCAGGGTACATACAGGAACAGCTCAATGTCCCTGCCTCTCTCTCAAAAAAAAAAAAAAAAAAAAAAAAGGTTGGGTAGGAAGAGGGCAGTGTCTACATTATTGCGCAACTTACCTTCAGGAGATAGATCAAGTCTCAAAGTAAATATTGGAGAAAAATACTACCATGCTTCTGGCAGGAGGATGGTGAAAAGGAACTATTTTAAATGCAACATAGAACTCTGTACTTCTACCCAAGGTCTGCCTTCAGGGAAACTATTTAACCAGAACCCAAATTTATGGTGGGTTATAGGAGTTTAACTGCTGGGAAAGTGGAATAACCAACTCCAGCCTCTTCTAGCCTTCTATGTGGGAGAAAGGAAATACCTACTTCCAACCCAACCTAACTATCCTGTGCCATTTGCTATAGGGAGGAGGGGGAAGAACTGAGTAACACTTGTGAATTTCACAGTCCAGAAGCATAGACTTATTAAAAGACTGAGGCCTAAGTGTAAAACTATGGAGGTGATCCTTTTTACCACACCTATCCCTGCATTACTGAAGGTTCGTATACAGTTTTGTTTTGTTTCTTTTTAATTAATACGTCATGTCCAGCTATCAAGAAAAAAAAAAAGAAATGCAGATCAAAAGGTGAAAAACATAATTGGAAGACACAAAGCAAGCATTAGAACTAGACATGGCAAGATGTTGAAATTATTAGATCAGGAATTTAAACAACTATGATCAATATGTTAAAAGTGCTATAATTGATAAGTAGACAGCATGCAAGGACAGATGGCCAATTAAACAGAGAATAGAGAAGTAACTCTTAAGAAAGGACCAAAAAGAAATGCTAGAGATTAAAAAACAAACACTGTAACAAAAATAATGCCTTTGATGAGCCTGTTAATAGCTTAGACAAGACTGAGGTATAAATCTGTGCTAGAGGATATATATAGTAACAGATTCTACAAAGATGAAAAAGTAAAAAAAGACTAGGAATTTGCCCCTAGTTAATGTTATACACCAAACCACAGATTCAGGAAACTCAGAGAACACCATGCAACATAAATATAAAAAAACTATAAGTAGATATATCATTTTTAAACTACAGAAAATCAATAATAAAAAAATCTAAAGAAAAAAAGTACCTTACCATCAGAAAAAACAAATATAAGAATTATATCTGACTTTTCCTTAGAAACAATGCAAGCAAGAAGAGTAGAATGAAATATTTAAAATGTTGAAAGAAAATCCCCATGAACTTGGAATTCTGTGTCCAGAGAAATTATCCTTCAGAAGTAAAGATAAAATAAGGACTTCAGCATATAAACAAAATTGAGAAAATTTGTTGCCAAAAGTCCTGCCTTGCAAGAAATGCTAAAAGTTCTCTAGAAAAGAAAATAATGCAGTATAGGTTAAAAACTTGAATCTTACATAAGGTAAGAAAGAGCATACAGAAAGAATAAGTGAAGCTAAGATAAAATTATTTCTTTTATTGTTAATTGATTTAACAGCTAACAGTTTAATAATAGCAATGTATTTGATTATATATGTTTACATATACTTCATTTTTCTTTATATTGCCAATATCTATATCTATATCTGTATCTATGGGACAGAGAACTGTTGGTGAATAGAATGGTTTGCGGGTGACTCAAAGGCTGTTCTTACTTGAGACTATTGATCAGGTGACCTATGTGTGTCTTTTTATTTGGTTTGGGCTTCTCAGAGCATGATGGCTGGGTTGTAAGAGAGTGGGTCCTGAGAGAGAACATCTGGATAGCTAGCTTTCTAAGAGACAGAGGATTTCTTTGGAACTAGGTTCTTTAGACTTACAGCTCACTTTGCTACATCATTTTGGTTTCCTTTGAATCACTAGGGCTGACCTAAGTTCAAGAAGAGGGGTATTTAACTTTATATGTTGACAAGGGAGTGACAAAGTCACATAGTCTTAGGACTTTGAGATGAGCAATGATGTTGTGACCATTACTAAAATATTTCATTGGTACACTCAGTATCCTATTTAATAGGGAGATACTAGAGGCATAACTGTTAATGTTAAGGCAAGGTGCTCACCATCTTCACTACTATCTAATAGTATATTGTTTTTCTTTCTTTCTTTATATATTTTTCATTTTATTAAATGAGAGGCAGGGAGGCAGAGACACACTTCTACATACACCCTGACTGGGACCCACCTAGCAAGCTCCTTAACAGGTAATGCACTGCCTGTCTGAGCCTCTGCTCCATTGCTTGGAAACTGAGCTATTTTAGAGCCTGAGGTGAGCCATCCTCAGTGTCCAGGACAAACTTTGCTCAAACCATTAGAGCCATGGCTGCGGGAGGGGAAGAGAGAGATAGAGGGGGGAGGGGTGGAGAAGCAGATGGTCACTTCTCCTCTGTGCCCTGATTGGGAATTGAACCCCAGACTTTGATATGCCAGGCTGACATTCTACTACTGAGCCAACCAGCCAGGGCCAATATATTGTTTTTTCAAATCAGTGTAATTAGATCAAAGCAACCAATTAAAGGCAGAATATAATTCGAAAGGACTGTTGTGTGTGTGTGTGTTTGTGTGTATGTGTGTGTGTATGTGTGTGTGTGTGTGTGTGTGAGAGAGAGAGAGAAAGAGAGAGAGAAGGAGGGAGGGGAAGAAAAGAGAAAGTTAAAGTAAATAAGCACAAAATTAAGATGGAGAGTATACAGAGGTTAATATGCTTCTTTTTATTTATTTGTAACTAAAGAGATGGAGAAATTGTATTAGACTTTCAAAGTGTGTATTAAAAACAGACAGGTTTGGTCTTTACCTTGTAGATTACCTATGATTTAATAAAATACACAAACAGTTCAAATATGCAATCAACAAAACAATATAATTACAAATTCTAAAATTATCTCTTGTAAGAAGTGATTATGTTGACACTTTAAGAATGAATGATCCTAATATAAAAGGTTTCTGAGAAGAGGTGTCACAGGAAGAAATTTGTTACTATTTGGCAAACAAGAGCAGTAAGGAAATAGAGGCATGAACACCAGCTTGGACAAAATGTGGCTAATTGTATGAAGAGGCCTGGGCTGCAATGTTGGTAGCAGTAACTCATGCACATGCAAAAGAAAATTTTATTTTATCATTTTATTTTGTTATTTTCTTCTTTTTCCAATTGAGAGAAGAAAAGACAGAGAGACAGACTCCCACATGCACCCCTACTGGGATTTACCGGGCAACCAATGCCCATCTGGGGCCATGCTCGCAACCTCCTGAGGCACAGGCTCCACGGAGCCATCACTCATTGCCTGGGACACACTCGGGGCCAATGCACTCAAATCAATAAAGCTGTGGCTGCAGAACTGGAAGAGAGAGAGAGAGAGAGAGAGAGAGAGAGAGAGAGAGAGAGAGGAGGATGGAGATAGGGATGGGTGGAGAAGCAAATGGTCACTTCTCTTGTGTTCCCTGACCAGAAATTGAATCCAGGAAATCCACACACTGGGCTGACTGATACTCTATCACTGAACCAACAGGCCTGGGGCCTTGAAAGAACATTTTATTTTATTTTTTAAGTGAGAGGTGGGAGTCAGGGAGGCAGAGAGACAGACTACCACATGCACCCCAATGGGGGATCCACCCAGCAAGAGCCCTATAGGGCAATGATCAGCCCATCTGGAAACAATGCTCCATTGCTTGAAAACCAAGCTTTTTCAGCAACTGAGGTGAGGCCAAATGGAGCCGTCCTCAGCCCCCAGGGCCTTGCTTAGACTATTAGAGCCATGGCTACAGAAGGGGAGGAGAGAGAAAGAAAAAGAAGGGGGAAGGGCGGAGAAGCAGATGGTTGCTTCTCCTGTGTGCCCTGACCAGGAATCGAACCCAGGACTTCTACACCCCAGGTGGGCTGACACTCTACCACTTTGCCAACTGGCCAGAGCCTGAAAGAACGTTTTAAACAAGCTCATACACTTCAGCTAGAGGTGAGGGCCTGAGGATGGGGAAAGGGACGTATGTGGAATATCAGTTCTCCCTTCTCAGTTGTTACATTCTTCACAAGTCTACAAAGATTTGTAATTGAACGTGTATAATATAAGTAATAATAATAATATCATTAATAATGATAGTACTAATGATAGAGTTAACTTTCATTAAGTTCTACTGTATACTTAGCATTGTGCTAAGGAAGAAACGCCAGACTCAGCACCTCTCGCGTTATTTTCTGCAGCACAGCTCCTTCTTTCAAAATGTATAAGGGCTCTCTGTTGTCACAGAAGCCTGAGTTGAGAGCACTCAGCGGCTGTGATCTCCCTCCTGGTCAGTGATAAGTGGGGGGCAGACTGTGGCCCACCTCCCATCTGCGTCCTAAGTCCAAAGAGGAGCAGGGAGCTCAGGAGGTATTATTGTAAATGCCCTTTTCATTAGCATTCAGTTTTGCTCTGTTGCTTATGATGAGATAGGACAAGCATTTTCAGGGTGCTCCATTAAATTTCTTCCTAACGCCTGAATCTCTTTACGATAGTGGGAAGATAAGATGCCCTTGTCGTCCACGTCCTTTTATTATTCACTCTAACTTGGTTCTCAAGTGTCTCCATTCACCCATTCTGAAGCCTTCTTTTCCTAATCTTTGTAGATTATTTCTCCATTTTTTGAAGACCGGGCAGTTGGCTCTTAAATGTTTCCTGCAGTCCTTTCATTTCACTGAATTTTAAATATTTCAGCCAATTTGAAGAGTTCATAATGATGAATAAGATTAAGCTTGGAGCTTAACCTTTTGAAACTGGGTGACGCGTTAACTCGGCTGGAACGCTGGTTAATTTAACAGCAGGAGTTGAATTAACTTGTCACAGCTCTGCCATTGTTAAATTTTCTGCTCCTGATCCTTGTCCCAGTCTCGCAGAGCTTGGTTGTCCTGGGACCAGGGGATGAACGAGAGGGAAGAATAGAGGAAAACGGGGAAGGAAATATGACACGCGATGTTAGGATGGCCAGAAGTGCCCGGATGAGGAATTCATTTTAGTTGGGGAGGTCTAGGAAAGAACAGCAGAGAGGGGGCCTGAAAGAAAAAAAGAAGGCAGTCATGAGAGGGTGTGAAGTGAGGAACAGATTAAAGATGAGACATGAAAGAGAGGAGTACATATATTAAGAGGAAGCAATGGGTGATGTGACTTGAATTTCTTGGAAATGCATTATGTTCGGCACATTACAAGCTCTTAAGAGCGGCAATCTGGCACACAAAAATAAGATTGCCTGCTTAAAAATATGCCTTGCATTAGGCAGAGATGAAAATGTTGAACCTTAGGAATAATTATGCAGATGATCTCAATAAAGACAGAGAAATTATTATAAATTTGGCTTGGTGAAAATATTTACTTGGCATATTGTAGATCCTTGTCAAACATTTTGGCTGGATGCAATTTGGTCAGGAAGAGAGGCTGGTGGGGCATGAAACTATTTCAGAAGACAGTGAGTCCAAGGGGAGGCAGGGGCAAGATCATAGTGGCCTTGCCTTAAGGAGGAGTGAAGAGGGTGTTGGTGGAGGTTGGGGATAGAAAGTCAAAACAGAAGCAGCCACAGCTGTGATGTTTGCATAGCTACCTTCTCCATAAACAAAGCAGCAGGCAGTGATGGGTTTTGTGCATGAATTGCTTACCCCATGAGCAGAGGCCGATTAAGGTTGGTTGAGGCCCAGGGCACAGAAGAAAATATTGGGCCCCTTAAAAAAAGAGAGAGAGAGACAGGGAAAATAAAAATACATGTTAACATACTTTTTTAAAAATAAAAAATATTATGTACTATTAATGTTAAAATTGCATATATGAAACAAACTTGGTGTCATTAGAAAAATGGGTAAAGTTGGGGTTTTGCAGGGCCCTTCAGAAGTCGGGACCCAGGGTACGTGTCCAGTGCGCCTGCCATTGAATCCACCTCTGCCCATGAGTAACTCTCAAATATGCGTTATATCAGGTTTGCTACTCTTGTCTCTGACAGGAAGCTTTGTGTAGTTGAGTAGGCTTTACGGCCTTCCAGCAGAGGCCTGATGGCACCTGTAATGCAAGCAAAAGAACCAGCCTGCTTCTAAACACTGGCCCCTGAGAGATCCATCAATAGAGATCAACTAGAATCTTGTCCTCCTTTCAATGGTTTCAGCAGTGCCTTAATTTAACACTGGAGGGACATTTTCTTTTCTATTTGTATGATTTTGTTTCAGGGCTCATGTTATTCCACGGGTGCTCTAACAGGTTTTCAATTTCCAAGGTAGTTGCCTGAAAAGCCTGTTGGCTGTGCAGGAGCCTAACCAGCGCTCCGTAGCTGAATCTGAGGAGGATTACTAAGGATTCCAGCGCCTTTTGTTTCCATCCCAAATTACTCTCAGATATAGCTATCAGACATATCTGACGGATCAAGAGAGCGAGGTGAGTGGAGAGAAGGTGAAAGGGATAAGTAAGAGATAGAGGACAAAGGAAAGGTAAAAAAGAAAAAAAGTATGAGAGGAAAGAGTTTCAGGATAGAAATGAAACTCTCAAGGCATTTTAAATTTATTAAATGATGTCAAAAGTTACTAAAAAAGTTTTGAATCTGAGTAGCTAGAAAGCAATGCACCGAAAAGGAACTGTAATGTAAGAGGTTTGATGAAGTAGTGAGTAAGATTTAACTGTCTTCTATATCAGTTATTTTCAGCGCTTTTCATCGCCTGGCACATAGCTAATTACTAAAATTCTGTGGCACACCGAAACAAACAAACAAACAACCCCCTTCCCCCCAAAAAAACTTTTGGCCTATCTAAAAGAAAAAGATAAGTATGAGGCTGATTCATTAACACATATGGCTATTGTTGTAATGGCTGTTGTCATTTTTTAATTGTCATCTAAAGGAAAAGAGATCAGTGCCCTGATGGAATAGTTATTGCATGTTGTAAAAATTCTTGCAGCACACCAATTGAAAATCTCTGCTCTATATCAAAAGCAGTTTGCTGAATGTATGCTTGTTTTATTTCAGATAATCCAAGTAGAAGTATCATGGTTGATGAATGTTGGGCAGAATTTAGTGGTATAAATGTACACAATGGCTTACTCTACAATAATGTAAAATTAAAAATATTTTTCACTATCTGAAAAATATATAATTCTCATAATATAAAATCCCATCTAGTTTAAGGTAGATTTGTCTTGCTTTGAATGATAAGGATTTAATTTTCCAAGTCCTAAGGCATCTGCAAATTATTTGGTGTCTAGCTCGTGAGCTCCAAGGGTGGCACTGCATAGAAACTCTAACATCATCCTTAAACACAACGCATCTCAAAATTACTTGGCAAACTTGAGTTTGATTGGACTTAGCATTTCTGTTAGATAATGAAAACAAAGTAAGAAAAATTAAAATAAAATAAAGAGAGACACAAGAATTTATAGCATCTCAGATGAATAAAAGAGTGATTTTTAAACTGTTTCATAGAATATTAAAAAGGTATATCAAGACTTTACTACTATACATCTCAAGATGCAGTAAAGAACTTCCCAAATATATTAACCAGGGAATCATTTTCTTCACAGACTATGAATCTTTACATTTTGGAACCAAGCTATTCTTCCAAAGACTGTTCAGGTCATTTGTTTTTTTTATGAACCTGCTAAAAAATAACTAAGATACAGCCTATTTGGAGACAGAAAAGAATTAGATATTCCAGTGGCACTGGTGAGATTTGGTACTAAAGGTTTGACATAAGTCATGATTAGCTATTTATGTGATGCTAGCTTGGGCAGCCACCTCAGTTTGCTGTGACTGCTTCTGACAGTAGACAGTGTCCCTGTAACATTGTGTGTACAAGTTAAAGAGATGCCATGGAGTTTCTGTCAGGAAAACCAACTCTCGGGTTTTGAAAGTTTCAATGTGCTGAGAGTATACTCTTCTTAGCTTCAGAGAGGGGGAGATGTGGGCTGCTCTGTTGTCTGGATAGGACATCTGTACTCCTAGTCAAATGACCATCTAGGCACCTCAGTGCTACTTTATGTGCCTGTAATTTCCATTATGACTTTAGACTGTCATCTTTCAGCATATTTTCATTTATTTTTTTTTTTAGCTACAATCAGGGCAGTAATAGAAGAACAATTCTAGGGATTGAGTACGTGGATAAAATATGTAGACCCTGGCAACAGTGCGGTCTACTTAGCCACACCTCATATTTCAGCTTACAGAAATGTGTGTGGGGCTGACCTAAGTACTCCCTGTTGTGTGATTGCTTATGGCTCAGTAGCCCTTTGAGGAGAGCGGAGAATAAAGGACTGCAGAGAGCGGGTGTTGTCGAAATGGCAGTGCTGGAGAGGGGCCTACAAGCACCCGGGAGAGTTTTATGTTTTTTAACAAATGTTTTCTTGATGTTACCCTTAAATCCCACCTGCGTTTCCTTCTCTCGCCATCCACATCAGTCAACTCTCTGCTTTTCAGGTTTTCTTTTGAAGCATCAGTGAACCTACAGGAAACCAGCGTGGTGAGAATTTCACCACATCTTGCAGCACCTCGCGCTTTCTTGGCAAGCAATGTTATTGAATGGCATTCAGACGCTCACTGCAGGGCCACAGCTGATCAATAATATCCAGGAGCCCCTCTGACTATGTCAGGAGCAAACACCAAGGAATGTGACTAGACCAGTTGGAAATAGCATCCTGACAGGAAAATTTCAGGGTAGTCAAAAGAGAAATTGTAATATTTGGTTATATTACAATGTGCTAAGGCTCTTTCTTGACAAGAGACATTTGGTTCTGGTTTCAAGGCTGCAGAGAGCTTTAACTAAGCATAGAGATACGAGTGTCACAAACACGTGTTCCAAATAGCTACATTAACAAATAGAGGTTGTCAAATCTTCCCGTATGATTTTAAGAGTGAGAAATCATCATTCAGGTCTACACTAAAGGTTCCATTAGACAACTATTTTAAATAATGTTACTCTTAGCCTCCCTTAATGAAATGGAAATAATGTTAGAATTTCTACACTTTTTTTTAACTTTTCTATAAGGAAAGTCTCTCATTTTGCAATTTAGTAGAGTTATATTTTTCTTAGCTTATTATTTCTCTTTAGTGGTAATAATAGTGGGTATAGTTATATAGACAGTTGCTACATAATTAATTAGTAATTCCCACAGTTTATTAACTTTTAAAAATATTAAATAGTACAATGCCAGTCCAGATTGTACCAAAACTAAAAAAAAAAGTGGGAAGTTTTTTGGGGTAATGAAGAAGAACATAAAACCCACTTTTGTCCTTTGTATTGTGCATTGTAGAGAGTAAAAGACACTCACTACTATGTCACTAATATCATGTCTTCAAAGCCACTTACTGATGGCTACAAATAGTAAATAACATGGCTGGAGATAAGGAAAATTCTTAGAATTCTTATCCTCTTTGAGTAAATTAACAAAATCTAAGTAAGACTACTGGAGTAGTCTTATAGGTCACTAATGTTCAGGTAGAATTTGGCAGGAGATCTCTCATACTCTAATGACTTTCCTCATTCTTTAATACAAGACGGTGCCCTAGTCAGTTACAGGTGTTAACAGGTCATTGATTATGTTGTCAGCCTCAGTCATTTTATCTGTAAATGGGAATAATTTTACATTCATTCTATATATTTCAAATTGTTGTAAAATATTAGATAATAAGCTTTTACTTGATGGTATCAGTCATCTTCTTTTTCCTCTTCTTCATCCAAATTGCAAAGTGACTTGGAGAGTTAGTTGAGATAAAAACATTTCTTAAAAGGATAAAATTAATACTGAGCAGCACTTTGAAAGGACCAGTGTTGACAGAGAATGGAAAAAATCATTAAAGTTTAAAAGAAATGTGTGTGTCCTAAGTTGGAGGCAAGATATAGTTAATTTTGTAAGGGGTCTTTTAAGTAGGACTCATTGGATAGAGTGGAGAGGAAGAGTAGCATATGTATAGCATTGCAGTGGTGGTGATGGTAATTAACAAAGTCTTCATTTATTTATTCAATAAATATTTACTGAGTGTCAGTTATACCAAGCAAAATACCCAGATTTCCAGTACTACTCTCTAAAGGCAGAGCAGCTTAAGTGGGTTTGTAGGATACAAATATTGATCGACTTACGACCTATGCAACTTACAACCAGTTGACTTTATGACCACAATTGCTAGCCATGACTGCTCCGCGTGGCTGTGCAAGTGTTGCCCAGTTGGGCGTAAGACAGTGTGGACCAGCTTCTGGCAGCACTACCATCTCTGCGTGCACCATTTCAACTGTTATCCCAGACTCGGTACAGCAATTTGTGTTTTGTGTCTTGGATATTTTTCATCAAACCCCTCCCAAGATGTCTACCAAGAGGAAATTGTCTTTGCAAATATTAAGCCAGTTGTACAGGTAATGCAGTGTTTTACTTAAACCCGATGAATGTAAAAATAAGAAACAAAATGGTGTAGAGATGATACAAATGGCATAAAATGAACAAAGAAAATTATGATATACAGTGTGTCCGTAAAGTCATGGTACACATTTGACTGGTCACAGGAAAGCAACAAAAGACAATAGAAATGTGAAATCTGTACCAAATAAAAGGAAAACCCTCTCAGTTTCTGTAGGATGATGTGGCAGCATGTGCACATGCACAGATGAAGACGTAACACTGTGTATACAGTGGAGCAGCCCACGACCATGCCAGCTGAGATGTGGATGATACAGAGGAAAGTTCAGTGTGTTCTGTGGCTTGCTAAATTAGAATCTGTGACCAAAGTGCAATGTGAATATTGGCACGTTTATAATGAAGTGCCACCACATAGGAATAACATTACTTGGTGGAATAAACAGTTGAAGGAAACCGGCAGTTTGGTGGAGAAACCCCATTCTGGTAGGCATTAGTCAGTGACAAGTCTGCAGAGGCTATACGGGATAGCTACCTAAGGAGCCCTAAAAAATCTGTGTGTGAGCCCACATCGAACTGCACTGAATAGATATGGAACTGGGATAGTTTTCCTTTTATTTGGTGTAGATTTCACATTTCTGTCATCTTTTGTTGCTTTCCTATGACTGGTCAAAAGTACACCATGACTTTACAGACACACTGTACAACAATAATGAAAGAAAATTATGATAAAATATGACTTAAAGATTTTTATAACATCATTTGACAGTACAGTACATATAGCCTACTCAACTTATGACCAAATCATGTTACAACCAGTCTGTCTAAACCAATCGTGGTTGTAAGTCGAGCACTAGCTGTATATAAACCACTATTCTTACATGCAGGGAGCTCATAATTTAATGAGGCATCAAATAATGAACCCATACTCTTTAGAGTAAAAAGTGTTATAAAATAGAGATATGGCCTGACCAGGCGTTGGCGCAGTGGAAAGAGCGTCTGACTGGGATGTGGAGAGGGACCCAGGTTCGAGACCTCGAGGTCACCAGCTTGAGCGCAGGCTCATCTGGTTTGAGCAAAAGCTCATCAGTTTGGACCCAAGGTCGCTGGCTCAAGCAAGGGGTCAGTCGGTCTGCTAAACACTTGCGGTCAAGGCAAGAAATGAGAAAGCAATCAATGAACAACTAAGATGTCACAACGAAAAACTGATAATTGATGCTTCTCATCTCTCTCCATTCCTGTTTGTCTGTCCCTATCTATCCCTCTCTCTGACTCTATCTGTGTCTGTAAAAAAAAAAATAGAGATATGGACAAGGTACAATAAATGATATCAATGGGCAAGAAGAAACAGACTTTCTTGAGTAGACAGAAATATTTTCCAAAAGATGCTGCTTAAAACAAAACTTTCCTTTCAAATTGCAATTTAAATTTCAGAGGATGTATGGCCAAAGACCTGACCAGAGAAGTGAACTAACACCACCAAAATTCCTGAGAAATAAATTATTTTGCCTGTAGGATGGAGTGGAGCATGGAAAGGCATAAATATCTGAAAAATGCTGTTTTACATCATACAGGTAAAGGATAGGGCCTAACCATGAATTGTTTTGGAAGAATGAATGGATGATGGACTCTGTGTCAAAGGTAAGAAAAAAAGGAGACATGAAAAATATGATACTATATTTATGAGCTTGAATGTTGTCAGAGACAATCATGCTTTTGATGTTATACGGAGAAAAATGAAGAGCCACACAAAATATCATCTTGAGTGGAAGTTAATTATTCCCTGCATGAAGAGAAATTCAAGAAGATGTCAACTAATAGGACCAACTGGGAAAATTGAATAGCTTACCAGCATTTTCTAAGTTAAGTCTATTTTGTTTTGTATACTCTCCAGAAACCACAGAGATGCAATGGATAAATCTGAAATAAGATAAAACCATTTATTTCCCATTTTTGAACTGCAAGAATGGAGAAATAAAAAAAATAAAAACAGTCTAATACAGCATCCCTGTACCCAAAAGGAAATGTCCAAATACAATTATTTTAGAGCCCAAAGTGATTTGGGGATTATTACCTGTTCTACTTTCCATGCTTAGTATCAATAAGTGAATTGACCCTGTTTGTGGATAAGACTTCCAAATTAACGTATTTTTTTGTTTTTGAAGTAAGAATATATGAAAACTAGGTACAGTTATTTTAATTGTATGAAAAACACTATATCTTCAGTCAGTCATCATCACATTCATGGCTACTGTTACTCTAGCCCTGAGAGTAAAGATTTCATAGTTGTGGAATTACATGTGCTTCTCTGTCATGTTCTAGCCTGACTTGAATAAGAGGAGGTATGTCACATTTGTTTTTCTGCATTGTGCAAATTTTCTGGTTTTCTCAAGCTCTACATGTGATAATTACTAATATACCAACGTTTTATCCCTGTTTCTAAATGGAAAGATGTTCCTGAAATAGCATGAAGTGAAAACCTGGGTGAGTAAACAAAGACTGAAAATCTGTTTATTTTCAGTGAAGGAATATGTTGTGAACAAAAAATTTTAACTTTCATTTAACGGGAAAAACACCAGTGTTGGCTTATTGAGAGACATTAAAATTTAAAATTGTTGAGATTAAAAATGTATGTATTTCCTGGAATATATAGGAAATTTGGAAGACAAAGGCCACGTGGACAGTATTTGGTAGCTGAGTAACAAAAATCAGAGTGGTGAAAAAGAATCCTGAGAGATTCATGATTGTTACTTGTTCATTGAGATCATTCTAAATTCTATGAAGACAGTTAAGAATAGTCATTTACTGATTAAGAGAAATAGCTTATCATCAAACAACTGGATTCAAACCCCTGTTTCCCAACTAATTATAGAATTCTGTGAGAACTTATTTATCTTTTCCAAAATTTACTTACCTCATTTAAGATGATGATAAAGATGAAATGAGTATATAAAGATAATGGAATGGATAAATAATGTTTGCAAATTACTTAGCACAGTGCCTGACACTGTAAGTGATCAATAAATGATACATTAAAATTTTATTTTTTCTTTATCCAAAGCTAGCTTTGAAATTTTAAAACCAAAGACACATTTCAGGTGTTTGGGACAGAGGATTTAGTTGCTTCTCAGACCTCCTCTCTTTGTATACAAGTAGAGAAATACAAAAGCCTGAACATTTTCTTTGGCAAGCTCAAATCAGTGTTCTACCCACTCCATCCCAGACTCCAAAAGATCATCTCTACAAGCTGGTCCTGACTACTCAGATGTCCTGTACTACTCTCTAAAGGCAGAGCAGCTTAAATGAATGACTGCCTTTCCCGGGCTTTCCTATAACCGTTGAGGTCTCTAGCCTGAAGCTCTACCCCTGTTGCTTTTACATAGGAGGTTCTGTCTGCCCCTTTAGCTTTCAGTCTTTTAAAAATTTTTCTTCTATTTTAGCTCCTTGGGAAATTGAGAGCAAGAGTAAACTTAAAACTCCAATCCCTGATACAGACTTAACCTCCCCATGGGTGAACTGAAGAGTTTATTCAACCAAACACAAGTTTCAAACAGTGCCTGTCAATTCCACATCTCCAATGCGCTTATTTGGGGGGATGCCAAAGATTCTTCTTAGTCTGAGGGCATTTGTTAAACAAAGTTTTTACCCATCTTATAATTCTCACCATGCAGAAGAAGGGGAATTTCTTTTCCTCAGCACAAGTGTTAGGTGCCAGTATAACCTGAGGTTGTTGGGTCATGGGCAATTACCAATAGGCTATTTGTGCTGGAACAGTGGATAAAAGTGACTACTCATCTTAGCGCTGTTGAGAGCATCACGGTGTGGATGGAACACCTATTCCAGTGACTTAGTTGAACTCCATTTGTAGTGTAGTGGGATTAGATGCACTAGTAACATGAGGTCACCCTAGAATCCAATCTACTCTGGATCCTATGGACTCAGAATATTCTAAATAAGAAATGGATTTCTAGCAGATAAATTCTAAAAAAGAAAGTAGCATTTTGCCAAGACCTGAAAGGAATCACATTGTTAGAGGTTTAGAACCAGCTTCTAGAACTATTTATTCAGGGATGTTCAGGGTCAATGCAATGTCTCTGAGTGATATCCACCAGAAAAGGAGAAAATAGCAGTCTCTTCCACTTGGAGTTTGCCATTTTGTCCCCTGTATTATTTAGAATGCTAAAGAGAGCCAAATTAAAAAAATGTTACCATAATGGCAAAGTGAATTTATAATTGTGTTAAACTTAGAGAGCACTTAATGCTCTCTAGGAATCTGGCTCATTACAAAAGAAAAGTTTTCTAGATTTTATATTTTTTTTCTTTGTTGAGGAATGGAAAATGTAAAAACCAATATGGCAATCATTTTAAATTAATTAATTTTAAATTAATTACTCAAGTTTACTAAAGATCAAAGTCTACATATCTAAGACAGTCTTTTGATACTAATTAACATTACATCTTAATTTTCTTCAATCTCAGGATGGATATATATATACACACACACACACACACACATGCTTATGCAATCATGCAGTGTTGTTTTATGCACACCCATATACATGTATACACGTTTATCTATAATATACTAAAATAAAAGCAATAAAACAACTGGGTTTTAAAATCCAGAACTGATTTATCAAGACATATTAAGTGTGTTTTATAAAATAAAATACAGTAGAAACCACGCATGAAGCCAAGTGAAAGATTTTGTGTAAGAAAAAATTCTATTCTAGCCATCTTGCAACTAATTCCATGTAAGACCTTTTGAAATGTGGAAGCAGAAGCTGTTCTCCCAGCTCTCTCTCTCTCTCTCTCTTTTTTTTTCTCTTCGCATTTCATAAAACTGCAGTTTTATTGCTAGATAATATGGTAAAAAAGATTCATTGTAAGGGTTACCTAACAACATTGGTGGTGTTGATGAATAGTTGCAATTAATACATTTCCTTAATTAGTCTGATACCCAGAAGATGCACCTGGCAGGTCATTTTAATACTACAATTGATTTATAGCTGCTAGAAATGATTTTACCAGCTATCTTCAGAGAGTACAATTAGAGTGGATTTCATTTTTTTATGCATTTTCACTGAGGAATAAACATAAAAGGTCTATGTAATTCAGAACAAAGCAGCTATAATGTACTAATGGTTTATGGATTTTATTAATATTCAGCTAACATTAGAGGCAATTTTAGGGAGAGTAACCTATTTTCTTTGTGAACTATTCAGTTTTTTAGTATCTGAGTGCTTTGTTTAAAAAATAAACCTTGATATTTTTAAATGAGTTGCTTTTATTTCTTGTAAGAAAAATGTTATGTTACAACAAATATAAAAATAAAATAAAATATTTAAGTGCTTTATATTAATTACATGTAGATGCATTTATATACTGTTTATTTGCTATACCTGTAAATTTAAAAAGAAGTCACTAGGCATTTATGTGATTTAAATAGAACTTCCATTAATATAATTGAGTTAATGGATGAACTCTATTAGTAATGAAGGGAGTTGTACTTCGTGGTTGAACAGGTAACAGAATATTTTAAGATGTTGATTACATATCTGGCTTTTAATTCCCTGTTTATCTGGGATATTAATTTTGCTAATCAGAAATCTTTGTTCTTTTCTCTCATCATCCATAACATGTGACCAATTTACTTGTTTAGAGTAAGATAGCAGGACAATGAGAAATCAGTTCCACAGATAAAGCCAATAGTCCTATGAAAAGTATTAATATTTAAATACTCTGTTTCTATGACTAAAACAAACACCTATAAAATATCTGTAGCAAAGGGTCAGTGAGCCTCTGTAAGTTCAAGAAAAATTTACATGTAAAGAATCCAAAATATATTTAAAATGTATCCTCTGACTATATAGCAAGACCTCCTGCATGTAAGGTACTAAGCTTAGAAGTGCATTGACTCAAGAGGGAAAAAGCAAAAGGCTTCTGTCAACATAGAATTACAATCCAGTGGGGAAGAGCATGAGGAGCCACAGATACAAAATTGTAAGCTGTTGAATTCTATGAAGGAAAGGCCGAGGAGCCTGTGAAAGGATGACGAGGAGACCTGGATGCTGCTGCGCTTTTGTAGTACTGATTTTCAACTGGATATGGACAGCCTCGTCTAAACTAGACTGAAATGTATCACAGCACCCAGCATGCCTCACGGTACTATGTCTCTTTCATGGACAATAAAAATTCTTTTGAATCCCATCAGTAGGTGAGTTCGGCCTTTTGTTTGGTTTTGTTTTTAGTAGTTATTCAGAGATTTGCAAAGATGTTTAGTCTCTTATTCTATTTTCCTTCCCACACATTACAACAACAGCCAGTTAGGGTTAGTAGTAGAGTTTAGGATGGGATATTTTAATGCTTCGGAAGCTAATTATCTATATAAAGTATAATTATCAACTCTTACAACATCTATTTTAAAATAAAACTTTCTCAGCCAATACCATTCTGCATGACTGAGGATTACTTAAAAATTAGTTTTAATTTGTCTGGAATCATTAAGGCAAGATGATCTCTTAAAACATGTTAAAGCCTTTGATTACCTCTCTTGTAATTCTACAAGCTAAAAATAAAATCTGAAAAATAAGACTCATGGACATAGATAAAAGTGAAGTGGTTACCAAGGAGGGGTGGATAAAGAAGGACAAATATATGGTGATAGAAAATTATTTGACTCTGGGTAATGGACACACACATAATCAACAGTTCAAATGCTATAGAAATGTTTACTTGAAACCTATGTACTCTTATTGATCAATGTCATCTCATTAAATTTAATTTCCAAATGAAGAAAAAAAAATCTGTGCTCGTTTACCAAACAGTACAACTATGCTCAAAGTTCTGAGATCTTCTGGATATTGTTCTAATATCGGTAGAAAACTACATGAAGAGTTCCACTAGGATTAGAGAGCCGCAGGGATTTGAAGTTTCCAGAAATTAGAAGCAAAGACATTTTCTCTGCTAACATTCTGACCCGGCAGAGAGAGGGTTAAAGCAGAATGCCTTTTGGCGACCAGAGCCTGCTAACACATTTACCACCACTTCTGTTGTTATACTGAAGGAGTCAGTTACCATTTCCTAAATTACAGGATTGAGACTTTAAGAGGTCATTTCGCCCATCCCCCCACTTCTGGGCAGGACAGTACTGAATTATCTTGGCTCACAGAGCTCTCTCTGAAACCAAGTGATGCGTAGATGTGATCATCTGCCTCAGGGGAACATGATGCTATATAGATATAGACTGTTTTTGTTTATTTCTGTTTTGGGAGAATGAACATTTACAAATGAAATTCTTTCCCACTTTATTTTGTTCGCAACGTGTTCTAAATTATATTCTGCTCTGGTTCTCATGCTGCAGGATGTTTTTAATGCCAAACAGGATCACTGACAGCCATCTGTGCCTGGCCTCAGGCATGGACTCTCCTAGGAGATGTCTACACTCACCTGTCGGCACCACAGGTTTAGCCTGCTAATATCATTTGAACACTTTGCATTGAAAGAAATAAGAATAAAAAGGTAGTTTTGTGTCCTGTGGGAGAGTCATTATTCTTACAACTTGCTGGGCAGCTCCTCCTTTCTAACTTCACTGCTGGCTGTTGCAACCACTCATCTGACATTAAATTCCTTTTTATATTTTCATTTTTAAGTACAATCAAACTTTTAAGTTGAATGCTTAAGAGCTAGTTGTCTCTGGTGCTTTTTCTTCTACTTCTCACTAACATGTTTATGAAGACACAGGAAATAATGAAAATCAAAATATGAAATTAATCTGTGGTTTGTAAATAATTTTAAGGTAAGAAACAGCCCAGTCTCAATCACGTAAAAGAAAATGGGCAGATTCTGCTTTCTCCGAAGCCTAGGGTCTGTATCCAGTAGAGGACAAGGGGTCGTCTGACCCCTGCGCTGGTGGGTTGTGGGAGCTGGACAGAGACCGTGGCTTGTGGAACAGAAGCATCTCCATGCCCTGGAGCCTGTGAGAAAAGAGAGATCTCTCATGTTACTCAGGCCTATTCAGTCAGAATTAGCATGGAAGCAAGACCCACCCAGGTGATCCTTGCACTCATCAGTTTGGAAAGCACGGCTTCAAACTTGGAATTCACTTCTCAATATGCAGCATTATGAAATAAACTTGTTAGGAGAGAAGATTATAGATGTTGAAAGTGAGAATTTTAACCAAATTGATGGTATTCTGTTCCAGCTCATGCCAAGAATTTTTAAGTCAGAAGACCTAGTAGAAGATGTCTGTTTTTCCCTTCATCCACAGCAGAGAGGTAGAGAACAACAAATGGCTTTTTAAAAAAATTTTATTTTACTTATTCATTTTATAGAGGAGAGAGAGAGGGAGAGAGAGAGACAGAGAGAAAGAGAGAGGAGAGAGAGATGGGGAGAGGAGCTGGAAGCATCAACTCCCATATATGCCTTGACCAGGCAAGCCCAGGGTTTCGAACCCACGACCTCAGCATTTCCAGGTCGATGCTTTATCCACTGCACCACCACAGGTCAGACCAACAAATGGCTTTTTAAAGTTCTTTCTTTATAGTTCTAGGGTACTTCAGAAATTACCTTTAGCATATTTAAACATATTAAATGACCCAAGACATGATATTTTACTTTAATTTGACAAACCATCCAGTGGCAGATATCATTTACAGATTCTATTTTAACTTTCTTTCTATCTATGCCAGTGGTCCCCAACCTTTTTTGGGCCACGGACCGGTTTAATGTCAGAAAATATTTTCATGGACCAGCCTTTAGGGTGGGATGGATAAATGTATCACGTGATCGAGACAAGTGTCAAGAATGAGTCTTAGACAGATGTAACAGAGGGAATCTGGTCATTTTTTAAAAATACAACATCATTCAGACTTAAATATAAATAAAACAGAAATAATGTAAAGTTATTTATTCTTTCTCTGTGGACTGGTACCAAATGGCCCACGGACCGGTACCGGTCCACAGCCCGAGGGCTGGGGACCACTGATCTATGCTATCTCAATAACTGTGGTAAGTACCAGTAAAATTCAGAACATATAAAATAACCTCAAACATTTAAAAAATGCACCAAAGATACTATGTTAAAAAAATATAATCACTAATTATGATTTTCATTGTTTTGAATTCTGTATGAATTCTTTATCATCATTTCAATTTTTTGTGTAATTCCATATTGTTATATGCATTTCTCTCTCTCTCTCTTTATATATATATATATAGTATTTTTCCAAAGTTAGAAGCTGGGAGGCAGTCAGACAGACTCCCACATGCACCCAACCAGGATCCACCTGGCATGCCCACCAGGGGGTGATGCTCTGCCCATCTGGGCATTTCTCCATTGTGGTTGGAGACATACTAGCACCTGAGGCAGAGGCCATGGAGCCATCCTCAGTGCCCAGGCCAACTTTGCTCCAATGGAGCATTGGATTCGGGAGGAGAAGAGAGAGGTAGAAAGGAAGAAGAGGGAAAGGGTGGAAAAGCAGATGGGCGCTTCTCCT
Organism: Saccopteryx bilineata; assembly: GCF_036850765.1. Classification (NCBI taxonomy): domain Eukaryota; kingdom Metazoa; phylum Chordata; class Mammalia; order Chiroptera; family Emballonuridae; genus Saccopteryx; species Saccopteryx bilineata. The sequence continues at coordinate 72,583,690 of NC_089494.1, forward strand.
GTGTGTGCCCTGCCCGGGAATCGAACCTGGGACTTCTACACTCTGGCCAACACTCTACTGCTGAGCCAACCGGCCAGGGCCTGTATTACTCTTTAAGCCTGAAAAATTATATTATGTAAGCTTAACTCATGCAGTCAAATAAAACTATATAAAAGCTTCAGAAAATCTGGAAGTACATCAAATTATTATCTATACATTTCTGTATATATTTTATAGCAGTTGCTACACAAGTTTCAATAAATGTCTAACAAGTATTTTTTGAATGTATGAATGAATGCAAAGGTGTAGAATTTACTCTTTCATAACTAGTGTTAACTGTGAGGTATTTGCATTATCAATTTTGAGATGGTATCATTCATAAGGATTGAATTGACTACAAGTCAGATTGGTGATAGAAAAGTATAGTCTTCCCAAACATCATGGCATTTTATAAATAAATGATTTAACTAAACTTTCTCATAACTTAAAAACATACTGTTTTTATATAGTTCTTTAAAAAGTGATTTACATTTAAATTAATTAGCATTTTAAAATCTCTTTAACATGTGATATAAGTGGTAATAATAGAATAATTAAATTTTGTCTGGAAGGTACATCTCTGAATTTAGAGTTAAATATATATATCCGTACTTGGTCTGTAGTCCAGTTTTCAATGTATTCTTAGTGAAAGCATGAAAATTAAGTACAGCCTGGTTGTTTGGGGTGTAGTGAGTTCAGGTTCCTAACTGACTCTTAATGAGAGTCCTTAGGGCCCTGGATCTGGGATATACAGTTTGAAAACATTTGGGTCACTGAATTAAGGTTGAATTTCCCTCCTCTCCCCAGGGTACAACATGACCTACTGAAATATCACAATTATTTAGTATATCATATCCACCATCTTTTGTAATCTTCTCTGTAGCACCAAGGGTCAGTTCCTCTTATTACTAGTGAAGAAGAAAGTTAGAGATATTAAATAGGCTGTCCATATTGACATTATAACATGTTGACTTCATTGAAGGACAAAGGCAGGCTTTAACCTCAAGATAAAAATGACATACATCTCAAAGACTTTCTATGTAAGACAATGCTATACATATTAAAATAAACAGCTGAAAAATTAGTAGTTATTGTTGACTAGACACGCATTATATAGTGTGCTAAGAGTTCATGCTTTGAGTCAGACTACCTGGGTTTCAAATCCTTCCACTTTCTAAATCAATGCCCTTAGGAAAGTCATGGAATTTCTCTGTGCCCTTGTTCCTTTGTCTATAAAATAGGTAATCATAATGTCTATCATGCAGCTTACTTCGGAATTTAAATGAGCTAAAATAAAAAAAGTACTTAGTAAGAGGCCTGAAAACAGTAAGTGCTTAATAAAAATTAGCTATTTAGAATGCTTAGAGTAAGCCAAGCATGGCAATAGGCATTTCTTATATACTATTTATATTTAATTCAAATCACAAAGCAATGATGCATTTTTTAAATTCAGTTTTATATTATAGAAGAGGAAGCCAAAACTCAATAAGCATAAGGACTCTGTAAGTAAGGAGAAGCCATGGATCAGGAATTTTAGCTCAAGTCCCTCCAACTCTAAAGCCAATGCTTCTGTTATTATTATTTTTTAAATCACAATAATTTTTTTTAAAAAATACAACAAATTTCCATTGAGTTATTTTCTCAAATGAGCAGTGAATAAAAATAATTTTTGGATACATTTAATCTTAGTCTTCTGATGATTTTAAAGTATATGCTTTTACTTATTTTTATGATAGTCCCATAAAATATAGAGTAGGCAGATATTGTGATTGCCAATAACACAAAACATTAAGATCATGTTTATACAGAAAATACCATTGGTGATATTCATATTAATGCTGATCAAAATATGTGAGAATATAAACCTTAACATAGAATGTGTTCTATTTCCCTGGCAATCAATTCTGCTAATTTTTGTGTACTAGTCCTTACAGATTTTCAAGTTTCCACTCATTTCTTTCCTCTTAATGCATTACATAAAATACCTAGTGGTGTTTAGAATAACCACCTCACATAATTGGTACAATACAATATCAATAAAACTGATCATTATATCCTTGTGATGGCAAAGGTACCAGAATATCCTCCAAAGAATTCACTTCTCAAAGTGTTAATTTCCCATGACTTTAAAAAAAAATTTAAACAAGGATAAAAGAAATTTCAGAATGTAGTATGTCTCCTTATGACTAGCAATTAGAAATATGAAATAAAATTTTAAAAACTAAATGTGGTTGGAAACGGCTAATGTCCTCTACTACATTAACAATTTGTCCACTTTGAAATAATTCAGTAGAACCACGAACCTCCCCTGAGTGACTGTTAGATAATCTATTATGAAATAATTCTGTGAACTGAGTCTAGTTCTAACTGACTAATCACAGACCAAACAAAACCAGATATTCCTATCTTCTGCTGAAACTTGCTACTACTAAGCAAAGTGAACCAAACTTTAATGGAGAAAACAACCGGTCTACTCTTTCCCCAAAGAAGTTGTCCTTTTCGTTTGGGATTGAGGCATGTTTCCTTTATTGCAAAGGGCAGTTCATATTGAGGCTGTCATTTATATTGATGTTCTTTTTTCAAAATGACACGTCCATGTAATTTTTTTTCTGCAGAAAAATTGGACTTCAGTGTTCAGGGTCATTGGTAAAAGATCTTTCACTGATTCAAAATTCATTTAAAATTTTAGCAAGAAGTTGAAAAAAAAAAAAGAAACAAAAACTCCCCAAGAGAAGTAAGCTGCACCTTATTTGGAAAACCTAGTGCGTTTTAAATGGTCTCACCAAAGAGAAGACAAGTTTCTTTTTCCTTTGTGAATTTAATAGCAACACATGAGAATTTCCTTTCTCTAGGATTTTGTGAAAACTTACAATTATCATAGGACCGAGTGCAGTTTGTTTGCTCCCCAGAAAAGCAGAGATGATTTTTATTGACCAATCTTTGATCCGAGAGATTAAAGAAAGTACTGCATGAGCAGCGAGAAGGATAACACCACGGGGGTCAATAGGCTTTACTGCTATTGGAAATGAAAGTGAATCATTCCACTGGGAGATGGGGTAATTTAGCATTCTTACAGGGAACTCAAGACTCTTTTCTTTTTTTTCTCCTTTTTTGGAAAAAAAAATATTCAACTTATGAATAGATTTCTCCATGACTTAATACTGTGGCCACACATGAGGTCATTTGGAGGGCACTAAATTCACCAACATAATTCTGTACAATGCTTTTTAGCCCAAATGGCCTGGCTGTCACATTCGCACACTCTTGATTGAAATGTCTCTAGTAGACTTTTGGAATGCAGTCTGAAGGCTTAGTGACTCAATATTTTCACAGTGAATACATTTCCAATCTCATAGAAAGTTGCCGCTAACTATTGCAGAGGTTATGTCTCTTTCAGTTTTCCTCTGAAATACTATGAATGGAGCAAAATTCAAGTGAAGCTGAGTTTTGAGAAAGCCAGATATCAACAAGACATTCTGCCGTTGTTTGCCATTATAATATTATCTATTCAAGTCAAACTACCCAGCCTACCATCTTTCAGCTAATAGTCTATAAAATAGTTACCTGTTTTCCTTTTTGTCATAAAAAGAAGGGAATTGTTTTTCCTTCCCTTTTTGCTATGAGCCACAGAATAAGGATTGAAAGCGTAACATTTCGTAAGATTGTGACCAAGGATAATGCTGAAATACCTCTGTTTATAGAATAATCACCAGTACTATTGAGGCCTGACAAAATGTTCATGTTATACTTCTTCATTTCTTTGAAAGAAGTGAAATATCTTTCAAAGAAATATTGTTGAATTTTTCAGCTATATTTCTCTTCTAATTTCTTAAAACCATATTTAAGGCTCAGAGTAATTTATTTTTACTTTTGACTGATTATTTTTAATAGATTTATTATTTGCAAATTTAAAATGCTATTGTTCTTCTCTGTATAAATTCTTTGGCTATGAGACACGTTCTCAGAGTGATTGTCAGTCATTTACCACCGAGAGCTGCCCTTCCCCAGCCCCATCGGTTTCTAACGCTAATTTAGTATTGGGATTACACTGACAAGTTTAAGTTTTGATTAAAACTACTGTTTCCTCTCATCGCAAGGCAACCACCCATGTTGCTTTCCTTAGCAAGAGTACACAACTAGATTGTAAACATTATACTTAGCCCTTATCAAATTATTCCATTTCTATTTAAAATTTTTGTGTATAGTGAGTATAATGTTTTCTCCTTGGGGCAAAATTCCATTTGTTAATATTCACAGAAATATATGTTGTGAATATTATGTTAGTTTACATGACAGGTTATGATTTCCCCTCCCTTTTTCTATCACAAAGTTTTACACTTATCCAGGTTCTCCTGATGCCATTCAGTCAGTTGCTCTGGTCCTTATCAAATGGCGTCCAAGTGGTTAGAGATAGTGCATACTTCTTTTCAAATGTTTACTTTGGTTATTAGTAAGACTCTGTGCAATGAAAAAGTCTGTTTCATTAAGAATATATGATGTAGGACTGAAATTTTTCTAAATTAACTATTGATTTGTTTTTGACCAGAGACAAATCAATCAATTTGAACCTGGTATATGTAACTTAGGAAGAACCTCTTGTTTTGATGAGAGACCTGAATAATATTTAACTAGAAGTTACAAAGAGTTCTCATTCTTAAACTGGATACGTTCTGATTACTCTGCACCATAGGGGTGGAAGAATGGTGCTGACAGGCTGAAGTATCTAGTACCACTATCTAGCTATGTGACCTGGGCTTAAATCAATTATTGGTGCATGCTTGATCTGAATGCCAAGCAGTAGTATGGAATTAATCTTAGTGTTATAAATCCGGTTAAATTCTTGCTTGCTAAAGTATAGTACTTAGAATAATTAAAATTATAACAATATCAGTAGCTAATATTTATTGAGTCCCTACTGAATATCAGAAATTGTACTTTACCTGCACCATGTCATTTGATCCTTTAAACTGAATTATTTTGTTCGCCCTAAATTCATATGTTGAAATCTAATCTTCAATGTGATGGCATTTGGAGGTGGGGCTTTTGGGAGATAATTATATCATGGGGGTAGAGCGCTCACGAATGATATTAGTACTCTTTTATGAAAAGGCCAAGAAGCCAGCTTACACTCTAACCACATTTGAGGATTCAAGGAAAAGTCAGCTGTCTGCAACCCAGAAGAAGACACTCACCGGAACCTGGTCACACTGGTACCTTGAACATGGATTTCTAGCCTCCAGAATGGTGAGAAATAAATGTTTGTTTTTTTAAGCCATTCAGACTGTGGTTATTTGTTATAGCAGCCTGAACTGATTAAGACAGATATTAAAATCACCTTCATGTTATGATTAAGGAAATCACAAAACACTAAGCACGTCTAGAATTGGGACTCAAATTCTGGTTTATTTGTCACTACATTTTACTCTTAAACCATTCTCCCATATTTTTCCCTTGGACTTGCACAGAGTCCACGATTGTATATAATCTATATTGATTTCTCAAAACCCATATTTGATCAGCAGATTTTTTGATGGTGCTATTTGCCAGACTGTTACTCTTTCTTGGAGCCTTTCCACATTGAGCAAGTGTTTGGGTAAGTGATGACAATTTTATTGAATTTTGCCACTAATATATAAATCTGAGTATAAAATTAAAAAGGGCTATGCGTATGGCCTGATCAGTGGTGGTGGAGTGGATAAAGTGTCAACCTGGAAACACTGAGGTTGCTGGTTCAAAACCCTGGGCTTGCCTGGTCAAGGCACATATCAGAGTTGATGCTTCCTGCTCCTACCCCCTTCTCTCTCTCTCTCTTTCTTCTCTATAATGAATATATAAAATCTTTTTTTTTAAAAAGCTATGCTTATGAAATATAGACTATTAAACTTAACAATCATGAAAAAGTGAAAATAATTAAATGCTGAAAATAATGAATTTTAAGCTTCATTTGGAAGCTCATTAGACTTAACCTGACCAGGAGTTTAAGTGTTAAGAAGACATATATAATTATAGGATATGTATGAAATATTGAAACATAGCACCAAAAACAGCTTCTAAAATTGTGTATATTAATAGTTTGTATATTTAAAACATTTTGTTATATTGTAGAAGTTATTTGATGTTATACACTGTATGTTTCAAAATTTTCAGGTACTATTTATAAAGGAGACTGGGTATAGTGTAAATGAACTTTACCTAAGAGAATATTATATTAAAATACAAACAAAAAACAAACAAACAAAAAGAACAAGGTCCTTGATGGATGGCTCGGTAGATAAAGTGTCCACCTGGCACATTAGAGGTCATGGATTTAATCCCAGTCAGGGCACATACGAGAAGCAATCAATAAGTACACAACTAAGTTGAAAAATGAACCAAGTTGATGCTTTCTCTCTCTCTCCCTCTCTCTCTGTCTCTCATGGATTAATAGAAAAATTTTAAAACACAAACAATCAAAATCAATAAACTACAAAGCACTACCTGATTGTTTTATCAGAATTAGCTAAAGACTAAAAGCTTCATAAAATGTCTTCTAGATAAAGGTTGCCAAAGATCTATTTTGTACTAGTTTTCCTCACAGGGACATTCCTTCTAGTATCCTGCAGCAGGTAAAGTTATGGCCTTTCAAACACGCAGACCTATGTTCAAATTCTTACTTGTTAGCTGCTAAGCTATCAACGCTGAGCAATCTTGAGCAAGAAACTTAATTTTTTCCCTCAATTATATTGGTTTGAAATAAGACTAATGCCTAACAGGACTATTATTATGGTTGAATGAAATAAGGTATTAATATGCATATCATACAGTTTTTTTGGTACTTAATAAATATCAGTTATTTTTTTGTTGTTATAAAATATAGAGATAGGATAAGGTCTTTGTCATAATAATTGAGTTTATGGGGTCAGTGGGCATGGTTTGCACTTCTAAAGACTCACAGAAGTTGTTAAGTGAAAGAAGCAATAATTCTTCTCTGGCCACTGAAATTGCTAGGGGAAAAGGCCTGCTTCTGCACCCTTTTATAATATGGAGGCAACTTTGCATCTTGGCTACTAATGAGAATGCTGTTATCTCTTTCAGAGGACCCTAGTTCACTGCCAATTGTTTGGTTTCTTTTGCATCCCCATAGTTAAATGCTATGATAATTTATAGAGATTTTAGGGAGTTTTGATGATTTACTCATTCCCTACTTATGTTTACTCTACACAAAATGAATATTTTACATCATTAGATGCAAAATGACGATTATATTACTTGATCCATTTTCCTTAGGGTTTGTTTTAAGGATCAAAAACTTCAGCTTTGATCTTAGTATGTACATCACCATCTCTGCCATGTTATGGGTTAGCTCCATAATTATATTTAAGCTAGATAGTCCTTAACTTTGGTATTTTACAAAGTAAACGAAAATATACAGTTTTTTTAAAGGATGCGATTGTAGCATTTTCATGAAAACAGAGACATTTTGATATGAACATGACAACTTCCCTCTTCAAAGGATTTCAGGCCAATTCCTGACTCCTACCATATCAAGGAAGTATTTGCAGTTGCTTCCTTGAAATAAACATGAATAATTAAAAAAGAACAGTTTCATAGTCAATTGATGTCTTCTTAAAGCATTTTATTGTTTTCTTCTCTCTACTCCAAACTATTTGCTCTTACAATTATTGGTTGAGTACCAAAGAGACATATAAATTTTATTTTCTTTGCATTAACACCACAAAAACAACCATGGTATACTGCAGAGAACTGCATGTTTTCTCTAATATTCTCTATAGTTCAGTGCAAGTACAAATCATGGAGATAATATTATTCCTCAAATTCTACAAGTACTAGGAAAAAAAACTACTTTTTAGAGAGAATTTTTGCTTTTATAAAATAAGACCCCAGGACATATAGAGCTTCTGCAGAGTCAGAACTTCTATTGTTGAATTTCATTTGGAAGATTCCTGGAGTATATTATACTTATTTTTATCTGCTTCTGGATGATGAAAGACTAAATCTGCTGTGATTAAACTTTAGTGTGTGGATATAATATTATCTTGTTAATAATGAACTCTGTATGGTATAAGTTTTGCCTAATTAACATCTGGGAAATGGGAGTATCATTAAATAAAATTCTTCTAAGAATATGTGGTAAAAAAAATAGCTTTAAGCTCATGTAGAATCAAGTTTTTTTATATTAAATGCAATGCAGTTCTCACATTTACTACCTAAAGTTAGCATAGACCTCAAAGTTTGGGGGCAGCATCTCCCACTAGACTTTAGATATGAGTCACCAACTCTGGATTGTCCAGAATACCTGTGCTTCTGATCCACTGGTTACAAAGTCAAGCGTTGCCACTACCACTCAGGTTCAATAATTCACTGGAATGATTCACAAAACTCGGGAAAGTGCTATACTTATAATTACATTTTTACTATAAAGGATGTATATCAGAAATAGCCAAACAAAGAGATTCATTAGGCAATGCCAGGAAGAGTCATTTCTTCATGTCAGTGCATGTTGTTCTATAACATGATTTTAACAGCAACAAACTTCTTGTTTGTACTGTATTTATTCGAACTACTTTTTTTTTGAGAATTTTTGTCTTGCTTCAGTAATTATTCTTATATTTAAAACATTATATACATTTCTGGCTATTCCTGCTGGTTATATTCTTAAAATGGAATTACTAAGTAAAATAGTATAAATGGTTTTAGGACTTTTGTTGCATAAATTTCCTCCCAGAAATGCACTAATTTGCCTTTGAACTCAGTGGTTTAAGTTTCTAATTCAATGAATCCTCATTTTAAAATGAACTGCAACTATAAAAGGTAAAAATCACATCTTATACTTATCCACTTACTATCTTTAATGAAATTAGTATATTTTTTCACTTACTTATTGACCTTTATATTTGTTTTATGTAAATCAATAGGTATATTTTTCATAAATGTTTTCTTGATTTACTGGGTAAAAGTTTTCAACCTCTTCTGAAACTCCAGAGCATTTTATCTTTTCTTTAATGCAGTTATTTCCACCTTTGTATTGTAGCATTTCATGTAAATGTCTTAGTTCTTTATAGATGTAAGGTTAGAGTCTGTTTCTTTTCCTGGGTCTTAGCACAGTGTAACACAAAGAACAAGTGCTTAAGATGTATTGTTGCAGCAATAACTGATCCTCAGCTTCATTTTAGCAGATACTGGGCAAATCAACTGATCTTGATTTGGGTGTTATTTTTATTCATGGTCTTAAAGATATTTTTCAAATAAAGTATCAATTTTGACATAGTCCTGTTTTGATGAGTTCAGTTTACTAAAACCCAGTTTAAAGCATCTTGAATTATTACTCCATTATCATATTTCTTATTCATTTCCTGTTATTATTGTACACTTACTTGATTCTACTCCAATTTCACACTTTCATCAAATGCAATAGCACATGAGCTGTTAGTTTAGTTTAGTCAGACAGTACAAACTTTATTATGTGTCCGAATCACCAGGAGGGCTTGTTAAAACAGATTACTGGTTTCTACCTTTGGAGTTTCTGATTCTGTAGACCTGAGGTAGGAGCCAAGAATTTACATTTCTAACACATTCCCAAGTGGTACTGCTACTGCTGGTCTTTGGATTACATTTTGAGAACAACTAGTCTAAATTATATTCAGCACACTTAGTAGCCTCTTGGAAAGAAACAGCAGCTGCTTCTTTGCATAATTTCTCTTATGAAGTATGTCCTAGCAAGGGATGAAGAAATGGACATTGAGAAGCGGATTTTGCCTGTAGTAAGAGGGCTGCCTTAATGCCTTGAATTTTTCTCTTGCTGGGAAATCCTCCTGTTGAGAGGACCACCACAGTTAGCATTTTAGAACTTTTTCCACTTTAAATAACCTAGTGAGTTCAGAAGAGAGATGAGAGAACGAGAAAGGACAACTGTGACAGACATGGGAGAGGGGTGCAGATGTGATCAAATGAGCTGCATCAAATCATCAACTCTCGCAACCCCCAATATAGAAGTTGGCATGTTGACTATACCTAAGGCTTCCTCAGAAGGGAAATGCCATGAAAGTATAAACTGCTGCTTAGGGGCAGCGCAAGTCCCTTGGGGGCGTCAACTTCAACAAAATTAAAAACAAAACAAAACGTGCCAGCTTCAAGTTGTCAATTTCGAGTTCACTTCAGAGTGACACACCTTCACACAGTAAGCTCAGCAGAGACAAAGAGATACCTTGCAACTGCCAAAGAGAGAAAAGAGTCCTCTGAAATGAAATGGTAATGTAAGAAGTGGAAATGGTTTGTCACAGTCGCAAGCTGGCTCTTTGGGGTTCACTTTCCTAGAGTGAGTGAACTGTAGTGTGGTACCCTAGCAAAATTAGAACAATCGTTTCAAAAGGGCAAAGGCAGAGAGAGGCATAGAGAAAGGAGAAGAAAGTTCTTTCTTGTGTGTGAGTGATGAGCTTAACAAACTCGGAAAATGCTTTATATGAATGTGAGTTTTCATGGCAGCTTCAAGCTAACACTGAATAGCCTTTCTTATAAACGGAAGCTACCTTAGCAAGTAAAGGATAATGGGAAGACAGAGAATGCTGGAAACAACAGTCAGATGGGGCTGAGGGAGCAAACTTTTGACAAGCAATGTTCTGTAACTAAAGCAACAATTGCTATATATTTTCTTTGTGTTTTTCCCACACCATACTCTTTATAAGAAATAAAGAAAACAATTGTTTCTCCCCAAGCTGAATTCTTAAAGTTGTTTTTCAATGTGATTTAACAGAAATATTAATTTTTACTCATAAAATAATGTCATTTTTCATGTGTAAGGCCAAGAGAAGTCTACGTATCATATATAAGAGAAAAGGCACAGATTAAATGTGTTGAAATAGGAATCATTTTAAACAGTTTGTTTCCATATGTTCCAGTGGGAAATAGAAGGGACTTATTTATTAGAAAATGAAACAATTAGCCAGACTCCTTGCTTTGTCACTTTCTGAAATATACATATAAGTCAAGGTAGTCCAGAACCGGGGGGAGAAATTGAGGGATTGCGTTAAATAATTTGCCATCATATTTAAATTGTTAGCTTGAACTTTAACTTTTAGGTTTGTTTTGTTTTTCTTTTACTTTTATGAGACTCCATAAAATCATATAAAGTGAGGCTTAGAGCAGACACTAAATATGACCTACTGATAGATGATTGAATTCACTAGTCAATATCTCCAACATACTGAAGTCCAACCATTTCTTGAATGATAGTGCCCTCATCAAGACAATCAGAAGCCAGGTCAATGTGTACATCTTTGACTGTTAGATTGAACCAAAAATCTGTCTTCTTGTATTCACTATACCTTTTTCTTCCTTTTAAGTTTATAGTAAGCCAATCATGTTCTTTCTCCCTGATACAGCACTACAAATATGTATAGACAACTATCACATCTTTAAATCTATAGGTTAAAAATTTCCATTTTAGTTTGTCTGATCGATACTGAGTGGAAAGGTCCATAATTTATATTGAAACAGTTTCAGGTCAATTTGACATGAGTGGTCACTGTACAGTATTGACTCCTGTTAAAATTATTAGGTATCCTTTTTATTTTCACATGTTATTCTAAAACTTTATATCATTTTATATTTTGTGCTGAGAGTTCACTAAATTCAAATATAAGACATGACATTTATTCTATTCAATCTCTTCTTATAAAAGTCCTTTTCCGTCTGTGGATATCTTTTAAATCCAAACTCTATCTTTCAACTTTATGTTATATCTCTCTGAGCATATGTAACCCACACATCAGCTTGCTAGTCATGTGCATTTGTATATCTGTGAGCATGTACATATGTGCAATGTTGTGTGTATGTGTGTGGTTCTTCAGAATGAAGTGGTGATTGAAAGCTTATTCTCTAACATCAAACAAATCAGATTCAAATTCTGGCTCTATCACCTACCAGTTTATACCTTTGCCAAACTGACTTAACCTTGAAAAATCTCTGTTTTTGCTTGAGTGAAATTATTTCTATCTCAATGAGTGGTTATGAGATTAAACATGATAATGTATAGAGAGTGCTTAGCATAGTTCCTGGCACATACTAAGCAATTGAAGGCAAATTTCTTAAGTTCACTAATTTTCTGTTCCATAAATTGTAAAATAAAGATAATAATAGTATTTTTCCTCATTGAGTTGTTAGAGGAAATTAAATAAGTTAATACACATATAAAGGTTAGAACAGTTTCTGGTATATAGAATTTACTACTTTAAGTTAGCTATTATCCTCTTTGATATTATTTATTGTTATTAATGTTAATTTTATTTAACTCACAGTAGGTATTAAAGTAATGTTATTCACTTGCTTTTTGCTAAAAAATGACCCAGTTGCTTAATATATTTATGATTAAAATTCCAAACTTGAACTGATTCCAGCTTCTATAACTTTGATTAATACAATCTCAATATCTTATAACAAAATTTTTAAATCTTTCAATTTAGGAAACATTTATTCATTCTGATCATTGTGTTCACTGTAGAAGGTACCAAGTTAAATGAGAAATACTTGGTTCTCAAAGGAGATTTCAATTTAGTTGGTATCTTTGAGAAGAATCAGATTTCTAAGAAAATAAAAAATTATTTTTTTTCCAAACACTAAGTTTTGCTAAATAACAGAGCTTCTAATTTTTTTTATGGAAGATCACTATATTATTTATATTCCAACATCCTCATTTTTTTCTAATAACGTATATGTTACTTGAACAATTATTAATGAGTACTTAGTATGTGGAAAATAATGTATGGTGTGTTTCCACTGATTATAATTCCTGGCCCCCTCTCTCTTAGGAAGGCTCTATAAGTTAATGGGTAAGGATGGTCCAAGCAATTGGGAATAATAAAATTAGAAACAATGACCTTCCTCTCTGTCTCTCTCTTCCCTTCCTGCAGCCGAGGCTCCATTGGAGCAAAGATGACCCGGGCGCTGAGGGTGGCTCTATTGGCCTCTGCCTCAGGCGCTAAAATGACTCTGGATGCAACAGAGCGACGCCCCAGAAGGGCAGAGCATCGCCCCCTGGTGGGCATGCCGGGTGGATCCCGGTCGGGCGCATGCGGGAGTCTGTCTGTCTGATTCCCTGTTTCCAGCTTCGGAAAAATGCAAAAAAAAAAAAAAAAAAAAAATTAGAAACAATGATACAATCTACCAAAGTGCTTAGTATCTTCTTGAATTGGGCACTATCTCATTGTGTTTCAGAACAATAATGAATTTTTTGCAGTTTAGAAGGGCTTGAGAAACCAGTTGAGGAGAAGAGAGGTAGACCAGGTTAGGAGAGAAACATACACATTAGTAGTGATAGAGTAGGGGCTGTGGGCACCGGTATGTAAATAGTGAGGTGAGAAATCTATTTGGAGCATTTTCTACAGTGGTACAAATAAAGAACTTAAATATACTTTATTGAAATATGCCTTTATTTTATGCTGTTTCTTTTTTACAACTAGAAATTATTTAAATCCATTATGCTAATTTTGTTTCTATTAACATATTACCTATCAAAATGTACTAAAAATTAAATGACAAAGTTAAAATATTACCTGCTGCCTTATATAGATATGTTTAGCTAAACAATTCTAGTTTTTCTTTATGATATAACAACACTTTATAGAAATCACTTTGGAATAATTATTTGGTTTCAAAACAATACGTATAGATTATTTTACATTTTCTTATTTTTTCTTCACTGAAGCCTTTTAGTGTTATTTTTAATTATTTACCTATGTTGTAATATGAATTACATGTTCAATTTAGGGGAAAAAAAATGGACTTTAGAAATATCATATGGGTAAAAGAATCCAGAAAAGTTTTATAAGACATGAGGGAATACCAGTAATAGCAAACATAATTGCAAAACATTTTTGTATTTTAATTTTCAATAACCAACATATTTTCTAACATATAGTGGACACTGAATAAATTTCTTCTGAATAACTAAATAAATGAGAATAAAGTCGTGAGTCTTATTTCTGAAAATATTCAGAGCATGATTAAAAGAAAGATCCTATTTTCTATCCCTGGGCTGCTTCTCAGTCAATCAGCTTGGACATAGATAGTGGTAATGCTACTGGAAATTTGTGAACAGTGTGTAGCAGGGGTCCCCAAACTACCGCCTGCGGGCCGCATGCGGCCCCCTGAAGCCATTTATCCAGCCCCGCCGCACTTCCGGAAGGGGTACCTCTTTCATTGGTGGTCAGTGAGAAAAGCATAGTTCCCGCTGAAATACTGGTCAGTTTGTTAATTTAAATTTACTTGTTCTTTATTTTAAATATTGTATTTGTTCCCGTTTTGTTTTTTTACTTTAAAATAAGATATGTGCAGTGAGCATAGGGATTTGTTCATAGTTTTTTTATAGTCTGGGCCTCCAATGGTCTGAGGGACAGTGAACTGGCCCCCTGGTGTAAAAAGTTTGGGGACCCCTGGTGTATAGCTTTGGGCATACCAAAGTTTCTTAAGTAATATCACTTTATTTTGGAATAAAAGCCCATTATTGTTATTTTTGTGTTAAAAATAATAGATCACAAAGTTAAAATAGACTGAAGAGATGAAAGGGATTTTAAAGACATGAAATAGGTCATATTTGAGCTGAGATTTAAAGAATGAGTGAATGAATAAGTGATTGAATAGTGATCACCATTGCCTTTATTAGAGTGAAGGGCATCTTTATTTCATGATATTTTGTCATGGTTTCATGGGATAGTACGACTCACTAAATTTATAGAAGAGGAAACTAAAGCTCATAGTGATTGGTTCATTTGCAGTTATTTAATGTCCATGAGCAGGAGGCACAGCTCCTCAGCTCCAGTTTCGTGCTCTCTTTCCCCCTATATCATGCTGCCTTCCTGTTGCCACACTTTGTATATGAATGATGCAAACTCTGCATTTTACAATTAGCAACTATTCTCTAAAACTAAGCTATGAAACAATTAATTGAATTTTCATTGGACACTGATATTAATGAATATAACATATTGACTGATATTTTCTTGGTCACATTGTTTTTTAGATTTAAAATAAGACAATTAAAATTTTGAGTATAGTCTTAGAACACTGTGAAACTTAAGAAGTGTGGTCTATTTTCCCCTTTCCAGGCACAGCCATTTGTATCTTAACCTACTAAAGAACGTAGAATTTTGGCTAAAATATATTATATTCTCCAAGTCTTTAATCAAGGTACTTTATATATCGCATAATTTATTTTTATCCCACCTACTGTCTTCTGTGATTTCTTAGTATAAAACTAATACCATATTTATTGAATTCCCATACTTTAGATTTGAGGCACTCATTCACACTTGCGATTATCTCTTCTAATATACATATGTCTAACCATCATTTAAAACTGTTAATCACTCTTCATGAAATAGGTCATATTTGAGCTGAGATTTAAAGAATGAGTGAATGAATAAGTGATTGAATAGTGATCACCATTGCCTTTATTAGAGTGAAGGGCACCTTTATTTCATGATATGTTGTCATGGTTTCAGGGGAATCAAGAATCTTAACTGTTAAAATAAACGCAGTTTCCCACCTGCAAAGGTTAAACATTTATTTCTTGCCAAGCTACTAAACTGGCAATTATGTTTTTTTAAGTGTTTCTACATCATGTTATGTTACTGGCTTCATACGATGTTCAACCTGAATTAACATGACTGGAACAGATGCTAAATGACTGTACCCAAGTCACTTGTGTCCTATTTTACACTTCACTTCATGAACTGTGCTAGACCAAGAGAACATTCACTCCCAGCTCCAAGTCACACCATATGTCTTCATATTCATTGATATAGGCTTTTTTGATCAGTTTCCTTTCCACCTGATCTCACTGTTGCTTTCCTAAAATTTAAAAGGAAAGTAACAGCAGTAAAAGTGTAACTTATGAGAACATGTGCTTTTATATGTGTTTAATAAAATTATATTTTTATTAGTGTAGGTCAGGAAATAAGCAGTTATTTATACTGGCTGAAGTAGAAAACTGCAGAAAATTTGTTGGTTTTGTGCAATAAACTAAAATTTAAGGTATTTTATTGATAAGTTTTTATAATTCAGACAGTGCCTTAATTCATTTTTTACTATAAATAATGGTTTATTTTGAAATTATAACACACCAGATTACTGGGGAGGAACCTGTTAAGAGGAGACCAAGGATGCAAGCTACTCTTTAAGTGATGATGGGTTGGGAGCAAGTCTACTAAGGCAGTGGTCCCCAACCTTTTTTGGGCCACGCACCGGTTTAATGTCAGAAAATATTTTCATGGACCGGCCTTTAGGGTGGGACAGATAAATGTGTCACATGACTGAGACAAGCGTCAAGAGTGAGTCTTGGATGTAACAGAGGGAATCTGGTCATTTTTTAAAAATAAAACATCGTTCAGACTTAAATATAAATAAAATGGAAATAATGTAAGTTATTTATTCTTCCTCTGTGAATCGGTACCAAATGGCCCACGGACTGGTATCGGTCTGTGGCCGGGGGATGGGGACCACTGTTCTAAGGTTTATCTTGCTCGGTAGTGGTCAATACATCTTGTGGTTACTTCAATTCACATTGGTCTTCTGAAGGTATTTCTATTGGCCTTCCTGAACCAGATTTCTTCAGAAAATGTCTGATGATACCAGTCTAGCAGGAGTGGCTCCTATTTACACATATACAAACTGGGACTGGGACTTGAAACAAAGCAGCAAATTAAACCTCAGACTATATATATCCCTAGTTCCAGGACAACACCATTCAACCCACCTTCTGAATAGTGAAGTCTTATTTAAGGGTAAATATTCAGCCTGTTGAGCTTTGGCATGAAAACAGAAACATGCACAGTGTTTTTCACAAAGACTGTTTTAAATGAAATATCCTGTTGCTATCATGAAAAAATTGTAGTATGCTCCAGAAAAAAAGATAAACAAAAAAGACAAATCCATAACAATGATCATAAAATAATTAGAAACTCACCATTTGTAGAATATTAAAAAGGGTAAGACTCATTTTATCTTCATGAAGATAGTTTTGGGACCATCCACTCATCCAAATGGCAATTTTCTTCTGAGCCCTGTATTGTGCTAGGCACTTAGGAAAATAAGTAGAGGTATCATGCTACCAGTAATGACAACTTTCTCTCAGTGATCTTCCTTTATGTTTCAGAGGTCCTAGTAGACACCCTGAAATCACAGAGGCAAGTAAGAGACTCCAGGTTAGGTTAACTAAAGAGGCGGGTGAATATGTGCGGTTTCATGGTGATGGAATTTTCAATGTCGACTCAGGTGAAGTCTGGGGGGTGGTGAAGGGGAGACAGCTGTATACCCTCTTAAAGAAGTACTGTTTCCTCATCTTGCTTCCAAGGGGGGAGAGGTAGTCCTGTAAAAGAGACAAACAATACAAATATTCAATTTATTTCTCTCATTTGCAGGAATGTAGAATTGGTTTCAGATAAGACATATATTATGGCATCTCCCACCTTCCAGAAACAACATTCTATTCTATCTCCAAACATTTTAAATGGCTAAAAGGCACTTTTATTTTCCAATTAAGCCAAAAAAATTTTCTCATATCTTTATTCTACTAATGACCAAATAATAAAATTAGTTTTTTTTTTTAAAGAAAAGAGGTGACATATTATTAGGTAAAACTTATTTATTTCTGGGAGCTTGTCCCCTACAGAACACACATTATTATTATATGACTGGTTTGTTTTTAAATATTCTGGAAAAAGTTAGACCAACTATTTGCACAGAATTTGCCTTGCTTTCTCTTGTATTCTACTGGAATCTTCTTTTTCTATTTAATTGCCTTATTTTTAAATTTACCTTCTTGCTCTAGGCTTTATATTGACTTTCAGTTTTCAATGTTTACACACATTAGGTATTTGTAGACAATTTTCATGTTCCCCTTAGTTAGCCAACTGCATGTACATTATTTATTCTTTTAATATTTCCTCTAGAGTAAATACCTCTGGTTTCTTAATTATTCCTGTTGATTTCTTCTGAACCTCCTGCAGTTTGTCTTTTTCTCCTAATGAGATCCCCAAACTAAATGCATAGTCCTGCTTCAGTCTCTCCTGAATCAGAAAGTGGGGACTCCTCCTGTGTTCTGTAACACGTTTTTCTGTTGCATATGCAGTCCAGAATAACAATGACCCTCTTACTTAACAAGTTTCAAGACAAACCTGCTTTTAATTATCTTCTGATAATATTTAAAATATTTTGGAAATATGAACTCACTCCCTGTCTTGTAACTGCAGGTGCTGGTAGGTTTGGGAAATTGTGATATCTAGTTCTTTGAGGCCAGGGCTTTCAAATTACTGTGTCATTCTGTTTTATGATGATCCAGCACACCATAATCAGGTACAGCAGTGAGGCCACTGTTGCAGCTCTTCCTGGCCTCCATTGCTTCATAATTGATGAAGTGTCAGGAAAGGAAGAGGACTGGCAAAATGAGTTCTTTCAGAACAGAAATGAGGACTTCACATATCTGAAAGGAAATGTGTCTGTCTTCTGCTTTATCCCCTAAAGAGATTTAATATATTATTTCCATGATCTCTTTTCTTTAGTCATTCACACTGTAGCCTTAATTAACTTCCCTGAAATATCATTTCAGAATTCTACTCTAAATACCTCTTCGTCTTCCCATTGCTTATGTGACCAAATTCAAACTCTAGCGTAACATTTAAAGTTTTCTCCAAAGAGTTTAGCCTTCTGCTCACTTTTCCCTTTTTGAAAATCCTTGTTCTATGTGTGTGTGCGTGCACCTTTGTGAGTATACAACTCACTAATAATGTGTAAATGTACATATTATTATGCACAAAATTTTCTCACCATAACAACTATTTTTGGATAGCTTATGATCCTTGTAAAAGCTTTTTAGAACTCATTATTTTTTTCTTAATAATAATCATTTGACCATAATTCTCATTGTCTTAAATTATTAGATACCTTTTCATAATCTACAATGTATCTTCCTTCCAAAACCACAAGCTCCTTGACTAATGTGACTGTGTTTTTATTTTACTTATGTTGTCTTGACAGAGTAAAATTCTCAAAAACAACCGATGAAGAATAATTTCCCATCCTATCCATAATGCTTAAAGGTAAAGGAAATACTGAGAATTCATAAGTGTTAAAAGCTCAGCACTGTCCCTTCCAAATTAATGTGTTGAACATATGCGCCTCACAATATGACCTTATTTGAAAATAGAGTCATTGCTGATATAATTAGTTAATATAAGGTCATGATGGTATAGGTTGGCCCCCTAAACCAATATGACCGGGGGAAAATATGGACACAGAAACACACACAGATGCTAGGAGAGAGCCTAACATAGGTTATTTCCCTAGCATCTTTAGGGGAAGAATGGCCCTGAAGCATCTTGATCTTGGTTAGCTAGGCTCCAGAACTTTTAAATGGTAAATTTTGGGTGTTTAAGCTGTTTAGTTTGTGGTAATATATAATAGTATCCCTATCATAATAATATAATAAGAAACTAATAACACTTTATGGAAATGATGTCCAATTAGTTAGGCAATTATACATAGTCATATTTTTTCCTCTTTAAAAAAATGGATTTATATTGACTGAGAGACACTGTGAAATTAATAAAATGGTCTTTAAATTCTCTTTGAATATAGAATATTATGAACCATAACCAAAACATAAGCTCTTTCATTATGGCTACAAGAGAGATTTCCTAAATATATCTTCTGCTTTCATGGCCTTGACTTGTACATTTTTTTTCCCCCTCTGAGATTTGCTACTCATGTTGACATAGGTTTGTTGTGCATAATGACAAAATCAATGAAAAATACATGTGACTCTTTTTTGCAAAATACTTAATTTTTGTTGCTTATGTTAAGATCACCAAAATATTTTTATAAAGATATAATAATTTCTTTGATTCATTTTATTTATCCTGAAGCTTAAAGACTGCTCTTGGAAATACCACATGGTACATTTCCCAAACTTCTACTCTCATAAAAATAAATGTACATGACCATATATCTTAAAGTGATACAGCCCTTAATGATCCTACTAATAAGAAGCTTAAATCAGCAATTGTTTTCTTCATTTCTTCTCCCTAGTAAAAAATTATATTTCCCTTCAGAGTGCCAGGGTATGTCCTCTTCTTTTCCCCATATTCCTTATACTTATTTAGAATAAATAACATTATTCAAAGCTAGAAATTCTGGTTCTAAAGTTTTCTATGTAAACAAACAAAAAACAAATTTAAATTCTAAGTAAATATCTTAACCAAAAATTTAAAGTTAGATTTTTAAAATTTTATTTACTGGTTTTAGAGAGAGACGGGGCAGGGGGAGAGAAACATTAATTTGTTGTTTCATACATTATGCACTCCTTGTTGATTCTTGTGTGTGCCCTGACTAGAGACTGAACCTGCAACTATGGTGCATTAAGACCATGCTGTAACCAACTGAGCTACCTGGCTAAGGCTCAAAATTGGATTCTAAAACTAAAGAGCCATATTCTCAGATGCTTGTTTTGAACATGTTAAGTGATCTATGTAGAGACATTCCTAGGGCAGTGGCATGGCTTAAAAAAGAAATGACAAAGGCTCCAGTTAAGTAATTATTTGGAAGATGAAGAGAGACTAAAAGTGGTCAAAAATGATAGAAATTGCTAATTATTCACAGTGGGTGAGAATGAAAGAAAACTTGCTGATAATTTCAACCACATTTTCAGTACTTTGTAAGGCCTTTGACAGAGACATCTAGTAAAGACTGTGTAAGGCATTGTTGCTCTTGTTGTTCTTATGGTCATAAGAAAAGATGAAAAGACAATGGAGTCCTTTCACCTTGAAGTGAATTTAAATATGTAGAATAAAAGATGCTCAACATGAATAGATTTTCTAAAATTTTGTTATGATTGACAATGAAATTTGAGAGAATAACATTCAAATATGACTAAAAATAAAAATACAAAAAAATTTCAGTCCAAAATATTAAAATATGAACAATTAAATTAGATAATTTATAATAAAAAGAAATGAAGATTGCTTGTAGATTATGTAAAGTAATCTATGATAGTAATATATTGTTATTCTTATAAGTTGACTGCCCAATGAGAGGTCTTGCTTTAATAAATAATATTGTTAATAACAAATCTACCTTTAACTGGCTATTTCCAATAATGACTCTAATGATATATAAGTGCATTTTCATTCCACATTGGAACTTTTTGTTTTCATGGAACTAAAAGTTGCACATTTCATTACACAAATGGATTCTGGAAATAGGCAGCCAGGTTAAGTGCCTTGTTCCACCAGATGCTAGCTCTACAATCTAGAGAAACTTACACTTTTTAAGTCTCATCTAAAATAAGAAATAACAGTTGTATGGTATAATCCATGTAAACTATATAGCATAATTTTTAGTACAGAAATAAGCAAACAGTATGTAGTATGTGTTATAATTTGTTATTATTATCATTGTGATTGTTATTAGAACAGAAATAGAAACATATACTAAGGCTACAGGAACAAAAATCTTATCTATTTCTTTCATGGCAACACAGAAAAATTGCCCAGCATTTATGTTTATTGGTCAGGTAAAGACTGGCAGTCCTTGTAAGGACAGTTTCAATTTATGCACGAATGTGCATGCTTATGATCTGGAGAGTGAGAAACAGAGACAGAGAAAGAGCAGGAGAGGGGGATAAGGGAAGACAAGAGGAGAGAAGAGGAGAAAAGAGAAAAGAGAGAAGGAGGAGAGAAAGAGAAAGAGGGAGAAGAAAGGGAAATATGTAGTATATATGTGTATTTATGTACATGTATATATAATGCACATGTATACTAAGTGGAAATATATTTTCAGTTAAAAGAATATGAGTCATAGCTACAGATTTAGATGGATGAGCATTGCAGAACTTGGCCCAGTGCTTGACACTTGGAAGCCATTAGATAGATCTTTAAGCTGAGTAGAAATGATAAGAAACATGCAAGTTGTGAATTTTGTTATAAAAAATGGGTTACTAAGATGACATAACTAACCAAAAGCAAACCTGAAAAACACTGACATAACTTTTAGAAACTAGTAACTCAAAACCATACAATGGCACTTAGGTATCAATTTTTCTTTTCAGGAAAGTGAATTAAAAAAGTAAGCAAGGCTA
Source organism: Saccopteryx bilineata (assembly GCF_036850765.1). NCBI lineage: Eukaryota > Metazoa > Chordata > Mammalia > Chiroptera > Emballonuridae > Saccopteryx > Saccopteryx bilineata. Next base: position 72,605,831 of record NC_089494.1, read on the forward strand.
TTTTAAAAATATTTTTCTCAAAAACTTTACCTAATGTTTTTTCTTCACCTTGTCCCTTTTCACCTTTTTCTGTAGGAGCAGAGGAAAAACTATTCTGCAATTGATCAGAATGTTCATTTCAACCTTTGTAAGCTTTGTTGTCTTTAATTAGTTGAAAATAATGAGAGAGCCCTAATATGACATTAATAGGAACTTTCTGTGTGGCCAAGGGCAAGATTTAGCCCCAAGATTTTCCCAACTGGTATTGCTATATTTAAAAAATGTCACATAGTCTATATGTGGTAAATGGATTTTAATTTAATATTATTTTAAATTTTAAGCATAAAGACAGAATTAGTTAAAGAAGCAAGTCTTGGATGAGTCTGCAGTTGTTGGCAAGTGTTAGGGATAAAATCAGCCATCTGTGTTAATGAAGAGTTCCCTGTTCACCACCTGTCAGGTATCCCTATCTAAGGTAGGAGGCAGGACTTGAGAACGTTATGATTCTGTAAGAAATGTCAATTAATAGAGAGCTGAAGAGAGAAAGTGAGTTTTCTGTGATCTTAATTTTTATACCTTGCTACTACTAAAATGTACCAATAAAACATTATTTTAAAATGGAAAAAATTAAATGTTTATTCATTTTGATCTATAAAGATGATTAGTGACCTTGCTATCAGAGGCTTTCAACAGTAATTAGCATCAGAATAGTCTCCTCCAATAACTGTTGAAATGCAGATTCTTACATACCACGTCTAAGATTTAGGCACTGGAATAGGGCCTGGGAATGTGTATTTTAACATATAGGTCATACTATATCTGTTTGTTAGGAATGGTATAACAAAATACAGTCTGAGTGGCTTAAACAACAGGAATTTTTTTGCTTACAGAGCAGGATGTTGGAAGTCCAAGGTCAAATGTTGGCAGTTTTGGTTTCTTTTGAGGCCTCTTTCTTGGTTTGCGGATGGCCATCTTCACTGTGCCTTATGTTGTCTTTCCTCTCCGCATATATATGTGCATCCCTGAGGGCTCTTTGTGCATCTAAATTTTCTCTTCTTATAAGGACACCACTTATATTGGAATAAAATCTACTTTAAGGGCTTCTTTTTAAATTAATCACCTTTTTAAAGGCCCTATCTTCAAATGGAGTCACATATAAATTTTGGAACACAATTCTCTGTCCATGCAGGTGGTATATGTAAAAACACTATAAAAAGCCATCTCTTGATAATATTTTGCTTTGACATCCAAAACAACCTAAGAAATATATTGAGAAATTGTTCTCTCTCAGATTGTTTTCTGAAAAATATCTGGCCACTGATTAATTATTTTAGCAAATGTGCAAAAGAAAAAGGAATTGAGCTGTTTCACTAGTACTTAAAATGTAAAAATTTAGACTCATGTCGGAGACATGGTACTACTCTCCAGCTTTTCCTTAAAAGAATTCCTTTAAAGCTACCATGGAAAAGTCTGGATAGTCAAATTCAACAAAACAAAAATCTCCCTAGAAGCCCTGGAAAGCCCACAGAAACAAAGATCCCTGACCTAGGATATTGATATGCAGGTGAAACCTTAAGAAGTATACTTAACTTTGCACATGTAAAGGCAAGTTTGCACCTAATTCAGCTCCTCCATCAGGGTGCATTATTTAAAGGAAAAAGTTATGAGCTCTTTAATGTTGGAAATCTGTCTTGTGTACCTGGTTACATACTTGATAATTAGGACTGATAATATTTGAAATCTGACATGACTTTTACTCTCCACTGGAAAAATGGAATTATTTGATTGACAATGAATAAAATGGTCTTAGTAAGCTATAGATTATTAGTCATCTGGTCCCTGTTCCATGTTTATTTTGTTGTTGTTGTGACCTCTTTCATTCCTTTTTTTCTATTGATCTCCACCTCCTCCTCCTTTTTTATCTTCTGCTTTTGTGCTTTAAAATAAAATCAAATCAAAACAAAAACAAAATGCTTCCCAGTCCTCTGATATGATCAAATCATGGGTTCAATGCCTGGTCTATAGTAGTCTAAGCATTTTCATTTCTCTTAGCTGTCTTTTCTAGTTAAGGAAACAACATCAAAATATTTTCTTTGGCCCCTAAACTAGGATAGAAATTTTGATTCATATATACAGTGCTAGATTTGGATGAAAACTTAGGAATCATATAGATCACGAATGGAAAATAGTTTCCTTCCAAGAGACTTCTATACTTGACTGGTTAGGCCCAGTTTGCTACTAATTTTCTACTGTTTACTAATTCTACATTCTCTAGTCAGGGGAATTCATCAACTCTATTGTCTTAAATGCCAGTAACTTCAACTGTCTATTTTGTTTGTTCTTTTATAACTTAAAACTATTATGTCTAAATGTGATCACTTGATCCCCGCCTCATCACCAATTACATATCTTCATATATACTCCCCTCATATTTTTTATTTCAAGAAATACCATCACAGTTCCCCTTGTTGCTTAAGGTGAAAATCTGGGAGTTCCCTTAGAACTTCTCTTCTATACCCTTCATATCCAAGTTGTTAGAAAGCTTTTTTGTTTGTTTGTTTGCTTGTTGGTTGGTTAGTTGATTTATTTTCATGAAAGATTTTATATTTTGAAGCAATTTTAGGTCACAGCAAAATTAAGAGGAAGGTACAGAAATTTACCATATTCCCTATGTTTTTACAATGTATAGAGTCCCCCATTAGCAACATCCCCCACTAGACTCAGACATTGTTATAATTAATGTAGCTACATTAACACATCATAAGCACTCAAAGACCAGAGCTTACATTACAATTTGCTCTTGTTGTTTTATGTTCTATGAATTTGAACAAATGTACTGTATAATGATATGTGGTATCATACAGAGTGATTTCTTTGTGTTCTGCTAATATATCCCTCCCCAATTTCCAACCCCGGCAACAACTGATCTTTTTATTGTCTGTATAATTTTACCTTTTCCAAAATGTCATATATTTTTAATTATATAATATGTAACCTTTTCAGATTGGCTTATTTTATTCTTAATAATATGCATTTAGGTATCTCTCTCTATATATTTTTTTTGTTTGGTCGCTCGTTTCATCTTTGTGCTAAATAATATTTTATTGTTTCAATGTACAACATTATAAGTTCATTTATCCTTTCACCTACTGAAAGACATCTTGGTTGTTGCCAAGGTTTTTCTCCCCTCTTAAGTGGAACTAAATGGCTAGAGTGGGTTGGGGTTATGTATTTCCCTTTCCTTAGGTCAGTTAGACTTTGATAATACTTCAGAATATTAGGCTTCTGGGTTAACTAGTTTCTTCTGAGGGCAGCCCTAGTTAAGAGAAACAGAATATTCTGGTATAAATGAAAATGGTTCCTTTCTTCTCCTCTTACAGGAAGTATAAAAGAATTTTATTTTTTTCTGGTATTTACCATGGAAAGTTAAAGTCTAGCTCCTGGAGGTAAATTTCATAATAACGTAGGGGCTCATTCTATGACAGGATTCCCCTGGAGTTTTATTCTCACAGTTGTCCATATTGACTCCCCAGTAATGCATCAATGCTGGTTCTGATTTTCCTGACCTGGTCTTGGTGTCTGAGGAAATGCCTGATTGTGTGTCTCTGCTGTGGTAATCAGTGACTCCTGTCTTCACCTGTTTGTCTCTTCAATTATGGGGACAGAAGATTCCCCTGTGTAATGCTGGTGGCCGAAGCCAAAGAGGTCCACATTGGATTCGGGCAGATGGTAGAGAAACTGCAGAGCCAAAAAACATTGAGCCATTCCTGTTTAATAGAGTCTTATGACAACAGACAAGCAAAAAGGTAGGGAAAAACCTCTTCTCAATGCAGCAGGCAAACGAACAACAAAAAATGACCCCGCACAGTGGCAGACGGGTGATCCACAATCTGCCATCCACACTGAAGGCAAGTACCCTTAGCCCATAGACCAGGGGTCCCCAAACTACGGCCCCCTGAGGCCATTTATCCATCCCTCACCACACTTCTGGAAGGGGCACCTCTTTCATTGGTGGTCAGTGAGAGGAGCATAGTTCCCATTGAAATACTGGTCAGTTTGTCGATTTAAATTTACTTGTTCTTTATTTTAAATATTGTATTTGTTCCCGTTTTGTTTTTTACTTTAAAATAAGATATGTGCAGTGTGCATAGGGATTTGTTCATAGTTTTTTTTATAGTCCGGCCCGCCAACGGTCTGAGAGTCAGTGAACTGGCCCCCTGTGTAAAAAGTTTGGGGACCCCTGCCATAGACTATACACATTGGCTTTCTGCTGCGTGTTCATGCACTAATCATGCAAAGAGCTTGCATCTGGGAAACCAGCAGGCAACCTAACACAACTGTTTCCCCAACACCCTGTTTCCTCCTTTCTCTTACAGGTGCAAAAAGAGTTAATGATTTTTCAATCTGTTTAATTTTTTTAATAATTAAGTTTAATTTTTGTTTAATTACAGTTTACATTCAATATTACTTTGTATTAGTTTCAGGTGTTTAGCATAGTAGGTAGACAATCAGCTATTTACCTGTTAGGATGGAGTGGCAATTTCCAAGCTCCTCACATGTAGAACTGGAATCAGGCCTTTTAAAATAATATTTTTAAAAGGTAATTATCAGTCCTGATTTCCCATCCAAAATTGTATCCTGATAAGTTCACTTATTTACTTCTCTACCATCATAAATTTGAATGAAACCACCATCATCTACTTCTGAGCTAATACTATGGCTTCTTAAATTGGTGTCTCCACTTCTTTTGGCCTCACTTCAATCAATTTTTCACATTACAGCAAGAATAATTTAACACAAGGCGATCATTTCACTTCACTTTTTAAAGTCCTTTGATGGCTCTTGTAGACACTTAGAGTAACACTTCTTATCATGCATGGCCTAGTATACCTGCTTAGACTGACTCCTGCCAGCTACTTCAAACTCATCAGAGCTGCTTCTGCTCTTGTTTCAGTCACACAGTAGACAAACAGTTGAATCTAGTTCTTCTCCATCTCTGAGTCTTCTTTCACAGTGCCCTCATCCAAACTCATTAATTCTTTAGGTCTCAGTTTTAATGTTTCTTCTTCATGAAAGCTTTCTCTGACACATCAATCAAAATTATTTTGCCTCATAATACTCTATTCTTTACATTTATAGCACTTGTTACCATTTTAAATGAATATATTAATATGTGCATTTCTTATTTGTTTATGTTCTTTTGTTAGCTTAACCATGAGTTTAGAGATCATGCCTTGTTTACGTTTTAAAAAATTGAAATCATGGACTTCTGTCTTCAGCTCCAACATTTAAACATTTGGAAGTCAGTGTTCCTGGCCTTACAGAAGAAACAATCTGAAAAAACTGAAAATCAATCACTTTCTTGGATCCACTGAAGAATTGCGTTTACAAGGCAGATCAGCAACTCAAAATGTGAAGAGACAGGTGAATCCAGAAGGTCACAGCTGACATCTATTTACCTGAAGGAGAAGGTGCTAGAGCCATCATTGTTAAGAACACTAAAAGTATGAATAAATAATGAATTATTGAAAGATGAACATGAACTGCCATGAGAGTAAGACAATTTGGGGGCTGTAGTCTTATGGGGACCCCAGAGTTTCATGGGTCATTACCTCCTAGAACCCCACCAGGTTCTTATAAAAAAGGTCTAAGAAATAACCTCTTATACTTGTTGTGGGGCAAAGAGAATTTTAATCATTGTGAAATGTAACCTCAGTGCTGTCCATAACAAAGACCCATTCTCAAAGGGGAAAAGGCTTTATGAGTAGGTTATTCTAGCTAAGGAAGGGAATTTCTCCAGTTCCCTCTCCCCTCTTGGAGTCACATATGATGGAGGTAGGGAGAAAACTATACCTCTGGAAAAGCACTTGTGAAAGTCACAGTGAGACCCATAGGCCTATTAAAACACAGAGATTATTTAATCACCAGACTATAGATGTTTCACTTCCTTCATAACTTATCATGTCACCTACAGGACTCTAACATAATAACAGTGGATTATAGCTGAAAGAATTGGAAGAGTAGAAGAGTAATCATTGTGAAATATATCCTGAGGGTTCTCCATAATAAGCCCCAATATCCATGGAAAAAGACTTTACCAGAATATTATCACAAATGGGAAAAAGCATTTCTCACACTTCATTACATTCTTAATTTTCTTTCTTTTTTTTTTGTTTGATTGAAAGAAAAAACAAATACAACCAAAGGTACCAGGACTGATACAGTCGGGAAAAGAAGTACTGAGGAAACATTTGTGAGGGTCACAGCCTCGAGACACAGGTCCACTAAAATACTGAGATTTAATTAGAATGTTCTAGAACACTCCCCCTTCCCCCATACATTATCACCATGCCTACAAGTCTCCCATGTAATATCAGTATATGACACAGTTAAAGAGATGTAAAACACTGAATTACTCTGAAGAGGAATACTTAGGGAAGTCCATCATCAAGAGGGGACACAAAAGGTAACAGAAATTTGAACACATCAAAAAAGAAATGTAAAATAAATATGAGTATCATGTTAAAATCTTTAATGGAAAAAATAAACAACATATAAGAATAGATGAGTAATGAAAGTTGAGAGATAGAAACTTTAAAGAAGATAAAAAAGAAATACTAGAAATAAAATACTAAGACAGAAATAATGAAAGCCTTTGATGGACTTATCTGTGGACAGAAAAAAGCCTAGCAAAGAACAAAACTGCTTAAGGAGAGGCCAATAGAAATTTTTCAGAGTGAAATGTGAAGAAAACAATAAAAGAACCAAACTTCCAAGAATTGTAGGTTAATTCTTTTTTTTTTAAATGAAGCATACATGTAATTGAGACACCAAGAGAAGATAGAACAAAGCAGAAAGAAAACTTCAGTGTTTGCCTGACCTGTGGTGGCACAGTGGATAAAGCATCGACCTGGAAATGCTGAGGTTGCCGGTTCAAAACCCTGGGCCTGCCTGGTCAAGGCACATATGTGAGTTGATGCTTCCAGGTCTTCCCCCTTTCTCTCTCTCTCCTCTCTAAAAAATAAATAAATAAATAAATAAATAAATAAATAAATAAATAAAATAAAAAAATAAATTAAAAATACAAAACAAAACAAAAACTTCAGTTTTCAAGAATTTTCCAAATCTAATGTCTCACACAAAATTATAGATCCAGGAAGCTCACATAATAGCAAACAGGTTAAATATCAAAGCCTCACATCTAGATATATCAGATTCAAACTGGAAAACAAAAATTAGAACCTCTTGAAAGAAGCCTGAAGAAAATAGAAGAGTAGAGGCAGAGGCGGTTAAGGTCAGTTGAGATCCCGGGTGCAGAAGAAAATATTGGGACCTTTAAAAAAAAGAGAGAGAGACAGGGAAAATAAAAATACATGTTAACCATATTTTTAAATAAATAAATAATATTATGTACTATTAATGTTAAAATTGTACATATGACACTAATCTTGGCATCATTAGAAAAAAATGTAAAGTTGGAGTTTTGCAGGGCCCTTCAGAAGTTGGGGTCTTGGCACGCGCCCGGTATACCCACCATTAAATTCATCTCTGAGTAGAGGAACAAGAAAAATAACTATAGGAGACTTCTCATCAGAAACTTGCCACAAAAGATAGAAAGTAAATTAATTAAAGTGTTTAAAATGTTGAGAAAAATTCATTAATCTCAAATTTTACATTCAGCAAAATTAAACTTCAAAAGTAAAATAGATAGAAAACTTTTTTAGACAAACAAAAACTGAGGAAATTTATCACCAGCAGACCTTCATGTAAGAAATGTTAAAAAAAACCCAACTCTTCAGCAGAAGTAAAACCTGGATTTGTATAAAGGAAAGTGTCAGGGAAGGAATAAATGAAGGTAGTATAAAAATGTTTTATTTTTCTTATTTTTAGATCTAAAACATTACTGTTTATTTAAAGTAATATAATAACTAAAGTATATTAAGTTGTTATAAAATAAAGATAAGTGAAATGAATGATAAAAATGTTATAAACAATGAGAAGGATGAAAGAATTTGAAATATCACATTGAAAGTTACTTGTACTATACATACTGTATTATAAGGTACCCATAGTATATGTGGATAGTATAGTTTTATTTGAAGATGAGTTTAAGTTTTTTTTAAATGTATGTACATTAGAATTTTAGGGCAATAAGAAAATAATTAAAGAATTATAATTGATATTTTAAGAGAGAAGATAATATGGAATTATATAAATGCTCAATTAAACTAAGAAAGGCAGAAAATTAAGGGAAAATTAAAAAAAAGAATAAATACAACAAAGAGAAGGGTTACAAACTGTAAAAATTAAACTCTATATTCTATAATTACTTTAAATGTAAGTAATCTAAGTACACAAATTAAAATTAGAGATTTATCAAAATGAATAAAAGAGAAATCCAACTATGTATTGTCTACAAGAAACCCATTTTCAACGCAAAGTCTCAGCAGTGTTAAAAGTAAAAAGATGGAAAAATATACCATCCTATCACTAATACAAATTAAGCTGAAATAATCATATTCATTTTGGGCAAAACAAGATAATTTTTAAAGAATAAATGAGGGCATTACATAATGAAAAGAGGTAAATTCTCCATAAAGGAATAACAATTCTAAATGTGTATGTGTAATAATATACAAGACAAAAACTGAAGGGAAAAATAGTCAAATCTACTATTATTATAGTTGTAGATTTCAAACTCCTCTGCTAGTATTTGATAGTTCAAGAAGGCAATAAATTAATGAGGAGATTGGTGACCTAAACACTGTTATCAATAAATTTGATTTAATTGACTTTTATAGAATACCTCATCCAACAATAGCAGAATATTCATTCTTCTGAAGCTCACATGAAATATTCAGCAAGCTGGACCACATTCTGGGCCATAGAAGACACCTAGACAAATTTAAAACAATAGAAGTGATGCAAAAATGTTCTCAGAACACAATGGAATCAAACTAGAAGTCAACAACAGAAATAAAGCAAGAAAAACTCTAAAATATCAATAAACAACATACTTTAGAATAAAACATGGTTCAAATAAGACATCTAAAGAATAACTGTAGAGATATTTAAAACATAATAGGAATACAACTTATCAAAGTTTTGGGCTGCAACAAAAACTTTATTTTGAGAGAATTTATAACCCTACATCCTTATATAAGATAATAATGGAAATGCTGAGGTCGCCGGTTCGAAACCCTGGGCTTGCCTAGTCAAGGCACATATGGGAGTTGATGCTTCCAGCTCCTCCCCACCTTCTCTCTCTGTCTCTCTCTCCTCTCTCTCTCTGTCTCTCTCTCTTCCTTTCTCTCTCCTCTCTAAAATGAATAAATAAAATAAAATAAAAGGTGATAATAAAACACTAAAATCAATAACCTAAGTTTCCACCTTGGAGAAAGAAGAGTAATTGAAGTCTAAATCAAAGAAATTAGAGCAGAAATTGGTGACATTGGAAATAGAAAAAAAAATAGAGTAAATCAATAAAATAAAAAGCTGGCTCTTTGATAATATTTTTAAAAATTTATAAATCCTTAGTCCACCTAACCAAGAAAAAAAAGTAGGTACAATTTTTCAGTATCATAAATGAAAGTCATGTTTTCCCTATTAGATCCCATGAAAATTAAAGAATAAAAAAGATATTATAACCAATTCTATGCTTACCAAATTGACAAGTTAGATAACATGAACCAATTACAAATATTGATCGACTTATGACCTATGCAACTTACGACCATTTGACTTTACGACCACAATCGCTAGCCATGACTGCTCAGTGTCTGGCAGCGCAAGCATTGCCCAGCTGGGCATAAGACAGTGCAGACCAGCCTCCAGCAGCATACCATCTCCGCGTGCTGTTATCCCAGACTCAGTACAGCAATTGTGTTTTGTGTCTCGGATATTTTTCATCAAATCCCTCCCAAGATGTCTACCAAGAGGAAATTGTCTTTGCAAATATTAAACCGGTTGTACTGGTAATGCAGTGTTTTACTTAAACCTGACGAATGTAAAAATAAGAAACAAAATGGTGTGGAGATGATACAAATGGCGTAAATGAACAAAGAAAATTATGATATATAACAATAATGAAAGAAAGTTATGATAAAACATGACTTAAAGATTTTTATAACATCATTTCACAGTACTGTACATATAGCCTACTCAACTTATGACCAAATTGTGTTACAACCTTTCTGTTGGAACCAATTGTGTTCGTAAGTCAAGCACTAGCTATCTTTAAGGAATAAACTAGCAAATATAACACAGTAAGAAACAGATAATCTATATATGCCAATTTATATTTATTAAAGAAATTAAATCAATAATATTTTTTAAAAAAAGAAAGTGCCAGACCCAGATCACTTTATGAGATTTCTAGAAAATACTTAAGGAGAAAATTATATCAATATTTTATAATCTCTTCTAGAAAAAAATAGAAGCAGAGAGAACATAGGAAAAAGAACAATATATCTTATAAATACAGATATAATTTTTTTTTATCAAATTATGAGCAAATCAAACCCAGCATTATATAATGAAAATTATATACCATGATCAACTAGAATTTATTTCAAATATACAAGAATGGCTCAACATTTGAAAATCATTCTATAAAATCTGTAACATCAGTAAACTAAGGAATAAAACTCATATAATCATATTAATTAGTGAAAAAAAGCATCTGACAAAATTCATCACCCATTTATAATAAAAGCTCTCAGAAAACTAGGGAGTGAAGCAAACTTCCTTAATTTAAAACCATCTATTAAAAACTTACTGCTTACATTATACTTAATGGCTAGAAACAGTATTCTTCCCCCTAGGTTCAGGGACAAGGTAAGGATGACTTTCTTACTATGCCTATTTAACATCTTACTGAAAATCCTACTAGTGCAAGAAGACAACACAGGAAAGAAAATGTATACAGATTTCTAAGGAGAAATAAAACTGTCTTTATTTACAGGCAATATAATTTTTGATGTAGAAAATTTAAAAAAATAAATGGCACACCAAAAAACCTGCTAGAATGAATAAACCATAATTTTGTGGTCACAGGATATAAGATTAATATATAAAAGTCAATTACTTTTAAATATTCTAAAATTGAACTATTGGGATTTAAAAATTTTAAATATTAACAGAAGCCTCCCATGACTATTTAGAAATAAATCTAATGAAACATACACTGAAATGATATGTTAAACTACAAAGCTCTAATGAAAAATCATGAAAACACTAAATAGAAATAAATGGAAAGATAGTGATCTGGATAGGAAGACTCAATATTGTTAAGATGCAGTTCTTCCCAATTTTATCTATATATCTACACAATTCTAATCAAAATTCTAGCAAGATATTTTAGATATTGATGAACTGATTCTAAAATTTTAATAAAAAAGTAAAAAATATATAATAACCAGTACAATACTAAAGAAGATAAAGGAAAATAAAATTGGAGGATCCACACAACTCAAATTCAAGACTTAAAATAAAATAATGTTACAGTAATCAGAACTGGATGATACTAGCAAAGCAACAGACACATAGATTATTGGAACAGAATAGAAAGCCCAGAAGAAGAGGCACACAATTATACCTGACTAATCTTTAAAAAGGAGCAAAGACAATTTAATGGAGAAAGGATCGACTTTCTCAACAAACAGTTCTGAAACTTGGATGCTCCTATGCAGAAACACTCCGCATAATTTATGTAGTTACTCTATCCTCAAGAAAATGAAGCATAACTCCCCACTTTTCATGTGGGCTACGCATGGTGACTTCATTTCAAATAATAGAGTATGAAAGGGGAAAAGAATAATTTTACAGTGTAAAAACCTGACAAGCACCACCTCAGTCAGGTAATCAAGATTAATATCAACAGCAATAAATCATGGTGATAGTATGTGTACTCTTGATATGATATTATGAAAATGGCATTTTACCTCTGTGGTCTTTCTCACTCAAACATAAAACTCCAGTGTAATCATGAAGAAAAGATCAGACAGATCCTAATTTAAGGATGTTCTACAAAAACCTGACCAGTACTTTTCAAAATGCCATGATCATCATTAACTAGGAAAGTCAGAGATACACTTACAGCTAAGAGGCACCTGAGAAGACATGACTTTTAAATGGAATGTAGTATGCTGGGTGGGTTCCTGAAACACAAGAGGGCTGTAAGTCAAATATAGGACTTCTGAATGAATTAAAGACCATACTAAAAATGTACCCATATTGGTTCATTATTTGTAACAAATGTGACATTCTAATGTAGTGTGTTAGTAATAGGAAAAACAGGATGTGAATTTTGTTGGAGCTTTGTCTTTGCCATTTTTCTGTAAATGTTAAACTGTTCTAAAATGAAAACATTTATATATAAGAAGAATAGGAGATATTTGAATTTAGTATTTGCTGAGTTAACGGTTAGTGACTGCCTAGTTAACTGGACCGACAGGTATTGTGAAAATAATCTCTACAGAGAAAAAAATATATAAATATTTTTGGTGGGGTGTAAAGTACTGGGAGATGCAGGATTTGTAGGGAGTGCCATGAATTTACACCTAACAATAAAATCCCCTCAATTCATATATAAAGTAGTTGAGGCCTATAGGAACAGTAGGTATGGAAGGTAAAATACTAAGAGAATTCCTGGTATTGAGTAGGTACATAACGATTACAGATTATGAACTAAATTGGACTCCTACTCAACTCTGAGTGACCTTTAGCAAGCGCTTTACAAGTGAGGGCCATTATTATATATTGATAGCATCTGGACACTGAGTACTTACAACTCTTTATTTGTATTGAGTCATTTTGTGCATACATACACATACACATGCACATACACACAAACACATAGAGAAAATTTATGAGGCTAGTTCTATCATTTTTTCTATTTTACTGAGAGGTTAAACGACTTGTCCTAGATCACTGAATGGGCAGAGGTCAGAGCCAGTGTTTAAGTGGTAGTAGTCTAGGGCCAATGTCTATTTCCTTAGGCCATAAAAACCGTGCTGTTCTGGGGGTCTGTATAAAATACAACATTTTGAGTTATTGGGAGCTTAAACTGAACTAATAAATGCAAGATGTTTGGCACAATATCGATTGATGATTTTTGTTTTTTGCCCTTACCCTGTAACAGAGACATAACATTATTACTAGTCTCTGGCTGTTTGGCTAGAAGTGAGAGCTTTGCGTTTTCCCCTCAACATATTGATATATAACTGAAATATAAAATTGTGTAAGTTTAACGTGTACAATATGTTGATTTCATACAAGCATATATTACAATGTGGGTTACCACCAATAATGCTAGCTAACCTTGCCATCATGTCATATAATTATTTTTTTTCATTTTTGGTGAGATCATTTAAAATTTACTCTTTTAGCAACTTTAAAGTATATAATACAGCATTGTTCTCTGCAATCATAATGCTGTGCATTGGATTCCCCAAACTTATTTAACTTCTAAGTGGAAGTTTGTACTCTCTGACCGATATCTCCTCATTTCCCCTACTGCCCAGCCCTGCTAACACCATTGTACTCTGTTTTTTACAAGTTTGACTTTTTAGCTTTCACATATAAGTGATATCATACAATATTTGTTATTCTCTGTCTGTCTTTTTTCACTTATTAAAATTTCCTCAAGGTTCACTGCCTCATACTTGTCAGGATGCCTATCATCAAAAGACAGAGAGATATCATTGGGAGCGGATGTGGAGAGAAGGTAACCCTCGTGTACTGGAGCTGGGAATGCAAATCGGTAGAGCCACCATGGAAAACAGTATGGAGGCTATTAAAGAACTTTAAAATAGAACTGCCACATGATCCAGTAATTCTGCTTCTGGGGGTATAATATATCCAAAGGATATAAAAAATACACATTTTTTTATATGTGTATGGGGTATGGGGGACACGATGTGGTAGGTAGAGGATGTTATATTGAGTGAGACCCTTGAAACCATGTCAAAACAATAAATTAAAAATAAAAATTTTAAAAAAGAAAAACAACAACAAAAAAGAAAATAACAAAGGGATATTAAAGAGATATCTGCACTCCCATGTTTATTGCAGCATTATTCACAATAGCCAAGATATGGAAATAACCTAAGTATTCTTTAATAGATGAATGAAGACACATTATATATATGTATATATATGAGATATCTATATAGTTCAACATATATGTTTATATGTGATATATTGATGCATAAATATGTTAAATATATAAAGATATATATGATATATAAATATATATAAATAAATATATTTATTTACTGACATTTTATCCCTTGGTTATATACTTAATAATTATCATGGTATCTTATTCAAGGTCTCAGCCTGAAAACTTTTATTGCATGTAGTATTTGCTTATTTTAAATAATTTATATGTTTAACCAAACTATAAAGACTATTTTGTTAATTATCAAACAATGCTACTATTACAAGGTATTCTCTGATAAGATTTATAACAATATGATAATAAAAAATTAGTATTTATTGACTTGACTATATGGTAGACATTGGATTCAATATTTGCATTTAATATTAAGATGCCATTATTATTCCTCCCATCTTTTTGTTTTTAATTAGCGGATCAGGCCACAGAGTGACCAAAAAAAAAGGTGTATAAATTTACACAGCTAATATGCTAAACAGCAACAACTTAAACCAAGATCTACTGAATCATGGGCTGTGCTCTTAATTACCATTCTACACCAAGGTGAAATTTCCCCAGTATCCAGCCAAATTTTATTTATTTATTTATTTATTTATTTACTTACTTACTTATATATAGAAAATTAATTTTAACAGGATGACATTGAGCAATAAGTGTACAGGTTTCAGACAGACATCACTCCATCATTTGAATAGTCAACTATGTTGTATAATCATCACCTAAAGCCAAATCATTTTTCATCACCTTCTATTTGTCCCTCTTTACAGCCTTCCCTCAATCCTCCCTCTTCCTCTCTTACATCTCCCTCCTCCTTGTAACCACTGTTATCTATGTTCATAAGTCTCAGTTTTATATCCCACATATGTGTGAAATTATATAGTTCATAGTTTTTTCTGATTTACTTATTTCACTCAGTATAATGTTCTCAAAGTCCATCTATGTTGTCATAAATGACCCTATGTCATCATTTCTTATGGCTGAGTAGTATTCCACTGTATATATGTATCACATCTTCCTTATCCAATCCTCTATTGAGGGCATTTTGGTTGTTTCCATGTCTTGGCCACTGTAAATAATGCTGTGATGAACATGGGGCTGCATGTGTCTTTAAGTAGTACTTTCAAGTTTTGGGGGTAGATACCCAGTAGAAGGATTGCTAGATCGTAAGGTAGTTCTATTCTTAATTTTTTGAGGAACTACTATACTTTCTTCCATAATGTTTGTACTAATTTACATTTCCACCAGCAGTAAATGAGGGTTTCTTTTTCTCCACAGCACTTGTTACTACCTTTCTTGTTGATAAAAGCCAATCTAACAGGTGTGAGGTGGTATCTCATTGTAGTTTTGATATGCATTTCTTGACTAGCTAGTGAAGATGAGCATCTTTTTATATATCTGTTAGCCATTTGTATGTCTTTTTGGGAGGAGTGTCCATTCAGTTTCTCTTCCCATTTTTTTTTTCTGTATTTTTCTGAAGCCGGAAACAGGGAGAGACAGTCAGACAGACTCCTGCATGCACCCGACTGAGATTCCCCCCCTCCACCCGCACACCCACCAGGGGGCGATGCTCTGCCCACCAGGGGGCGGTGCTCTGCCCCTCCGGGGCATCGCTCTGTTGCGACCAGAGCCAATCTAGCGCCTGGGGCAGAGGCGGAGGAGCCATCCCCAGCGCCCGGGCCATCTTTGCTCCAATGGAGCCTCAGCTGCGGGAGGGGAAGAGAGAGACAGAGATGAAGGAGGGGGGGAGGGGTGGAGAAGCAGATGGGCGCTTCTCCTATGTGCCCTGGCCGGGAATCGAACTCGGGACTTCTGTACGCCAGGCTGACGCTCTACCACTGAGCCAACCAGCCAGGGCCTCTTCCCATTTTTTAATTGAATCACTTGCTTGTGAGCTTTGTGAGTTCTTTGTATATTAATCTTTTATTAGAGCTGTTGCTTACAAATACCATCTCCCATTTGGTTGGCTATTTGTTTTGTTGTCAGTTTCTTTTGCTGTGCCGAAGCTTTTTAGTTTGATATAGTCCCATTCATTTATTTTTGCCTTTACTTCATTTGCCTTTGAAGTCTAATTCATAAATTATTCTCTACAGCCAAGGTTGATGAGTTTAGTTTCTATGTTTTCTTCTATGTAATTTAGAAGAATTGAATCTTATGCTTAGATCTTTGATCTATTTTAAATTGATTTCTGGTAGGTGAACATACTATAGTCAAGTTTTATTCTTTTGTATGTGGTTTTTCAATTTTCTCAGCACCATTTATTGAAGAGCCTTTCTTTTCTCCATTGTGTATTTTGGCTCCTTTGTCAAAGATGATTTGACCATATAGATGTGGTTTTATTTTATTTCTGGGATCTCAATTCTGTTCCATTGGTCTGTTCCATATGTCTATTTTTCTGCCAATATCATGCTGTTTTGATTATTATGGCTCTGTAGTATAATTTATAATTTGAACTCAGGTATTATAATACCTTCAACTTTGTTCTTATTTCTCAGGAGTGCTTTGGCCATTTGAGGTTTTTTTATGGTTCCAAACACATCTGAGGATTTTTTTGTTCCATGTCTTTAAAAAATGAGAGATTTTGATGGGAACTGCATTAAATTTGTGTATTGATTTGGGTAATATGGCCATTTTAACTATATTGATTCTTTCAATCCATGAACATGGAATATTTTTTCATTTCATTGTGTCTTTTTAAATTTCCTTTAATAATGCTTTGTAGTTTTCAGTATATAGATCATTTACATTATTTGTTAAGTTTATCCCCAGGTATTTTATATATTTATTTTTTTGTTGCAAGTGTATAAGAGATTATTTTAGTTCATTTTCCGAAATTTCATTGTTTGCATATATGTAAGCAATAGACTTCTGTATATTGATTTTTTATCTTGTGACCTTACTGTATTGGCTTATTGTTTCTGTTAGCCTTTCTGTGGAACCTTTGGGGTTTTCTATATACAGGATTATGTCATCTGCAAAAAGTGACACCTTTACTTCTTCTTTTTCAATCTGAATGCCTTTTATTTCTTTCTCTTGTCTGCTTGTTCTGGCTAAAACTTCCACCAATATGTTGAATAATTGTGGAGAAAGTGGGCAGTCTTGTCTTGTTCATGATTTTAGAGGAAAAGCTTTCAGGTTTTCACCATTTAGTATGATATTTGATGATGGCTTGTCATATATGGTCTTTATTATGTTGAGATATTTTCCTTCTATACCCCTTTTTTTAGTGTTTTAAACATAAAAGGATGTTTATCTTATCAAATGAGTTCTCTGCAGCTATTGATAGTCATATGATTTTTGTTCTTTGTTTTTTTATATGGTGTATAACATTAATAAATTTACATTTGTTAAATCATCTTTATGCTCCTGGAATGAATTCCACTTGATTGTGATGTACTACTTTTTTAATGTGTTCTTGTATTTAATTTGCTAATATTTTGTTTGAGATTTTTGCATTTGTATTCACTAGAGTTATTGGCCTGTAGCTTTTTTTTTTGTAATCACACATGCAGGTTTGATTATTAAAGACATGATAAAGGTACAAATTTTAGCATGAAATGCAATTTTTATATTTGGGTCTTCTAGGTTATTTAAACTTATTTCAAAAAAAGCTGATTATTTCTGCTTTCATTTTCTTTTTGTTATTCGGAGATTCATTGATCTAGATAGTATTAAAAATTGCTCCAGTTATAATAGTTTGAATTTGTTCATAATGTGTTCAAATATTAAATTATCCACACTAAATATCTACCATTTACAAAATGTATGTATGCTAGCATTTTTTTTTTATTTCCACAGAAAATAAACATGGATCATGGAGCAGTTATGATTTTAAGACTGAGTTCACATTTCAGTGTTCAACAATGCTGTTTGTTTTTTAAAAAATTATTTACTTATAAATATATTAATAGGAGCACTTTTCATTATCTTCAATTGCAGTATAATTGAATACACATTTGCTTTCTGAAACATTTTACTTAAAATAGAAATAGAATAGGAATACAAAACATTAGCGCAGGCTTTGTTAAATTTGCCACTTGTCCGATATATGAAAAGTACTTGAGTTGAGGACATCATTTCAATGGTACTGAAAAACCTTAGAGGCTCTTCAAGCAAATAAAGACATTTTGGCATTCTCATCTGTATTAGGCTAGAAAATTAAACCAGAACTCTTTGACAGTGTTAAACTTTTAGATTTTTTTCCAAGGCTACTTTTGCTCCTCCAGCTAGAGTAACTTGCATTTATTGGTCAAATTTATATTTTTCATGTAAAAAGTATATATTTGCATTTACATGTATGTAATTGTAAGGGTGCATGCCTTTGTATATAATATGCATAATATGTGCCTTTATGTTATTATGAGAACTAAAATGCCAATGAACAGTGTTGAAGGAGAAAACACGTTATGTCACAACAGCCAAATCAGTTAGTTATACGTGTAAGAACTAAATATAAAATCCTCTTCTTGAGGGTTTTTTGACACTTACCTTGAAAAAATGTTTATTTTTTTACATTTTATCAATTTTATTTGATTTTGA
The DNA here is from genome assembly GCF_036850765.1 of Saccopteryx bilineata. Lineage (NCBI taxonomy): Eukaryota > Metazoa > Chordata > Mammalia > Chiroptera > Emballonuridae > Saccopteryx > Saccopteryx bilineata. Next base: position 72,624,525 of record NC_089494.1, read on the forward strand.
ATTTTTCTTCACATATAAAAACCTCTTTCATTGTGCCCCTTCAGTTAAAAAAAATGCCATAATAATAGTCTAGGCTTATCATTTTTTCTCCTCTACTTCCCATTATTGCTAGCAGCACGACAACTCTCCTATCACCCAGGGTTACAACCCTGAGTCCATCTTTGATTATCTCTCTTTCTACCTTGCATCTAGGACCTTTCAATGTCCTGCCATTTCTTTCTTTTATAATGTTTGAAAAGTCAGTTTCTTCTTTTTTGGTTTCTACCACCAAGACCCCAATCTACTTTCTTTTATTTTCTTTTATTTCTGCTCCAACTACTGCAATCTTCCACATTCTTGCCTCCATATCTTTCTTCTACCATCTCAACTATTAGGTAGCTATAAAGTCCAGGTATTTATTGGCACATCTAAAGCAGAGGAAAAAAAATGTCTTAACTTCCAAATGAATGTATTAAACATCAGAAGGCATTGCTTCTGTTAAAGGCACAAACGATCAACATTTCAAAAAGTGCATCCCATGTAACTTTAGTCTCTTGAGATAATACACATGTATGCACATACACATACATGCATGCATGCACACACACACATTTTGGGAAGTACTGCATACAGTATTTTCTCCTAAAGAGTCAAATGCACACCATCTTACTCAAAGTTATGAGAAGCCCAGGGGCAACATGAATTTATTTTTAGCACTTTAAGACAATGTTTCTTAAATTTACTTGACCATAGACTCACTCCTACACTATTTTTTTTTAGTATAATATGAAGAGCACTGCTTGGGGAAAGTCACTCTATGCTATTGCTTTCATCTATTTACCATTCAGAGCTTTTTCTAAATGGGGCACCAAAGTCTGGGATTGCCTTAATTCAGAAAAGGTAGAAATTCTCCATGAACTGCAACCTTCCTGCCAGAAATCAAAGGAAAGCCTTGTCTGCAAGGGACAGCACTGTTAGTGGCTTATTTTCTCAGGCAGGAGGCTTTATACAGATAACTTTCACCAGGAGTAGCTAATTTGGTAGCATTTTTATACCTGTCTTTATGGAACTCTCTCTCAATTCTATTACATTAAAAAAGAAAAATATATATATATATATTCCATCTTCAGGGTTCCCTATCAATCTTCCTGCACTCCAGAAGAAATAAAAAAGTAAATAAACAACACAGAAGTCTTTAGATACCAAAAGCTTCATGTCCTGTTATCTTTTAATGTAAATTTATGTCAGTATGGGACAATGTTTATTATACACTCTGGAGCTCACTGTTTGCTGTATAAGCTTAATGAATTTGCCACTGATCAATGAGTATATCACAAACTCTTTATGGAGCTTATTGTGTGGGAAGTGTAGCTCTCAGCCACATTATCTGACAAAAGTGTCTATATAAGCAGTCATCCTGAAGTGCTGATTCTGTTATTTGATTTGGGATTAAACAGTCTGTTGCAAGCCATCTGCTTTCCTATGCACGCGTCCTTGAGAGGTTAGATTTCTACTGATATTGCCCCATAACTTTAACAGGTATTTGGAAGATCAGAATTAGCTTGGACATATGCCACTGAAATTGCTGGCCTTATCCTGGAGGACTGTCCAGACCTTGACACCAGAGCCCAAATCAGAAAAAAAGTTTACTTTTCTCACATTGCTGCTGATTCAGAATCCTGCTGCCTTTGGCCACGTGCCATGAGACTCCAGAGTACTTGCCTGACAAAGTTTTACAACAGTTCATGCTCCTGAGTATATGAAAGTGTGCATGGGCAGTTCAAGCCGTGTCTCCTGATGACTCCCAAAGAACGTACTCCTCTGGCCTACGCCTGATTACTCTGCAGAAACGCCTGCGGTTTCTGCTACCTCAGCAACTTCTGTCAGAGACTCTGGAAATACCCTATTGAGAACGTGCATAGATAGTAAGTACAAGTGTCTGCGTTCACATCTGTGAAACACAATGGTTGCAGTTCAATTTCAATCAAATAAAAACCTTGTATCACAATAAACTAACTATAGCAGGATTAGATTGTGTGTGGGCCTCTAGGCATAAAAACAACTCTATATTTCTTTGGATACATGCCTGAATGTGTGCTGAGGCGGATGCTTGGGGAAATTCCTGTATGTGTGCCCCATTCATATTGCTTTGGTTTGAAATCGGCGCTGCGTGACTTATCCCACTCTATAAAACAATGTTTGGCAGAACAGTCTTTGTCTAGCTTTCAGAATATTGCATTTGAAAGTTTTGTTAGGTCACTCAGTAATTTTGATACAATAAATTCCACTTGATTTTCACTTAAGAAAAAAATTTGTTTTGACAGATTTTCAGGCTTCCTGTTCTCCTAAAACACAATCTATTCAACAATATTTATTTTCCAAATTGTACTGATGACTAAAAATATTTAAGACAAATTTGTTGCCTAACTAAAGCAGTATTTTTAGTTTTAGTGCCTGAGTGTCCTCACATTTTTTTTTTTTTTGTATTTTTCTGAAGCTGGAAACGGGGAGAGACAGTCAGACAGACTCCCGCATGCGCCCCACCGGGATCCACCCGGCACGCCCACCAGGGCCGACGCTCTGCCCACCAGGGGGCGATGCTCTGCCCATCTTGGAGCTTCACTCTGCCGTGACCAGAGCCACTCTAGCGCCTGGGGCAGAGGCCAAGGAGCCATCCCCAGCGCCCGGGCCATCTTTGCTCCAATGGAGCCTTGGCTGCAGGAGGGGAAGAGAGAGACAGAGAGGAAGGAGGGAGGGGGGTAGAGAAGCAAATGGGCGCTTCTCCTATGTGCCCTGGCCGGGAATCGAACCCTGGTCCCCTGCACGCCAGGCCGAAGATCTACCGCTGAGCCAACCAGCCAGGGCCATGTCCTCACATTTTTAAAGTTCAGTTTTTGGGGTGTTTTTTGTCTGTTTATTTTAGTTTTATTTGTGTAAAAGTCTAATTATACACTTGCGCAGTTATGGAGGCTATCTTTGAAATCACAGTGGGTTGAATACAAAATTTAGAGATAAGGTTCACTTATTTGTGCATTATAGCTTTTTCAGGTAAAATTTGAAATTTATTCTTATATCTACTGTCATCCCTGCTATATTAACTGAAAAATTCATTTATCTTATATGTGTACTTCATTCTGAAAACCCATAATGCTGGCCCTGGCTGGTTGGCTCAGTGGTAGAGCATTGGCCTGGTGTGTGGAAGTCCCGAGTTCAATTCTCTTCCAGTCAGGGCACACAGGAGTAGCACCCATCTGCTTCTTCCCCCTTCCCCCTCTCCTTCCTCTCTATCTCTCTCTTTTCCTCCTGCACCCAAGGCTCCATTGGAGCAAAGTTGGCCCTGGTACTGAGGACAGCTCTATGGTCTCCACCTCAGGTGCTAGAATGGCTCTGGCCACAATGGAGCAACGCCCCAGATGAGCAGAGCAGCACCCCCTGGTGGGCTTGATGGGTGAATCCTGGTCGGATGCATGCAGGAGTCAGCCTGACTGCCTCTCCGCTTCTAACTTTGAAAAAAAAAAAACACATCAAAAACAAGTAAAAAAAACCCATAATGCTAAGAAGTCTTTAATTTTTTTTTTTTTTTGTATTTTCTGAAGTTGGAAACGAGGAGGCAGGCGGACAGACTCCTGCCTACACCCGACTGGGATCCACCTGACATGCCCACCAGGGGGTGATGCTCTGCCCATCTGGGGCGCTGCTCTGTTGCAACCACAGCTACTCTAGCGCCTGAGGCAGAGGCCACAGAGCCATCCTCAGTGCCTGGGCCAACTTTGCTCCAATGGAGCCTTGACTGCGGCAGTGGAAGAGAGAGACAGAGAGGAAGGAGAGGAGGAGGGGTGAGAAGCAGATGGGCGCTTCTCCTGTGTGCCCTGGCTGGGAATCGAACCTGGGACTCCTGCACGCCAGGCCGATGCTCTACCACTGAGCTAACCAGCCAGGGCAAGAAGTATTTAATTTTAAAAAATATTTAATTGTGTTTGAACAAACAGTGGTGCAGTGGATAGAGTGTCGGACTGAGACACAGAGGACCCAGGTTCAAAATTTTGAGGTCACCAGCTTGAGCGCAGGCTCATCTGGTTTGAGCAAGGCTCACCAGCTTGATCCCAAGGTTGCTGGCTTGAGCAAGGGGTCACTCAGTCTGCTGTGGCCCCCCCTGCCCCCAGCTCAAGGCACATATGAGAAAGCAATCAATTAACAGCTAAGGTGCCTCATCGAAGAATTGTTGCTTCTCATCTCTCTCTCTTCCTGTCTGTTGGTCCTTATCTGTCCCTCTCTCTGTTTCTCTCTGTCTCTGTCACACACACACACAAAATTAATTGTAAAATATTTCAAACATAAAAAAATACCAGGACGGTAACTCTTACTTTTATGGCCACTTTATTTAGATAAAAAAGTTGCTCTTGATTTGTTATAGTTGCTTGAGGTGTTCTTCTCCTTCAAAGAATATTAATAAAACTTGTAGGCATAGTGAAAGCCCAGCCTTAATTCCTAACCTTTGTTTATTCCCACATTCAACCTGTTGTCTTCAGTTGGTGTGCATTCAGTTCCATATTTTTAATACATATATATTTTCCAACAATATTGAGAATTCTTTTTGGATGTTTAATATATATATATGTGTGTGTGTGTGTGTGTGTGTGTGTGTGTGTGTGTGTGTGTATATATATATATATATATATAGTATCACATGGCCCTAATGCTTTTAGAACCTTATTTTTCTTTCATTTACAATATTATATTTTGAGATTTATGCTAATGAATTGATGCATTTTAATGCAGTTTTCAAAGTTTTAACTATTGTGTTCCATTTATTTGTCCACTTCTATTGTGTTCCATTTATTTATCTACCCACTTCTGTACTGATAGACAATTGGTTTGTTTCAAATTTTATACTACTACAGATGAAATTATAAAAATCCTATTTTATGCTTCTTTATAAATTCTTAGAATTTCTCTAATATTGGTAAGAGGAGGTGGAATTATTTTCCTAAGATATGCACACTTACTATTTTTTTTTGTATTTTCACATTATTTTCCAAAGTAATGTACTAGTTATGCTCCATTAGCACTGTTTACACTTCTTAGTTCTCTGCAAGCCCTTGGCATTAACATTTTTAAAAATAAATGTTAATCTGATATTTGTGCCATGCTAATTCAATGTGGAATCCCTGGTTAAAATGGAAACTGCCCAACATTTGCTGCTTGACTATTGAGTTACAGCTTAAGTATTTTCCATGTACTTTGCTCATTTTCTCATTAGGGAATTGTTTCTTTTTTATTTGTAGGACTTCTATATATCACCTATCGCATGTATTGCAATAATATCTCCCTGTCTGGGGCTGGGCTTTTAATGTATTAATGGTGTACTTTTTCACATACAAATATTTACTGGATATTCTAATTGAAAAGTGCACCAAACTTACAACCAATTACATGTTCTTTAAAAAGACACAAAATCAAAATCTAAGGTTGTAGTTATATTATCAAACATTTCAATATTTAAGAAAGGAAGTATTAGATATAAAAAATAAACATTTCAGAATGATGAAAGAATTATTACATTATGATATAAATTTTTATATAAAAGTGGTTAAAAATAAATCTTCAAAATAAATAAAACAAAATATATAGAAATAAAATTTTTACAATGGGAATATTCAACACTTCACTAGGCTTTCTTTAGGGATGCTTCCTCTAGCATGGGTAGAAACATAATTTTTCTTATTCAGTAAATAGAATTTTCCCTCTAGTTCTTCTTTCACAAATGACTCATCTTCTTAGGAATCTTGGATTTTTATAAATATTTCATTTTTTTATATACTTTTTTGCCATTCTTACTTTGGCCCTGTTTTAAATCCCTATTTGGATATTAAACCACAAAACCATTAGTATTTAATGGGCCTAATTATTTCCCATTCCTTTATCCCATCTTTAAAGCAGTAGCAGCAATAGCACACATTCTTTTTTGTGTGTGTGTGTGTGACAGAGACAGAGATAGAGAGAGGGACAAATAGGGACAGACAGACAGGAAGGGAGAGAGGTGAGAAGCATCAATTCCTTGTTGCAGCACCTTAATTGTTCATTGATTGCTTTCTCATATGTGCCTTGACGGGGGTTAGGGTGGAGCACAGCAGACTGAGTGACTCCTTGCTAGAATCAGCGACCTTGGGCTCCAGCTGGTGAGCCTTGCTCAAACCAGATGAGCCTGCACTCAGGCTGACGACCTCGATGTTTCGAACCTGGGTTCTTCTCCACATCCCAGTCTGATGCTCTATTCACTGAATCACTGCCTAGTCAAGCTATAGCTCACATTCTTGTAATTCTAGATTTCATTTCTTGCATCTGAGAATTTCACTCTCATTTTGTAAGCTCAGTTATCAATTACATTTCACTTATCCAGCATTTATATGTTGTTACAAGTGAATGGTGGATATTAGCATTGTTACCAACTCGTTAAAGATTCTTCTTTCAGGGTACAAAGTAAGATTATTTTGGCTGAATACTCTGAGGTTGGGTGGAGTCATGGAAGAAGTTTGGAACAGTGAATTTTAAACAGATGTGATACGTGTTGCTCTGTGGGCCAAGCATTGAATTGCTAGTGGGTGATGCCCTAGAGTACTTTGTCCAGCACATCAATCGGCTCTTGGTTTTCTCATTCAATACGGTGAATAAAGGTTCCCTGCTGACTTGAAGGGGACATGCAGCCCAATTAGAAAATACATCTTTGTTATTATAAGTCACTAAAATTTTAGCTCTTCTGTTTGTTTGCTTTTAATACATGTGTCATGCATCTGTGTCTATCTATGGTAGGCAAAATTATGGCTCTACCAAAATGTCCACATTTTATAGCAGCAATAGCCACATTCTTTTTCTTTCTTTCTTTCTTTTTTTTTTTTTTTGGAAACTTGGAACCTGTCAATATATTAGTTTAAATAAGGAGAGAAAATTAAGTTGCCAGTAGAGTTAATGTACTAATTATCAGACCTTAAAAGTGGAAGAGTATCTGGGTTTAGGAAGGTACAGTGTAATCACAGGGGTCTTTAAACATAGAAGAAAGAAGTAGCAAAGATCAGAGAGAGACACAATGACAAGAGGCAGAGTCAGAGGGATGCTATGTTGCTGGTTGTGAAGATGCAGGAAGGGAACTAAGAGCCAAAGAATGTGGGTAGTTTCTAGAAGCAGAAGAAAGCAAGGGAACAATTTTACTTCTGGTATCTCTGGAAGGAATGCAGCTCAGACAACACCTTGATTTTATTTTATGTTTTAGTTTTTTCATGTAACACTAAGCTTTTTTATTAAATATACACATATATAAAGTTGTTATACACTTTTGATGACTTGCTATATAATTTTTATTATTTTAAAATATATCACTGTATCCCTGACAATATTATGCTTTTCTGAATTTAACTTTGGCTAATACCTAATATCAATATAGCCTTTCAATTTTCCTTTAGATTAATATTTGCATATATTTTTATTGTTTTCCTTTTCCTATCTCTTTATATTTGAATCAGTAGATGGCATATCGTTGATTTCTGCTTTTAATATATTCACTTTAACAATCTCAGTCTTCTAATCAGTGCTTAGGCCATTTCATTTAATGTCATTATAAAGTTATGCTAATTTAAGTTAAGTGTACTTTACATTAGGCTTTGGTTTGTCTATTTTTTGTGTGTGTGTCTTGTCAATTCTTTATTGCTTTTCTTCTCATTTTCTGCCTCTTTTTTATTACTGTATTTTTCACTTCATAAGATGCACTTCCCCCCACCCCCGAAAGTGGAAGGGAAAATGTCTGTGTGTCCTATGGAGTGAAAAATACAGTATTTTATTAATTATTTTAACAACCACTTGGTTCAGAATACTATTTTTCTTATTGTCCTCCTTAAAACCCTAGGTGTGTCTTATGGTCAGGTGTGTTTTATGGAGCAAAAAATACAGTAATTAAAATTTTCTTATATTGTTATTGGTTAATTTGCTGTATCTCTTTAATTTTTAAGCAGTTGCTCTTCAGTTTACAATATAGGGGGTCCTTGGGTTACAATTATGCAACATACAACATTTCGAGTTTATGACGCTCACTCCCATAAAAAGTTAAAAAAATTGAAAAATAGTGTTTCAGCTTAAGCCATTAGCGTTGTACTTACGGACTAGTTTGGTTGGATGCAGCAGACGAATATGTGGCAACACATACAGTATATTTATGTCCTTTTCCTTTTTCTGTGGCTTAGTTGTGTTTTAATATTCTAGATTATGATTTAACAATTGGGTTAGGATAGGTAAGTGACTTAGGCTAGGGTATGTTTTGACTTACACCAAAATTTGGATTACGTCACTATTGTAGGAACAGAACTTGGTTGTAACCCAAGGACCTCATATATATTATCATGGCTTGTTAGAAAGTAATATATCACTCGACTTCTTTTTTGTGTGTGGCAGAGATAGGGAGAGTCAGAGAGAGGGACAGAAAGACAGAAAGGGAGAGAGATGAGAAACATCAATTCTTTGTTGCAGTTCCTTAGTTGTTCATTGACTGCTTTTTCATATTTGCCTTGATGGATGGGGGTGGGGAGAATTACAGCAGACCGTGTGATCTCATGCTCGAGCTAGCGACCTTGGGCTTAAGCAGGTAAGCCTTGCTTAAACTAGATGAGCCCACGCTCAAGCTGGTGACCTCGGGGTCTCGAACCTGGGTTCTCCACATCCCAGTTCGACGCTCTATCCACTGCACCACCACCTGGTCAGGCTCACTCTACATTTAATGTAAGAGATTTATATTAGTAGCTTCGATTTTCCCTTCTAGTACTTTGTACTTTTGAACCTTTCAATAAACTTCTATCATTTTGATTTTAAAAATAACTGGCAACACCTTGATTTTGATCTGGTGATACCAGTGTCAGACTTTTGACCTACAAAACTGTAAATAAATTTGTGCTGTTTTAAGCTATCAAGTTAGTGATAATTTGTTACAATAGCAGTTGAAGAGTAATAAACTGACGCATACACTTAATTATTTAATATTGCCCTAAGATACAAGCAGGAGGGGCTATTGTTAGAGGCATTGCATAGCAGGGACACATGCACAGACTTTGTTAAAAGAACATATGAGCAGCTCTGTCATTTGAAATTTGTAGTCAGTTTTTGTGCAATCACTCACAACTCTAAATGACTTCATTTTGACCACCTAATGGACATTGAATTTAAACATACTTAATATTAATATATTTTTACTAAATCTGCAAAATGCGATCTACAATTTTAGCTTTATTTCTGTAATTTCAGAATTAAATTATAAAATAAATAATAGTTTGGATTTCTGCCTTTTATATTTAATACCTGATCTATCATTGATAAAATATAGTAACCTTTGAAAACATAAATAAAAAATATTAATATTTTATAGTTTTTGACAAAAATAAATATAAACTTGTTACATTTTGCTTATCATCACATTTTATTTTTTAACTCTTTAAATCATTACTGTAACCAAATCACAAATGACATGAATATCTTAATTATATCAAATTTTTTGCAAAAGTAAAAGCAAAAAAAGTATATTTTATTGTATAAATATATAAAAATTCAGAATTTTATATGTATTCATTTTATTACTCATGCAAACATTGTTGTGTCATCAGAAAATCCGGAGAAACACAATAATACTTAAATTTTGCATCTTCCATAATTTACTCTCTTTCAGTCATGCAAAAAGTTTTCATTTATTTTGAAATATACTAATCATTTTGGAGGTACATTTGTAAAGGCAGATGGAAATAACATTATTAGTTAATAGTTTTATTCACTCAATATGTAACTTTTAAATATTTGGTTATGTGGTATGTTGAACTACATTTTTACTCCTGTTCTAGACTTATAAATGTTAGGTTACAAATGTTAGAGGTAATACGTGAATAGATAAAAAATTAGAATATAGTTGTGCATTATTTTTAACAGTTTTTATTGACATATAATGCACATACCATCCAATTCATCAATTTAAAGTGTACAATTCAATTTTTAATATTCACAGGGTCATGCAATCTTCACTACAGTTTAATTTTGGAAAACTTTTATCTCCTTAAAAGAAAACTTATACATGTTTATAGTCACTCCCCAACCCTCCACCTATCAAAATAGGCAAATATTAATCATTTATCTTCCTAATGTGAACATTTTGTACAAGTGGAATCATATATTCTGTGACCTTTTGTGACTGGCTTTTTCCCCTTAATGTAATATTTTAAAGTTTCATCTATGTTGTAGCATTAGAATTTCCCTTCTTTTTATTGCTAAATAATAATACTTTATATGGATTTAACATATTCTTCTGTCCATTAGTTAGGAACATTTAGGTTATCTCCACTTTTGGATATTTTGAGTAATTCTTCTACCAACATTCATCCACAAGATTTTTGTGTGGACATATATTTTTATTTCTTGGGGATATATATGTAGGAGTGCAACGGCTGGGTCATATGATAACTCAATGTTTAACATTTGAAGAACTGTTAAAGTGTTTTTCAAAGTGGCTTCATTTTATATATTCCATCAGCAACATTTGAGGGTTATAGTTTTTCATATCTTTTTTTATTTTATTAAAAAATTTTGTATTGGAGAGACTGCGATTAGTAAAACTATACAGGATTCAGGTGCGCAATTTTACAACACATCTTCTGTATATTACATGTGTGTTCACCATCTCTAGACCTGGATAATATTATGCTAAGTGTAGTAAACCAGTCAGAGAAAGACAAGTACCATATGATTTCACTTATATGTGGAATCTAATGAACAAAATAAACTAACAAACAAAACAGAAACAAACACATAGATACAGGGAACAGATTGACGGCTGTTAAAGGGTATGGAAGGGGTTGAAAAGTCAAGTCTTGGCTCTCTTTGTATTACCTTTCTATTTTTTCAAATATCAGTTACCTCCATGAACACGGGTCTACTTATTTCTGGGCTCTCTATTCAGTTCCATTAATGTGCTTCTATTCTTTCTCAATATCATACCATTTTTAATTATTAGTAGGCTCATATTTAAGTCTTGAAAATGGCTACAGATTCTGTACACATTTAGTTAGATTTTATACCTAAGGAATTAATTTTTTGATGCCACTGTATATGGTATTTTGAAATGTCAAATTCAAAACATTCATTGTTGATATATAGGAATATGGTTAGCTTTTGTATATTTGTATACTGAGACCTTGCTAAATGCACTTATTAATTATAAGAGGTTTTTTTATAGATTTTATTTATTCATTTTAAAGAGGAGAGAGAGAGAGAGAGAGAGAGAGAGAGAGAGAGAGAGAGAGAGAGAAAGTGGGGAGGAGCAGGAAATATCAACTCCCATATGTTATTTGACCAGGCAAGCCCAGAGTTTTGAATTAGTGACCTCAGCATTTCAGGTCAACACCTTATCCACTGCGCCACCACAGGTCAGGCTCTAGGAGCTTTTTAGGGGGATATTTTTATTGGATTTTCTATAAGATATTTAAACTGTATGATTGGTGACATTGGTATATATGAAGTAGAAAGAAAAGAGTTTTCTTTTTTCTATCAGAAGATAAAAATTGGGGGTCATTGGGACCTGCATGTAGACATTGTCAATGCAACTAAAGATCCTGGTCTAGAACTCCCTGAAGACATCTTGCTTGGAGATCACAGTTTGGGGATTCAGCAGCACAGTGTTGCTAAATCGTCATGGATGTGAGTGTGATCAATCGGAGTGTGTAAAAAGGTAAGAGAAAAAGATCAGGAAAAAGATTTCTGAGGAAAGTAGTGGTAATTTGCTTTTATTTTGTCCTTTTACAATACCTATCAACAATCATTTGCCTAAATGCTTAAAGTTTGAAGATGGACAGTGGAACATAATTACTCTCCACTGTCTTTTAAGTATTTAGTCTTGGCAATGAGAAGGTTTGCAAGAAAGAGCATCGCAGGCCTGAGATTTGCAGGATTAGCCCAGATGGCCTTTGGGAACTTGGATTTGGAAGCGTTTTTACAATTTCTCAATAAGAATGAGGAGTCATGCCTAAACTGTTTATGCAAACAATGTATTTTATACTGAATGCCTGTTTTCTTCTGAAAAAAAAACCAAACAAAACAAACCACTAGAATTTTGGTACATTAGGCAGAAAGCACCTACCTGTCCAAACACTGACAAAAACCCTGGGTACTGAGTCTCTAAAGAACGTCTCTGGTAGACAACACTTTATTCATGCTGTCACAACTTGCACTGAGGAGGAATGAAGTGCACTCTGTGTGACTGTACCAGAACGGGACTCTTAGAAACTCACTCCTGGTTTCTTCTGGACTTCACCTCATAGATCTTTCCCTTTGCTTATTTTGCTTTTCATTCTTCGATGTGATAAATCAGAACAATGAATATGACTATATGCTAAGTCCTGTGAATCTTCCTAGTAATTCACGGACCTCAGTGGGAAGGAGGTTTGGGGACCCCTGACAAAGAAAACTTGTCAACTGTAATTTCTTTGCACTTGCTTTGTACATATATTTTTTTTCCTCCAGCTATTTTTAGAATTTTCTTCTTATATTTGAGCTCTACAATCTTGTTATAATATGCTTGCGTATGATTTGTTTCTTAATTAATCTGATCACTTGATGTACCTTTTGATAGGACAGTTCACAACTTTCCTCCCTGCTAGTTATGTCTCTGACAATATTTCCTTAGGTGCTGCCTGTCTGCTATGCCATTACACGGATTCTGGAGCTTTTGCGCTCCCTCCAGCTTTCTCACTTTCTGTGTCCTACTTTAGCATCTCTCTTCTTGTGAGCTGTTTTCAGAAAGATTTTCTCAGTTCTCTCTAATTTGCTAATTTTTATTCAATTGTGTCTCTACTATTTGCCCACACTTATGTTTATATTTACTAAGATTCTTACTTTTTTTAATTTCTTGCTTTTATTGCATAATTTTCTGTTTCTGGTACATGGGTATTATTCCTTACTATTTCTATTTGAAGATTATAAATATTTTATAGTTCAGATGCATCTATTAAGCTCTTTCTTCAGGTGTAAATTCTATTCTTTAGAAATGACATTCCTCATTGCTTTCTGTGAATTTATCTTCTTTGGTAACTGCTGTAAAGGAGAGACTTTTCATCCGGAAAGATAAGGCCGTTCTGAGTAGTGTTTGGATCTTTGTTTCTTCTTGGGCACTGTTTGTTTTGCTTTTAAGCAGATTTGTACAGTGTGGATACCATGAATTTAGTCTCAGCACCCTCAAAACGAACACTAGGGTTTCTGGTTTGTGAGATTTTCTCCTCACAGCCAAGGTTAGTGGCTTATACCAGCAGTGAGATCCAGCCCGAGTATGCAGGTTGGCATAGAGTCTGCAGTGCTTTCTGACATGCAGGGTCCTGAAGTTTGGGCTTCTCTGTCGTTGCAATGGGAACATAAAGTACTGTGGCCCCTACTTAGTCCTGAGACTTCATAGCTACTCAGATTAACTTGCTACTGCCATTAATTTTCTCTCATATTCTGGCACGTGAAAATGCATTTCCCTTTCTTATTTTATTTATGTTATCAAATATTTCAATTCATATTTTTTGCTCCATAAGACACACCTGACCATAAGACACACCTAGGGTTTTTTTTTTTTCCTCTGAAGCTGGAAACGGGGAGAGACAGACTCCCGCATGCACCCAACTGAGATCCACCCGGGACGCCCACCAGGGGCGACGCTCTGCCCACCAGGGGTTGATGCTCTGCCCCTCCGGGGCGTGGGCGTCGCTCTGCCCCGACCAGAGCCACTCCAGCGCCTGGGGCAGAGGCCAAGGAGCCATCCCCAGCGCCCGGGCCATCTTTGCTCCAATGGAACCTTGGCTGCAGGAGGGGAAGAGAGAGACAGAGAGGAAGGAGGGGAGGTGGAGAAGCAAATGGGCTCTTCTCCTATGTGCCCAGGAATCAAACCCAGGTTCCCCGCACACCAGGCCGATGCTCTACCACTGAGCCAACCGGCCAGGGCCTTTTTATTTTATTTTATTCACACCTAGGGTTTTAAGGAGGAAAATAAGAAAAAAACATTCTGAACCAAATGGTGTGTTAAAATATTTAATAAAATATCGTATTTTTTGCTCCATAAAGGGTACAGATATTTTCCCCTCCACTTTTGGGGGGAAAGGAGTACGTCTTATGGAGCAAAAAATATGGTAGTTTTGAGTGATAGAAAAAATTACAGTGCTCATTCAAAAATTCTGGACCCAGAAGTTTAGAATATATGTGCTTATAGCACAGACCACATAGGGAAATCTTTGTTGTCATAAAACATAGTATATTTAGTGCTAATGTGCCAATACACAGAATGAATCTTTATAATCACTACCTGAGATAATTGATTTAGACTTTTACAATTTTGAGTGTAGGTTATTCAAGATAAAGTTGGATTCAACATCTCCAATTTCTCTACCCATGTTGCCCTAAATAATACTGTAATATTGATAATGTTGTGTTGTCACTGGAAATTGTTGTGCTTTTTTTTATATATATACGTGGTTATTTACTTTGGTTGCAGTAATGTGAGACTCCTTTTTTCAGGATGTTTATAGCTTTGAACTACTTGTCCACCTTTTGGTCATCTTCCTTATAGATGCACGAGAAGAGCATTTGTTGTAAGATTTTCTCCCAGCACCATCATTTTTCATGGCCTTGTGCCACTTGGCCCATAACACAGGAACTAGTGAATGATCCAATGTTTTAACTGTCAGTCACCATGAACTACTTTATGAAACAGGTTTAACAGCTCATAAACTGAAAGCAATCCTGTTTACTGCCATCTCTAGATTCATAGATTGTTTGCAGCCTGTTACTGTCCTAGGAACACTTAGGGGCCAACCACCTAAAGTAGTTTATGTATTTCTTGATGTCTCTTAAGAAAATCTGGTCTTGCGAACATCCTTGTATTTTTTTCATCTAATATAATAGGATTAGACCTTGAAGTGACTGTACCAGAACTACTGACAGCTTTCTACAACATGCTATGCATGAATACGTCCACCACGTCTAGAAACTTTTGGAAGAAGAGAAAGTGAACCACAGAAATAGTATTTGAAGATGGATAAATTGATTCACTATTCCTTTTATTATTATTATTTTTTTTTTTTGCAAGAGACTATCACTAGGTTAATTGACGCTCTCTCTTCTTCTTCTTTGTCTTATTGGCCTGTCAGCACTCCCCCTCCCCCCTTGGTCTTGAATTGCTTTACTCTCTGCTGAAGGTAGATGTATATTCTGAAAATAAACTTGAATCTATTGAACTAGGTAACATATAGTGATGCCCCTGTTTTGTAAATTGAGTTCAGACATAGGCTATCTATCTGTTTGGCAGCAGGAATAGTAACTTTTGGTCTGAATGTTACTGTTTGAGATGTTACAGTTGCATTCTAAGGTGGATAGGGGTCAGGGAAGTAGCAGATTCCCACATTACTGTCTTTACTGAATTTATATGAGTGACCTCCTCTGGAGATTGAAGAATCCAACACAAGTATTCATAAGGCTCCTCTCAACCAGAGAATACTATTCTCTCCCCTTTTTTATTTTAAGAGATGTCATTGTCTTTTGACATACACTGATTTTTTAAAAAGCTTGAAGAAATGCTATAAAACTGTGAGAGGATAGTGATAATCACAAGATAGTTTCAAAATTTGCAAAGTAAGAAATTAATGATTTTCTTTTTAATGTGTAAGATCATTTGATCATGTTTCTAATAAAACTCAGCGTGTGGAAATCACCAGCATTAGTATTTAATATTACAGCACCCCTGTGAGGAAGATAAGTATTATTGTCCCTTTCTTATGGAAACACAGAAAGAAATGACTCCCATGGTAACACTATATACATAGTAGACTGAATATTATCATTGAGAAATGTTCACCTTCTGTTCCTAAACTATAATTACTACCACGTAGGTAAGGCAAAAATTAGCTAAGCAACTATATGCATCAAGAGAAGCAGTCACATGTAATGTAAATGGCAAATATATATATATATTAATTCAAGTTTAATCAACAATGTCAATCATGAAATTAAAAAAAATTGGAATAAATGTATTTTTCATATACTTAAATTGATGGACAGGTTTTGCTTCTTATAAACAGTCTCTCATAAAAAAGAGGGAAACTATTATTCATATAAGGTGATAACTACTCCATGAGTTTATTCTATAGCAGCCAAATATTCTAAAGTGTTAATGGGTTAAAAACTCTGTATTCTGTCAATTTCAATTCCTTGTAATTATCCTGTCAGCTTTGTCTCTAATGAATTTTGTGCCCAAACATCTTTTGTTGTTGTTGTTGTTGTTTTACAGAGAGAGAGAGAGTCAGAGAGAGGGATAGATAGGGACAGACAGACAGGAACAGAGAGAGATGAGAAGCATCAATCATCAGTTTTTCGTTGTGACACCTTAGTTGCTCATTGATTGCTTTCGAATATGTGCTTTGACCGTGGGCCTTCAGCAGACGGAGTGACCCTTGCTCGAGCCAGCAACCATGGGTCCAAGCTGGTGAGCTTTGCTCAAACCAGATGAGCTCACGCTCAAGCTGGTGACCTTGGGGTCTTGAACCTGAGTTCTCCACATTCCAGTCCAACGCTCTATCCACTGCGCCACCACCTGGTCAGGACCAAACATCTTAAGTATAGTGGCTAACATATGGCATAGTCAGTAAGTAGATCATTGAAGGCACAGACACAGGTGTGCATAAACCTGTTTCCATTTTCCTCCCTCCTTTACTCCCTCCCTCACCCTTGTTCTTTTTCTCCTTTCCTTAAATTTTTAAAAATTTAATTTGCGAATTAACTGGAAAGCCCCTACTGTACTTTATAAGAGAGGCTGATAACAATAACTGATATAGAGAATAACTCTTGCCAAAATGATGAGACAGCTCCATAAAAGATAACATACAAACATTTATTTATTTTATTAACTTCTATAGTTATTGAGGATCTACCTAAAACAGGTTAATATTTATTCATGTGTTTTAAATAAAAGATATCAAACATTTAACATTTTTATATTTTTCAATTTTTGCGAGTTTTTCTATCAAACGTCATTGTTACCTTGGTTAAGATAAAATGGATATGTCTAGGGCAAATAGATGGCCTTGTTAAATCTTCTGGCCTGTTTCTTAACCATATCCATGTATATTTAATTAAATAAAATGTATGAATTTTGTAACACTGTTGTGTGAGTGCATACAGAGATGCAAACAAATTCATCTAAAACTGGACAAATCTGGCCTGACCAGGTGGTGGTGCAGTGGATAGAGTGTCGGACTGGGATGCCGAGGACTCAGGTTCGAGACCCCGAGGTCGCCAGCTTGAGCGCGGGCTCATCTGGTTTGAGCAGAGCTCACCAGCTTGGACCCAAGGTCGCTGGCTCGAGCAAGGGGTTACTCGGTCTGCTGTAGCCCCCTGGTCAAGGCACATATGAGAAAGCAATCAATGAACAACTAAGGTGTTGCAACGAAAAACTGATGATTGATGCTTCTCATCTCTCTCCGTTCCTGTCTGTCTGTCCCTATCTATCCCGCTCTCTGAGTCTCTCTTTTCTCTGTAAATTTAAATAAATAAATAAATAAATAAATAAATAATAAAATTGGACAAATCTGTTTTTGGAATAGTACTAATTCAATTTTAAGTGGTTTTAGAGAATTAAGGCATCAGTTTCTCTAAAGCATTTGTCTTGGTATCTACAAAAACTATTTATCAGTTAGTATGTGATCTGTCATAAACAATTATTTCTTTTTGATATTAAAATCTTGACTTTTCAGTAAAATGATAGAAGAGAAAGAACAAATGGATGGGCTACTTGGGATTATATTCCACTCCAATACCATTTTACACGCCATATCTGCACAATTTAGACTTTGCTAATTAAAGGAAGGTCCATAATTACCTTTTGTATGTCTACAACTCTAGATTAATTTGTTTCATGTATAATTCTCTGCTTTTTTTTTTTTCCTTTTCTGAAGTTGGAAACGGGGAGGCAGGCAGATAGACTCCCGCATGTGCCCGACCAGGATCCACCTGGCATGCCCACCAGGGAGCGATGGTCTGCCCATCTTGGGGCGTCGCTCTGCCGCAATCAGAGCCATTCTAACACCTGAGGCAGAGGCCACAGAGCCTTCCTCAGCGCCCGAGCAAACTGCTCCAATGGAGCCTAGGCTGCCGGAGGGGAAGAGAGAGACAGAGAGGAAGGAGAGGGGGAGGGGTGGAGAAGAAGATGGATGCTTTTCCTGTGTGCCCTGGCCGGGAATCGAACCCAGGACTCCCGCACGCCAGGCCGATGCTCTACCACTGAGCCAAACGGCCAGGGCCAATTCTTTGCTTTTGAATGGCAAGATTCTGATATTAGGGGGTGGTATGTTTATGGCTTTTTGTCATAATCTGCACTCAGGATTCTTCCACTCACTTGGTGCTTTCTTCTCTCAATTAAATTTTTCTCTGAATAGTGCTGTCATTTCTAATGTTAACATCATTATGTAACTAACTGTGCTGTGATGGTTTCTCAGGAGTTGCACATGCATTATCTTACTTAATTTTCCAGTCAACCTACTGAGCTAAGCATTTCAAGGATTAATACACTTGGCTGTGTTACATCATCAGCTAATCTTGAATGCTGTATTCATGTCTCATAGGTGAATGGAGTGAAAAAATTTTGTGAAATCTGCCATTTCATTGTTGTTTTCTCATTTTAATTTTATAACGTACCATCATGTGGGTAAATAAAATACACAATTGTTGATGAAATAAAGAATATTTTGTAATACGAAGGTTTTTCATTTTTTAATATTTGACCACAAATCCTGCAAAAGAAAATGTTTTAAATTAAGTACTAGCACTTATAATAAGAATAAACAAAAATAATCTTTGTTATATATAGTATATATTTTCAGGTTCATATTTTTTAATTGCTTAGTCCAAAAATGGATTAATCCATGACCCTTCTACTTCTTTCTTACCTTATTTCAGTTCTGTCATCCAATCCTTTTAACACTAACTGCAATCCAAACATCTTTTTAACCACTTCTATATAAACTGTCTATACCAAGTCACCATACCCTGTTATTTGAATAAATACAATAGAAATAAATTAGGGCATTAATAAACTCTTGCCTCCTTCAAACTATTTTCCACATAACAACTGAAATGATCCTATTGAAACTAAGCTGGATCGTGTCATTCTTACTCCCTTTTATTGGAATGAATAGAAGAGCCAAAATAGGTGGACAAAATAAGAATTACTTTGGAGGAATCTCTACTTGACTTAAAATGTTTCAACCAACCTGCAGTAATCATTGTATTTTATATATTACTAGGAAGTAACTGAAAAATAAAACAAAAATAATATACTTATAATCTTGTCAATAGAAAATACTGAGGAGTAGATTTAGTAAAAATGTGAATGATCTCTACATTGACGGTGTGATATTGGTGAGAAAATAGACACATAAATCAATGGAAGAGAATAGAGTACAGAAATATATTCACACAAATATGACCATTTGATTTTTGACAAATGTATACTAAAGAAATTCAATAGAGAAGTTATAGTCATTTAAACAAATGGTGTTGGAATTATTGCTAATCCATGAGCAAAATAAATTCAAACAAATTAAATCTAAATTGATCATAGATCTAACTGTAAAATGCAAAAATTTTAAAAAACTAGAAGAACATAGAAAAAAATTCTTCTGGGTCAGGATTTGAGCAAACAGTTCTTAGACACTGAAAGTATAATTCTAAATGAAAATTTGATATATTGCATTTTATAAAAACTATAAATATCTGAACTATTAAACCTTATATTCTGTTACTTTATTAAATCATTTAATGGTTTTGATAGTTCTATTGTAAATTCCTTAAAACTTTCTATGTTATCAGTCATGTAAATTGAGACATTTATTTTTTATTTTATTTTATTTTTGTGACAGAGAAAGAGAGATACAGAGAGAGGGACAGATAGGGACAGACAGACAGGAAGGGAGAGAGATGAGAAGCATCAATTCTTTGTTGCATACCTTAGTTGTTCATTGATTGCTTTCTCATATGTGCTTTGACTGGGGGGCTACAGCAGACATAGTAACCTCTTGCTCAAGCCAAGGACTTTGGGCTCAAGCTGGTGAGTTTTGTTCAAGCCAGATGAGCCCATGCTCAAGCCAGGGAACATGAGATTTCAAACCTGTGTTCTCCACTTCCCAGTCCAATGCTCCATCTACTGCACCACTACCTGGCCAGGCTAAATTGAGACATTTATATGTAATTGTTTCTTTCTCATTACTTTGGATAGGATCTTCTGAACAATGTTAACCAGAAGTGGTAAGAGAGATCATCCTTTTCTTTTTTTCAATCTTAGTAATAAAGTGTTTAATATTACATCCTAACCTATAATAGCAGTTGTAGGGTCTTTTTGGTTTTTTTATTTGTTTTTGAAAGGCAACCTTTCTGAAGTTGAAATACTTTTTTATTCATTCATAATTTGCTGAGAGTTGGGAATTTTTATCATAAAATATTGAATTTTGTCAAGTGAGTTGTCTGAATATATTGAAATGAGCACTTTTATTTTATTATATGATGAATTAAATTAAAGACTATTTGAATACTAAATTAACCTTGCATTCTTAGAATAAATGGTATTTGAGCATGATGTTACCTTTTTACATATTTCTGAATTTGTTTTGCAATATTTTCAAGTATTTTTGCATCTACATTTATAGAGAGTAATTGTTCAATAATTATCATTTTGGGGGGTAAATTTTTTAAAATTTTTGTTTTAACTTACATTTGCCTCATAAATTGTGTTGAGAAATGTTCACTCTTCTTTTTAATGAAAACGTGCATAAAATTGGTGATATTTCCTCTTTAAATTTGTGATAATGCTCACCAATGAAACCGTTAGGATTTGGAGTTTTCCATGTGAAGAAGTTTTAATGAGAAATTTTATATTTTATATATCTTTATCTGTCAGCTTTAATATGCTGCATTTTAAAGATTGTTATATATTTAAATATAAATTTTAAAATATTTTGTATAAACTTATTCAGGGTTTTTTTCAATTTTTCTTTAGATTACTTTAAAAATGTGTCAAGCACATAACAAAATGAAAATTATAGGCCAACGTCTGTCATGATCATGGATTAAAAAATCTTAAAACATGTATTAGCAAACCAAATTCCAGAATTATAGATATAAAAATATATTAAGAAAAATCTTCAAAAGGGAAATTTGTTTATCATTAGAAAATCAATCAATGTAATCTACATATTAACATGTTAAAGAAACATATATATTGTTATAATTATAGGGGAAGCAGAAATTAAAAAATAAAACAGCATTCATTTATGATACAAGCATGCAGAAATCTAGGAATTAAAAGAACTTCAACCTGAGAAAAAGCATTCTATATAAGCATGCAGTAACTCAGACCTAATTGCAAAACACTAAATATTTTTTAAAATCTTTTAAAAACTAAAGACGCCCACTGTACCACTTTTATTCATCATAGAAATATAAGCCATAACTAGTCAATTAAGGTAAAAAATACAAAATATGAAATTTGTAAAGCCAGAACCAAAATTTTTCTTTATTTAAAATTATGCAATTTGTACATGGAAAACATACATGTTGCTATGTACAGATTGTTAAAATTTTTAAGAGAATAAAATTAGTTTTATTAATGGAGAATTATATATTTATGAGCTTAGGGTGAGGAAAGTCTTCTTAAACAAACCTCTAAAGGCAGGACTTATAAGTTGGAAAATCGAAGTATGATAGATGTATCCAACTTTCTATCTATATCTGTTCATATATATCATCTATTTGTCTATAAATATTTATCAATCTATACTTATTCATATTATGTAATTATATGTATTCAACCAAATCTAAGTTTTATAGATTTTGTTGATCAATAAAGTATGCTATGAAAATGCAAAGAATATGAAGTACAGCACAGGAACTATAGTCAAAAATTGTAACAAATATGTCTGTTGCCAGGTGGGTACTAGAATTATAGAGGGGATCACCTTGTAAAGTATTTATACATAGTTATCAATTCACTATGCTGTAACCTAAAACTAATATAAAATATTAATGAATGTCAACTGTAATTGAAAAATACAATCAGGCCCTAGCCGGTTAGCTCTGTGGTAGAACATGGCCCAGCGTGTAGAGTACATGGCCCAAGTTCAGTTCCCGGTCAGGGTACACAGGAGTAGCAACCATCTGCTTCTCACCTCTCTCACTTCCCCTCCCCTTTCTCCCTCTCTCTTCCTCTCATACAGCCATGGTTCGATTGATTCAAGAGTGTTGGGCCCAGGCACTGAAAATGGCTCTGCAGAAACTCTGTCTCAGGCACTAAAAATAGCTTGTTTGGGAGCATGGACAAAGATGAGCAGAACATCCACCCCAGACAGAGGTTGCTGGCAGGATCCCAGTTGTGGCACATGCAGGAGTCTTTCTATTGCCCCTCCTCTCACTTGAAAAAAAGAAGAAAAAGAAAAGAAATAAAAAATACAATCGCTAAATAAAAATCAATAATTATCAAATATTAGCACATAACTTTTATCAAGTATTTTGATTAATGTAAAAAAATGTTTTACAAATAATGTATGTTCTTGTTTTGTTTCACTACCTCTGTGAGCAGCATATACTTTGTATTTTTTAAACTCATCTAAGTGTGATTGATTTGAAAGTTAAGATTTTAATTTTATCTTATTCATATTCAATGAATATGTATATATATCATATTGTTTGACAATCAGTTGCCGTCTATAAGTTAAGAACTTTAGCCTGCAGGTGGTAGCGCAGTGGATAGAGCATCGGTCTGGGATGTGGAGGACCCAGATTCAAGACCCCAAGGCCGCCAGCTTGAGCGTGGGCTCATCTGGTTCGAGCAAGGCTCACCAACTTGAGCCCAAGGTTGCTGGCTCCAGCAAGGGGTCACTCGGTCTTCTGTAGCCCTGGGTCAAGGAACATCTGAAACCAATCAATGAACAACTAAGGAACTGCAACAAAGAATTGATGTTTCTCATCTCTCTCCCTTCCTGTCTGTCTGTCCCTCTCTCTGACTCTCCCTGTCTCTGCCACAAAAAAATAAAAAATAAAAAAAGAACTTTATTAAAAAAGTATTCACCTGACCTGGTGGTGGCGCAGTGAATAGAGCGTCAGGCTGGGATGCAGAGAACCCAAGTTCAAAACCCCGGGTCACTTAGTCTGCTGTAGCCCTCCAGTTAAGGCACATACGAGAAAGCAATCAATGAACAACTAAGATGCTGCAACAAAGAATTGATGCTTCTCATCTCTTTCCCTTCCTGTCTGTCCTTCTCTGTCTTTCTCTGTCACACACAAAAAAGTATTCAATACTTTCATGAACAGTTTTATTACATTTCTGCCATGATTGAATTTCATTACCAATAAATTTTATTACAATACTTTAATTTTCATTGAAATTATAGTCATATAATAGAGGTGTATGTTTGGCACCTTAAAAAAGATGTTTTATGTTTTATTTCTGTTAGCATTAATTCTTGCATATTAGTGATGATTATAATCTAGTATTTTTTTTAATTTTTAAAGTCATTTTCTTCAAATATGTTCTTCCCTTTGCTTGAGTTACCATGAATATAACTTATATTGACTATAAAACCTTTGGTGAATGAGAATTTTTTTAACAGTTCTGAAGCAAATGAAAAAAAAAATTCACTTATTCCAGAAACCTGACAGGTTTTAGACTGTGTAGCTCATTTCTTTGTTCTATATAACAAAAGAAACTTCTTAGGCTTTCTGACTTCACTGTTCTGGCTTGTGCCAGGTTACTATTGCCTTTTACAAGGCAGGAAAATGTTCAGTACTTCTGACTCTGCTTATTCAAAGACTAGAGCCTTGAAAGGGCATTGAGACAGTCTTAGAGCTAAATTTACATTATTTTTATGGATTTGAGATTCTGTTTTTCAGAACTTTAACATTTACAACATTTTGATACCACATTAGTTGTGGGCAGGGAAGAGTTTTATTTTCTACCCTGTCTAAATAGATTAGCTAGTCATCATGTCTTCTGTAGTCCTCGCCACTTATTTCATGAAGAAATTTTCACTAAGCCAATAAAAATACCAAACGTTTTGAGAGTCAGTAAAATGTAGCATCAAAATTTTATCATTTTGTTCTACGTCAAGATTGTAAGAATTAGAAAAGATTATTCTCTTTCTTACTCTTCTTTCTTCTTCTCCTCCTCCTTCTCCTTACCTTTCTTTTTCTTCTCTTTCTATTTTTAAGTAATAAAGAGCCATGAGAAATAAAGTTGATTTATATCTGTTGTTTATGTGTATATAATGTAATACATGTGTAATAAGATATAAGATCTAACATATATTACATAACAAGTTTTAATTTATTATACATAGTATATAATATGTAATAAAGTGAATCCTGTTGGTGCATTTAGATATTTTCTAATTCTTTGTAGCATAAATAATATTAAGTAACTTTTCTTTGCCAATTTTCTGTTTCTATTATATTTTAAAAAGTAGATTTATTAAGATAAAAGTATGAACAGATTTTTAAAAGATCTAAATGTTTATTGCTAAAACATAAAAATCTATTAATATGTAATACTCATTTTGAACTGCTTGTCTTCTTTATAACACTGCACTTATATCATATAGGGTTTCTTTTCAATTGTTTCTCTTATTATTAAAATGCCTAGTTTTTTCCCCCAGCTTGGATTCCAGAATGCTGACATCCAGTCTTATACTCCATGAAGGAAATAGCCTTATTCCATTCTGAGAAATCTTAGTAGCCAAAGAGAAAAACATAAAAACACCCACATACAAGTTTCTCTAATGAAATAGCCATGCCAGCTAACTGATCTACAGGAAGGGTCTCAGTTGACATTACCAGTGAAAAGCTTCAGATCAGCTTTTTGATGTTCCATCTTCACGTATGAATAGCCAGAAATCATTAGACATAAAACACAAAGGCCAAAAAAGACCTACAGGAAAAAATACCTTTAGTATCAGACAAGAAACTACAAAAACCAAATAAAAAAATCTATCAGATGGATAGATCATAGAAAATTAAATGAATAAAATTATTCAAGAGATGACTCAAAATTTCATGGATTTAAAGAACATGAGTTCCTATAATTTACAAAACACATTAAATGGAAAATAATGACCTCACATTAAAGTACGTCATGAAATATCAAAAGACTGGTGCAAATGAGACAATTGAAAAAGTTTGTTGAAGAAAATCAAGCAAACAATAAAAAGGTTACATATAAAAAATATCAGTAGTCTAAATATGTATGGGTTTCTCTACTATGACACTAGAAGCTAAAAGATAATGGAAAGTGACATCAGAGGAATGGCAGCATGAGAGATCCCCTTGGTTTCTCTCCTTGAAGTTTCAATAATTTGAATAGTAGGACTCAGTAAAGGATCCCCTGCTCATCACACAAATACTCCTGAGAGATTTGCATAGTGCTCCATCTAAATGTGGATAAGTGGGAACAAAAGGGGGAAGCATAAGGTCTGAGAGGTACTGTGGATGTATCCCTGAAGCATGGAGCTCCCAGTAGGGCTTAACCAGGAGAGGGGAGGAACCCAGTTGTGGCTGGTGCTCCCTTCAGCCAGGAGAAGCAAAGAAATTTGGTGCATAACTTCCTAGAAGTATATAACCTTTCTAGACTGAATCATGAAGAATTGGGAAATCTAAATAGATCGATCAACAGTGAGGACATTGAAGTAACCATCAAAATCTTCATGAGAAATAAAAGTTCAGGACCAGATGGCTTCACTAGTGAATTGTACCAAATGTTCAAAGAAGATTCAATACCTATCCTCCTCAAACTCTTCCAAAACACTGAAGATCCATACATTCTAACACATTTTATGAAGCCAACACAACCTTGATACTAATATCTGATAAAAATAAAATGGAAAAGAGAACTGCAGACCAATATCTCTGATAAATACAGGTGCAAAAATCCTAACTAAAATAATAGAAAATGGAATACAACACATTAAAAAAATAATATATCACAATCAACTCGGGCCCCTTCCAGTGGTACAAGGATGGTTCAACCTGTGCAATTCAAAGTGACATACAACATTACAAAAGAACGATAAAAACATTGCTTTTAAAAGAATAATAAATAATAACCAGATTTATTTGAAACCACAAAGGACCCTGAATAGCTAAGGCAGCCTTGAGAAGAAAGAATGAAGCCAGAGGTATCACACAACCTGATTTCAAATTATACTACAGAGCTATGATAATCAAAAGAGCATGATAAAGGCAGAAAAACAGACACATAATCCAATGGGACAGAACTGCAAGCCCAGAAATAAAACCACATGTATATGGGCAAATAATTTTTGATAAAAGAGCCAAAGACACACAGTGGAGAAAATACTCTTCAATAAATGGTTCTGAAAAAATTGGAAAACCACATGCGAAAGTATGAAATTATATTACAGTGTGTCCTCATGTTCAAAAATTAATTCAAAATGGATCAAAGACTTAAATATAGGATCTGAAACAACAAATTATATAAAAGAAAACATAGGTACTAAATTTATAGACCTTGGCCATAGAAAACATTTTATGAATTTGACTTCAAAGGCAAAGGAAATAAAGGCAAATATAAATGAGTGAGACTATAGCAAACAAAAAAGTTTCCACACAGCAAAAGAAACCATCAAAAAAACAAAAAGGCAACTGGCTTAAAGAAAGATATTTGCAAATAGCTTCAAAAAGGGATTGACATCCAAAATATATAAAGAATCGATATATCTTAACACCAAACTAATTAAAAACATGGTCAGAGGACATTAACAGACACTTCTTCTAGAAGATACATAAATGGCTAACAGATACATAATAAGGTGTTCAACTTCATTAGCTGTTAGGGAAATGCAAATCAAAATTACATTGAGAGCCCTGGTGAGATAGCTCGGCTGGTTGGAGCATCATCCCAATATGCAGAAGTTGCTGGTCAATTCCTGGTTAGGGCACATGCAAAAAACAGATTAATGTTTCTGTCTTAATCTCTCTCTCTTTCTCTCTCTTTCTTTCTAAAATAAATAATAGTAATAATAATGATAATAATAATAATAATAATGTGACAATGAGATACCACCTGACACCTGTTAGAATGGCTATTATCAACAAGACAGGTAATAACTGTTGGAGAGGTTGTGTAGAAAAAATAACCCTCACTTACTGCTGATGGAAATATAAATTGGTATAGCCACTCTGGTAGTTCTCAAAATATTAAAAATGGAGTTGCCATATGACCCAGCAATCCCTCTTCTGTGTATCTACCTGAAAAACTCAAAAGTATTGGTATGTAAAGACACATGCACCCCCATGTTCATCACAGCATTATTCACAGAGGCCAAGACATGGAATCAACCAAAGTGCCCCTCGACAGAGGATTGGATAAAGGAGATGTGGTACATATATACTGTTCAATACTACTCGGCCATAAGAAACGTTGAAATACTACTGCCCTTTGCGACGACATGGAAGGACCTTGAGAATATTATGCTAAACATAGTAAATCGGTCAGAAAAAGCTAAGAACCATATGATTTTATTCACTTGTGGATATAAAACTAAAACTCATAGATTCAGACAACAGTATGGGTAAATGGGGCCAAATATATAGTGATGAAAGATGATTTGATTTGAAGTGGTGGAGTGTGCAGATCATATGCCATAGAAATACACATTTGAAACCTATAGGAGTTTATTAGCCAATATTATCCCAATAAATTTAATTTTAAAAGTCTTGGTGGTAAAATAGAAAATGAAATAAGGTATTCAACTTCTAAAAGAAAAGGCTACCCAACCTAGAATTTTATACACAACTAGTTATATGTAATAAAAGGTAAACAAAAATATTTCAAATGTGGTAGTTCTCCAAAAAAATTTACCTCTTATTTATCAATGTCACTCTGTTAAAGTTAATTTTCTACATAAACTTAAAAAAAATACCATTTGCATATCCTTTCTCAGGAACTTAAGGAATGGGTAAACCAAGACAAGGAAATAATATCCTTTTATTGGCTCCAACCCAAGAAAAAAGATAAAGCTCCCAGATGGTAGTAAAAGGAGCTTACAGGGTGAGAGTTGTGCTCCAGATGTTGAAAACGAATCAAAACCTCCAAGACAAAGCAGATGATGGATCTCTAAAGTATTTGAACATATTGAGAGAAAATGTAGTCAACTAGGAGCAAGTTGGGAGCTAAAGCAATGGGAAACGGCACACAAAAAGGTAACAATAAGGTATTATTACCTTCAGTATAAAAAATATTGTGATTCCTTCCAAAATAATCTTTTTCTGCTACATAGTTTGCCTAGGAAATAGTAGTCACATAATCATAATACAGTATACATTGACTATCTAACTAAAAGTATAATACGAGAGTAATGGCGGGGTAGGAAGCGATACCGATAAATCTCCCCCAAAACTCAACAAGATCTTCAACCAGAAACAGAAAAACCTATACTTGGAGCTTCCAGATGCTTCGCAATACACCCAAAGGTATGATTGAGTGAAAAATTGGCTAAATATATAACCAAACCCCGAAGGAAATAGGGAGTAAGAAATGCTCCTCCTTCCTCACTAACCTAAACAGGGCGGCTTTCTCTGGTAACTGTGAATATAGAAACTGAGGCGGGTAAAGGGGGTGAATAGATCCAGGCCGCTGCAGCACAAACGGCTGAACCAGGCTGTGGCACGGAGATCCAAGCCGAGGAAAAACTGATCCTGTGGCAACCCGGGCAATACAAGCTAACACTCGCGCCAAACCCAAACAAAGAAAGAAAAGCAGAGCGGCCATTTTACCCGGTCTCCTGGTCGGTGCGCAGTTAGTGGGCGAGAATTTCTTCCTGGGAAAGCCACGCACGGGAGGGAGTGAGAACTAATTCCAACGGTGGAGATTTTCCGTGCTGGAGGGTGTTTCACTCAGAGGGAACCGCGGCCGGCCTCATATCCTGGTTTGCGCACGCAGATAAGGAGTGAGCAATTCCTCCGAGTGCCTCGGCAGTGCGCGCCCGTGTTATCGCACAGAGGGGCAGAGTCAGGGGCCTTTGTGTGGGCCAAAGCGGAATCTCGAGCCGCCCCAGTGCCTTGCAAAAGCCGCGCACGGGGACGGAGTGAGACTCAATTCCAACGCTACAACTTTTCCCTGCGGTTGGGGGTTTCACTCAGAGCGTGAGACTGCTGGCCGGATATCCTGGTCGCAGACAGTGAGTGAGAGTTTCCTCCAAGCGCCCCGGAAGTGGGCGCCCGCTTGTGTTACCGGACAGAGTGGCAGAGCCAGAAGTCTTTGAGTGGGCAGAAAGCCCGCCTGATTATGCTAGCAGCTCTGACTGACTGAGCCTTGCCCAGAGCCCTGTGCTGAGTGGAAATAGAGTGGGGAGTTGCCAGCTCTTTGAGCCTCTTACTATCCAGGCAGAGGCAGCAGCAACCCCATAGCTGGATTATCAGGCTACTAATTGAGGAAGGAAAGACTAGGAGAAAGGCTCCAGGAACACAGACTCTCTCACTGTCGGAGCCTATAAATGCTATTGAGCTTCGACTGCCAATGAGACTAAAGCACAATACATGACATTGCCATAGAGACTTATCAACTGCAAACCTCTACCTGAGCGTGCCAAAGGGGCAGAACCCGGGGTACAGAGTCACCAACCAGGAAGAGGGAGAGAAAAGAAAAAGCAAGAAGATAACCTCTCAAAATCAAGAATAATCTGCAGACTTTATAACCTATCCCATTTTATTATATTTGTTCGTTTGTTTCTCTTATCTTCATTCTTGATACTTTTTTTTCCTCCTCCAATTTGGCCAATTAACTCTCTACCGGTCTTACTCTCTCCTCTCCTTGAACTACACTACCCATAAGTGTTACATCTCCCATTATCTTTTCTCTTCTCTTCCTTTCTCTCTATGAGGGTTGCACTCCAAAACCCTTAACTCTCTCTCTCTCTCTCCTTTCTTTTTTCTTCTTTTAGTGGTTCCCTCTTTTTTTCTCTCTCTCTCTTTCTTTTCTCCCTCTATATTAGTTTCTTCCTTTCTCCTTTACATCTCCTCTCATTCAAACCTCAATAACAAACAAATTATCTTATCTGGGACTCAAACCTATGTTTGTGGCATTTTGGGGGGTTTTTACTTCACCTTTTTAACGCACTAGCAGTGCTCTCATCCCTGGCTCTCCATATTATCTAGTTCTTGTTCCACTAAATACAATAGTAATTTTTTAATTTGTCCCCCCATTTTTCCATTTTCCTCTTATTCCTCTCATCATAACTCTTAGACAACCAACACCTAAAAGCAAATCATTTCATTCTTGACCCAAATTTTTTCCTTATTTGCTTTTTGTGGGTCCATATGCTCTTTTTTTTTCTATTTTCTTTCCCTTTTTTTTTTTTTCTTTTTTTCTTTTTTTTTTTTTTTTGCCCCTTTATTACTTTTCCCCAATTCAGGCCCTCCATCACAGGCATTGTTTGTTATAATTCACAGTCCACCACAAGATTTTCTCAAAAAAGAGGGGAGAGGAGAGGAGAGGAAAAAAGGAAGGGGGGAATAATTTCCTTTTTTTTAATTTTTATTTTATTTTTCTTTATTTCATTATTAATTTTTTAAAAAAAAAACAAATCTTTTCGATTTTTATTTTTTTATTATTATTTTTTTAACTTTTTATTCTTTATTAAATCTCATTAATACTATCAACAAAACCACCCTCAGATGCCATTAAGGAAGAGAAAATCGAATATCATGGATACAAAAGAAAGAGAGGTAACACAGCTAGATGAGGAAAAATCTATGGAGAAAAAATTTAATATATTGGAAACCTTGGAGCTAAATGACAGAGAATTCAAGATAGAAATCCTAAAAATCCTCCGAGATATACAAGAAAACACAGAAAGGCAATTTAGGGAGCTCAGAAAACAACTCAATAAACACAAAGAATATATGTCCAAGGAAATTGAAACTATAAAAACAAATCAAACAGAGATGAAAAACTCAATTCACGAGCTGAAAAACGAAATAACAAGCTTAGCTAATAGAACAGGTCAGATAGAAGAGAGGATTAGTGAAATAGAAGACAAGCAACTTGAGGCACAAAAGAGAGAAGAAGAAAGAGACTCAAAAATTAAAAAAAATGAGATAGCCCTACAAGAATTATCTGACTCCATCAAAAAGAATAACATAAGAATAATAGGTATATCAGAGGGAGAAGAGAGAGAAAATGGAATGGAGAACACACTCAAACAAATAATAGATGAGAACTTCCAAGCCTGTGGAAAGAACTAAAGCCTCAAGTTCAAGAAGCAAACAGAACTCCGAATTTTCTTAACCCCAACAAACCTACTCCAAGGCATATCATAATGAAATTGACACAAACCAACAGCAAAGAAAAAATTCTCAAGGCAGCCAGGGAAAAGAAGAATACAACATATAAAGGAAGGCCCATTAGATTATCATCAGATTTCTCAGCAGAATCTCTACAAGCTAGAAGAGAGTGGACCCCAATATTTAAAGTCCTGAAAGAGAGGAACTTTCAGCCACGAATACTATACCCATCAAAGCTATCCTTCAAATACGAAGGAGAAATAAAAACATTCACAGATACAGAAAAGATGAGGGAATTTATCATCAGAAAACCCCCACTCCAGGAATTACTAAAGGGGGTTCTCCAATCAGATACAAAGAACAAAAAAAAACAGAGCCACAAGTAAAAGCTCCAAGAAGAACACAATAAAACCAAATTTAAACTGTGACAACAACAAAAAGAAAGAGGGGGAGAAGATGGAGATTAACAGTAGCAAAGGACGATAGAGTGCAAAAGTACTCACAAAATAGTTCGCTACAATGAACAGGGTAGGGACCCTTTTCATTACTCAAAGGTAACCACCATTGAAAAAACCACCACAGAAGCACATGAGATAAAAAAGATAGCAACAGAGGAAAGATGTATGGAATACAACCAAATAAAAACAAAAGATAGAAAAACGAAAGAGAAAGATCAAACAAGACACAAAACTAACAGAAAGCAAGATATAAAATGGCAATAGGGAACTCACAAGTATCAATAATTACACTAAATGTAAATGGATTAAACTCACCAATAAAAAGGCACAGAGTAGCAGAATGGATTAAAAAAGAAAATCCAACTGTATGCTGCCTACAGGAAACTCATCTAAGTAACAAGGATAAAAATAAATTCAAAGTGAAAGGCTGGAAAACAATACTCCAAGCAAATAACATCCAAAAAAAAGCAGGTGTAGCAATACTCATATCGGATAATGCTGACTACAAGACAGGAAAAGTACTCAGAGACAAAAATGGCCATTTCATAATGGCTAAGGGGACACTGAATCAAGAAGACATAACAATTCTTAATATATATGCACCAAACCAAGGAGGTCCAAAATATATAAGACAGCTACTTATCGATCTTAAAACAAAAACCGACAAAAATACAATCATACTTGGAGACCTCAATACACCGCTGACGGCTCTAGATCGGTCATCCAAACAGAGAATCAACAAAGACATAGTGGCCTTAAACAAAACACTAGAGCACCTGGATATGATAGACATCTACAGGACATTTCATCCCAAAGTGACTGAGTATACATTTTTCTCCAGTGTACATGGATCATTCTCAAGAATTGACCATATGTTGGGCCACAAAAACAACATCAGCAAATTCAGAAAAATCAAAATTGTACCAAGCATATTTTCTGATCATAAAGGCTTGAAACTAGAATTCAAATGCAAAAAAGAGGAAAAAAATCCCACAAAAATGTGGAAACTAAACAACATACTTTTAAAAAATGAATGGGTCAAAGAAGAAATAAGTGCAGAGATCAAAAGATATATACAGACTAATGAAAATGACAATACGACATATCAGAATCTATGGGATGCAGCAAAAGCAGTGATAAGAGGGAAGTTCATATCGCTTCAGGCATATATGAACAAACAAGAGAGAGCCCAAGTGAACCACTTAACTTCTCACCTTAAGGAACTAGAAAAAGAAGAACAAAGACAACCCAAAACCAGCCGAAGAAAGGAGATAATAAAAATCAGAGCAGAAATAAATGAATTAGAGAACAGAAAAAGTATAGAAAAAATTAATAGAACAAGGAGCTGGTTCTTTGAAAAGATCAACAAAATTGACAAACCCTTGGCAAGACTTACCAAGGAAAAAAGAGAAAGAACTCATATAAACAAAATACAAAATGAAAGAGGAGAAATCACCACGGACACCGTTGATATACAAAGAATTATTGTAGAATACTATGAAAAACTTTATGCCACTAAATTCAACAACCTAGAAGAAATGGATAAATTCCTAGAAAAATACAACCTTCCTAGACTGAGTCAAGAAGAAGCAGAAAGCCTAAACAGACCTATCAGTAGAGAAGAAATAGAAAAAACCATTAAAAACCTCCCCAAAAATAAAAGTCCAGGCCCTGACGGCTATACCAGCGAATTTTATCAAACATTCAAAGAAGACTTGGTTCCTATTCTACTCAAAGTCTTCCAAAAAATTGAAGAAGAAGCAATACTTCCAAACACATTTTATGAGGCCAACATAACCCTCATCCCAAAACCAGGCAAGGATGGCACAAAAAAAGAAAACTACAGACCAATATCTCTAATGAATACAGATGCTAAAATACTAAACAAAATACTAGCAAATTGAATACAACAACATATTAAAAAAATAATACATCATGATCAAGTGGGATTCATCCCAGAATCTCAAGGATGGTTCAACATACGTAAAACGGTTAATGTAATACACCATATCAACAAAACAAAGAACAAAAACCACATGATCTTATCAATAGATGCAGAAAAGGCTTTCGATAAAATACAACACAATTTTATGTTTAAGACTCTCAACAAAATGGGTATAGAAGGAAAATATCTCAACATGATAAAGGCCATATATGATAAACCATCAGCTAACATCATATTAAATGGCACAAAACTGAAGGCTTTCCCCCTTAAATCAGGAACAAGACAGGGTTGTCCACTCTCTCCACTCTTACTTAATGTGGTACTAGAGATTCTAGCCAGAGCAATCAGACAAGACAAAGAAATAAAAGGCATCCATATCGGAAAAGAAGAAGTAAAGGTATCACTTTTTGCAGATGATATGATCCTATACATCGAAAACCCCAAAGAATCCACAAAAAGACTACTAGAAACAATAAGCCAATACAGTAAGGTCGCAGGATACAAAATTAACATTCAGAAGTCAATAGCCTTTCTATATGCCAACAATGAAACAACTGAGAAGGAACTCAAAAGAATAATCCCCTTCACGATTGCAACAAAAAAAATAAAATACTTAGGAATAAACATAAAAAAGAATGTAAAGGACTTATATAATGAAAACTATAAACCATTGTTAAGGGAAATTGAAAAAGATATAATGAGATGGAAGAATATACCTTGTTCTTGGCTAGGAAGAATAAATATAATCAAGATGGCTATATTACCCAAAGCAATATACAAATTTAATGCAATTCCCATCAAACTTCCAATGGTATTTTTTAAAGAAATAGAGCAAAAAATCATCAGATTTATATGGAACTATAAAAAACCCAGAATAGCCAAAGCAATCCTAAAGAAAAAGAATGAAGCTGGGGGCATAACAATACCTGACTTCAAACTCTATTATAGGGCCACGACAATCAAAACAGCATGGTATTGGCAGAAAAATAGACACTCAGACCAATGGAACAGAATAGAAAGTCCAGAAATAAAACCACATATATATAGTCAAATAATTTTTGATAAAGGGGCCAACAACACACAATGGAGAAAAGAAAGCCTCTTCAATAAATGGTGCTGGGAAAACTGGAAAGCCACATGCAAAAGAATGAAACTGGACTACAGTCTCTCCCCCTGTACAAAAATTAACTCAAAATGGATCAAAGATCTAAACATAAGACCTGAAACAATTAAGTACATAGAAGAAGACATAGGTACTCAACTCAGGGACCTGGGTTTTAAAGAGCATTTTATGAATTTGACTCCAATGGCAAGAGAAGTGAAGGTAAAAATTAATGAATGGGACTACATCAGACTAAGAAGTTTTTGCTCAGCAAGAGAAACTGATAACAAAATAAACAGAAAGCCAACTAAATGGGAAATGATATTTTCAAACAACAGCTCAGATAAGGGCTTAATATCCAAAATATACAAAGAACTCATAAAACTCAACAACAAACAAACAAACAATCCAATAAAAAAATGGGAAGAGGATATGAATAGACACTTCTCCCAGGAAGAAATACAAATGGCCAACAGATATATGAAAAGATGCTCATCTTCTTTAGCTATTAGAGAAATGCAAATCAAAACGGCAATGAGATATCACCTCACACCTGTTCGATTAGCTGTTATTAGCAAGTCAGGTAATAGCAAATGTTGGAGAGGCTGTGGAGAAAAAGGAACCCTCATCCACTGTTGGTGGGAATGTAAAGTAGTACAACCATTATGGAAGAAAGTATGGTGGTTCCTCAAAAAATTGAAAATAGAACTACCTTATGACCCAGCAATTCCTCTACTGGGTATATATCCCCAAAACTCAGAAACATTGATACGTAAAGACACATGCAGCCCCATGTTTATTGCAGCATTGTTCACAGTGGCCAGGACATGGAAACAACCAAAAAGCCCATCAATAGATGACTGGATAAAGAAGATGTGGCACATATACACTATGGAATACTACTCAGCCATAAGAAATGATGACATCGGAACATTTACAACAAAATGGTGGGATCTTGATAACATGATACGAAGCGAAATAAGTAAATCAGAAAAAAACAGGAACTGTATTATTCCATACGTAGGTGGGACATAATAGTGAAACTAAGAGACATTGATAAGAGTGTGGTGGTTACGGGGGGGAGGGGGAATGGGAGAGGGAAAGGGGGAGGTGGAGGGGCATAGAGAGAACAAGATAGAGGGTGACAGAGGACAATCTGACTTTGGGTGGTGGGTATGCAACATAATTGAACGACAAGATAACCTGGACTTGTTACCTTTGAATATATGTATCCTGATTTATTGATGTCACCCCATTAAAAAAATAAAATTATAAAAAAAAAAGTATAATACAAAATTGTTCAGCGGATGAGTAGATCCAGATGTATTTAAGAGACAGAATAATTTTGGAGATGTACATACAATTTGCTTATGTGTGGGGGAATGTGAGTGGTCTTTGACAGATGACTAATTTTTTATTTTCCATACTGGGAAATAAATTAATAATTTTTATAACTAAAAAATTTAAATATTATATCTTTCTTTTGCTCAGTAGCTCTGTTGGTTGGGGTGTGGTCCTGATATGCCAAGGTTATGGGTTCAAGCCCTGCTCAGGGCACATACAAGAATCAACCAATAAATGTATATATAAGTGGAACAACAAATCAATGTTTCTCCTTTCCTCTCACTCTCTCTAGAGTCAATAAAGAAAAAATTTTAATTATTATATATAACGAACTTATCCAAGTCAAGAGGTGGAAAGTTGTTGCCTATAAGGATTGAAAACCTAGAAAGGGATAATAAGGACCATTATTTTGTAATAAGTCTTACAGAACTATTTAATTTTAATCCATATGAATCTCTTTCCTGAAATCAGTAATAACTTAAATCTACATGAGGAAATATTTGATTTCTAAAATTCTAAATTTTATAGAACAAAATTGTGGGAAAATGTTTTCTACTCAAAAATACATGACAATAAAACAAAACAAAAAACTTTAGTGAAATTAAATTACAAAATCAACACTATTTCCACAAAATTACTGTGCCTTATATTAGCTGCTAAATTGTATCAATCTTATTGTACTGGGTGTCTTACCAAGCAATCATATGTTCTTGAATAATTAATGACTGCTTACTGTGGCAATACATCATTAGTATAAAATAATGTCATTTTCAGATAGACAAATTATCCTTAGGCAGACAGGGTCTTTGGCAAGTAAACAATTTGTATATGCAGACTCCAGTATAAAACTGAATGAGTAATTTTAGGAAAATTTATAGTTCTTAAGAATTGAATAGCAGATATGTTTGTTTTGATGTGAATTAACAGTTTTTTAGTGACACATTCTATAATCAGATTTTTTATTCATGGATTTATTGGCTGGAATAACTACTAATTTGACAAATTTATTAGCTTGCAATGAGGAACACCAACATTGAGGCACAGATGGCTTTCACCAATAAGTGACAGTTTGAAGCATCAAATTTATCATGGAACAAATGAAACTGTTTAGAACCATGACATTCTGGTCTAAAAAGGAAAGAACAATAGAAATAGTAACAATTTATAGCAATGGTAGCTTTATATTTTAGTTCACATATTAAGAAATGTTTGATAATGGTATTTTTTAACAACATCTTTTTAAGTGCAACATCAAAGATTTTACTTCTTTATCATTTGAAAACTGAAGCAGTGGTTTTACTATGATTACATTAGATTTTTTAATATTACTTTTCACTAAGATTTAGTGGTATGTGTGTGTGTGTGTTAAAACAAAGATAATTTCTGAAGACCCATATAAAAAAATGGCAGCAGAGAAGTCTGAAAACAGAACCTATGGGAAATACCAAAAAGCATTGTGGGTAATATAACCTGTGAGGGTTAGTTGGTGGTGGTAAAGATCAATTATTTATTCACAAATAAACCCAGGGACATGGGAAATGGCAAGCACAATAATCCATTAGTATCTTTAAATATAGTAACACCAGGCATAACCCAGTTGTGGAACACAACTGAAAGTTAAAATAAAAGGTGTAACTCACATAAATGGTTGCATCTAGTTCAAATAAAACTGTGTCAGAGCTGAGCCCCTTCATTGTTTATTCATATCTGCTGCCCGGATTAATGGCCAGAAATTTGTTTCATGGCAGATTTCCACTTCAAAAGTATTTGCAAAAATGGTTTGAGAGATGTTTGGTTTTACTCTCCTTTTGAGAGTAGCTACAGTTCTAGTAGAAAGGGACCTGTCTTGTTTTTTACAGGTTTGCTTTTGTGTGTAGCACTTAATTCCAGATCTCAACTACCCTGGTGAAGAAATTTGAAGGGAATTTAAAAGACAGTATAGATTTAGATATCAACTAGACAAGCAGTCACAGTTAAATAGAAAGGCAAAAATTCTAGGTTTGATCGCATGTATATATGAGTATGTTGATGGTCTGAATGAAAAACAGTGATCAAAATCCTGTAATGAAAACATTGTTTACATATTTTAAATTGAGTAATTGGAATAACTTAATGAATAGTCTATCTCTCTATTTGTTCATCTATCTTCTATCATTACTATATTATGTTCACTTTGAAAATAGCGTAATAAAATGAAGAATTTGTGGTTTAAAAATATTCTTGTAACTGCTTTGAAATTGGAAGAAGAAAAGGAAATGACTTCTCTCTCTCTCTCCCCCATCTCCCTCTCCCCTTCCTTATTTCTCCTTCTCTCCCTCTGTCTCTCTCTTTCTCCTCTCTAAAATCAATAAATAAGATCTGAAGGAAAAGAAAGAAAGGAAATAGAAGTATGAGATCCAGTAGGAAGGATTTGACTATAGCTGGATGAAACATGCTAGGTCTTGAGGAAGAGACAGGTATAGGGGTGAAAATACATTTGGAAAATTTATTTATTTATTTATTTATTTATTTATTTATTTATTTATTTATTGGCAGAGACAGTGAATCAGAGAGAAGGACAGATAGGGACAGACAGACAGGAAGAGAGAGAGAGATGAGAAGCATCAATTCTTTGTTGTAGCTCCTTAGTTGTTCAGAGATTGCTTTCTCATATTTGTTGTGATGGGAGGGGGGACTACAGCAGAGTGAGTGACCCCTTGCTCAAGCCAGTGACCTTGGGATTCAAGCCAGCGACGCCTTGCTCAAGCTGCTAAGCCTGTGATCAAGCTGGCAACCTTCAGAGTTTCAAACCTGGGACCTCTGAGTCCCAGTCTGATGCTCTACCCACTGCGCCTTCACCTATTCAGGCTGTTTGAAATTTTTATAATATATATGATTACATATTACATAAAATCTTTGTTTTTAAGTTAAAAAAATTTTTTCTCTTATGACTTATAATCCCTGTTGCTTTCTTTTTCTGAGCATTGCAGGTACTAGGATTTTTTTTTATATCCTGTCCAAAAGAGTTTCTTTGGTGGTAGTGGTGCTATAATTGTAGCTTTTCTGATATTTGCTGCTTATAAGTTACCTTGCTTAATAAAATTCTTAGCTTTTTTTTATATGCTAAGATTTTTACAAAATGTGTTTGTCTTTACATTTTAAATCTCCCACTGATTGCCCCTGTCCATCATCTCCCCAAATCTCCTTATGAGATTTTAGTCTATATTTATGAGTGTATTCTCTAAGTTTTTTCCATAATGTTTTCTTGATTTTGGGATTTGTATTACACTGACATCATAAAATGTGTTGAGTAATAACACATTCTCCTCTATTTTCTGACTATTTTTCCAATGTACTATATCACTTCTATTATGCAACAAATCAGCTGTAATTTAGTTGATCTTAAGCCTTTTTACAGGAAATCATCTGAAAAAATTGTCTATACTCACTGTCTCCAATATTTTCCTTCTCAGTCATATGTGCTCAAATCTAGCTTAGCCTTTTCCATTGTACCAAATTTGAAGTTATTGAAATTGTCAAAAACTTTTGTATTACCTAATCTATTAGTCACATCAATTTTTATTTTTATTGATCTAAAATATGCTAAACAATTAATTTCAAGCCTTTCTACACATGGATTTGAAGACAACACACTAATATATTTCTCCTCTAGCTTCTCTTATGATTTTTTGCCAGTACCATTTGCAGGTTCCTCCTTAACCATCTTACCCTTCTAAAATTTAGGGTACTCTAAGACTTTCCCTTGATTTTCTTACCTTTAACCATATACTTTCCCATTCAAAGTAACCACATGTAGTGTCATGGCTTTACATATCGAGGACATGCAGTTAACTCTCACATTATTATCTCTGTCCTATACCACTCTCCTAAACTTCACATTTATATTTTACTAAAATTTTTTACTTAGATATTTAAGAAGTCTTTAGTTTAGTTCTTTTAATATATATATATTTCAAGTGATTACATCCAGTTTTGACAAGACAGCAAAAAGAATAGAAAAAAGGCAAAAAAAATATGACAAACTAAAAACAAATAGAAAGCTGGTTGACTTAAATTTAACCATATTAATAAATCAAATTAAATGTAAATGGTCTAAATATACCAATTAACAAAAAACAGAGATTGTCAGATTAGAGCAAAATGCAAGAATTATCTGCTGTATACAAGAAATTGATTTTAAGTATAAATACACAAATAAGTTAAAAGTAAGAAGATGAAAAACAATATACTATGCCAATATTTATCCAAAGAATCCAGAAAAACTATATTATTAGACATTCTAGATTTCAAAACCAAAAATGTCCCCAGAGATAAAAAAAAGTCATTTTGTAATGATAGAAGAATCAATTTATTGGGAGGACATAATCTTAAATGTGTATGCATTAAATAACAGAACCTCAAAATATATAAAGTAAAACTGAGAGAATTGTTTGGAGAAATATATATATATAAATTGACAGTTATAGTTGGAGATTTTAACCTATCTCTCTCAATAACTTATGGATGAAGTAGACAAATTCAATAAGGTGTAAACGTTTTGAACAACACAGACCACCTACTTAAGGTAATTGATATTTGTAGAACATACTATTCAGTAGCGACAAAATACACATTTGTTTCATGAGTACATTAAAATTTACAAAGATAGACTATGATCTGAGCCATAAAGAACATCTCAATCAATATAAAATATTTAAACCATAAAATATATACTCTTGGGCTATGGTAGAATTAATTCAGAAATCAATAATAAAAAAAGATACCTGTAAAGAAACTGCACATTTGAAAACTAAAGAACAAACTTATAGTTAACCCACAGCTCAAAGAAAAAATAAAAGGAGAAATCATAAATATTTTTAGATGAATGAGAATGAGAACATATCAAAATTTATGAGATGGTGCTTGTTGGGGACCGAATAAATAAACAGGGTATTTTTGCAATCTGGATAGAGGTGCTGGGCCCAACCCCCACCTCATCTGCCTAGTTAACAAAGAGCTACACCTATTCTCATTTGTCTTACCCATGCCCCTGGAAGAGGCTGGAAGCTCATTTCTTATTGTTGTAAAGTTGGATTTGAATGGTATGGTGTCGGTTGTCTTTGAGTTGCCTTAGAAACTTAATTGAATTGCTAATGGACCATGTTTTTTCCATGAATAAAGGCGGATGTGCTTTTGATAGCAGTGGCATTACCGCTAAGGAACAGTAGAGACTGTTTGCCGTGGCTTCCTCCCGAACCCATCTGTATATATATGATATCTTTAAGTCCCTGTATATCATTTATTTCAATTTCATTCCTTTTTCTGTTCAGGATCCCGGTATATACTTGTGGCTGGACCATGACAGTGCTAAAGTAGTTCTTAGGAGGAAATTTTTATAAGCACTGAATGTTTATTAGAAAACAACAAGAAAGGTCTCAAATTAATTAATTTAGCTTTAACTTTAAGTAATTAGCAAAAGAAAATAAAAGATTTGACAAACAATCCAATAAAAAAATGGGAAAAAGAAATGAATTGACACTTCTCCAAAGAGGACATACAGATGGCCAATAGGCATATGAAAAATGCTCAACATCACTCATTAGAGAAATGCAAATTAAAACCACAATGAGATATCACCTCACACCAGTCAGAATGGTGCTCATCAACAAAACAACACAGAATAAGTGCTGGCAAGGATGTGGTGAAAAGGGAACTCTCCTGCACTGCTGGTGGGAATGCAGACTGGTGCAGCCACTATGGAAAACAGTATAGAGATTCCTCAAAAAATTAAAAATCAAACTGTCTTTTGACCCAGCTATCCCACTTTTAGGAATATACCCCAAGAACATCATAGAACTGTTCCAGAAGGAGAAATGCACTCCCATGTTT
Organism: Saccopteryx bilineata; assembly: GCF_036850765.1. Lineage (NCBI taxonomy): Eukaryota > Metazoa > Chordata > Mammalia > Chiroptera > Emballonuridae > Saccopteryx > Saccopteryx bilineata. The sequence goes on from NC_089494.1 coordinate 72,666,601, forward strand.
GTGGCAGCATTGTTCACAATAGCGAAGATCTGGAAACAGCCCAAGTGTCCCTCAAAGGATGAGTGGATTAAAAAGCTTTGGTATATATATACTATGGAATACTACTCAGCCATAAGAAATTATGACATCGGATCATTTACAAAAACATGGATGGACCTTGATAACATTATTCGGAGTGAAATAAGTAAATCAGAAAAAACTAAGAACTATATTAACCCATACATAGATGGGACATAAAAATGAGACTCAGAGACATGGGGATGAGAAAGGAGACAGAGGGATGAGGGGAGGGGAGGGGCACAAAGAAAACCAGATAGAAGGTGACAGAAGACAATTTGACTTTGAGTGAGGGGTATGCAGCATAATCAAATGTCAAAATAATCTGGAGATGTTTTCTCGGAACATATGTACCCTGATTTATCAATGTCACTGCATTAAAATTAATAAAAATAAGATTAAAAAAGATTTGATATCAATAAAATTGATAAACCTCTGAATTAACAGAATGGACAAAGAAAAGAGGACACAGATAGACAGCATCAGGAATGAGAGAAATGACATCACTAACAGATATTTAGAAAATTTATGAACAACTTTCAGGCAATAAATTTGACAACTTAGGTGAAATGAAAAATGTTTTGAAAGAAATACACCATTAAAGCTTATTTTTAAAAACCATGAATAACGTAATTAGTCTTATATTCAAGAAGGACACTGAATTTATAGTTAAATATATTCTTGTAGTGAAAACTGCAGGTTCAGAAAAAAATAAGGTTAATTCCTAGAAACTCTTCTAGAAAATGGAAAGGAAAACTTCCCTACTCATTCTATAAAACAAGTATTATCCTGACATCAAAACTACACAAAAATATTGTAATAAAAGAAAACAACAGGCCCTGGCCGGTTGGCTCAGTGGTAGAGCGTCAGCCTGGCGTCTGTCTGACTTTCTCTCCCCGCTTCCAGTTTCAGAAAAATACAAAAACAAACAAACAAAAAAAACAACAACAGACTAATATCCCTCAAGAAAATACGTGCAAAGTTTTAAATGAAATTCTAACAAATTAAATTCAACTAAACATAAAAAGACTAATATATTATCACCAAGTAGTGTTTATCCTGAAAATGTATGATTGGTTTAACATTCAAATAACCAACCCATTCTTTGATTATCCATAGTCTAAAATGGTTTCATTTATGCTAGGATCTATTTTTGAACTTTCTTTTTTATTGTTTGTCAATACTATGCTAATAACATTTGCTTTTATGGCTTTGAATTTATTATATGAATTAATATTTGGATGACATGTAATTTCTTACTATTCATTCATGCAGTTGATGTACTATAGTTTCAAAGACCTTTACACATTCATAAAATTTTAGAACTAAGTTTTTTTTTTAGGGTACTTAATTGTATATTAGTGAAGTTAGTCTATTAGTGATATTGGTCTATTTTTCACATAGTGTTGCATTACATTTTTATTTTAATTTATTTTTTGAATTTTTTGGGTTGATATGGTTCATGAAACTGTACAGGTTTCAAATGTACAACCCAATATACACCATTTACACACTGCAGCATCCCCCTACTTCTCCACCCCAAGCAGATCCTCTTTTAGTAAACTTTGAGATAACTACATTCTTGGCCAACATTTTGTTTTTTTTTTTTTACAGAGGCAGAGATAGACAGGGACAGACAGACAGGAACGGAGAGAGATGAGAAGCATCAATCATCAGTTTCTCGTTGCGTGTTGCGACTTCTTAGTTGTTCATTGATTGCTTTCTCACATGTGCCTTGACCGTGGGCCTTCAGCAGACTGAGTAATCCCCTGCTGGAGCCAGGGACCTTGGGTCCAAGCTGGTGAGCTCTTTGCTCAAGCCAGATGAGCCCGCGCTCAAGCTGGCGACCTCGGGGTCTCGAACCTGGGTCCTTCCGCATCCCAGTCCAACGCTCTATCCACTGCGCCACCACCTGGTCAGGCTTGGCCAACATTTTGGAAGCAGCCTTGTGAGAGACTCTGAGACAGAACTGCCCAGCTCATCTGAATCCATTTTCCTGACACGCAGAAAATATGAGATACATGTTTGTTTTAAGCTGCCAAGCTATGGGTAATATGTTATGCAGTAATGGAGGACTAACATATATATATATTTACCACTCTTTTTTTTAAACTACATTTTGTTTTATTTATTTTTTATTTTTTTACAGAAACAGAGAGAGAGTCAGAGAGAGAGATAGATAGGGACAGACAGACAGGAACAAAGAGAGATGAGAAGCATCAATCATCAGTTTTTCGTTGTGACACCTTAGTTGTTCATTGATTGCTTTCTCGTATGTGCCTTGACTGCGGGCCTTCAGCAGACCGAGTAACCCCTTGCTCGAGCCAGCAACCTTGAGTCCAAGCTGGTGAACCTTGCTCAAACCAGATCAGTCCGCGTTCAAGCTGTCGACCTCAGGGTCTCGAACCTGAGTCCTCCGCATCCCAGTCCAACGCTCTATCCACTGCGCCACTGACTGGTCAGGCTATATTAACCATTCTTTAAAAGAATTTTCTACTCTTTATAGTTTGCTAATTTTTTAAAAATTATCACTTAACAATCATATATTTATATTTTCATCCTTTTAATAATAATAAAGTGAAATATACATTTTGAATGTTGAGACACCTTTGCATTCTATAATATACTCTTACTGATCACAACATATTTTCTTAGATTTTTAGTTAACCTTTTTTTTTTTTTTTTAGAAATTTTGCTTGCATATTTATAAGTGTAATGGCATCATGATTCTGCTTATTTGCATTGCTTTAGGATTACAGAAGCCCCAGAACAAGGTGGATACTTTTTGCCTCTTTTTCATTTCCTAAAAATTAAATTGTATAAAACAGAAATAAGTTACTCATTGATAGTTAGGTAGAACTGACCCAAAAAGCCATTTAGACCTAGAGTTCTAGAAAAAAGGAGTCATTGACTAACATTGAAGTTTCTGTAAGATTTAGTAGTCTACTAAGCATTTTATTTTATCCTTTTTTCAATTTTGATAATTTTCTAAGAAATTCATTTCATATAGGTTTTCAAATTTATTAATAAAATTGTCATAACACTTCAATTCTTAAAAACATCTTTTGCATCTTATTTCCCTTTTATGTTCTCATTGTGTTTATTTACATCTTTCTTAATCAATTTAAGTTCTTTCTTATTAATTTTTTCAAAGAATAGCTCTGTTTTTGTTACTTATTTATATTTTATTTTCACTTTCATTAATTTATTTCCTTATTTTTATTATTTTTTTGAAGTTTCTTCAGTTGTTCCTACTCTACAACCCTTTCCATTAAACATTGAGTTTGTTTATGTTTAAGCTGCCTTATTTACTGATATATACATTGAAACTGGGAATTTCACTCTAATTACTGCTTTAATTCTGTTCCACATATTTTGATATGCTCTTTTTTTCATTGTCATGAAGTTATAAAATATTTATTAATTTCTCTTACCATCGTCTTTTGACCTAATAATTAATTAATAGTATTTAATTACCAAATATATAGAAAATTAAAATTATATTCTGTTACTAACTTAGAAATACCATATTTCCCCAGGTATAAGATGCACCATTTTTTGAAAAATTTGAGGCCTAAAAACTGGGTGTATATTATACAGTGGTTGTAGATTTTTTTACTTGTGTTTGAAAGTGATGAGAAGTTGTATGAATTTTATGATGAATAAAACTTGAGTTCAATACTTTTATGTAATACATATTTTTTCAAATTTTGGTCCCCATAATTAAGGTGTATCTTATAAATAGTACGGTCTTATATATGGGTAAGTATGGTATGTTACATTGGAGACAGAAACAAGTGCATCATATTGTCCTTTGGGATTTATTGAGACTGCCTTCATGACTGAATATATGATTTATTTTTGTTAATGTTCTGTATATGGTCAAACACAATAGGCATTTTTTTTGTGGAAGTAGAGTTCTAGGTATAATTTATTAACTCAAGCTTATTAATTTATTTGGAAATTTGAAGTCTGCATATAGTTTTGTCTGGTTGCTTTCTGTATCTGCATAAAGTGTTCTAAAGTCACCAGCTACAGGAGTTTCTATATTTCTTTAATGTAGCTTGATAGATAATGAGGTTATACAGTTAACTTTATACATGTTAGAATGTCCATAATGCTACGTACTCTTTTGGTTGTTCTTTTTATCAGAATATAGTATCTTTTGTTCCTTTTTTGTATTTTTAGTCTTAAGTTTGACTCCACCAGATATTAAGATTGCTACCTAGATTTTTTTCATTTGTATGTGTCTTGCACATTATTCCCCATCTTTTTTATATTTAAACATTTTTGGTAAGTGTGTTTTGGATTTAGACCTTTTATATTGCTGAAACCTTTTCCATGAGTTCATATCTTTTCTTATAAAGATAATAGAATATTCTGCAAAAAGAAATGTATGAAGTTAGTTCAGTATATCAGTAGGTAAAAGTATTTAGAACTAGAAAGACCAACAACATGTCATAGAGTTAATGGTCAAGAATTTCAGATTTTTACAGTGAATTAGAAAGACTGTTCCAAATTTCACTGGTTTTTCACCATGGAGACTAAATATCAATCTGGTGTACATCCAGGTTTAGGAGAAAAGATGTGCAAAAATGAGTAATAACCCAGACTTCCTTGAACTCCCTGCTTAGCAATGCTTGTGTAACTACTGTCTAAATTAGGGGCTCTATTAAAAACTTCACTGTGAGATGTAGGGCAGAGTCCTTTCAGCGGGTAGTTTTCCTGGCCTATAGCTATGGTTCAGTGCCAGTTGCACTGAGGTGGGGCAAGAAAAGCAAGACTGAATGAGATAAACCAGTAATTATGCTTGTGTGATATGCTAGTGATTAAGCTGTTTGAGAGGGTTACAACTGGAATAAGACACAAAGAAACCTTGAATATAGTATAAAATAAATATTTGGTAAGCTTTTTCTTCTCACGGCTGGCTTTAATTGGATTTTAACAAGTATATATTAAAAGAAATAAATTATTCATATTTTAGACTGCCAGTGTAAGCTGGGATGCGTATGTTTGCATGTGAATTGTGAAAGTTTTGTTAACGGCAGAAAAACAGCAGCGGTAGTTAATGATGACTTAGGCTGGACCACGGTTCAGCAAGCTAGGTACTTAAGCTCAACTTGAAAAAATTCAGAGCCAAGGAACTTAGATTATAAGGGAACATTTATTTCGAAAGTTACCGAGGTGGTAGGAGGGCCCTTGGCGTTTCGGAGAAACAGGGAGAGAGATATGGTGCAAATGAGGGAGAAGCGCAGGTGTGCTCCAGAAAAAAATGAGCCACGCAGGGTCCTGCTTCCTGAGGGCTTTTATCCGGACCTCACGGGAGAATCTCGATAGGACATTCATCAGCTTTCCAGGTGTGCCCCTCATGATCTTCCCTGATTGGTGGGCACCAGAAGTCATTAGTCAATGCAGCTGGTCTTGATGTCAGCCATTGTGACACTTGGCCTAATTTTGCTGCTTCTCTGGGCCTGGAACTGGAACACAACGGAAGCCTAGATGCCATCTTCCAGAGGTTAATGCTCAAGGGAGTGGTCATGCAAGGGCTATGGTTTTGCCCACTACTAGGCACCCGGGCTCTCTGCCCTGCTGACCTCCTGCACCTGGGCTATCGTCGTTACTCTGCTCAAGCCTATCTAATTGCTTACTATAGTTTTATTTTCATTTTCCTTTCTTTGTTTAAAGACTGTATTGATATTTTTTGATGTTTTTAGTGTATGATGTATTACTTTGAAAATAAATATTTGAATGCAACTTCTCCCTTGTGAATCAATAGTAATAAGTTAAGTCAGAAAATACTGTTTCTCTTTAAAGCTTGGCCATTCTGGGGCAAGTTATGGGCACTTATCTTGATGTTTTATTTTCAGGTTGTCTAAACAAATTGGAAATAGTGCACTGAAGGCACTTTCACATGTGATATCTGTTAAATGTCGTTTACAATTTATATATTCTTAGACGGAATTTTCCTTTCTATCCATAGAGACTGAGAAATAAAATTCTCCCTGACTACTTCTTTCCTCCTATTTGGCAAAGGGAATATTAAAATATGTCTTTTGGTAATGTAGGTAAATTAGTCAATTATTTGGTCTATCAATTCGGTCATATGTTTACATTTTCTAAGAGTTCCCTCTTTTATATTACATTTGATTCTGCAGAGAAGTCATGTCTAACTTTAACCCAAATAACTTTAAAAAAAATAAAATGTCTCTTAACCTCCACCATTGAAGGTAAGGGGTAAATTGTGCAGTCACATTGTTTCAACTAATATCTACATTGTAAATGTGAGATATTTACATTAAATATGCATGTCATAATAAAATCTATTCATAGCTCAAAGCAAAACTGCCACAGTGTTAAAGAACAATCGTTTAAAGACTTATTTCACAAAAGATCTAAAATACCATAAAGAATTAATCCTAATGAAAAGCAGCACAAATGTGCAGTTGTTAAAGCTTATTTTGAAAGACATAGTTTTAAATATGCGTGTGTATATGCATGTGTGTGTGTGTGTGTGTATGTGCGCGCGCGCATGTAGTGTGTAGTGTGTATTATTTTCTTTTGGAAGATTCATATGACTTATAATAAGGTCATATATGAGAGAAGGAGACTACATGTATATGTGTAGATATGCAATTTTCATGCATTTGTTCTGTCACTTTAATTTGCTTCTATACTTGTGTTTTGATTTCTTTATTTAGTGTGGGTCAGGCTAAATAAGATAAGATAGAAGATAAAAACTTTTTTTTTTTGGCAGAGACAGATAGAGTCAGAGAGAGAGACAGACAGACAGGAAGGGAGAGAGAAGAGAAATATCAATTCTTTGTTGCGGTTCCTTAGTTGTTCATTGATTGATTTCTCATATGTGCCTTGACCCGAGGGGGGGGGGGGGGCTACAGCAGACTGAGTGACCCCTTGCTGGAGCCAGCAACCTTGGGCTCCAGCTGGTGAGCCTTGCTCAAACCAGATGAGCCTGCGCTCAAGCTGGCGACCTCGGCATCTCGAACCTGGGTCCTCTACATTCCAGTCCGACGCTCTATCCACTGCGCCACCACTTGGTCAGGCGATAAAAACATTTTTAAAGATAGAGAACTTTCTTTGATCAGAGGTTCAGCTAATAAGCCAGGGGAAATAAGAGACTGGCAGAGAACTGAAAATTTGAGTACACTTGATAAGAATAAACTTCCTTTCATTTTTGTTTTTGTTTTTTAATTTAGTTAGAGGAGGGGAAGCAGAGAGACAGATTTCCACATGTACCCCAACCAGGATCCAATGGGCAAACCCACTACAGGGTGATGCTCTGATGCTCAGAAACTGAGCTTTTCTTAGGGACTAAGGCAGAGGCCATGGAGCCATCCCCAGGGCCAGGGGCCAACTCATTTCAATTGAGCCATGGCTGCAGGAGGGGAAGAGAGAGAGAGAGAGAGAGAGAGAGAAACATGAGCTGGAGAATGGTGGAGAAGCAGATGGGTGCTTTTCCTCTGTGCCCTGACCAGAAATTGAACCCGGGACGTCTACACACTGGGTCAACATTCTACCACTAAGCCAACTGGCGAGGGCAAGAATAAACTTTCATAGTTGTAAAACACTTAACAGATTTTGCCCTCTTTAATAACTGCTTGAATTGCAAATCTGAGAGAGATAATTTTTGGTGTTGGAAGCTGGTTAATAAGAGGTTAATAAGAATTAAGTGATGCATAGATTGGTTAAAAAAATCAAGGCAAAGGGAAGACTTTTAAGTGTACAGTGAAAAGAATGATATGGAGCAGAGATAACTAGAGGACAAATAGAGATGTTTTATTAAAATATTATTTTATTTATTATTATGTTTTGATTCACTAAAACATGTTTAGATAAGAAATTGAAGCTGGCTGGGTATCTCCGTTGGTTAGGACATTTGTCTGAATACACCAAGGTTATAGGTTGGATCCCCAGTCAGGGCACATGCAAGAGACAACCAATGAATGCATTGATAAAGTAGAATAATAAATCAACGTTTCTCTCTCTCTTCCCATTCCTCTCTCTCTAAAATCAATAAATAAAATTTATAAAAAATAAATTAAAGGCATGAGAGAGATCATGGATAATTAATATATTGAATAGTATAAAGCTAGAGGTGAAAAAGATGGTGTCTTGACTAGCAGGAAAAAGAAGACGAATATGGAGAAACATTTAAATGTTGGATTAGAAACATTAAAGATTTTTTTTTCAAGATTCTGTAATTATAGTAGCAAAGTTTCTCCTGAGAATGAAAGCCTGCAAAGATAAGGGAAGCTTGTAATTGATATTGTAAGACACAGCATAGAAATTAAAGATTGCTACTTAAAAAGGGCAGCTAAGCAGCCAACTGATACTGGAATAAGTAGACATAGTTTAGTGACTTTCCCAGCAATGCCTGGCATTGGGGGAGCAGGAGCTGAGACTGCAGGTGTTACCATTTACCCATGGGTGAAGAAAATGTGAACTCCAGAGAACATAAAACTTGGAATATAAAAATAAACAATTAGAAGTTATTTTTCATTTTGATGTTTTAATGTCTAAGAAGTAAAGGTTAAACATGTTAAGACTTAATCCTTACAGCCTTACAGGCCACTCGGAGAAGGCACTGATCTACAGACTTCCATAGAAACCCAGTGCTTCCAGCAACTGATCCTTGTCAATGGCAAGGCTTGGGCCCCAGCCTCACAATGTGTCTGGGAAGGAGTAGGTACTTCATCAGTTGTGAAAGCTTTTACACTGCGGTTACTACGTGGTAAAGTGTCATCGGTATCTGAGCTTCTTGGGAACCCCTGCAATGGAAAGCAGGAAAATTCACCACAAAAAAGTACGCAAGCGAGAAAATAGCCCGTGAATAAGAGGGAAACAGAGCATCCAAAGGGAGAAAGAAATGGCTCTACTCTCCCTCCCCCAAATGTCGGGAAACAGTTTTAAAAGAGTCGAGGCAGGAAAGATGATGTCTAAGTACTTAGAGGTGGGGACTCTTATGCATCTGTGCAGTGGGACTACATGCTTCTTCATGCTAGCATGTCTCCTTAGCATGTTAAATCACCTGGGGATGTGTTTTTCACTATTATGATAAAGGTAAGGTCATGCAGAGGTCATTCTAGGGCTTAACTGCGTATGCCTTAAGGTTGAGAAAATCTCTTTGTGGGATTAGGGTACTTGGAGTCCCTTTGTCTGGGGCTAATTAGGTACAGGCTTTGAGGGCAACCACGAAAATTCCAGTGTTATCTAGGAAAAGCTCAGTTTGTCTCAGTAGTTTCCTTTACAAGGCTTGGACCCCAGCTTCACTACCCAACCAGTGAAGAGACTGCTTATATGGCTGGTGGCTGAGACCATGCAGGTTCACACTGGATTCTGGCAGACGATACAGAAACTTTGGAGCCAGAAAGTATTGGGCCTGTCTGTTTATTAGAATCTTGCAACAGCAGACAAGCCAGCAGGCAGGGAAAACCGCTTCCCATTCTCAGGGCTGATGAGCAACCAGGCCCATGGGGAGGGGGGGGGCCCTTCTTAGGCAAAAAATAGAAAAAATTGGCCCATCTAAATGGTAGCAGGCCATCTGCAATCTACAATCTGCTGCCCTGAGCGCAAGCACCTGTAACTTTACATACACTATACACACATGGAGCTGCCCGGTGCTCATGCACCCATCAGGCAAAGTACAAGCGAGCAAGCCTAACATACCTGTTTACCCAACACTGGTGTTTCCTTGCTTGTGAAGGCTGATACACTGTATTTGGTGACACAAGTTCAAATGCATTACTGTTTTCTTCAAGGTTCAGAATGGAGTCAGTACCAGCACACCATGGGATTTTTGTATTCAGAGTCCTGATTATACCTGTGGAGGGGTGGTGCTTCTTGGATCTTGCAGATTAAAGGTTCCATAGCCCAAGGGGCTGTGATCCCCAGAAGGAACCTGAGTTCTGGTTCTGACATTTTCTCTGCTCTGCACAATGTGTGATGGGATAAAATGGCCTGAGCACCTGCCATGTGCCTACTCTTTAATTTTGCCCCTGTAAATACTATCTATCAATCTGGTTGGTCATTTTCTGACAATCAAAAAGTCTGGAAATATCATCTCTTGCATGAAGTACAGATCTTGGCTATGGCTACCCAGAGATAAGGAGATAAATGAAGAAAGAAAGAAGTTATGGGCTTTTATAATAGTCTTATATCAAAGGATAAGAGATAGTAAAATTGGCAAGTATAACAGGGCGAGAGGCATAGAGACAGACAATTGTAGTCAGAGAAGATAATTTCATGATGTGAGTTCATGCATTAGTGCATTATATCAAGGTTTAAACCAAAGAGCTGAGAGGAGTAATGAGGAGGCAGCATATTGCAAATTTTTTTTCTTTAAATCTGTAAAACCTAATACATTAAAGTTCTAAAAAATTTTATCTTCTGCAAAATTATTTCTAGTTTATATTTCTTTCTGGTATTTTTTGGTATATTATTTCTGGGCTCTATTATTGAAAAGAATTCAGTAAAGAGGTAAATAGATGAGTTGATGAAGCAAATTCTCTGTTTGATTATTAATTGTAAACTGAAAAAACAGACCACCACATAGTCTCCTAGAATTAAGGAAACTGCAAGACATTTGGTGGACACTCAGAGATAATTGTTGATATAATCATTAATGATATACACTGTCATAAAAGGTAGTTACTTAAGGAGAAGACTGCTTGCTATACCTAGGGATTCTAAGACTAATGCATTGTAAATAAAAACAAAATCAAATACTGTATTTTCTCAATTCAGGACATCATGTTTGAAATTAGATGCATTGAAATTGATGGTATCTTAGTTTTAATAATATTTCTTAATAACATTCATATTAACTTATATTGTGAATCTAAGTGTTCATGGTGCAGAATTAGTTACAGTGAAAATACCTTTTTAAACCATGTAGCATTATACTAAATGTATAAAACATGTTTTAATTTGTCTTTTCAGTCTTCAATTGGTTTTGAATTGTCTGTAACAATTAACGAGTGGAGAATAATAAGATTATATATACGGTCTTAATAAATAAAAGTTAATACCACATTTTAACATTTTACCCTCCCTCTAAGACTCCAATTAGCAAGTGGATATTGTCAAAATGCAGTCTTTCTCCTGCCATTGTTTAGGTAATAACATGCCAGTAAGAAAACTGACAGCCCATACTGCACAATCAGCAAAACAAAACAGGAAATGTGTGTCTTTACTTCTCTCTAAAGCCAGGAAAATTCCTCATGGAGTGCAGGTTTTGCTGACAGCAGGTGAAGGTTCATTCCAGATGGACTTCGAACAGAACTAAATCTCTGGTTCAGCCACTACGACTTATTATAATTTGCAATCTTAGACAAATATAGGAAAATCTCGCTTTGTTTTTTTTTTTTTTTTTTACTTCTTATGGGTGCTTAAATTGATAACTTGTATTGGATAATTGCCAAAAGTTCAAAATCGCAATGTTTTTACTCTTGGTGAGAAGGAGGGAAAAAAATGAAGGATTTTTTGTGTCTCTCAGATATATTGGCCTATTCTCCAAATGACAAGTTCCTGACTGATCAACCGCACCACCTGCTACTAAAGCTCAGTAATATTAGTCTGTGGAATGGTTTCATTCTCTCTCACACCTCAGAGATCTTGCGTTCAACCCCAGGCATCCCTTGTGTGTTTAAATCAGCTTAACGGCTCATACAGTGTGCTGATTTCCTTGTAGGCCTGTTTTCTCAAAAAGTGATCACCTTTTGCCAATGCCCACAGGATTAAACAGGGCAGTCTGGTTTTCCTTTTCTGCATTGGCTATACCTTTGTAGTCAATAAAAGACTAACTAGAAAAGAATCAGCTGATGAGAGAATCAATCTTCTGGAAGCCTCCCCACAGTTTTCTCATCATTTTTGTGTCGTCTGTCATCTCAGATTGTAAAATGGAAACCAAAACACAGTATGTGGGAAGACTTTTACTGCTCCTTGTTAACAAAAACAGTAAGACCAGGGGTTTTGATCTTATGAGTGTATAGGTAAACAGTAAGCTGTAAGTGCACATTCTTGAAGTGGCTTTCCTCTGCTTCTAATGGAGGTTTGCAAAGAATTATCAAAGTGGTATCAAAAAGGTCCCCAAACATACTGTTGAGTGGATATCCATTCTGAGGAGGTCAGGTTAAATCTGAAGGTCTTATATACGACGAGACTGGGGTATCTTATGATATAGCAAGCAGTATTACGTGCTTCTTACAAATAGTCATCGAAATAGAGAACTACAAAAAAAAGATTCTTTTTGCATTTTTGTAACTGGTTACATTGCATTAATTTATTTCTGTAGCATTACATTTTTAAATCAAGTGACATTTGTCTCACTTAACTTTTATTTTAGCAACTTTCTCTCAAGTAATTTGCTTTCTTGTAGACTATTCAAAAGTGTATGTGAAATTTATTCAGATTACTATGGCAGATAAAGGTCATTTCTTAATTTAACCCATTGTATATATTTTCTTTAGCATTAGAGAATTGAAAAATAATTTTCTTCCTGCTTTTACTTTATGGTTTTAGATCTCATTTATAACTTGAAAGCACAATGAGCAGAGGGAATTTAAACTTGCTAACTGACCCTATTAAAATACAAAATAGAGATTGAAATTTGCTTTTTTTTTACTTGAGTTCAGGCTTTCAGTCAGTTACAATTCTATCAAAGCTGTGTAGCTTCTCCCTCTGGTAATATATAAAATACATTTAATAGAAATAAAATGTATTTTTAAATGTGCGAAATACATTTTAAATTCTCTGGTAAGAATTATATTATTGAATTATGAAAAAAGTGGAATGATTTTATTACTTCTTTTTAATGTCTTTGAAGTAGCTCAATGATTAAATTGGTACTGCTCTCTGAAACTGGGGGTCTGGTTTGGTGAGAACAAGGCTAGCATTTTTCTACTGCTTATTAGCTCACTTAATACTAGAAATTTGAGTGTGTTAGTATTGAATTTTGCATTGTGAAGATATGTAAAATTCTTGAATATACTTATGGTGTAGTCATGAAATAACAATGTTAACAGAAAGGGTAATATATAATATTTTTCTAAATATCTGGAATTTACTTAAATTAAAACATATATAAAGTTTGCTCCTAAAATGCAGAGAGAGGTATAATAGAATATTCTCCATCACATAGATTATTCTTTCTTATCATTGATACTTATTGAGTGATCGTAAAATTCTCATCAATACTATTGATTAATTATTATTAAAATAAGTAATCGCCCTGTCTGGATAGCTCAGTTGGTTAGAGCTTTGTCCTGAAGTGCAGAAGTTGTCAGTTTGACCCCTGGTCAGGGCACATAGAGGAACAGAGTTATGTTCCTGCCTCTCTCTCTATTGACCTTTCTCCCTTCTTCTCCCTCTAAAAGTCAATACATTAAAAAAAATTTAAATATATACTATTTTTAAAAATATTATTTAATTGTATAGTATTTTTGATCATGGAAAAGATCCAAGATTAATTAAATAAATCAACACAATTAGACTGAATATATTTATGCTTCTCATATTTTTAAGCGATTTTAGCATTTTGTATCACTTCATTTTCTTATAAATTATCTTTTGGACATTGAATTTTGCCTTTATTTTACTTAGTTTTATTTTCCCCTTAGACACTTATTATAGCTGAAATTTCCTGAAAAAATAAAGATCTCTTTTTTTTTTCTTATACCTAAAATTTTAGCATTATTTTTAGCGTTGTTTTGTCACAAAGCATCTAAATCCTATGTTGGTATGATTTTCACCTGCCATGTCATAACGATATCTTCTATGTCTGTCACATTGAAAGTGCTTTATTCATAATATCTGTTGATTCAATAAAAAAAAATCTGGGAAACGATTTTATCTCAGAGTTTGGACATTCTTTTCTATCTTAGTACCTAGAATGTATGAACCACTGTGATATGTGCGATTATGGCTTACAAAATAGGATATTGTGGTATTACTGCCTTCAAGGGATTTACAAAAAATAGTTCTTTTGTGGCCTGACCTGTGGAGACTCAGTGGATAAAGTGTCAACCTGGAATACTGAGGTCACTGGTTTGAAACCCTGGGCTTGCCTGGTCAAGGTACAGATGGGAATTGATACTTCCTGCTCTTCCCCTGCTTCGCTCTCTCCCCCTCCTCTAAAATGAATAAATAAAATCTTAAAAAAAATGTTCTTTTGTATTACTTATGAATAATTATTGGGGTGAAGGGGCATCACAAAATTTTATTTTGTTTATGTCATCTTTGCTTGTATTGTATATCTTTTCTCTACTCCGGGTAAGATAATTCCAGGAGAGAATAATTTGGTTATATTTCCCATAATATCAGTGTTTGAAGACACCAGTTGAATCAAAGAAATGTGAAATAAAGTAAAAAAAATTCAGTCAGTACCTTTTGTTTTCAAGCCTATATGTCCAACCTATATTAACTTTCTTTGGATCAGTATTGTCATCCCTACCTGTTTTTGATACTGTATAAACAAACTGATGAGAAAGCTGTCTAAATAAATGTTAATTAACTTAGTTTTAATTAGGGCATGAGTTGCTATTCTTATTTGCATTTTGTAAATGTTAGGCTACTTTCAGTATTGCTGTCAATGTAGATGGAGGAGGGAATAGAATTAAGCAATCAGGAGCACGGAAAAGTGTAAACCGACTGGAAAATTAGTAAACATATAATAGAAAATATGCAAGTGCTATGCAAAATTTTTTTTCCAGTAGTATCAAATGTATATTACTTAGAAAAATAAAAAAATAACAAAACCAAGAAAAACTGTATATTTAATAATTTAGATGCCAATTTCAGAACAATTTACTATAATATTCCATATCATTCTTCTGTTTGACAGTGGCCTGTGATTTCCTTTTCCAATTAAAGATAATTTTCATGACTAACCGCATATCTTTAAATTTTTCATCCTCTGTTTAGTGACAACTCATTGTATTATATTAAGTATTATGTCCATCCAGTATAATCAAGCCTTGAAACTTGTATTGAATCCCTAATAAAAATTTAATAGTTAAAATTTTATTGCTCCCTTTTGCCATTGCTATGGTAAATTATAATGAGACATAAGTTATTTGAAATAGTAAACCCTAAAATATAAAGTTATAAGTTAATAAAAAAATTATACACAGAGCAGAGGCATTGATGATATCTGATCATGGGTGACTCTCACCTGTGTTAATTGACATAATTCATTTACATAAGTAATTATAATAATTTATTACTGAAATTAACAAGATAATAGGAAAAAATTTATTACTTTTCACTCTGTTTCCAAAGGAAGAATTTAAAGCCATATGTGAAAAGCTGTACAACAAAATATTAAAAAATATATTTGTTTTTTTAATAAAAAATTTTTAAGTTGAATGATATGGGATAAAGAAAAAAATTGATTCTGTGGATGAGGTTGGTACACAAAATCTAGGATAAGTTTGCTGTCCTAGTAGAGAGAATTCACACATTGGCTTTAAGCTTCCAAGTAACCTCTAAGGAAAAAGAAAACACAATATGAATTAAATAATTCATAATATCCATAATCTAAAAATAATCTAGTTGCCTTAGCAACACAAGATATTAATAACAAATGTAACAAAGAAGATAAGCTTCTTCTGGGTCTCCACTGGGCATGTTTTAACTTAGGGGATATTGTCTGTGTTCATATTTTATAGGGAATAGTAACCAGTTTCATATGGCTCTTTCTTATGATATCTCTCAGAATAAGCTGACAGCATCTTTCCGAATTAAAATTCTACAATATGAGAATAAAAATATATATATGTTAGCCAATATGCCTAATGTGTTACAGAGAGTAGAATCATGCAGTTTCCCTTTCAATTTTACTCACAATCTATAAGAAGCATGGTCACAGTCAAGAAAAGCTTTGATGAGGAGCATATTACAGGGGTGGGCAAAAGTAGACTTACAGTTGTAATACAAATAAATAATACATTAATAATAAGTAATAATACAAGAATAAACTATCATGTACATACAATGGTAAAACTACTTTTGCCCACCCTGTATAAGAATATGCAAATAGTGCTTATGGTGGATAGTATCCAAATGTATGCATCAGGCCAAAAGTTTCAAAATGCAATAGAAACAAACCATTACTATCATTCCAACAGAAGAATGTTGAATGCAGTTATTCCCTATATTCATTTAACCCAAAAGGAAATCAATGGACTTATTCAACTGGTTAATGGGTATCAAGACTGGTCATGGCTGAGTTCAGAAGTCCAAATAATTATGATTCCTAATCCCTAGGCTTTGCTTATCTCTATTTGTAGATAGGCACTCCCCATATGATAGCAAGACCATATTATCTTTACCAGTTATGATATTCAAGAATATTTTTATCATTTGTCAAAATTATGAAGAGTTCCATTGTTCAACCATTTGTGGGGGACAGACTGATGTGATTTTGACTGCCAGTCATTGAAATCTGGACAGCAGAGGTTAGTTTCATCCACCCAGTGTGGAATACATATAAGAAGAGATACATAGACTCCTGAGAGATGTTATGAAAAGCAGATATGTACAACAGAGAAATTTGCTTATATCTTCTAACCTTCTTCTTTTATATTAAAGCACAATCTGGTATAAAATAAAACCTAAGGCAAAAAGTAGAATTCTTCCCTAGGCCTATCAGTGGCTTCTTCCAGGATTTTCTTTTAAATATCTTAAATATATTTTTAAAAATCAAAAGTTTATAATGGCATCTTTCTTTCCTAGTTCTTTTTTATTTTTTATTTTATTTTTTTATTTAAACAACTAAATTTAACAGGGTGATATTGGTCAACCAGAGTACATAAATTTAGAAAACACCTCCACATCATTTGGACAGTCAATTATGCTGTATACCCATCACCCAAAGTCAAATCATCTGTCACCCTATATTTTGTTTCTCTTTAAACCCTTCCCTTCCTCCAACCTCTTCCCTCTTCACCCTTCCCCTCCCCCTGGTAACCACTGCACTTTTATCTATGTCCATGAGTCTCAATTTTGTGTCCCACCTATGTATAGAATCATACAGTTCTTAGTTTTTTCTGATTTACTTATTTCACTCAGTATAAGGTTATCAAAGTCCATCCATGTTGTTGTAAATAATCCTATGTTATAATTTCTTATGGCTGAGTAGTATTCCATAGTATATATGTACCACATCTTCTTTATCCAATCCTCTATTGAAGGACATTTTGGCTGTTTTCATGTCTTGGCCACCGTGATCTCTGTTGCAATGAACAAGGGGGTACATGTGTCTTTACATACCCATATTTTTTAGTTTTGGGGGTATATACCCAGTAAAGGGATTGCTGGGTCATATGGTAGTTCTATTCTTAATTTTTTGAAAAACCACTATACTTTCTTCCATAATGGTTGTGCTAGTTTACATTCCCATCAACAGTGAATGAGGGTTCCTTTTTCTCCACTGTCTCTCCAGCACTTGTTATTACCTGTCTTGTTGATAATAGCTAATCTAACAGGTGTGAGGTGGTATCTCATTGTAGTTTGATTTGCATTTCTCGAATAGGTAGTGATGATGAGCATTTTTTCATATATCTGTTGGCCATTTGTGTTTCTTCTTGGGAGAAGTGTCTGTTCGTGTCTTCTTCCCACTCTTTTTATTGAATTGTTTGTTAGTTTGTTGCTGAGTTTTCTGAGTTCTTTATATATTTTGATATTAGCCCCTAATATGAGCTGTTGTTTGAAAATATCATCTCTCATTTTTTGTTGACTGTTTGTTTGGTTTTTTTTGCTGTGCAGAAGCTTCTTATTTTGATGTCGTCCCATTCATTTGTCTTTGCTTTTACTTCCTTTGCCTTTGGGGTCAAATTCATAAAACGTTCTCTCCGGCCAAAGTCTATGACTTTAGTACCTATGTTTTCTTCTTTATTGTTTCAGATCTTATATTTAGATCCTTGATTCATTTAGAATTAATTTTTGTGCAAGGAGATAAACTGTAGTCAAGTTTCATTCTTTTGCATGTGGCTTTACAATTTTCCCAGCACCATTTATTGAAGAAGCTTTCTTTTCTCCATTGTGTGTTTTTGGCTCCTTTATCAAAGATGATTTGGTCATATATATGTGGTTTTACTTCTGGGCTCTCTATTCTGTTCCTTTGGTCTGTTTGTCTATTTTTCTGCCAGTACCATGCTGTTTTGATTATCGTGGCTCTGTAGTACAGTTTAAAGTCAGGTATTGTAATGCCTCTAGCTTCATTTTTTCCCCCTTAGGATTATTTTGGTTATATGAGGTTTTTTATAGTTCCATATAAACCTGATGATTTTTTAATTCCATTTCTTTAAAAAATGACATTGGAATTTTGATGGGAATTGCATTAAATTTGTATATTGCTTTCGGTAATATGGCCATTTAACTATATTTATTCTTCCTATCCATGTACAAGGAATATTTTTCCATTTCATTGTGTCTTTTTCAATTTCCTTTAATAATGCTTTGTAGTTTTCAGTATATATGTCCTTTACATTCTTTGTTATGTTTATTCCTAGTTATTTTATTTTTTTCTTTTGCTACTGTAAAAGAGTTTATTTTTTTTGAGTCTTTTTCTGAGGTTTTGTTGTTGGCATATAAGAAAGCAATAGACTTCTGTATATTAATTTTGTATCCTGTGACCTTACTGTATTTATTGGTTTATTGTTTCTAATAGCTTTTCTGTAGAATCTTTGCGGTTTTCTATATACAGGATTATGTCATCTGCAAAAATTGAAACCTTTACTTCTTCTTTCCCAATATGAATGCCTTTTATTTCTTTCTCTTATCTGATTGTTCTGACTAGAACTTCCAGCACTATGGTGAATAGAAGTGGAGAGAGTGGGCAGCCTTGTCTTGTTCCTGATTTTAGAGATAAAGTTATCAGTTTTTTTACCATTTAGTCTGATGTTACCTGATGGTTTGTCATAAATGGCCTTTATTATGTTGAGGGATTTTCCTTCTATATCCATTTTGTGGAGTGTTTTAAACATAAAAGGATGTTGTATTTTATTGAATGCCTTTTCTGCATCTATTGATAGGATCATATGGTTTTTGTTCTTTGTTTTGTTGATATGGTGTATTATGTTAATTGTTTTATGTATGTTGAACCATCCTTGTGTTTCTGGGATAAATCTCACTTGATTATGATGAATGATTTTTTTTATGTTTTGCTGTATTCAATTTGCTAGTATTTTTTTTAGGATTTTTATATTTGTATTTATTAGAGATATTGGTCTGTAGTTTTCTTTTTTTGTGTTGTCTTTACTGGGTTTTGGTATGAGGGTTATGCTGGCCTCATAAGATGTGTTTGGAAGTATTGCTTCTTCTTCCATTTTTTGGAAGCCTTTTTTTTTTGTATTTTTCTGAAGCTAGAAACGGGGAGAGACAGTCAGACAGACTCCCGCATGCGCACAACCAGGATCCACCTGGCACGCCCACCAGGGGGTGACACTCTGCCCACCAGGGGTCGATGCTCTGCCCCTCCAGGGGGTCGCTCTGCCGTGACCAGAGCCACTCTAGTGCCTGGGGCAGAGGCCAAGGAGCCATCCCCAGCGCCCGGGCCATCTTTGCTCCAATGGAGCCTCGGTTGCAGGAGGGGAAGAGAGAGACAGAGAGGAAGGAGAGGGGGAGAGGTGGAGAAGCAGATAGGTGCTTCTCCTGTGTGCCCTGGCCGGGAATTGAACCCGGGACTTCTGCACGCCAGGCAAACGCTCTACCACTGAGTCAACCAGCCAGGGCCATTTTTTGGAAGACTTTGAGAAGGATAGGAATTAATTCTTTTTTGAATGTTTGGTGGAATTCACTAGTATAGCCATCTGGCCCTGGACTTTTATTTTTTGGGAAGTTTTTGATAGTTGTTTCTATTTCCTCCTTGCTTATTGGTCTATTTAGACTTTCTACTTTTTCATGATTCAGTTTAGGAAGATAGTATTGATGTTAGGTTGTTTACTTGGACTCTCTCTTGCTTTTTCATATAAGCATGTAATGATATGAACTTCCCTCTTATTACTACATTTGCTGCATCCCAGAGATTCTGATATGTTATGTTGTCATTTTCATTTGTCTGTATATATCTATGATCACTTCTTTTATTTCTTCTTTGACTCATTCATTTTTTAGAAGTATGTTGTTTAATTTCTATATTTTTTTGTGTGTGTTTACTTCTTTTTTGTAGTTGAATTGTAGTTTCAAAGTCTTATGATCAGAAAATATGGTATAATTTCAATCTTTCTGAATCTGTTAGTTTTGTGGCTCAGCATGTGGTCTATTCTTGAGAATGTTCTATGTACACTGGAGAAAAATGTATACTCTGACATTTTGGGATGAAATGTCCTGTAGATGTCTATTATGTCCATTTGTTCTAGTGTTTTATTTAAAGCCAATATGTTTTATTGATTTTCTGTTGGATGAATGATATAAAGCCATCAATGGTGTATTGGGGTCTCCAAGTATGATTATATTTTTTGGGTTTGCACTTTTAGATTAGTTAGTAGTTGTCTTAATATATTTTGGTACTCCTTGGTTTGGTGCATATATATTAAGGAATGTAATGTCTTCCGGATACAATGTCCCCTTTTATTATTATGAAATGTCTATCCTTGTCTCTGGTTACATAAGTTGTCTTGTAGACAGCATTGTCAGATATGAATATAGCTACTCCTACTTTTCTTTGGATATTATTTGCTTGGAGAATTGTTTTCCAATCTTTCACTTTGAATCTATTTTTGTCCTTGTGGCTTAGATGTGTCTCTTGAAGGCAGCATACTGGTGGGTTTTTCTTCTTGATCCAATCTGCTACTCTGAGCCTCTTTATTAGTGAGTTCAATCCATTTACATTTAGTATAATTATTGACACTTGAGGGTTTTCTATTGCCATATATATACTGCTTTTTGATAGCTTTGTGTCTTGTTTGGTTCTTCTTTTGTTTTTCTGTCATTTGTTTTTGTTTGGTCATATTCCATACTTCTATCTTCTGTTTCTTCTTTTTTTAAGCTATGTGTTTCAGTAGTGACATTTTCAGGGATGGTTACCATTAGGTTATTAAAAGAAAAATCATCATATTTATTAGCATCCATTATCTCATGAGTGCTTTTGCATTCCATCCTCCTTTGTTACTGCTGATATTTATCCTCTCCTCTTTTATGTTATTGTTGTCACAGATTATCCTTTTTTTTTGTGATTTTGTTAAAATTTTTACTTGTAATTTTGTTTTGTTTTGTTCTTTGTATCTGGTCAGATAACCCCCTTTAGTATTTCCTGTAGTGGGGGTTTTCTGGTGATAAATTCCCCCAGCTTCTCTATGTCAGCAAATGTTTTAATTTCCCCTTCATATTTGAAGGATAACTTTGATGCAAATAGTATTTTTGGTTGGTTATTCTTCTCTTTAAGTACTTTAAATGTTGGGGTCTACTCTCTTTGACTTGTAGAGTTTCTGCTGAGAAATCTGATGATAGTCTAATGGGCCTTCCTTTATAAGTTATATTCCTCTTCTCTCTAGCTACTTGAGAATTCTTTCTTTGCCACTGATTTGTGATAAGTTCATTATGATGTGCCTTGGAGTAGGCCTGTTTGGATTGAGGTAATTCGGTGTTCTGTTTACTTCTTGGATTCAAGGCTCTAATTCTTTCCACAGGATTGGGAAGTTCTCATTAATTATTTGTTTTAATATTTTCTCCATTCCCTTTTCCCTCTTTTTCTCTTCTAATATAACCATTATTCTTATATTGCTCTTCCTGATGGAGTAAGACAATTCTTATAGGGCTCTCTCATTTTTTAAATTCATGAGTTTCTCTCTTCTCCTCTCTGTAGTATCTTTAGTTGCTTATCTTCAATGCCACTGATTCTCTCCTCTATCTGGCCTGTTCTATTGGCTAGGCTTGTTACCTCATTTTTCAGTTTGTGTATTGAGTTTTCATCTCTGTTTGGTTCTTTTTTACAGTTTCAATTTCCTTGGTGAAGTACTTTTTTTGTTCATTAAGTTGTTTTTTTATCTCACTAAATTTTCTTTCAGTATTTTCTTGTATCTTATTTTTAGAGCTTCAATTTTGAACTCTCTGTCATTAAGCTCCAAGGTTTCCATGTAATTGAGATTTTTCCCTGGAGATTTTTCATCATCTATCTGAGGTACGTCTCTGTCTTGTATATCCATATTTAATTTCTTTTTCCTTGATGGCATTTGCTAGTGGTATTGTTACTAACCCCAACAAGAGATAATTTTTTTTTCTGGAAGGAGGCACTCTACTACAAGCTTTGCCTCTGTGAGATTCTTGTGTGTTCTGCTAAGGCTTAGCTATTGCTTTTGTAATGATGCAGGCCAGGTGGTTGTGTTGGTAGGAGGGGTTTGTTGTTAGGGCTTTGCAATTTATGGCACTGGCAATGGCCAATCAGGAGTCTTCCTGGGCCCTCCACCACATCCCAACAGAGCAGGGGATCAAGTATCCAGTGCCCCTGCCTTTCACAGGAGAAAGTACTAGCCTGGAAACCTAGTGGAGGGGGGTTCTGCCATCACTGCTATTCTCACAGCAAGGGGAGCAATGAGGAATTGAGAGGCTGCAGTGACATAGTCTAGTCCCTCCTCCTATACCACTCTAAGCACTCAAAGCACAGCCCTGGTCAGGGCAGGGGATGCATGACAAAAGCCGTGTTCATGAGCTTGGGAGCAGTTGCGGTAGAGATCTCAGATCAGGGTCTTCTGGCCCCCACACACTAAACTCCCTCTGGGAAGCTGAAGAGCTTCAGAGCAGGTGGTGGGCAGATCTCAGATCAATCGGGTCTGGTGCCACAAGGCTAAACTGTGCAGGTGGGGCAGGCAGATCAAGTGTGCCCCAGTGTCCTATAGGCCAATCTTCACAAGCTATTTGCCCACAGTTCTTGGGAGCCTGCCACTGGCTTTGTGTGTGCCCAGCAGCAGTAATTGCCCAGCCCTACAATCACAGGTGTGGCAAATGTCAGGAAACAGGCCTACTCCCAGTTCTTGGTCATCACCCCTATCTCAGCTCCTTCCCCCCAGATTCTCCTCTTCTCTGGGCTCCAGGTCTGAGACAAAGCCTACGCCAACCATGCCTTCCTCCCTCCAGTACATTAGAAAAAAGAAAAAGACTTAGTCCTTTGGTTTTTTTTTCCTTCTTCTGTGCTTTGGCTCGCCTTCTTGCTCAATCACACCTTTGTCTATCTGGTGTGCTTATATTTCCGGTTCACCTAGGCTTTTTTCTATGTGTATAGTTGTAGAATTTGTTGAAATTTCAAGGGGAGAGATCAGGAAGTATCTCTCACGCCACCATTTCTCTGATGTCACTCTTTCCTAGTTTTAAAAAATAATCATATCTGAAAGGAAAATATATTTCTTGATCAGAGATAGATAATAATGTTCCCATTTATTTCTTTTCTTGATTACCTTTCGTTAAATGAACATCATAATGTAAGGTGGGTAGGTGGTCATGCAACAATAGACTAGATGTTTAGCTTTTTTTGCAGCTAACTGTACTTCTACAATTGAATTTTTTCCTACTAGATTTAAAAGAAGTGATTAAATGCATCTTCTGGGACACCATGTAAACAAAAAACTTCTTACCAAGGGTGTGACTTCCAACCTCACATTTTTGGGGGATAGAACAAATAATTTATGAAGAGCTAGCTATACCCATGCAGATGAGAATATCCTGGGAGGGATTCTTAACCTCATGAGGTCTGTGAGCAGAGATCTGTGGGTAGAATTCAGGGGGCATGAAATTGTAAGGAAACAATGAGTACATCTCAATTTTTACTAACTTCTAATTGAAAATGGCATTTCTTTGTTCTAATTGGTTGGCTCAGTGGTAGAGCATTGGCCCGTTGTATAGATGCCCCAGGTTCGATTCCCAGTCAAGGCACACAGGAGAAGCACCCATCTGCTTCTCTACCCCTCCCCATCTTGCTTCTATCTATCTATCTATCTATCTATCTATCTATCTATCTATCTATCTATCATCTATCATCTTCACCTCCTGCAGTCATGGCTCAATTGAAGCAAGTTGGCCCCAGGTGCTGAGTATGGCTCCATGGCCTCAGCCAGAGCCACTAAGAAGAGCTCAGTTGCTGAGCAATGAAGCAATGTCTCAGATTGGCAGAGCATCAGCCCCAGACAGAAGTTGCTGGGTGGATCCCACTCGGGGTGCATGCAGGGGTCTATCTCTGCCTCTTTGCCTCTCACTGAATAAAAAAGGAAAAAAAAAGAAAGAGAGAGATAGAGAAAAAGAAAGAAAGAAATATAAAAAGAAAGAAAGAGGAACGGAGGGAAGGAAGGAGAGAAGGAAGGAAGGAAGAAAAGAAAGAAAGAAAATTGGCATTTTTTTCATTTATGAATGTGGGGAAAAATAATTGCAATCTAGTAGTATCTATGCCTAATTCAATCTATAACAATTGGGAAAGATGTACATTTCCATGTAACTTAAATAATTCTATTTTGAGGCCTCTTTTTTTATTAGCTTAACCTATATAAATTGGTGCAAATGTACTTTGTTACCAAAAGGAAGATGAATTCTAATGTAGATGTAGATAACACACCTCTTTTGGAGTCCTTATGGCCCAATCAAATAATTGTTCTGAATATTTTCCTGACCACAATAACTGTGTTCTCTGATCTGTTGACAGACAGAGTACCTCCTATAGGACAGATATCTAGTACATTTCCTATTTTTAAATAAAGTTTTATTGAGTATAGCCACACCTATTTATTTATGTATCATCTATCACTGCTTTCACGCTTTGATGGCAGAGCTGTGTAGTTACAACACAAAACCTAAGATATTAACTATCTAGTTCTTTACAGAAAAACTTTGCCAACAAATTTGTCAGGACATTAAAGGGATGAGCAAGAGGTTGGGCCTACTCTTCTACTTGTTTCCTGTACTATGAAGGTGGAAAATTCTTATTAAACCAGAACTCAAAAAATAAACACATAAGAAAACATGAACTAGACCATAAACTGATCCTCTGAATTGCTAAAAACACAACTTATAATTAGAGGATGCATTCACTTATCATTGAAGTCTATAGGTAATACCAGACCGGAAGAAAACACACAATTTTCACATTTCCTTAAGAAGAAAACAACAATAAATGAAAACTCTTCTATGGTAAGAAAGTGGTTATTTCAAATCAAGAGAATGAAATTCTACCAAGCACAATCATCTTTATAATTGTATGATATTTCTTACTTCCACTAGCATTATTAATAGGACTACAGTTTGACCTGACAATGAGAATAGCTTCTCTTATGGCATTTTGGCAGTTCTATTTCTGTTCTTTGAGAAATAAGGAGCAGACAAAGGATAAAAGTCTTGCCTGAGTTGCTGAAACAATAACATAGTGTGAAGAATTTCCAGTGACTCAGGAGCTCAAAAGATCCCGTTTTTATGGCTCCTTGAAAACTAGAAGCTTGATAGACACTCACAGAAAAGACCTTAGTTCCCTTGAAATCAGTAGTCATTTGGGGGAATATTACTGCATTTGAGGACTGATAGACAATTGAGTACAGCCAGGAAATTTCTTTTAGAAAGAAAAAAGATACCTCATGTGAAGCAATCACAAAAGGCCACAGTTGAAGCGTTAGTATGTCATGTTTGGGATGCTTTGTAGAAGTAATAGGGAACTTGCCAATCACAGACTCAGCCAAGTTACTACAGCTACCAGGACTTTATTGCCATAACCTCACAGCTCTTGGGCTTTCTGTTAAAAAATATATTCTACATTAGGATGGCTTGGTTTTCATATATTTTAACATGCCGAGGGTAAAGCAGAAATAACAACATAGGTGACACTGCTTTATGAATAAAATTAAGGTAGAAAGATTGCACCATTGCCAAAAGGTAATGCAATTTGAAAAACAACAACAACAACTAGACAATCTAAGTCCAAATCCATGAAAGATTTTTTTTAAATGGATAAACAGTCTTTACTTTTACCATGTCTTACTCGAAATGATGATATCACTTGATCTAACTCATAATAAATTCTTGTGACTTTTAGAGGTAGTTTTTCTTCAGTCATTACCTTCTTAATTCCCCCTCCTTTCCATTTCCATCTTCTCCTTCTTTTTCTATACAGATTCTGTCAGGGTACTTTCATTTGCACGGAGATGTCATAAATGTGTTTACTCTGCAGCCATGTGAAGACAGCTAAAAATATAGCAAAGGTCTCATTAGATTTTTTTTCTTAAACTCTACAATGAGGAAAGTAAATTGTACAAGGGTATAAAATAATATTTAGGGTAGGCTTTTGAAGTATAACCTGTAAGGTTTTGGATAATTTACCCAAGGCAGTCATAGCCATGTGAAAGTCCAGGAAGCTTCCTGACCCAAACATCCCTTCCATGCTTACACACCTTGATCATGAAAATGGGATCTGTGAGAAGAGTGAAGTGTGAGTTAATTCAAAGTCATGAACAAAGCTTAGAAGAAAGTACAGGGACTTTAATGTACTAAGGATCAGAACACTTAGGAATAGAAACAAGTTTGATAAGGAAAATAAAATGAAAAGTAGAATCTAGATTATAAATGAATTTGAATATTTAATCTTATTAAATATAAATTAGTGAATATGTATTACATACCTAATAAATGCTTTCTGCAGTGAAAATGATCTTGAGATAATCTTACATAAAATAAATCCTTTATTTTCAAGTAGTGTGCAGCCTTATGGTAGGGACAGTCAGATAAACATAATTTAGATTCAAAATGGTAGCCATAAATTCAGAAATGTGCTCAACCAGAGAATGAGAATACAGAAAATAGATACTTCAGTGAAATATTCCTTGAAGTAATGATGTCTGGGACAAGTTCTAAAAGCTCCATAAAAGCTAGCATGGTTTAGAATGTTAGGAACGGTCTCTTAGGCAGAGTCCAGAATGAGCAAGGTGAGACAGAACATGAGCAAATCGGTACTACTGGAAAATAAGGAGTACAATGGAAAAGTTATGGAATAAGCTTAGAGATTCTAGAAAAAGCCAGGTCTTTGAGTGTTTAGATGTCAGGCTGAGGAGGCCTGCAGACAATGGGGAGATACTAGATGTTTTAAGATAACAGTTATGCTTTTTCAGGTGCCAGCACCTTTTTTTTTAAATTTATTTTTTATTTTATTTATTCATTTTAGAAAGGAGAGAAAGAGACAGAGAGAGAGAAATGGGGGGAGGAGCTGGAAGCATCAACTCCCATATGTGCCTTGACCAGGCAAACCCAGGTTTTCGAACCGGCGACCTCAGCATTTCCAGGTCGACGCTTTATCCACTGCGCCACCACAGGTCAGGCAAGATAACAGTTATGTATTAGGTAATTTTGATTATATTATAGTATAGATAATACTGTAACTGCTCACTTAACATTGTAGATATGTTCTGTGACTTTAAAAGAAATGATGTGTAACAAGCCAGTTTTACCACAGGCTAATTACTATACACAAGATTTAAGGGTCTGCAGTGTCTTATTAACAGTATAATAAAACAATGTTGAGCAAAACAATGTTATTTGAGGACTTGGCTATAATTTAAAGGTAGCAAGACTGCAAGCCATGGCGTTGTAGATGGGAAAAATGGGAGACTTGATCAAATGGGTGGTTTTACAAATTGGAAACTCATAATAAGTGTAGATTTCATGTCTGTGTAACTGAGAGACTTATGGTATCATTAAAAGGGGGAAATATTCAAAAAGCTTTTTAATTTTAAAATGTGGTTAGAAATTTAAATTTTGACTCAGATACACTGAGTATGTGGTGCTTATGAATGTTTATATCATCATTATTGCACCTTTATGTATGTGTAAAAAAGTTTACCTGACATACAGTATCTCTTCAAGGTT
Source organism: Saccopteryx bilineata (assembly GCF_036850765.1). Taxonomy (NCBI): domain Eukaryota; kingdom Metazoa; phylum Chordata; class Mammalia; order Chiroptera; family Emballonuridae; genus Saccopteryx; species Saccopteryx bilineata. The sequence continues at coordinate 72,694,498 of NC_089494.1, forward strand.
AAAGAGATAGGACAGTCTAGTAGCAGTCTCAAATAGGCCATTAGAAATTCAGCTTTGAGCCTCCAGCAGACTCGTGATAGTCATAGGTCTTGAGTTCAAATCCAACACACATTATACAAATTTCTAAACCTTATAGTATCTAACACTTTATTGTTTAACTAGAAATATCTAATTATATATTTTGGAGTTTAGTTCTCCTACGGCTGTGGTAGGAAAAACTATATCAATGTAGTAACTCTCATCAAAATACTCAGTTTTATATTAAAGTTTGACTAATAGACTTGATTTGGGAAGCAGCTATAGTAACAAGAAATTTTGTCTATTTGTTCTCTAGGCCAGTTGCAGACTTATATCTTATGCAATAACTTTCAGCATTTCATTATTAGAAAGCCCACGTTCATTCACCTCTCCACCAATATTATGATTATGACCATTCTAACAAACTACTTTCCACTGGCTCTGAAAAATTGTTGAGAAATTTGGATGACATCAATTCTTTTCTTACAGCTAGAATATTAGCTTCTAGAGGAGATATAATGAGTCTTACTTATTTCTCTTCCCATTGCTGAGAACACTGAATTTGTAGCCAATACCATTTTTATTGAATAAATTGATTAATCTATATATTAAGATTTAGTAACATAATTATTAACTTTTTCCTAATCATTTATAGTTAGTTGACTGCCTTATTTAATGCCTTCTATATTTGGCATCACCTAAAATCTTTCTGGGTAAATGAATGTTTCAGACAACCAAAGCTAATTTCTCAAACATCTTTATTTTAACCACTTTTGATAAACAGTGTTTTAAAATTGTATTACATGCTGTAGATAAGAAAATAAGCTTGAGTCAATTTAACCATTTCCTGATGACTCAGGTTCATTATAATAAGCATTAATCCTTGTACTTTATAGCAAAACAATACTGGATTTAGGGACCATTGAACTAGGCAGAACAGTTTTCATCTAATATTTAATGGACTGAAATTGCTGTATTTTTCTGGTTGGACTTTTGTTTTCTAACTGCTTTTCTTCTGTCACCTGTCACTCTCAGTTGCTAAGGGAACCAGACAACCACATTTGTTAAAACAGAAATCTTAATTTTAGACAATGTAACATTTGAACCAGTGCATTTGCTACACGGATTTTCCCAGGTAATTGATTTCATAGAATACTGCCGGTTGGCATATCCCCCTATCCTAGAGCTAGAAATATCAGTATTGGGAAAACTTTTCTTAAAAGTTATATATATACTGAGATATTTAATTAATAAAAAACAGCACAAAATTTATGTATGAATAATGTTTGTAGCTTCTAATAGACATTGAGGACTTCTGTATGATTTCCTCCCTCATAAACATTTATGATTCATTTCTTTCCAGGGCTTGTATGGCAGATGTGTGTGTGTGTGTGTGTGTGTGTGTGTGTGTGTGTGTGTGTGTACATACACATGCATATAAAAGTGTCTTTGTTTCGGAGTTGAGCCTACTTATCCAGTTTGTTCTCTTCAAATTTATATATGAGATATTTTCTTTGGGATAAACAGCTTATTTATTTTCCAGGGTTAGTTTTTAGATATAGAATACACCATAGTCAACAATAATCTTTCAGATCTGTTCAACTAAATGACCATCTCCCCTGTCTGTGTTAGGTGTCCCCTCTTCTTATTTACTTTGGCTTTCCTGAAACCCATGGCCACGTGACCTAGAACCTATTCTTTGTCTACAGTAGGTGACAAAATTCATCACTCCTTTTTCTGGAAATGCCCTTCTTCACATGGCTTCCAGGACCTGATCATGTTTTCATTTTCTTCCAGTTGTATGGACTTCTACAACTATGTCTCCTCTGTTGGTTCTCCCTCCTCCTGCAGTTTGAAATGTTGAAGTAGCTCAGCATCCTTACACTGTTCATATTGAATCCTTGGGTGACTTTACCCAGCCCCGTAGATATAAGTGGTATTTATATGCTGATAATAGCACTGTGTATCTCAAACGTTGCTTCTAGTCTTGAATATTAACTTCTTATTCATCAACTCTTCTTGGGTTCCCAAAAGGTACCTCCAAACTTAATAGGTCTTGAAACAACCTGTTAACTTTCCCTCATTAAATGCTCCTTTGTTCTTTTTGTCTCAGGAAATAACTCAATTCTTTCATTTGCTCTGGTCCAAAAGGCTGGAGAAAATCATTCGCATTTTTGTTCTCTCACACTTCATAGCCAATTCTTTAGCAAGTCCTGTGACCTCTACCTTAGAAAAATACCCCAAATCTGACTGGTTTTATCACTCTTGCCACTCTGGTTCCCTACTGCTGAGTCTCTTAGACCACAGCAACAGCCTCTTAGCTGATCTACATGTTTCTAGAGTCCAGTGTCCTTCCAGATGCCGGAATGATATTTGTAAAATTTTTATTAATATTAGAGAGAAGAAGGGAGAGAGAGACAGTGAGAGGAACATTGATCGGTTCCTGCATGTGCCCTTACCGGGGATAGAACTGGAAACCTCTGCATTTCAGGACCATGTTCTTACCACCTGAGATATCTATCCAGATGATCTTTAAAAAATAAAACTCCAGATCATGTCATGCACATCTAATTTCCCATATTTCACTTGTTTCTCATGACTTAAAAAAATACACTGGCATGGTCCATAAGGTGCTGTATAATCTGATCATCTGGTTTGTGTACAATCCATGTCGCCCTCTGATGGAGGCACACTGGCCTCCTTGCTGTTCCTCAGACATATCAAGCACAGCTTTTGTTTCTACCCCAGTGCTTGTTTCACTCTATGCCCACAGATAACTTAAGCAAAAATGACATCCTATCAGTGTCCTTCCCTGACCATCGTAACAGGAAAGTATGTACATTCTTTTTAAATTTTTTTCCATCAGACTCTGAAATATGTATTACTTTGCTTTTTTGTTTGTTTTTGTATATCTATTTGTATGATCTTTAATCAAATAGTATGTAAGCCACTTGAGAGCAGGAGCTTTATTCATTTGTATTGTTTTTTTTGTTTTGTTTTGTTTTTTTTCTGAAGTTGGAAACAGGGAGAGACAGTCAGACAGACTCCCGCATGCGCCCAACCAGGATCCACCCGGCACGCCCACCAGGGCCGATGCTCTGCCCATTCGGGGGCGATGCTCTGCCCCTCCGGGGCGTCACTCTATTGCGACCAGAGCCACTCCAGCACCTGGGGCAGAGGCCAAGGAGCCATCCCCAGCGCCCGGGTCATCTTTGCTCCAATGGAGCCTCGGCTGGGGGAGGGGAAGAGAGAGACAGAGAGGAAGGAGAGGGGGAGGGGTGGAGAAGCAGATGGGCGCTTCTCCTGTGTGCCCTGGCCGGGAATCGAACCTGGGACCTCTGCACGCCAGGCCAACGCTCTACCACTGAGCCAACCGGCCAGGTCCTCATTTATATTGTTTTATTTTTTTTTAATTTTAATTTAATTTAATTTTATTTTATTTTTGAGAAAGGCAGAGATAGACAGGAACTTCGAACTGCTCTTAAATGTGCCCTGACCAGGGCATCAAACTGGCAACCTCTGCATTCCAGATGATGCTCCAACCAACACAGCTATCTGGCCAGAGCTTTTTAAAAAAATTTTTTTAAGACAGAGAGAGGAAGGGAGAGAGAAAGGAGGGGGAAGGGTAGCATTCATTTGTTTATCCACTCAGTTATACATTCAATGGTTGCTTCCCATGTGTTCCATGACCAGGGATAGAACCTGCAACCTTGTCATTTCTGGACAAAGTTCTACTGAGCTAACTGGCCAAAGCCTATTATATCTTTAGCACCTGGAATAGAATTTAACACTTAACAATGCTCAATACATACGAGTGGGATCCAATGATGGATGAATAATGGCCATTGGGTCTCCCAGTTATTCTCTGGGTTCTTCCTTAGGAATGTTTTTCTGTGATCTACCTATAGACTCTTGTGGATTTGTGCTATTTACCCTTTACTGCTTACTTTTGTCAAACACACACATTGAATCAATTTGTTCTGTCCCAAGGATAATTTCATGCCTCAGTACAAAACCTTTTTGAAAACTACTGTCTCTGATGCCCAGGAGTCTTTTATTGCCTTCTTTTGAACTTCTTTTGTTGAAGCTGGTTGTGGTTATCTGAAATCTGATTGTTAGTTAGGGAAAGAACTACTCTATGAATTTTATTGTTTAAAATTCTAGTTGTTTAAAAAATTGTGTGTGTGTGTGTGTGACAGAGACAGAGAGAAATGCAGAGGGACAAACAGGAATGGAGAGAGAGAAGAAGGATCAATTCTTTGTTGTGACACCTTAGTTGTTCATTGATTGCTTTTTTATATGTGCCTTGACCAGGAGGCTACCGCAGATCAAAGGACCCCTTGCTCAAGCCAGCAAACTTGGGCTCAAGCTGTTGAGCTGTGCTCAAACCAGATGAGCCCACTCTCAAGCTGGCGACCTTGGGGTTTGAATCTGGGTCCTCTGCATCCCAGTCTGATGCTCTATCCATTGCGCCACTGCCTGGTCAGGCTAAAATTCTACTTTTTGCATAAAGATGTATTCAGGAAACTATGCTTGATGCATATTGGAATTTTATCTAGCATCTCAGCATCACTGAGCCAAATACAAGCAATTTAACTTTTCTTCTTTATGTTAGTAATGTGTTTACATAACATTTAGTGAAGTGGTATTGAAATATATTAGAGAAAATGTAAGTAATGTATATAGTGAAATGAGTGAAAATGTGTTTTTTTCATAGGTTCCATTTGGAAAAATGAGAAATCATGGGGAGAGCAGAAATTTCTGAAGCAGGAAGAATTAAAAGGAAAGTTGAAACAGACATTCATTTTTATGTTAATGAATGAATGGCAAAATATATACAAATGGGACTAAATAAAATAAGTGCAACCAATACTTAGTATTGTAATTTTAGTTCTAATACATCATACATATTATAACACTGACTCAATATATTAAAATTTCTTTCCATTTGAAGATTTTAGTTTGGTTTGTGCACACATTAGGCATGCCAATAGACTTGAATGAAATTGTTTTCAGGATTAACAAGAATGGAAAATAAATACATTTATAAGAGAATTTTATTAGAGTTCACAAGTATTATATTTTGTGGCATACAATCTAAAAAACATTACTAAGAAAACAAGTTCTTATAAAATAGGTGAAACAAATATAGAAAGGACCAGTACTTTCAATCAAAGTCAGTTGTTATATTGAAAAACAGGGCTTTTGAAGATGGCAGCGGAGTAGGCGGACGCCCAGACGCCCAGCTCTCAACACCAAACTGGAATACAAATCAATTTAGGAAAAATCAGCATGAAAAACCAACACTGAACTGCAAGAACAGCTCTCAAAAACCAAGAAGCAAAGAGGAAGCCACAATAATCCTGGTAAGGAGTGCCTGAATCTCCTCTGCTTACAGGAACGGAAGGGGGGGTGTGAGGCTGAGAGCCCAGAGAGGATTTCACAGAGGAAAAAGAGCAGAAACTACTGCTCACAGCCACTTACCTGGCGACCAGGGAGCAAGGTGGGTTGAAAAGACCAGCTTATCTCCCAAGTGGAAAGGTCGTGGAGAGGGACAGACTGTGAGGGGATAAGGTATGCAAGAAACGAAATAAAAAAGCTGACTCATTTGTGCTGGAGGCTGCCATAGCTGGGGAAGGGACTGAACCTTTCACAAAACAGAGCTGAAGTGCTTCCGGATCAGAGATCTCCGGACATCTATCCAGCTCCAATCAGCGCAACAAGACACAGCTGAAAACAAGAAGTGGGGAGGAGGGGCAGTAACTCAGGTCTCCATGGAGATCTGAGATACACCTCCCCCTACTGAAGCTGAGAAAAAACCCTGCCCCCAATGAGATTAGTTGGTGGAAGAGACCTTCAGCGGCTCAGGTTACACCCACAGCATTCCTGGTTACAGTTTCAAGGAAGCCCCCAGCTGAGATCAGTTAACAAGACTATCACCTGTAAGAAAACAAACAAATCAAGACTTCAAAGCTGCCCAAATCCGAAAGTGGATTACAAATAATAGCTGATACCAACCCAAGAAGACCTAGAAATAACACAACTGAAAACTTGAGGCAGACAACACCAAGCCTAGACTCAAACAACTCTACAAATAAAACACCATTATGAGAAGACAAAGGAGTGCAACCCAAATGAAACCACAAGAGATACCTTTGAGAGATGAGCTGAGTGATATGGAAATAATCAAACTTCCAGATGCAGAGTTCAAAATAATGATGGTAAGGATGCTCAGGGATCTTAGAACAACAATGGAGGGGCAGTTTGAAAACCTAAATAAAGAAATAGCAAGTATAAAAAAGGATATTGAAATATTAAAAAAGAATCAGTCAGAGATGACAAATACAATATCAGAAATGAAGACCACAATGGAAGGAATTAAAAACAGGATGGATACAGCTGAGGATCGAATAAGCGAGTTGGAGGACAACTGGAATGAAAGCATGAAAGCAGAGAAGAAAAGAGAAAAGAGACTCAAAAAGTCAGAGGAAACACTTAGAGAGCTCTGTGACAACATGAAGAGAAATAACATCCGCACCATAGGGGTTCCTGAAGAAGAAGAAAAAGAACAAAGGATAGAGACTTTGTTCAATCATATCATAACTGAAAACTTCCCTAAATTAATGCAAGAGAAACTCTCACAAGTCCAAGAAGCACAGAGAACTCCATTAAAGAGAAACCCAAAGAAATCTACACCAAGACACATCATAATTAAAATACCAAAGCTAAGCGATAAAGAGAAAATATTAAAAGCTGCAAGGGAAAAAAAAGTCATCACCTACAAAGGAGCTCCCATAAGGATGACATCTGAGTTCTCAACAGAAACACTTGAGGCCAGAAGGGAATGGCAAGAAATATTCAAAGTAATGCAGAACAAGAACCTACAACCAAGACTACTTTATCCAGCAAGGCTATCATTTAAAATCGAAGGAGAAATAAAAAGCTTCCCAGACAAAAAACAACTCAAGGAATTCATTACAACCAAACCAACGCTGCAAGAAATGTTAAGGGGCCTGTTGTAAACAGATCAAAGTTGGAAAAGAATATAGCAAAAAAAAAGGAATAAAGCTTTAAAGAATAAAATGGCAATAAACAACTACATATCAATAATAACCTTAAATGTAAATGGATTAAATGATCCAATCAAAAGACATAGGGTAGCTGCATGGATAAGAAAACAGGACCCATACATATATTGTCTACAAGAGACACACCTTAGAACAAAAGACACACATAGATTGAAGGTAAAAGGATGGAAAAAAACATTTCATGCAAACGGAAATGAAAAAAACGCTGGGGTAGCAATACTTATATCAGACAAATTGGACTTTAAAACAAAGAATATAGTAAGAGATAAAGAAGGCCACTACATAATGATAAAGGGAGTAATCCAACAGGAAGATATAACTATTATAAATATCTATGCACCTAATATAGGAGCACCCAAATATATAAAATAGACTTTGATGGATTTAAAGGGTGAGATCAACAGCAATACTATAATAGTAGGGAATTTCAATACCTCACTAACATCACTAGATAGATCCTCAAGAAAGAAAATTAACAAAGAAACAGCAGACTTATTGGAAACACTAGATCAACTCGATTTAATAGATATCTTCAGAACCTTTCACCCTAAAGCAGCAGAATATACATTCTTTTCAAGTGCTCATGGTACATTCTCTAAGATAGACCACATGTTAGGGCACGAAAGTGCTCTCAACAAATTTAAGAAGACTGAAATCATATCAAGCACTTTCTCCGATCACAACGGCATAAAACTAGAAATGAATCACAGCAGAAAAGCTAAAAAATTCTCAAACACATGGAAACTAAATAGCAGGTTGTTAAATAATGAATGGATTAAGAATGAGATCAAAGAAGAAATAAAAAAATTCCTAGAAACGAATGACAATGAGCATACAACAACTCAAAATTTATGGGACACAGCGAAAGCAGTGCTGAGAGGGAAGTTCATAGCACTACAGGCACACTTTCAGAAGCTAGAAAAAGCTCAAATAAACAACTTAACCCTGCATCTAAAAGAATTAGAAAAAGAACAGCAAGTAAAGCCCAAATGTAGTAGAAGGAAGGAAATAATAAAGATCAGAGCAGAAATAAATGACATAGAGGCTAAAGAAACAATACAGAGGATCAATGAAACTAGGAGCTGGTTCTTTGAAAAGGTAAACAAGATTGATGAACCTTTAAGTAGACTCACCAAGAAAAAGAGAGAGAGGACTCAAATAAATAAAATTAGAAATGAGAGACGAGAAATAACAACTGACACAACAGAAATACAAAATATTGTAAGAAAATACTATGAAGAACTGTATGCCAAAAAAACTAGACAACCTAGATGAAATGGACAAATTCCTTGAAACATACAATCTTCCAAAAATCAATCTGGAAGAATCAGAAAACCTAAACAGACCGATTACACCAAATGAGATCAAAACAGTTATCAAAAAACTCCCAACAAAGAAAAGTCCGGGGCCCGATGGCTTCACAACGGAATTCTACCAAATATTCAAAGAAGAACTAACTCCTATCCTTCTCAAACTATTTCAAAAAATTCAAGAGGAAGGAAGACTTCCAAGCTCCTTTTATGAGGCGAGCATAATTCTGATTCCAAAACCAGGCAAAGACAACACAAAGAAAGAAAATTATAGGCCAATATCTCTGATGAATATAGATGCTAAAATCCTCAACAAAATATTAGCAAACCGGATCCAACAATATATGGAAAAAATCATACACCATGATCAAGTGGGATTTATACTGGGGAGGCAAGGCTGGTACAATATTCGTAAATCAATCAATGTGATTCATCACACAAACAAAAAGAAGGAGAAAAACCATATGATAATTTCAATAGATGCAGAAAAAGCATTTGATAAAATCCAGCACCCATTCATGATCAAAACTCTCAGCAAAGTGGGAATACAGGGAACATACCTCAACATGATAAAAGCCATCTATGAGAAACCCACAGCCAACATCATACTCAATGGGAAAAAATTAAAAGCAATACCCTTAAGATCAGGAACAAGGCAGGGGTGCCCCCTATCACCACTCTTATTTAACATAGTCCTGGAAGTCCTAGCCACAGCAATCAGACAAGAAGAAGAAATAAAAGGCATTCAAGTTGGAAAAGAAGAAGTAAAACTATCATTACTTGCAGATGATATGATATTGTATATAGAAAACCCTAAAGTCTCAGTCAAAAAACTACTGGACCTGATAAATAAATTCAGCAAAGTGGCAGGATATAAAATCAATACTCAGAAATCAGAGGCATTTTTATACACCAACAATGAACAGTCAGAAAGTGAAATTAAGGAAACAATCCCCTTCACAATTACAACCAAAAAAATAAAGTACCTAGGAGTAAACTTAACCAAGGAGACTAAAGACTTGTACTCGGAAAATTACAAAGCATTGATAAAAGAAATCAAGGAAGATACAAACAAGTGGAAGCATATACCGTGCTCATGGTTAGGAAGAATAAACATCATTAAAATGTCTATATTACCCAAAGCAATTTATAAATTCAATGCAATACCAATTAAAATACCAATGACATACTTCAAAGATATAGATCACATATTCCAAAAATTTATATGGAACCAAAAGAGGACACGAATAGCCTTAGCAATCTTAAAAAAGAAGAATAAAGTGGGAGGTATCACACTTCCTGATATCAAGTTATACTACAAGGCCGTTGTACTCAAAACAGCCTGGTACTGGCATAAGAACAGGCATATAGATCAATGGAACAGAACAGAGAACCTAGAAATAAACCCACAGTTCTATGGACAACTGATATTTGACAAAGGAGGTAAGGAAATACAATGGAGTAAAGACAGCCTCTTTAACAAATGGTGTTGGGAAAATTGGACAGCTACCTGCAAAAAAATGAAACTAGATCACCAGCTTACACCACTCACAAAAATAAACTCAAAATGGATAAAAGACTTAAATGTAGGCCGTGAAACCATAAGCATCTTAGAAGAAAACATAGGCAGTAAGCTCTCGGACATGTCTCGGAGCAAAATATTTGCTGACTTATCTCCATGGGGAAGTGAAATAAAAGACAGGATAAACAAATGGGACTATATCAAACTAAAAAGCTTTTGCACAGCTAAAGACAACAAGAACAGAATAAAAAGACAAACTACACAATGGGAGAACATATTTGACAATACGTCTGATAAGGGGTTAATAACCAAAATTTATAAAGAACTTGTAAAACTCAACACCAGGAAGACAAACAATCCAATCCAAAAATGGGCAAAAGAGATGAATAGACACTTCTCCAAAGAGGACATACAGATGGCCAATAGGCATATGAAAAAATGCTCAACATCACTAATCATTAGAGGAATGCAAATTAAAACCACAATGAGATATCACCTCACACCAGTCAGAATGGTGCTTATCAACAAAACAACACAGAATAAGTGCTGGCGAGGATGTGGAGAAAAGGGAACCCTCCTGCACTGCTGGTGGGAATGCAGACTGGTGCAGCCACTGTGGAAAACAGTATGGAGATTCCTCAAAAATCTGAAAATCGAACTGCCTTTTGACTCAGCTATCCCACTTTTAGGAATATACCCCAAGGACACCATAGAACGGCTCGAAAAGGAGAAATGCACCCACATGTTTGTGGCAGCATTGTTCACAATAGCGAAGATCTGGAAACAGCCCAAGTGTCCGTCAGAGGACGAGTGGATTAAAAAGCTTTGGTACATATATACTATGGAATACTACTCAGCCATAAGAAATGATGACATCGGATCATTTACAAAAACATGGATGGACCTTGACAACATTATACGGAGTGAAATAAGTAAATCAGAAAAAAAAAAAGCTAAGATGAATCCATACATAGAAGGGACATAAAAATGAGACTCAGAGACATGAACAAGAATGTGATGGCAACAGGGGTGGGAGGTTGGGGGAGGGGAGAGGGGGTGAAGAAGGAGAGAGGGGTTAGGGGAGGGGAGGGGCACAAAGAAAACCAGATAGAAGGTGACAGAAGACAATTTAACTTTGGGGGAGGGGTATACAGCACAATCAAATGTCAAAATAATCTAGAGATATTTTCTCTCAACATATGTACCCTGATTTATCAATGTCACTGCATTAAATTTAATAAAAAAAATTAAAAAAAGAAAAAAAAAAGAAAAACAGGTTGGTTGAGAATATATTAAACGTGGAAGAATTAGGCATTAATTATATGCTGGCATACCAGGAAGTGTTAAAGATATCATCCGATGATACCCTCTTCTTATACCCCAAGCCCTCTATTTTAACGTTGGAGGAAAACAAAACAAAACAAAACATTTCTACATAGGAACAAACAAACTCCAAATTTTCTACCTAACTTACCAACAAAAAACAAAACCAATAAACAACAAAACAAATAGCTTTGTTACTTTTTCTGTTTGTTTTAACAATGAAATAGTTGGCACACATCTGAAATGTCGAAGTTTGAGCAGAATGTTGAGACTACTTTTTACATAGCTAAAATATCTTTTTCCATTCTTACCCATTTACAGAATTTTTATTTGATTCAGGGAAATGGTACATATAGATTTAAAAAAGAAACACTGCATATCTGTCTCTCTAATTGCTAGGTCTAGTTAAGTCTCATAGTTATAGTTAAGGAAGGAAACTTTGATACACTTGGATGAGGCTTTTAGGACTCAGCAGGAGTTGACTTTGAACCTCCATTTTAACTTTTTGTTCTTTCCTTTTTACTGCCAGTAAAAGTCAATAGATGAGTGAAACTCTGGCAGGCATCTTGAAAACAAAGGCCCTGGCCTGTTGGCTCAGTGGTAGAGCATCGGCCTGGCGTGCAAGAGTCCCAGGTTCGATTCCCGGCCAGGGCACACAGGAGAAGCGCCCATTTGCTTCTCCACCCCTCCCTGTCTCCTTCCTCTCTGTCTCTCTCTTCCCCTCCCGCAGCCAAGGCTCCATTGGAGCAAAGTTTGCCCTCGCGCTGAGGATGGCTCTGTGGCCTCTGCCTCAGGCGCTAGAATGGCTCTGATTGCAGCAGAGCAACGCCCCAAGATGGGCAGAGCATCGCCCCCTGGTGGGCATGCCAGGTGGATCCCGGTCGGGCACATGCGGGAGTCTGTCTGACTGCCTCCCCGTTTCCAACTTCAGAAAATACAAAAAAACAAAAACAAAAACAAAAACCAGAATAATAGAGGATCTTATTAAGAGCTTGAATTATGGTTTATTTATTGTCTTTGTTTTCTTCCTGGATTTCCTTCATATAAATTTAGTTAAACCTATAATTTTTAAAGTTTCTGTTTCTAGCAGTTCAATACAATCTTTATATTATTTAGAGAGTCTTTGAGTAAAATTTGCTGAGCTCTCTTGCTCATGGTTTTCCCAGTTCTGCTTTCTCCATATGTCAGCTTTATTATTAACCTGGTTTCCCTAAGGTAAACAAAGTGACTAGGAGTTCCAGGCCTCACATCTGCACATTGTTTTGACCAGAATAAAAACTTTTCTTTGCCATTAAATGCAAGACTAACAATTTTTTTCTAATTTAATTTAATTGAAGCAGTTACTATGCAAGAGAAATGGATTACAATATTTAGCCTAACTATCCCAACCCAAAAGCATCCAAAAGATGAAATATAATATTAAATATTTATGTGATGTTGTAAATATATTTTTATAATATTTTGTTTTAGTCATATTATATAAACAGTACAAAATCATCATAGAAAAGAATGAAATATGGAAAAATATCAAGAAGAATATAATCACCCATAGTTCCAAAAACAACACATTCAGGTATATCTCTATTTTAAATGTTTCTGTGTATGAGTAAACACATATACATTAAAAAAAACAACAACAGCACAGGTATATTTTTAATGAATGATGAACATAGATATGTATGATTTGGAAATTACAATTAATTGTTATTTTATAAATTATATTGCATAAGAATGAATTAAACTTACTAAAGAACAAAATAACAGGTTTTAGCATGTGGTCAGCAAACTATGTAGCTGTATAGAAAGCTTGTTGATTATATATATATATATGTATATATATATATATATACCAATAAAATAGGGAATATAGTGTTATAAAGTTAATAACTTTTCTTTACAACTTAATATGACTTCAAGTATTTTTTAAAACATTGAATATTATTGAATTATTAAATTATTTTTGTGGTATGTATTTATCTTACGAATGACTCAATTTGTTTAATTATTTTCACATCATTTGGTATTACCCCTATATTTCAATATTATAAATAAAACTTTGATTTATATGCTTATTAATAATTCTAAACCTAAATTAATAAATCTAAATATTACTAAATAGTTTCTTAAGAGATTAGCCACTTTGTAATGTATTAAAAGGTATACATATTCAAATATTTTGATAATAATAATCTAATATTTCAGAAAGGTGATAGTTTATTTTACTTCTAGAAGCACTTTAACATCTTTTACTATAATATTATAGACAGTGAGTAGCATTTTCACCCATTACTGATTGATCATTTTAATGTCCCTCTTTTGGATTACTAGTGCTTGATTACTTTTTCAGGATACTGTATTTTGAACTTTGTAGAATTTGTTTTTGCTCATATTTTATGTCTTCTTAGTTGTGGTTATATTTTTCTTACTGATTTCTATATTGTTTTTAAAATTCTTTGTATGCATATATTCACTCTACATATTTTAAAATTAATTGCACACCATTTCTACTGTTTAGGGATGCTTTTTAAGGGTCAGAAGCAGTCTAATTTATTCACCTTTTATTTATGGTGACTTTCATCATTTCCAGTTTATTCTTTCATATTTTGAACAATTTTATTTAGTTATTTTGCTTTCTGAAACATTTGTAGGTTTCAGTGTTGAGAGGAGAATCTAAATATCATTTCTAAATACCTAAATAATCATCCCATGCTGATTCATTCCCCTTCGTTTCTAGTATGTGATGGCATACTTTATTTAGTTATTCTCTATACCAAGGTCTGCTTGCAGAGAATCTTTTCTTTTCCATTATCCATCTGTTGATGGATATGGTATTATTGACGTAATGCTGTATTTCTTCAATTGCCATTGCTTCATAGTTTTAATACTTTTTTATTATTTAGAAATTAAATTTAATGATGTGACATTGATCAATAAGAGCACATAGGTTTCAGGTGAACACTTCTATAGCATTTGAACTGTTGATTGCATTGTGTGCTCATCACCCAAAGTCAAATAATTTTCCGTCGCTGTATATTTGTCCCTCTTCTCCCTCTCCCTCCCTTTCCCCATTGGAAACACCTTTGCTATTATCTATGTCCATGAGTCTCAGTTTTATATCTCACCTATGAAATATAATTTGTCCCCCTTTATTTCCCTTCCCTGTCTTCTTCTTTAATATTTCTTAACAGAAGTCCTTTATTATCAATATTATTCTTTCAAATTTTCTTAAACATTCTAAGTTTTTTAAATTCTTCTAGATTCATTCTGTAAAATAAAAAAATTATGAAAACTGGGCTTTTATTGGAATATTTTATAATTCTACACATTTGGGAGAAGAACAATAGCTTTAGAGTATTTTGTTTGTACATCTAAAACTGCGGTTGGTCTTTATGTATTCAGAGCTTCTTAATATCTGTCTCACCTAGAAACATTGCAAGAGACAGCACCACCAAAGGGTGATTGAAGGTATTGTTATAAAGGGAATGTTTATGATATAGAAGAGAAGGCAAGAAGGGATGGATGGTGAAGCACCTTGTTGTGAAAGAAGAGTAGGAAATCAGTATTACTCCACGCGTTAAAGAGGGGCAGCAGTCACCGAGCACTGTGAAATCTATAACTCTAGAAGAGGCTACTTGTTCCAAGCTGCCACTGTCAGCTGAGGAATTTCACCACCATCAACCCACAGGCCACCCGATAGAGAAAACAGGAGTAAGAAACACCTTGAGTGTCCTCTTTCATCCTTTTATCTTTTTGTCAGAGTCTCCCATTTCCTGAACTCAGAAGGCAAGAGGACCAAGGTAGTACAGTCTATAGAGATCAACCTCCTAGGCCAAACCAGGGAGGGAAAGAGTAGAGAGACAAAGGGTATCCTCACAGTGTTTATCCCTCAGTTAAGTTTGTAGATTTTTTACATTTTTAAAATCCAGGTATGTGTGGTTTGGATTGTTGCATCAGTCAGAGTCCCTTCAGGAACCATATGGCATAGTCAGGTGGAATTTTTGAGATGTTTTTTAAACAAAAAGACAGTTTATTGTATTGTGAGTATAATACATTTGTTAATAAAGGAACAGACATGTTGTATAGAGGAATCTGGGGGAGAACGAGAGTGGAGAACTGTCACATTCCTTAGGAATAAGGAGCCATGTAAATAAAGTCTGCACAAAGCTGAAGTATTTATTTAACATGATTCTAGAGATGATTTTGTGAGTGTCACTTATGAATTGAGATGGAAAATGAAAACTGTAATTTTAACATTTTCAGCTGATTTTATTCAATACCCAGATACTATTAATTTTTATTAATAATTTTAAGAAATTATTTTCAAATTATTCACACAAAATATAATTTCTATTTTTTGCAAGTCAGTGTCTACAAAAGGAGTAACATATACTTTATTTAAGATTGCTAGGAGAAAAAGAGTAAACAATCTTCTTAACATCTAAATCTTTCAGAGTACATTTTGGCAGAAACTTCTAAATGTCCCTTATTTTTTCTATTTTCATTTTAGATATAGAACCCCACACTTTTTTTGCAGACCACATACATCGAACTAGACGCTAGATTTTCTTCCCTTCCTTCCAACTATGTGTGATCACGTGCCTAACTTGCCCAGGAAATGAATGGAAGGGATTTGTTCAACTTCTGGGTTTTCCTCTTGTAATATGACCCACAGTGAATTCCCCTCTGTCCTTTTCTCACTTTCAGTAGACTGGAGTGTGGGTGTCCCTGATCAGCTAGGTCTGACCATGCAAACAAGGGTGCTACCTATGGAATAGGACAAGCGTAAAATAAGAATGTGTTAGTTAGGTCTTCCTAGAAATAGACATCAAGAGAGGATGAAATATGCAAGAGACTTATTGGAGAAAATGATTCTTAAAGATAATTAAGTTCTTAAGGAAGGAGGATTGGGCAAGAAAAGTGACACATCTGAAAGATGGCAGTATGTTATTAAAACATCTCAGCCATGGTTATAGGTACTCCTCTTGCTCAAGTTTCTTGTTAGATCTGTGCCCTGCAGAAAAGGGCTTGCACTGGCACCTCAGTTGTACACTGAGACATGGAGATATTGGTTGACAACATCCTGGAGTAAGTGTAGCCTCAGTCATGGAGGATCCAGGGAAGTAACAGCTGGGGATATTGGTCAACTATGCTTCTTGCTGCAAGGTATCTAAGTAGTGTAATTTCATGGCCACTCAAAGAAGGAATTTGGAACCTTGTGACTAAGGTAGCAGAGCTGCCTTCCCACCTAGAAACATGTACCTCCGTCTTAATTGTTTTATTAGAAGAAATCAATTTTGTATTTTGGGACTCTTTGTTATAGTAACTTCCCTTGTACCCTAACACATATATCTACTGTGTTTAATTAGTGAAACAGAAAAATGCTTTTTGCCCTTATTTTTCTAAATTGTGTAAATTAGCTTTGTTCTTTATTTAAAAATCTGCTTCATTCAATTTTGAGAAGCACTTTAATTATGCCAAATATTATTATATTAAAATATTCATTTTAACTGCATTCTTTTTTTTTTTTTTTTTTTTTTTGTATTTTTCTGAAGCTGGAAATGGGGAGAGACAGTCAGACAGACTCTCGCATGCGCCCGACCGGGATCCACCCGGCACGCCCACCAGGGGTCCACGCTCTGCCCACCAGGGGGCGATGCTCTGCTGCGGCCAGAGACACTCTATCGCCTGGGGCAGAGGCCAAGGAGCCATCCCCAGCGCCCGGGCCATCTTTGCTCCAATGGAGCCTCGCTGCGGGAGGGGAAGAGAGAGACAGAGAGGAAGGAGGGGGGAGGGGTGGAGAAGCAGATGGGCGCCTCTCCTATGTGCCCTGGCCGGGAATCGAACCCTGGTCCCCCTCACGCCAGGCCGACGCTCTACCGCTGAGCCAACCAGCCAGGGCTTTAACTGCGTTCTTGATTCACTTAACAGTTACAATATAAATGTGTTTGCTACTTACTTAGTATTAAGCCCCTCTCCACCAGCAAATAGACATAGGTCTTTTATTGGGTGACAAAGGAAATTGATTGAAGCTAGCGCTATCCAATAGAAATATAATGCAAGTCACGTATATCATTTTAAATGTTCAAAAATTAGTCATATTTGGAAAAATAAAGAGTAGATGGGCTCTAATGTATATGTTTCATTTAGCTCAATAAAATAAAAAAATTATCATCTTAACATGTAACAAATTTAAAAATCGTAATGAAATGTTTATATCCTTTTTGATGGTATGAAGTCCTCCAACAACCCAATTTAGTTGGATGCTAAGTTATCATCTAAAATTATTAGACCTATTTTTAAATTTCATAAAGTTTACAGCTATAAAGTAAGTTCACATACTGATTAGTTCTCAGTCACACTTATACAAGTAGCTAATGGCTTCCATATTGGATAGCAAAGATCAATTAAGCCAATTAGGGTAATCCTTGGCCTCAGTGGGTTTTTTAAAGCAAAAATCCACATTGATCAATTAGACCATTTTTATGTATGGCATTTCTCTTTCTATGGGATTATTTTATGGTTGTCCTTCAAAGTCGAACCTGATATGTGTGTTCTATAGTTGGTCAAGTGTACCCTCCCTACAGCAACTTCTCAATTCTGTCTTTTATTATAATGTGGAAGCAGCCACAGATGATAAGTATATGTACGATGATAGCTATATTCCAATAATATTTTTATTATGATCATTAGAAAACTTTAAATTATATATAATTTTTATGTGCCACAAAATACTCTTCTTATGATATTTTTTCAACCATTTAAAAATATACAAACTATTCTTAGCTTGTGAGTCATACAAAAATAGGCAGTGAGCCAGCCTTTTACTGCAGAACTGATTTGCAGACCCCTGCTCAATTGCCTTAGAGATGAAAAAGAAGCAAATATCTTGTAATCATGAAAGTACAAAGCATAAAGTAGAGCTAACATTCACACTTGCACCAACAAAAGAGACTAGTAGACAAATGGACTTGAAAGCCTTTATTGGGCTATGTTTGAAGACCACTCTCCTAATCTTTTGTTACATTAGTCAGAAAATAAACCAACTTAATTAGGATTTTCTGTTATTTGCTGGATAAATGGTCTTTACACAAAATGAATGTCCTCTTTATGTCATTGTGAAGTTCTGATATTGATATTTATTGTACTTAATGATTTTAATATTATTTAATGCACTTAATATTTTTAAAGTGTTGAGGTATGTCCAACCTACTCAATGATATGATAGCATATACGTAATATGTATGGTGTATGCTATGGCATATAATGTATAAAATACCATTTACTCTATTGAAAGTGAAGAGTAGTGAATTAATGATGAGTTTAGCTATAAATGGAATTAATTGTCTTAAAACTAGTTTTAAAGTCTTAAAGATATATTCAAAGTTAGACTATTATTTAATTAAAAGTAATTTTTAAAAATTCAGATAAATAAGCTGAGATGGAGGAGATAAGCAAATTTCTGGGATGAATTGCCATCTGCTTCACCCAGAAGTCCAGCTCTTTTTAATGTACTACACTGCAACATAAATAAGTTCTGAGATGAAACTAAGTCTCTTATTTCTAATTTAATAATTTATTACAGTAATACAAAAAAATGAATAACTAGATTCAAATTCAAGAGAGGGAAGAATAAATTCTACTTTAAACCAAACTGATGGATTTTAGACTGAAGAATTATATGATATGTAGAGCTATTGTTCAAAAGGTCAAAGGAAATTGAAAAATTGTGAAGATGCAGGTTAAAAATTTAATAGAATGATGACTTTTTCCTTTACCAATGCTTATCAAAATTAAAACAGTATATTAATTTCTAGTTTTATATTATATTTTTCAAAGTTTTATGTCATATTAAAAAAGATTGAATGAATCAAATGATCTAATCAACATTTACATGAAATTTACTTTATAAATTCTTGATAAAAGTTATTGGCATGTTTTTCTCCCTTACAATTTATTTAGTAGGGCAACTTTCCTGCTTTTTTTCTGATTTAAAATAAAATGACTTCTAGTCTCACAATATATTTCACATAGCATTAAATAATTTTGTTTTTATTTGAACACTAGCCATAGAATAAATATTCCAAGTCATAAAAATGGTAATAGCAATGTTAATATATCTTTTTATTTTCTTATTTGAAATAAATTTTTATGGTTATATAATAAAATCTGGAATACATTGAATATTCGGGTTTTCACAGAAAGAAGCCCTGAAACTAAGATCTTATCTATTGTCTGAGTAGCAGAATTCATTATCTAATTCAATTCTTTTAGGTTTATTGTATGTTGATACACATTCATTGATTCTTTAATCATAATCTTAGTAAGAACAACTGTGAATTGAGTTTGATTGTTAAGCTCAAGAAATATTTTACATTATGTCCAAGTGATTTACCTATTAAGATAAGTGTCTATTGTGATTAATAAAGACTGCTTAAAAATGCAAACAGTTCATGCATACAAGCAATTTCAATAAAAACTTATTTAGTTGATATTTTAAAGTCACTTAACATATAGATTTTCTCAATTCTCAACTATTTTAACTTATAACGGTTCAAGTTATATCCAAATACTGATTTTTATACTACAACAATTTAATGTGTAGCAGGCAGAAATGGTCCAGAATCCTAGATATGAGTCCAAGCCAGTCAGATGCCAATTTATGCTTTTCAACAGCATAAGGGTATGCTCTGAATGTTCTTCTATTTGCAAGTTTTATTTCTCTGCCAAATTCAAAGGAGCAAAATAATCCCATGGATACTGAAACCATTAAACCATTAAAATAAAATTTGTATCTTGAAGAGAGTTGCCCTCATTCAAGGTTGATTTGCTCCATGGTTCACTGAATGATCTAAATACTACTAGAAAATTAAAATTTTATTTAGTGCTAATGAAATATTTATTTATTAAAAATGTAGTCATCTGCAATCAAATTTTTACTTCAGTCTCTATATTTGGAATCTGCTGATAGTTACTGGAAGCTGTTTGGGGATTGGAACACTCAGCACTATTGTATTGTGATCAATAATTAAATTTAGTGCTGACATGCATCTAGTTTATGCAGCAGTCTCTGACAATTCCATCTTGCAAAATTAATCCTTTCCAATTTGTTTAATAGGAGACGTGAACAATAAAATGATTCAGATGAGTACCAATGTAGGATTATTTCTGGTCAATATTACTTTATTATAAATTGGGTCCACATACTCATTAGTAAATTAACTGTCAAATCTGAAAACAGCCTTTTTTTGTTTAAAGGTAATTATTGGTACTGAAGACAAGAAGGCACTTAACCTTGCTGTACAGTTGTCCTTACCACAGTGTTTTTTATTCCAGGCTATAACTAACCCATCAAAGCTGCAGACGGAAAATAATTAGTGATATTAAATGGATGGAATCTTAACTCTTACAAAGCCATAACTGTTTAGATACAGAAAGTATAACTAGATAATGATAAGCTTTTATAATTATTTGAAGTCTGGGTTTATTCTGGAGATATTGTACCTTTTTCACCTAAAAAAATCTACAGGAAAAGAAAAACAATGATGTAAAAAGAATTCTATTAAAGAAACAGGTTAGAAGTGACTGATATTTTTATAAATATATTATCAAAAATTGCTGCTACTTTTGTATAAGATTTGGCAATCTATGAAGTCTTTTAAAAAAAACTGGCTTTAGAAAAATAAAATCTTTCTCATATGATAAGATGTTTTCTCACAGTTTTCCTATTTTTCATATTTATTAACCAGTTCAGTCACTGCCTGAATTCACTAAATTATATTAAGTAGTTCATATAAATGCATAACCTACTCATTTTCCTACCGTGTTTTATCATTTGCACAAAAATTTGACACAGTTTTGAATAACCATCATCTTATTTTATCAATGCAGGAAAGTATAATTAATGCAATTATATTTTAAATATTGGTCTTTCAAACAGATTTAAAAATGCAAAGCATATTGCATGTACACAATGACTGAAATGGATATCTTTTTGTATTATACATGTTTCTATTAGATAAACAAGAAGTGTAATTTTCAATGTTTGTACCAAATACAAATTGATAGAAAAGTGCTGAGTCTTATTGTATTGATCACTGCTACACCTATCAAAGAACTGAAACAGAGTGAAAAGAAAGTGGCATATATTCATTCTACTGATGTTGTATGCTATCAATAATCTGCACCTCAAGAAGTCCCCAAATTGCATTGAACTGCTTCATCTATTTTATTAAATTGTTCAGAATTCACAGAGAACACTAACATGTTATTTGTTCTTAGAAATATTTTATTCCTATGTTTTAATCACTGAGTTTGTATTCAGACTAAAGAGACCAAGAACTAATAAAATAAATAATGAAAATTCAGCTTGTTAAATTAACCACTGTTGACAAATAAAATGACTCTGTTTTGTTTAGCTTACCCAATTCACTCCCAGAAATAATATGAGAAAATAAATAGGCCTAAAGAAACACCTTGTAGTTATCAAAATTGTTTTCATGATTGAATGATGCTTTAAAATATTTTAATTATCTTATTACCAAATATAGTGGGTACATTGTTGAGATCTTCGAGACATAAATTATTTTATCATTATGTCCTTTGCATAACATTGCTGAGTAATCAAGAGATTGGAATCATTTTGTTTAATTTTACTGTTGTATTGTTCACAGTGCACATTTTAGTTCTGTTCTTGTTCTAAGCTCAGAATCTCTTGTCAGTGTTGTGGTCTGGTGGCTGGAAAGCGAATGGTAGAATCTGCTCTCTATGACTTTTCAAAAAGTCATGTAGACCAGTGGTCCCCAACCCCCAGGCTGTGGACCGGTACTGGTCCGTGGGCCATTTGGTACCTGTCCTCAGAGAAAGAATAAATAACTTACATTATTTCTGTTTTACTTATATTTAAGTCTGAACAATGTTTTATTTTTTAAAAATGACCAGAATCCCTCTGTTACATCCGTCTAAGACTCACTCTTGACGCTTGTCTCGGTCATGTGATACATTTATCCGTCGCACCCTAAAGGCTGGTCCGTGAAAATATTTTCTGACATTAAACTGGTCCGTGGCCCAAAAAAGGTTGGGGACCACTGATATAGACTGTACTTTGGACTATTACATGCTCTTGATCTTCTCTTTAGTGTTGTGTGCTGACTGTGCACCAACTTACACCAAACTTCCAGGTTCCAACTCGTTTCCACTATGATATCTAAGATTCTCTCAGTCCATTCTATTTTAAGAATGAGAAAAACGTCCTCTGCTAACCAGGCTTAAACTATTTGCTCAGTCACTATAGCATCATTAGAATTATAATATTTATTAAATAGTTCCTTTCTAATGAGAATTGTATGTAAGTCTCAAAATCAGTAAAACAGCCTCTGATCTTTACAGATTTATCACTTATTTTATTGTGCATAAAAATGAAGACTTACACCATTGCAATTTTCTAACAGTATGTAAAAGAGGTATAAGAGGAAAACTATAATATATAATACAGTATAGTACAATGTAATATAATATGTACTGCTCAAAAAAATTAGTGAATATTTCATAATGAATGTGAAGCAATAAAAAAAGCATTTGAGTTCTTTTATTAAACAAGAACATCAGAAAAGCAAATGACAAAGAAAGTTGTTAGATTATGCAAATGAGATGCAAAACCACTTTTATTTCATTGGTGAAAATGTACTATACAAAAGGCTGAAAGTACTGGAGTATCTGCATGTTCCTTGATCCCCCAAATTCTGTGAGCATTAGGGATATAAAAGGTAAAGAAATAAATGGCCTCCTCTTCCATTGAGTCAGGGGAGGATTGTTGGACTTGGTTGTGAACAGTCATGGGTAAAGCAGTGGTTCAGTCCAGACTGGAGCTGAAGATCTCTCTGGTAATACTGGAGAAGGGGAAGGTGCTTGCCTGGTAAATAGTGTTGACTCCCTTTCTTCACTGGTTAGGCTTTCAGCTGCATGTACCATTCAGGGGTGATGAGAATCAGTTTAAGTGTGAGCAAATCAGAGATGTCAAGAATATTCAGCAATAGGTTTGTTAATATCATAAAACCAAATCTACATTAGGCAAAAGGCATAATGAAGTTTTGTAAAATGCAGTTGTTATTTATAAAGCTATGCAGCTAGGGTTTGGATGCTGAGCAGAAGTATCAAATGACAGCTGTCATAGATGTGTCATGTCATTCGCTTTGTTTGAAATTCTTCAGTAACTCCGCAATTTCTGCAGCCTGAAAGGCAAAGTTCATACAAGCAGAAATACTTCCTGTTTTTAGGCTGACCATCTCTATCTCCACCATTACTTCCTAAATGCTCCTCCCCTCTTTCTACCCTAACTGCACTGGCTGCTGGCCTCATCTTACCAACACCACACCAGGCTTGCTCCTGTCTCAGGGCCCTACAAAGAACGGTTTACCCCTTCACCATCTACAAGTTTTAGTTTGATCAACTGTCCTATTTTATTCTCCATAGAGCCTTTAATATAAAATATAAACTATATATTTTCAATACAATGTAAAAATGTAACTATATATTTATGCTAAATATAACCCTAACCTAACCCTACTCCTAACCCTAACTCTAACCCTATTTAAACCCTGTGAGATTAAAAACAGCAGTGGTGGGCTTGTCAATGTTTAATAATTAGCTCACTGAGATTAGAGAAGGGCCTGATTGATAATGTAGGCCTGTTGCTGTGGTATAAATAGTCCAATCATACCTGTTTTAAGCTACCGAGGTTTAACGACTAGCTTGCAAAATTGTTCAAGCTGTGAAAATAAACTCTCACAAACATACAAGTTCAATTCAGTATAACACTGGATTTTTGTCTGTTTTGCTCTTGGATGTGTCCCCAGCACATAAGTTCAGACCTACCACTTAACATATGTTTGATATTTATGGAATGATTCAATGGACCTAGAAAGCGATCTAAAAAGAACCAGTAGAAAACATAAACCTCACCGTTAGAGCTCTCTGCTTAAAATCCTTTAGCATAGAAGAATATATTTTCATCAAGTTGTATAGAGCCCATCATGTTTTGAGCACTGCCTACTTCTTCAGCCTTATCTCTCACCACCAGTTCCTGTATGTTATGCATTTTGTGATATTGGCAAAGAAAAAACTATGATTGTACCCTATCCAACCCACATGGTTTCATTCCTCTGCAACTTCACTCATGCTTCTCCCAAAGCCTAAAATATCTTTCCCATGTCATTTGCTTAGTAAAGAGCTAACCTTCTTACAGATCTTACAGATATAGACATGAACACACATTCTGAGTAAAGCTTTCATACAATACCCTTCTGACTCTTTTCAATGTGTGTAGACAGTTAGACACTTCCTCATCACTACTATAGTTGTTCCTTACACATCCTCCTTCCACTCATTCCCTTGCTTACCTGTACACAGATCTTTCTTGTATTAGATTCAGTTTTTATTTTCATGTTTGCACTTAAAAATTTTAAATTATAAAAGTAATACATACTCTTTTCAAAAAAAGTACAAAAAGACTTATCAACTTAAAAAAAAGCATTTTTCAAACTGCTGTATACATCTAAATCTAGGGTTAATGACTGTAAAACAATTATGTATCAGAATAACATCTTTAATGCTCAGAAAATCATATTTCCATTATAGTTCTAGAAACACATGTATATTTCTATCACCAGACTGTGACCATCTTGAGAACAAGTTGTGTCTTCTGTTTCTCCAGCCCCTAACCCAGCACTCGGCACAATGCAAAATCAAAACAAATGCTTGGGAAGAACAACCATGCTCATGAACACCACTGCCCCAGAGAAGAGTCTAACTACTGATGTGTGGAGGTTATTCTAGAGCTATTGGAGAACAACATTCAGTAGCTAATATTCACTTTTTTCTAGACCATAAAATATGAAACTATAATAATACTTTTAATTGTCATCTAGGCTCTCACTAAAGATTTTGTTTGAGGAAAGTTTGTAAGTGCTGCTAATAAGTGGGTTCAGAACCTAGATGTGAGTTCGAAATGTGTTGAAATTATGTGATCTTGTACTTGCTAAAATCTTTATGGAAGGTTGCTGGATAAAGGTACCTCATTATACAGAAACTCTGTGTATCCCAATTACTAGCTGTACAATGCATAAATGAGAAAAATGATTAGACATGCATAATCTGAAGATTTAATTCACACAATTCAATGTCTGTGAAGAAGAAAGGAAAGTTAAACTTGGAACAGAATAGCTGATTTGAATCAGAGCTATAAACCTAGTAGTCATATGAGATTAAACCAGTCCTTTATCTTCCTGAGCTACAAAATTCTTACTTTGAAAAGATAATAATAGCAGTTATCTTAAAATATAAAGACAAGTATTATTCATTTAATTGTTGTGATATAATAGCACTTTCTACATGCCACTGTCTTAAGCATTTCACAAACATTGGATTATTAAATCTTCTTGACAACCCTTTAAAGAACGTATAGTTACCATCAGAGTCACTTCACAGATGAGGAAACCAAAACATATTAATCAACTTGCCCAAAGTCACCCAGAGCATAAGCCATGGAACCAGCTTTTCAACCTAGGCTGTCTGTGTTCCAAATCACCCTGTGATCATATTTTTGAAAACATTTTATTAAATATAAAGAGCTTTGCAAATGAAAAGTTCAATTATTACAAATTAATTTTTTAGTATTACTGTTTAGCCCCTTAAGTGCCCTCCTCCCCCCCACGAATAAGCTGTAGGGCTAAACATGAAAATAACCCTAGCTACTGTGATTTAATATTTTGTGACAATATTGCTGTTATTACAAGTAATAAAATATTATGTAAAAAGCAGAATTTATCTCTGCACAGATGTAAAGGTCAGGGGGTAAGTAGAGGTCAGTGTGGAGAAAAGTCCAAGCTGATTTATAAACATTTAATAATATTATGCACTCTAGCTCTTTGGTCAAACTGGATCTGAAATTATTTGATAGTTACAAGAACTGTTCATTTCCAAATTCCATTGGTATGTAAGCTAAAATGAAACAGGTAGGCTGTGCATTTGGCCTCTGTCACATTTTTTTTCTCTGCTTCCTTAAGCATCTTAATATTTGGGAATTTGAAGATCTTGGAGAGTTAGTAAATTTTTGCTGATATTTAAAACCTAGAAATAGTCTGATTAAATGATTTAGTGTGATCTGATGGGAGGACATTAACCAAGGGATAACAATCAGATTAGTCAGTATGTAAAGTTCAGATATTTCTTATAAGAATGCTCAAGTGAATAAGATTATAAAAGTATATTGATAGGGAGCAATGCAAGGTAAAACTGTAAGAGTAAAATAATACAAACTAGACTTACAGGATTCTGGGTTCATGATGAATCTTGAGACATAACATTTGATTAAAAATCAAATTTAGCCTGACCAGGCGGTGGCGCAGTGGATAGAGCGTTGGACTGGGATGTGGAAGGACCCAGGTTCGAGACCCCGAGGTTGCCAGCTTGAGCGCGGGCTCATCAGGCTTGAGCAAAAAGCTCACCAGCTTGGACCCAGGGTCCCTGGCTCCAGCAAGGGGTTACTCAGTTTGCTGAAGGCCCGCGGTCAAGGCACATATGAGAAAGCAATCAATGAACAACTAAGAAGTTGCAACGCACAACGAAAAACTAATGATTGATGCTTCTCATCTCTCCATTCCTGTCTGTCCCTGTCTATCCCTCTCTCTGACTCTCTCTCTATCTCTGTAAAAAAAAAAATCAAATTTAATTTAATACACGACTGTGATTAAAAAGTCCACTGGAATGATGGCTATAATATAGGAGGACAATGGAAACAAAAATTAGAATTCAATTTTTCAGATTTTGGTACTTATTATCTGAGGTGCTTACAATTATTGTTAGTATACTTTAAGAAAGACGGAATCCTAAGAGACAGAAGAAGTGTAGCAGAAATCATCAATAGAAGTGAGCCACTAAGATTATGGATTAGGAAAACACCTCAAGCAGACTAGTGTGCATTAGTCAGTGCAGTAATAAAAGCTAAAAAGTGATTGAAATCTACAAACCTATTTTAAGGAAGAGGAAGACAGAAGAGTGTACCCCTTGAAGCTTAAGATACATAAATTTAGAATAGGTAAAAGGGAATATAAGTATATAGTTTGAGAAGAAATTTAAGGGATTGATTGCCCGGATGTGTAAAATTCTAATAAATTAGAAAAAGATTTAGATTAATACTTAAATGAGAAGTCTGTATTGAATTGCCAAAGAAATAAAAAAATGGGTAAGAGGTATATTTATATTTTAAAGAGAATGGATACAAAATACTCATACATGATGTATCACAATCTCTCTATAAGAAAAATAGCTATGGGTCTAATTTAATCAGAATAAGCTAGAGTTCTTTCATTATACCAGGTTGTTAAAATATTTTAATTCTTTTCTTTTGTTGCATATGATCTTTACTGATATGACCCCAGGACTATTCTGTATCATGATTGGTTTAACCTAGAATTTTATGGTCAAGACAGATTTCAAATATTAAAATTTTAAAAGCACAGAAGATATTTTGACAGTGAGGTAGTAGAAATGTTTCTTAATTGTGAAGTGAACCTGACCAGGCGGTGAAGCAGTGGATAGAGCATCAGACTGGGATGCCGAGGACCCAGGTTCGAGACCCTGAGGCCGCCAGCTTGAGTGCGGGCTCATCTGGTTTGAGCAAAAAGCTCACCAGCTTGGACCCAAGGTTGCTGGCTCAAGGGGTTACTCGGTCTGCTGAAGGCCCGCAGTCAAGGCACATATGAAAAAGCAATCAATGAACAACTAGAGTGTCGCAATGCGCAACAAAAACTAATGATTGATGCTTCTCATCTCTCCGTTCCTGTCTGTCTGTCCCTGTCTATCCCTCTCTCTGACTCTCTCTTTGTCTCTGTAAAAAATAAAAATTTTGAAGTGAGGCAAATTTGATGGTCAGAAGTCAAAATAGAAAATATTTTATTGAGAAAAATAATTTATTAGGACGAGAAAGTGCAATGGCTTTGGTTTATAGACAATTTTAATGTGTCGTGTGCTTCCTAAATGTTTGAGAGTGTGCAAATTAAGTAATATTCTTAAGCCTCTATATTATGATCTATGAAATAAAGTGATTATTAGAATTAAATGAATCTATATAAAACACTTATCCCTGTGTCTGGAGCAGAGTAAATAATAAACAATGGTTAATGATCATGTTAATGATGTTAAGCATAAAAATAACATTAAACAGACAGCTGCAGGAAGGGTGGCAGGAAGTCCTCATGAATACTTTGAGTATATTAATATATTCAGAGAAGAAATTTTAGACATTGTCCAAATTAAGTGTAATATTGTATAGTTGAGAAAAATTGAGTTCATAGTAATTAAGAACTATTTTTCCCCTTTCATTAAGCATTATAATTCACTCATTGCCACTGGTGAAAAGCGGCATCTGGAGAAGAATTAGGTTTTCTGAATCTTCTCTGAATACAATCTGCAGATGCATTTCAGGCCTAGAAATACATTTTAGAAAGAAACAGATTTGGCTAGTACTAAAATTGCCATTTCTTGATCATGTATCATGTTCTAGATGCTTCTTACACATGATTTCTTTTAATCCTTGCAATGACCAATTGAGGCAAGCACAACTATTATTTTCCCTATTTTTTAAGTGAGAGAAAGGGAGATAGTGAGTCAGACTCTCACATGGGCCCTGACAGGATCCGACCAGGGAACCCTATCTGGAGCCAATGCTGAAATCAACCAAGCTATTTTAGTGCCTGAGGCTGATGCTGGGACCACTGAGCTATCCTCAGTGCCCAATCGAGCCACTGAATGTGGAAAGGGAAGAGAGGGAAAAGTAAGGGAGGGAGGGGAAGAGAAACAAATGGTTGCTTCTCCTGTGTGCTCTGACCAGGAGTTGAACTCAGGACATCATATTCTGGGGCAATTCTCTATCCATTAAGCCAGCCTGCCAGGGCCATATTTTGCCCATTTTATAGGCGAGGGAACTGAAGTACACAAAGGTTTTATTATTTTCTTAGGGCTTACACCTAGTATATGGTAGAACAAGATTATGAGTCTAAATCTGATGAGTTCAATAGATTATACTCTTAACCCATGTTCTGTACTTTTGTAAAAGAAAACAATATATTTTTTTTTTACAGAGAAAGAGTCAAAGACAGATAGGAATAGAAAAAGATGAGAAGCATCAATCATCAGTTTTTTGTTGTGACACCTTAGTTTTTCATTGATTGCTTTCTCATATGTGCCTTGACCGTGGGCCTTCAGCAGACTGAGGAACCCCTTGCTCAAGCCAGCGACCTTGGGTCCAAGCTGGTGAGCTTTGCTCAAACCAGATGAGCCTGTGCTTAAGCTGGCAACCTCGGGGTCTTGAACCTGGGTCCTCCACATCCCAGTTCGATGCTCTATCCACAGTGCCACCACCCTGTCAGGCAGAAAAGAAAACAATAATCTTGCAAAAATGTCATTTTATCAGAGTTTTCATAGGGCCAACCAGTTTGAGACAGATCAAAATAGGTAACACAGGCATTTTCTTCTACATAGGATGCTAGGTTTCAATTTTATTACAGTGCAATGAAAGTATTTGAGTAAGGCCCAGTATGTTATTGCCATCTGCCCCTTTCCCTTCTCTACAAAGTACAGTTAATTATACTTCAGCAAGATGTTTAGAAACTTAATTAATATTATTGGTTAGAGATCTTTAGATTAATGATCCAATTTTACTCTTATTAAACACATCTGGACCTGTTTTACTGAACTCCCATGATTCTTAGAAGAAATCTTATTTAAAATAATCTCAATTTCCTTTAGTTATCATAATTAAGCATTTGATTTTACATCAACTAGGTGTAAATATCTAGGTTGGGTACCGATGGTTCTAACACATAACTCCTGTCTTCAACGAGCTTATATTTATGGCAAGAAGACCTTTTATTTTATAAATAATAATTTTTAATAACAATTGACTATATCCAGATAATTGAAGTCATAAATAAAATATGATTTGTTAAGATAAAACAAATACATCTGCTTTGACTGAGAAAAGAAATATTCTAATCAACAGAATTATCAGAAACAAATGGATACCTTTGCCAAATGAATATATTGTACCATATACTTATGGAAGAAAGAAGATAACTTAATTTCAGACTGTTCCATTTTCCTGAAACCATATGATGTTTGTATAAAAGCTACCAACATGGAATGTCTGAGATCAATGCAAGGTCATTTACTATAGAATAGGAGATACATCAACCAATAAGATGTTTTGCTGTAAAGCAATGGGAAGAAAATTGAGAGCAGCAGAAAATTATTCCAAATTCTGTGTGAAAATTTATAAGCAACAACTGTTAAACTATTTTAGGTTAAAAACTTGAAAAAGAGTGAGATTATCTGTAGGACAAAGGAGTACTGTTTATAACTAGTGGCAAATTTTCATCAGGCTCTTAACATGTATGGTCTCAAATATTTGTTTTCCAAAATGTAAAAAAAACTATCTGCAAAGATGATTTTACTAAAACCAAGTTACTAGGTTTTGCACTATCCCTCTAATTTGGGATTCTGTTTATAATAGAAAAAACTTAAAAATAATTTGTTCTATTAACCCAATTCTGATATATATGGGACAAAATAACAACCTACATTATATGTTTAATTTATCATTCTTAAAGGTGCCAGTTAGACCTTATACTTAGACCTTCATTTATTACCATTGTCTTCTAACTAATTCAAAGAAGTAACATAATTTGAAGATCATGATCTTCTGTGCATTGCTGCCAAATTACATCTCTTAGTTGGCAACCATTGTACTTATCGTTTCCAACCTGAAAACGTGCTATTAATTAGATCACTGAATCAACTCCCCTGACTCCCCTGTTGAGAAAGAAAATGATCTCCAGGGAATAAAAAGAAAACTAACCTGTCAATGGAGCACATTTAATACAGGAATATATTTCCGAGAGACTATGAATCAACCCCATCCTGTCTGCCTTTTTCTGGAATCCCTTAGAAATGGAAAGGTTGCCATTGTTCACAAAAGATCTGGGTGCACTCATGCTTGAAGGCACCAGGAGAGACACTTGTATCCTTACAATTTGGTAAAATCTTTGTCATTGTGCTTAGAACATTATAACATTATTCTTGTTTGCCTGTCTCCCCAGCCAGGATGTATGTTCCAAGAAGGCAGGAGCTGAATCATATACATCTCTGTATTTCAAAACTTAGTACAATTTCTAACACCTTGTAGAGGTTTAAGAAATGTTTGTAATTAATTCCTGGTTTTCTGTTAATTTTTCTAATTCTATAATTTTGTATAAATAAACCATGGCATGTAAGATAATGCATATTCTCATGACCACATTCTCCTTTTTCTGATTCTTAGCATACCGTATTTTCCCATGTAAAAAATGCACCTGATTTTGAAAAATTTGGGGTCTCCAAACTGGATACATCTTATACAGTGGTTGTAGCATTTCAAATGCCATACATGAAACTGAGGACGAGGCAATATATAAAGACAGTGATTCGTCATCAGACACAGATGAGGACAAGCCAATGGATGCGAATTTTGACAGTGATGAAGAGTTGTATGAATTTTATGATGAATAAAACTTAAGTTCAATAACTTTAGTAATATATTTTCTTTTCAAATTTCAGGCCCCAAAAGTAAGGTGTGTCTTATACATGGAAACATTTTATACATGGGGAAATATGGTATGCTATTTTTCACTTCCATACAGAATATATACTTTAATTTATATTCTATAATATATGTTCTGTAATACATAAAACTGAATGAACGATTATATGTTTGAAGAATAATATTTATTCCAATAAGATTTTCCCAAGAGTTATGTCCTTCTTTAGCTTCATCCATAACACCAAACTCAAGATACGAATTGATCAACTGAAGGCTGCTTTTGCTCAACTACAAATGTGCCAAATATGCTTCTTTTAATTTCACTCATAGAATGTTCCTGTTGTTAAAGGGAAAAAAAGTTCTCTGGGCCTTATAAAAAGGGTTAAAATACAGCCATTAACATTTTAAAATAAGAGCCATGGCTAAATTCCAAGCCAGTAAAAAAGTTACATGGTCTGCATGATTTTTAATAGCTATATAGTAACAAGGATGCTATTCAATTATGATAATTTTAATATATTTACTCTATAATCTCTACTTCTTTTGCTACCAGAGACTAACATTATTAATTTAGCATAGTATGATTTTTATTAGATAATTTTGAATATATTTTTCTCTTCAAAACTTCAAATGAATACTGATTATGTTTAAATCACCAATAGAGGTTTATTAATTCTATTTTTTTTGGTTGTTGAAATAAAATTCTTGCTCTAGAAGGCTTGAAATTATCAACTATTTGAGTCCACTACTTTCAAGTAAATCATTATTATTTTTATTTAGAGATGTGAGACTGAAGTCCAAAATGGTAAGTAACTGAGCTAGGAAAAGAAATTACATCTCATAAGCAACTTTCTCCTACTCACTTTTTCTTACAGTTTATATTCAGTAAAATTCATCTATTTATCACGTACCCTACCTTCCTCTTTAGCTTCAAAAACTTTCTTAAAAATCTGTTCAAATACCTGTGACATTTGGTACCAGGCTACTTGAATCTACTGTCGCTTCAAGCCCTCAGGTCTTCAGTCTTCCTTTCAATTGAATGAGAAGACAGAAAGAGAGAATAAAATGTGTGTGTTACTATTTACATTCCACTATCAACAATTCAACAGCATCAGAAACCACGGCCCTACACATTTTACATTTCTAATATTACAATACTTTATGTAATGGCAAGCAAAGGAAAATGATTAATTCTAGTGATAATTAAAATAATAACCACTGAATTCTTAAATATGTATTATATTACTTGTAATGTTAAAGAGAAAATTTAAAGAACTAAAAACATTCGAATTCTCCTGGAAGTTTCATGTGAGTTTTTACATTTATTGAAACAAAAGGAAAAACATGAGGCCACTTCAGAATGACATTAAAATACCTTACTCTTGGATCATTTTTTTCTTATCTTTTCTCTTCTTTTTTTTCTTTTTTCTTTTCTTTTCTTTTTCTTTTCTCTCTCTTCTCTTCTCTTCCCTTCCTTTCTCTTCTCTTCTCTTCTTTTCTATTTATTTTTCCTTTTCTTTCTTAAGTGAGAGGAGGGAAGACAGACTCCCACATGTGCTCCAACTGGGATCCACTTTGTTGTCTGGGATTGATGCTCTAATCAACAGAGCTATTTTTAGTTACTGGGTCTGATGCTAGAATGAGTTAAGCCACTGGTTGTGAGAAGCGAAGTGAGAGAGAGAGGGAAGAGAGAGGGGGAGAGAAGCAGAAGGTCCCTTCTCTTGTGTGCCCTGACTAGGGATTGAACCCAGGATGTCTGCAAGCCGGGCCCATGCTCTATTCACTGAGCAAACTGTCTGAGACCACAACTCTTTGATAATTTTGGCAATAAAATATTTATAGTCTACATATACTGGTTATGGTAATATCCATACCATGGTGAAAACCAAATATCTGCAGTGATTTCATAGACCACTGAGGTTCCTAAGAAAGATAAAGTCTATTTCAACATTAAGGAAACTGTATGGATTTGAGTGTGAGGGTCTATGCATTTACAAATATACCTACACCTACTGAAAATTCCTGTATTTCACATGTCCTCACTAGATTGTTTGTCTAAAAAATTAATAAAAGGCTAACTCCTTAGTAAAATTCCCATGTCCTTGACTCTGAATTTTAGATTAGCAGATTGAGATATTTAATTACTAAGAGCTTCAGATATGTTTAGACTCAAAATAACCGACTAGAATTAAAATCAAAGAAAGGAATGTATCATCCAGGATACCTACATGTTCAGCAAGTTTATAAAATGTCAAATCACAATTATGGAAAATGTGAAATTAGATCATCTTAAGCAGTAGACTATTTTCCTTTGTGTGGTTATGACCTGTGAAAGATAATTAATTAGATAATGCTGAATATATGATCAGGTATTTTTTATGATTTTGTTCAAGAATCCATACTTACACTTAAGACTTTGCTTACAGTATACTTCAAAGCAATCTAAGCCATCCTAGAAAGGTAAGACATATATTGAGCTAAATACTTAATTGGTCACATTTTTCTAAGAGTACATCTAGTTACCTCAATGTGCCATTTGTAAACTTTACTTCTATAAATAAATGATCTATTCACAACTTATTGATTTTAACTAAATTAATTTAAATGATGACACATTATAATTCTGACAAAGTTTCTCTGTAAATCCCATATGTTTACTGTAGCTGTTATAATAGCTTTTCCCCCCAAGTATTTATACTCAGTGTCCCATGTGTAATTTCATTTCTTTTCCATTTTTCAAGAGTAAGAGGAGCAGCCTATTTTATTTTCTATGTTCCTTTTGTAGGCTTCCATAGTTTTATAAATATCTTTTTACCTACTATGCATGTAAATTACAACATGAACCCTCTTTAGCTTGGCTTCCTCAATATCTTACACTACCAGTGTTTTCCTACTTAATGTCCTACTAATTGATCTTTTTTTTTTCTTTTTCATTTTTCCGAAGCTGGAAACGGGGAGGCAGTCAGACAGACTCCCGCATGCGCCTGACTGGGATCCACCCGGCATGCCCACCAGGGGGCGATGTTCTGCCCCTCTGGGGCGTCACTCTGTTGCATCCAGAGCCATTCTAGCGCCTGAGGCAGAAGCTACAGAGCCATCCTCAGTGCCCGGGCCATCTTTGCTCCAATGGAGCCTCAGCTGCGGGAGGGGAAGAGAGAGACAGAGAGGAAGGAGAGAGGGAGGAGTGGAGAAGCAGATGGGTGCTTCTCCTGTGTGCCCTGGCCGGAAATCGAACCCAGGACTCCTACACGCCAGGCCGACGCTCTACCGCTAAGCCAACTAATTGATCTTTTTTATCTTCAACTTTCTTCACTAAATCTCAGAGATTCTGGTCCCCTGTCTCTAAATTCCCTAAACTCATTTATCCTAATTCACCTTATCAGGGGGAAAAAAAGAAATTTTACGAGATAATTTTGTTATTACACAATTATGACACATATCCAGCAAGATCTGGGAGTGAATGAGTTAGGGTGCTGGGTTCATTTTAAGGCTTAATTAGGAGAAAAGACATATCACAAAACAGAGAAAGATACAAATCTTTGAGATTCTGGTACAAACACTCTGGTATTCAAGGTAATCAGAAATGAAACAATGGTGAACATGTTAAGGACACTACTCTTTTAGGGATTCTTGTTGTATTGGCCAAGAGTTTGCTTAAAGGCTTTTAATCACTGTAAAAAAAAATAGAGGACTGGATGAAGAAGATGGGGCACATATACACCATGGTATACTATTCAGCTAGGAGAAATGATGACATCGGATCACTTGCAGTGGAATGGTGGAGTCTTGGTAGCATTGTGTGGGGTGAAATGGGCGAATCAGAAAAAAACAGGAACTGCAGGATTCCATACATTGGTGGGACATAGAAGTGAGACTAAGAGGCATGGACAGGAGTGTGGTGGTTACGGGGGGTGGGGGGAGGGAAGGAGGGAGAGGAGGAGGGGGAGGGGTACAGAGAGAATTGGATGGAGGGTGGCGGAGGACAATCTCTCTTTGGGTGATGGGTATGCAACAGAACTAAATGACAAGATAACCTGGAAAAAAAAAGTGTGGTGGTTACGGGGGGAGTGGGGAGAGGGGGAGGGGAAGGGGGAGGGGGAGGGGCACAAAGAAAACTAGATAGAAGGTGACAGAGGACAATCTGACTTTGGGTGATGGGTATGCAACATAATTGAACGACAAGATAACCTGGACATGTTATCTTTGAATATATGTATCCTGATTTATTGATGTCACCCCATTAAAAAAATAAAATTATTAAAAAAAAAGAAACAATAAAATAGATTTAAAATTGGCAACATTAGATAAAACTCTGAACCCTCTAGCCTTGAGAGTAATGACACATGTCTTCTCCGTAACCTACCCTAGATTAAAGAAGGTTAGGAGAAAGTCTAGCAGTTGTAATGGAGTACAGGGAATAGCCTTCAGGGTTAGAGAGCAATAATTGTGGAGACATTTAATTGGTTCTTTCCACTTTCGTAATTTCGACTTGAGGTAGCATTAATACAATTTTGGCTTCTGTTGGCTGGTATAATGATAGGTAAGAATGGAAAACACCTATATTTTTATGAACTTGTTTTGACTTAAAGTAGTAATAATAGCTAGTTGTTATGAAATTGTAAATATATCAGAGTCAATACTTCTAGACATAAGATATTGCTCCCTTGACTCTGTCACCATCTGCTTATCTGTCCAATCCTGTGAGAGCATATATGTGCACATATACACAATGTGTACACATCATGATATACTGAACCCCATATGGACTATGTCTGCTGCTTTTACATCCCCCAGCACCAGTGTTACCTTGAAATACTACAGATGTTTTAAAGTGACTGTGGAAAAGAAAATTCTGTAGAAGATAATTACACAATTTAAGTAATTCGGTAGATCTCTGGAGTTCTTTAAACCAGAATCAATAGACTTAGTACAAAAGGTCATATTAAACATATTTTTGCCATTGAACATCAGTTTTCTAAATCCTATTCCTACATAAAGTTATTTTATTAGAAAACTGAAATTGTGCATTACTGAAATTGTACATTAATTTAGTATACAAAATAATTTTCACTTAGTTGCAGTTTAAAGTTTTCTTTGGTGTTTATGGGTTCTTAATAAGAAAGAACTAGATAAAAATTATTTCCATATCTTTTATAAATTATTATTGATACCATTTAAAAAGGTTCGTATAAGAAAGTTTTTTAGAATTTAATGCAAATATATGATTTTCTACAAATTTAATATTATTTTGTGTTATATGTAATCAATGTATTGCTCTTTTTGTTCTTGTTTCACAGGAGTTCAGAATTAAAATTATGCAAATTATAGTAATAATGTACATTGGTATATTTATTTCTTCTTTCTTCCCTTCTCTTCAATTTCCTGCTTTGATTTTATTAATCATTTTTTATTTTATTTATTTAATTAATTGTGTTTACATAGATTCTAGGGTCACCCTGAATGCATCCCCCCTCCCCCATATTCCCCTCAACACGTCCCTGACCTCCTCCCTACAGCACCCTCCCCCCCTTCCCTTCAGGTTTATCTCATCCTATCATCCCCTTTCCCTCTGTCTTCTTCCTCTGGTCCCTTAAACCCTCCTCTGTCTTCATTCTGTTCCTCAGTTCTCATTGTTCTTTGGATTCCTCAAATGAGTGAGGTCATATCATATTTTTCTTTCTCTGCCTGGCTTATTTCA
This sequence comes from Saccopteryx bilineata, assembly GCF_036850765.1. Lineage (NCBI taxonomy): Eukaryota > Metazoa > Chordata > Mammalia > Chiroptera > Emballonuridae > Saccopteryx > Saccopteryx bilineata. The sequence continues at coordinate 72,732,086 of NC_089494.1, forward strand.
CTTAACATAATAGTTTCCAGGTCCATCCATGTTGTTGCAAAAGGTAATATTTCCTTCCTTTTCATGGTCCCATAGAACCTCCCTGCACTGCTGGTGGAAATGCAGACTTGTACAGCCACTGTGGAACAGTATGGAGAGTCCTCAAAAAATTAAAAATGGATCTGCCTTTGACCCAGCCATCCCACTTTTAAGAATATATCCCAAGGACACCATATCACTGACTGAAAAAAAGAAATGCACCCCTATGTTTATGGCAGCATTGTTCACAATAGCGAAGATCTGGAAACAACCCAAGTGTCCGTCAGTGGACGAGTAGATTAAAAAGCTGTGGTACATATATACAATGGAATCTACGTGGTTTTATTAATCTTATAGAAATATGTCAGTGCAATACTTTTCAACATTTTTTTTGTAAAAAAGTAATTTGTAAGACATGTATATTATTCTTCTTTAAAGAAACAAATAATAGTAGAATTTTTTAAAATAAAAGATTTTGCCATGTTTTTACACAATTATCAGAGAAAACCTAATGTCTCTTTAGAACTTTGTAAATCTTCCTTAATTGTATTGATAAGCTACTCCTCTGATGGAGCTGTTATCAACTCTCTTGTTTGAATCTGCAGTGCTACAAAACAATGGCATTAAAACCCAGGTGTCATGTTTAAAAAGTCCCATTTATCTTACTGGAAAATTAATCTTAAGCTTGCTTGTAACTATTTAGAAAATTTGCACTCCTAGGTCACTTGTCCAATATGCCAATACACTGTTTGAAGAACTGAAGCTTAATTATAAGCCTTCTTGGATGTTAATCTTTGTTATATATTCCTGTTGTCAGAAGCAGGACTTTCTGATTGGCTGCTTTAGAAGGATGAATAAATGTTGACTAGAAATAATTGTCAATAATTTCTCAGCTAATTATTATAACAATATGACACTTCTTTCAAGTAGTATTATTTTTATGGAGCAAATAAACAATAAAATTCTACTTTATTCCTGAAAAACCCTTATCAATATAGGTGGCATCTTTATTAATACCACACACACGGATACATGCCTCAATATCATGCTTATGCCTAAGTGAGAGAGTAGAAAGCTTTTAAACTCAAGAACAATACTGTTTATCACTATTGTCCAAAGCAATTAGTCAAGAGAATAAAATTCTAGGTACAAATATAAAAAAATGAATGATAACATTATTGTTAGTTAATACATTAAATAGGAATGGCAATATAGCTAAAATAAAAACTATAATGAAATCTTCAGTGCATTGTCCCATAGACTGACTTTAAATATTAAAAAATGTTTAAATATACATTGTTTACTCTTTATGGACCATCAGGATAGTTGATATTAGGCAGTGTAGTAGTGCTTTCTGTTTAGGTTAAATATTTAATTAGCATCACCTATTATTATTCCCTACAATGTATCTTCTATACCTCTTTCTGTTTTCCATTATTCTGGAGCTTGCTATGCTCTTCAATAATATATATCATATAATAAACCTATTGTTTGATTGAGCTACCTTAGATATTATTGGTTGCTACCTGCTTTTATAGATGATTATTATTAATGTCACCTCCATTTCTTTTTTATATTAAACCAAGAGCAATACATCACTATTTTTGGTACCAGCTTTTACTACAATTTTAAACACCATATTCATATTTTGGCATGTGTGTTCATTCAGCATACTTTGATTTCCTTAAGCTGCCATAGTTTTTCTTATATTCCTGACCTCTTACAATTGTACATCGATCATCTGTTTGATGTTATTTAAATGCATTTGTATGAACCACTTTATGTAGAATTACTTGCAAGTGTATGCTCATGTACATGGGTATTGAATCATTACTAGAAAGATGCTCCACCATGGTGACCGTGATTATTTCTCACAGTGGTATTTCACATCATTTTTTCTTTCTTGATGATTTGAAAGAAACTATTAAGTAGTGTATTTTCTTCTTTAGGCCTTAAAATTTTTGTTTCAGGAGGCTCAATTTGAGTTTATTTATATCACCCACACCTTTACTCAACATTTCCAATTCTTCTTCCAGCTTGTTGAATATACAAAATAGTTTTAGTGTTTTTTAAATACTAAAAATACGTCCTTGTCTACGTATTATAGATGCTGTGTCATCATGAGGGAAGTTCTGGTTGACTGATGATTTTCCTTATTATGTTGTGTTTTTTCTCTTATTTGTATACTTGGTAACTTGGTAATTTTTTTATTGGATAGGTAGTAGATATTGGTTTTTTTTTACCTTTTATGTGTGATATATACAACATATATCTCTATATGTACATATAATATAAATTACACTTACCTATATTTAAATATATAAATTTCATAAAAATATATTTTTACCTTTTTGTATAATATGTATGACACAGAAAGTTAAAAAAAATCACCATACTTGTCAATTTTCTTATATATATTTAGTCCTTTTCAACTTATTTGGACTTTGTCCTGGAATGAAGCTATTGGGAAGCAGCCTAATCCTTTCAAGTCTTGCTTTAACCTTTGTAGGCAGGACCTAGGGAGATATAGTACTGAGTATAAGTACATCAAAGTGTGTATTCTGATGCAAGAAATTGTTGATGGCTAGTTGGCTAAACCAGAAAAGATTCTATGAGTCAGGACAGCCTAAAACTCAAGTGTCTTCATCACAGAGAAAGATATCAGCCAAATGCAAAATTTTACATTCTAGACAGATTATTACCCATGAATTCTTACCACTGTGTGTATGTGTATGTTTATTTCCTAATAAGTTAGGACAGGAAAACACTACAATAGAAATCTAAGAAAACAAACAAGCAAATAAAGACTTTTAAATTTAATACCCAACTCAATAACTTCCTCTTAGCTAGCACCTCTTCAGATGAGAATTAGAGGCCCATCTCAACAAGAAAGCACTTCCAGAGAAAATCAGATTGGAGAGAGGAAAATGATGTGGGTGTCAGATTTCAAACCCTTCACTATTCCATAAACCAACAGCCACCAAAGCCAGCGAGAGTCTCCCACAGCTTTTAGAGAATGATCCACTATCCTTTCATCACAAGGTAAGTATTCTACTCGCTCAGTCTTGTCATATCTGTGCTGTCTCTTGCTCCTTTCCTGCAGTAGATAGTCTGGCAAAATGGAGTCTGAAGAGAGGTGCATGAGAACAAAATAAAGAAGAAAGAAACCAATGTTGTATAAATAGGCATTATTGATATATGCATTTTTTTCTACATAGTTATATGATTTCCTTTAAAACATAAAAAAACAAAGACAAAGTTATGCTCAAACAACCTTGGAATTTAAGAATGTGCCTGTGTGTGTGTGTGTGTGTGTGTGTGTGTGTGTGTGTGTGAGTGAATTAGAATTGTCTCCATAGATATTTTTGTAAGCCCTGTAAAACAACATATCTGACTGGCTTTGACAATGATTGAATAAACAAATGGCTTTCTCTAAACCAGATTTTATATTTGGTAAACACAGAAATAAAGCTTTGCTTTCTTGAACAATAGTGCCTTTGCTTTTCTCAGAGAAAAAGTCCCTCCAAGGAGCCTGCCCCATGCCACGACACAGCCTTCTCTGTGGACAGGAGATTGCTATCTGCTGGATGTTTTTGAACAAGGCTAATTAAGTTCAATCACAAATCCTCTTTATTAAAGATTTCACACTGAAATATCTCTAAACATGCAATAGGACACTATTATTGAAAAGTCTTTGTTTCTAATCACAATGCCAGGATGATAATTAAAGACAGTAGAAAGTGCCCTCATGTGGGCCAGGATTAAGAGCCCTTCACTATCTGCTAAAACACTGGAAGGAGAAGCACTTGGGGCCCAGGGCTCTGTCTGCGTAGATTCCAGGAATGCTTTTTGTAACAGCCTAGAATCTAGATGCTACATTCTAAAGTTGATAAATGTCACAATTTAAACCTTTTTTGTTAATGTTTTTCAGAATATAAATGTATACAGATTATGTGATAAAGCCTTTAAAAAATTCTTTTGTTTATAATTACTGAATAAATTCTCAGAATAAAAATTGATCCTTTAGGTATTTGAACCAATCCTATTATTATTATCTAAGTGTTATGTATAGGCGATGCTAAAATACTTGTCTTGAGAGAGCTATTGTTGAAAATTAGTGTGCTAGATAACATGAAAACATGGCAAAGCCAATTCTGGAAAGATTAAGAGTGGGAAAATAAAATATATCTTAATTAGACTCTATTACATTTTACACGACTATTTTAAAGTCTTTTCCACAATTTTTAAATAGAGGAATTTTGTTTTGATACCTAAGAATTTCAGCCCAGGCATTTTCTCACGTTCTCTGTGAAGTCAATTTAAAAGTACATTAGCAGTGCATGTGGATTTAGTCAGGGAATCAAGATGTGAAATTTTGAGCATATTTCTCCAAAGGTAGACTCTTCAAATAATGACTGTGAAAGTAATTTATTCCAGCCAAACACAGTTCCACATATTGTTAACAGTACTATGTGCTTCAACTCATTTAACAGCTTTTTAATTCAGTAGTTATTCAGATTTAATAGAGCCATTTCTTCATCATTTTGCATTTAGTGATAAATGGTGCCAGAATTTATGATAAATTAAACTGCAAAGGACCATGTTAAAGTTATCTTAAGGGTTTCACATAAAAGAAATTGGCACCTATTTTGTTCAGAACAGCCACCTGAAAGTTCACGTGGTGAGAGAGCTTCTACTGGGTATAAACTACGCGCTCCATTTGAAAGTTAAGTTTTAATTATACTTTTTCCTCACCACTTGCCATTGGCAGTGGCCATCCAGCTGGGGGACTGGCAACAAGGACGCTTTAAACTCGGGGTTCTTTCTTGTTTTAATATTGATTTAACAAGTGGAAGAACATTCCAGTTGAAGCTTTGATGAAAATCCTGACATAACAAGCCATCAGATACAGGGGGCAATTTTTAAAAGTTTGGTGAAGAGATAAGGCTTCAAGGGGCTTTGGAAGAGATAAATTGGGCAGGGCCAAGTGGTGGGGATAGGAAGGTGTCCTTGGACAGCCCTGCCAATTACTAGCCCTATTATCCTTCCTCCTTCCTACTAATGCACTGGCTTAACAGCTACCACAAAAGCCGATGAGGGGCTGAATTCACAGGCTTCTTCTTTTCCCTCCTTCCCATAGGCACATTTTGAAAATGAAAAAAAAAAAAAAAAAGTGATTCCTTGAAGTATCAAAAAACGGTTTGCAGCCATTATCTTTACAATTTCCCAGACATGTTAAAATGTATAAACTAGCTTAATTAGGTTTCCTCCCCTGTTAATCTATACTCTCCAGCAGGCAAGTTAGTGAAACAAAGTGAACTCTAAGAGAACAGGGATCAGGACAAACCTATGCAAATGAAAAACTGTCCTTAAGGTTAAAAACCTTTAGGTCAGTTTTGACAACTATTGCAAGAACGGGGAGAATGTGCCCATGAACACATTAATTTGCACTGGAGGATGTCTTGGCCCCTGAAACAATCATGAATAACACATGTGTCCATAATTCTGCAGGCAAAATGTTTGCAAAGAGGTGAGAGTTCTTTGTTTGTGAAATTAATATTTTCATTGTGTACATTAGAGTTTCTGAGTTAGAATTTTCCTTTAGCTTCATGATTATTATCAATTTTATCTACCTATCATGAAGCACCTTTAAATGAGAAACTATTTTGTCAGAGGTGCTTGGTACACAGATGAAAGATGAGGTCTCTTTGGCAGGGAAATAGGTAGTCTAGTATGTAATAAGTAGGGTCAAAGGAAATTCTGCTCTCACCAGCCTGGAAGAATAAGTTACAAGCCTGATGAGTACTGAGCTATCAAAAAGAACATTTGCTTGATGGCTTAAAAGAGAGCCTAAAAACTTTTGAAAAGCAGCCTAAAACTCCTTAGCCTTACCCCATACCTCAGTTTGGCCTCTTTTCTTACCATCGAAGTTTGTGTGTAAATTCACGTGTATACAGCATATCCTTGTGTTGAGTCATCTTAATCTATTGATCCCTCTACAGCTTTAGCAGCAAGTATTAAGTGCTACCTCCATGCCAAGCAGTGTGGTAGGCACTTTATATATCTCATCCTGCTTAATAAAGAAAACAGAGTGATTGGTTGGAAAACTGGATGTTCCATTACAAAACTGGAAGTAAAGCACTTCATATGGTTATTTTAAGTATTCAAAATAAGGGAAGTTCACTCCCAAGCCCTTTCCTGCTGTAAGAAATCTATCAAATTATGATAATTGATGTTTTCCTGAGTGTTGTACTAGGAAAAGATTAACATCTAGTATTGCTAACTGTCTAACTTTTTCTGTTCTACGGATACCTGTGAAGAGAAAAAAGGTTAAATAATAGACTTCTTAGAGAAATTAACTTTTTTTTCCAACCTATGGATTAAATTGGGGGACTAAAAATGTAATAGTACTTTATAAAAACTATAAAATGATGTGTATGTAAAAACTGTTTTAAAGATTGGAACATTTTTGATTTTTTAACAATTTCCAAAAGGTGGTTTTTTACACATTTTAAGTAGATGAATATTTGTCCCCTGACACTATGATTTTAAACTCCTAAAAATCTTGCAACAATTTTTAACTGTAATAAAAAACGCCAATTTTAGGAGCATCCATATGAAAGCTTAACCTGAAAATAGAACACTGAGAGTTTCTACTTATTAAATTGCCCACTGCACTGTCCAGAGCCACTGTGCACCTTCTTGTGTGTGCGGTTTGTTATTTTTTTTTCTGGGCTGTTTATTCCGCAAAGGGCAATTGCAAAGGAGTTGGAAGCACTTTTTAGCGGTAGGCCATCCTCTAGTTTAAGTTCATGCCCCATGGTTCTCATATTTAACAGAAGCTCAGATAGCCTGCAGCATCTGTCCCCTTAGTTCCCTTCAGGATTGTGTACATTTCTTTGTCATATCGTCATTTCTCCAACCGCAGATTTTCTTTAAATAGAAACCCTGTTCCAATAGAATTACAGTGAACTACAATGTTATAATTTGAAGAATATAATTTGAAGTGCATTATCCTAGTTGACTTAAATATTTAAGAGGTATATTTTTTGTGTTTTACTGTTAAGAAGTAGAGTATGACCATGTTTTGCAAAGAAGTAAAAAAATACTAATTGTTTCTTTTCTGTCCATTTCTGGTTAGTGTGATCAATTTCATTGATTGTAATAACACAACTTTTTCAAAATAGCAAATTTATTTACCATATAAAAGGTAAAAAAAAAAAGAAGGAAAAAAGTCACTTATTTTTTAAAAAGTGATACTTACCTATTGTTTTTAAATAGCATTGTGTTGTCATATTCCAAGTAGATTATAAATACTTGTATGCATTCCCAATAAATACATAAACAAACAAATAAAGAAATAAACCACAGTATATTTCTATTATTTAGAACAACAAAAAAAAGAGAAATTCCAAAAATATAAAATTTTCCCTAATTTCACTTTATTTGTCATTAGATTTAGAAATGTTATCTATAAAGATTATAATTCTAAAAGAGCTTATTGGAATTACATACTGTTTTTAGACCTAAGAAAAATTTGATTGGATATTGGATATTTATATTTTAAGAACCAGCACACTGTTTTCAACTTTTATTTTTCCACACATGCCAGAAAAATAATATCTAAAGGAGTCTAGAGAACGTTTCACTCTCCATCTGGAGGCTGTGACGCAATCTAATCAGCTCTGAAGCCCGTTACTTTATATATGTTCAGTTTCTGTAGGCACATGTGTAAAAGAAGGATTCTTTGGAGATTCTACTTGCTCAGTCTCAGGGGTTTCTGTTCTTTCTTTCCAATGAATTGCAAAATGCCATTTAACTTCAAGGTTTCTAACCGTGCAACTGCACTGCTACCCACCTTTTTATTGACCACCTTTCTTTGCTTTTTTGTTTCACTAGCAAGATTCTCACCGTGCTGCACACATTCTTTCAACTTGGCCATCAATATATAAAGTAGAGAAATCTTTCTAAGGCCTGATGCTTACAGCAACATTTCACTTATCACTTCCTTCCATCCTCAGAGGAAAGCTCTATCTGGACTGTCTGAAGTGGCTGTGGATGGTGGCTTTACTGCTGTTGCATGAAAGCCTTTTTTGAATACTATCATTGAAAGCTTTCTGAAGCTCCGTAAAGTATTGTCAGTTTGGATCAGTAATATTTATGTTTCTTTGCTTCAGTGTCTATTTCTTCTTCCCTGCTTCCGTCCTTTATTTTTCCTTTTTTTAAAGTATGTGACAACAAAGTTGTTGGTAGTATTTCTACAAGACACTTACAAGATGTATTAAAACAAATATGAATATATTTTCTTTTGGGTTCTGTGTTCTAATTTATATTAATTACTGTTGTTTTTTGACCACCATAATCATTAAATATATTTATTTTATTTAAACATGTATATATATAATTATATACATATGTGTGTGTGTTTATAATATGTAAACTTTTACATATAGGGTGGAGCAAATGTAGGTTTATAGTTGTTCATATGAAAAATAACACAGTAATTAATAAATAATAATACAGGAACAAACTCTGTTTTGCATACTTATAATTATAAAGCAGTGTTTACTAAACCTTGTATGTATTAAACTATATATATATGTTTCACCTAAAATAAATGTGTATATAAGTATATATTTTTCTCTTGTTGGAAGAACATAATTTTATTGAATTATCTCTACTAAGTATAAAGAAAGTACTTCAGATAGCAAGAATTATAAAATATGTACAGTGTATGAAATAAATTTTTAAAATATATAATATATACCTATGGTTATTATATACTTCTACATTCAAGTCCTTACTTTCTCCAGTTAGAATTGTTTAATCTTTATTGATTAAATCACATATTTAAATACATTTGTGTAACTTCCACAAATCTCTTAATCTCTTTTATAAACATCAACAGACTAAAACTGGGCATGAGATATCACCCTAAGTATTCATAGAACACAGCTAGATAGTTTCTTCTTTAACCAAGTTTTGGCTGTATTATTTAATTAATTATAAAGTAAACAGAGTCATACCTGTTGCAGCTTTTATTCTACAACAAGAATTTTTTTTGTTCTATAATTTATGAGTTTTTTGGTCACTTCATATGCTAAAGACAATGTCTGAATAGTTTATTAAAAATATCTGGTTGACTAATATATGTATTAGTGATAAAAATGATTGTCTTTCAATAAATATGTTTCTTTAGTAACTAAAAGTATTGGTATCAGATGCATATATAATGATTAACAGTTTTGGTAAGTTCATATGATGATAGGATACAGAACAGAAACAGTTGAAAGCTTCATTGTGTTTCAATTCTCAGTTTCTTTAGAAATATAGATGGGGTAAATTGACAAAATAAAATTTAAAATATTTCAATGAACAGATAATTTTTAACTTAAATTATTCAAATATGAAAATATTATATAATAATTTAAGAAATATTTTATTCAGACTACTGTGCCAAATATTTGGTCATAATTTAATTTAATTTATCTTACCTGAACTATAAAGACAAAGATTAATTTTAAACTTCATAAAATACATTTTGATGGATATGAAAATCAAACTGTAATATGGATAACATTAACTTTTTCTATAATATTCTAAACTAAAGGGAATAGAATTTAATTTAATTAAATTAGGTATTCACAACTAATAAGTCTTAACTATAATACCAGCATTTTAACTTATGAACAGGACTTAATCTTTTAATGATTTTATGTTGAGGCATTTTAAACAAACAACTAAATGCTATGAGGTTGCACTCTTTTCCTCTGAATCCAGTAACAAGAAGCAGTAAATTCAAAGCCATATTATATGCAGCTCCATTTTGTAGGTTACCACCCAAATTTTCATTAACTATGATGATAATGGTATTAGCAATCACATGATATTATTTCTTCAATACCTTTATTTATTTGGTAAAATGTACTTTTGAGTTCTTGTTAATTGCTAGATATCATGCATATAGACGTAAAATAAATCTGTTCAATGGTATGAAGTTACATTTCCATACAAAAAAAGAGAAATCTGCAAAGGAAAAAATGTACAAATTATATAGATATTCATATTCATATTTAATAGTTCTCTTTCCCCTTCCATATGCATCTTTATAATATTGTGGTGATCAGTCAAAAAGTTGGTTTACAATCTCTTTCAAATTTTGGCTGCTAGAATTACCACCTGCAATGCTCTGAGGGTTATGAATAGTAAAAGCATTGAAAGGATGCACAGCCTTTTCTATGCTGTGAATTTTAGAGCCTGCTTCTATGAAGATGATAGAAAAAAGTGAGTAATTGTGCATAATAAGTCATTGCACGGGAGAAATAGAGTGAAGACAGAGGCTTCAGACATGCTCTTTTATCATGGGCACTTGGTCTTTGAGCATTCGAAGACCTTTAATTATGCTCTACTCTTTCGGAGAGTGGGAGAACATCCCCACCAGGACAGTTCCCTGGCTTTCACGTGTAATTTTAATGATATTGCTTCCAGTTAGATTCCTGAGGGGAAGCACTAAAAAGGAACATACAGCATGATAGCATCATAAGGGAAAGTGGTAAATTGTGGTTTGTAATGAGTTATTTGTAAATAAAGACCCACACATTTATCAGGAACACTTTTAAATAATGTGACTAAATTGAGATTATGTGTTCTGGAATTGGCAATTTCAGTTTCAGGGGAGTAAATGATTTGCAAAATTACTTCTTCCTGATTAAAAGTGAATGACAGAAAAAAGAGCATATTGCTGACTCTGAGGCAAATACCTTATTTGCAAGATACTATGTGATTGTTTTAATTTTAATTATCAAGTCATTTGCTTTGATATTTTTCATAATAGAAATGAGATGATTTAGGTAAATAAGTATATGATCTCAATATTTAAAAGAGGTTACCTGACTTGTACAAATATATTTAAAATAAGGTTTTGATATGACATTTTTGAATATATATTTAAAAGATACCTTAATCTGTTCTATTAAAGCCTTGTTAAATTTTCTTTAAATACTAGATTACAATGTCAATGATTTCCTTACATAGATAGTGATCCTGTTTTCTCCCTAACACAATTATATTAAATTTTAATGACATCAATTGCAATATCTAACTGGTATCTGGAAGCTTGTGGAGAGCCCAAAGGTTTTATACAAATTTATATGTATAAAGCACTCACTGATATTTGCCAGTGGATATTTTACCTTGAGTAGTCAGCTCTGCAAATCCCTTCCCACAAAAGATTAAAAACATCCTCCTATTACATCTAGAGATTTCTTTTTGTTATTCAAAGCCATGAATAAATTTAGGAAAATGTATATGATTTTAATGCCTTAAACCAGAAAGCTTCCTTGATTCCTATTAAAAAATGGAATATTTAATGTTTTCCTTCTTCTGTGGTACTTTTTTGATATTGTAGCAAAGAACAAAAAAAAATTCTTAGAACATATAAAACAAAAAACTGTGTTTGAAGTATTATAATAAAACAACCTTCTTTCTTTAATGCTAAGTCCCTTTTTAATGAAGATCTTCTGGCAGCTCTTGAATGTATAACTAGTTTATATCATGGGATGAAGCTGTCTGTTCTGATGATTGACATGAGCCCACATTACAATGTGATTCTGAAAATTAGTCCATAGAGGTCCTTTTCAGGTACTTCTCAGAGTGAGAGCTGCCCTCCAACTACAGTAGAGCCTTTTTAACCCCACTCATTGGTATTCTAATCTGGAAGTGCTGTCCTGCCTTTTAAATAACTCAGGCATTCAGGCTCGCACCCCCCTTGACACATTACTTAGCCAAAGGATTCAAATGAGATTCAAGAAACATGCAGTAGAGCACAAAGGGATTGGAATATGCACGATTAATAATCACACAGTTAATTCATTTTTAATGCAAGGAGTATTTCCGAAATTTCACATTCAGATTTGTAACACAAAGTAGTAGCTGTCTACACTGATTACATTTCCAAAATTCTAAAATGTAGACACAATTCTTAAGTAATTATTTTTATTTTAAATACAGTCTCCTAAAGGCATACCTTTAAGTAACGTTGAGGTTATGACACAACCTGATAAAATTTGAAAATAGGACTCCTTTCAATCCAGGTATTATGCAATTAAATAAACACATTAAGAGTTTTTACAAGATTAGGAAGAAGGCACACCTTTAATTAGGAAGGGTTGCTGTGGGTTTTGATTATCTTGGGTCAAAGCCAACCTGCTACATTAGAAGGGCAATGTTTTGGTTCTCTCATTGTTTTCTTTTAGACAATTATTCTCATATATCTAGTGTTAAAGATCTTGATGCCACTATATGTAGTTCATTGAAATAAGAATGTCAGTAGAATTACAACAGTTGTATTACTTTAGAACTATAACCATAAAGACAACCAACCATAGAGTCAATAATTAGTTGCTAGATTTCTTCTGTGTATGGATAGTAAGTGAATGCATTCATTCATTTACCGTTTATACATTGTATGGCTCAACATGCTGGATTCTGAGGATGAAAGCCATGCACAGAAGAGGCAAAGTCCAGCTCGCATACAATTTATATTCTAGTACTTAAATAAATTGTCATAATAAATGTAGAGAATGACAAGTGCCATACAGAAAAATAGAGCATGGTAAGAGATTGGAGTGATGGAAGAGGTGGAGGAAAGGGACAGATCATAGGAGAAATCTGGTTTGAGGGAGAACTCTAAATGAGCCATAAAGAAATATGGAGGGAAGGAATCATATTAGGCAGAATAAAGAGCAAAAATAAAGGCCTCAGGAGGTCATGAGTTTCCTACGTTTATGGAAGCCTAATAGAGCTGGATTAAGAGTTCAATGAAGAGAGGAAATGTTCCACAATCCATTGGTTCATGATCTGTGTACTTAAATAAGACATTAAAGTTGCCTAACACATTGCATCATCTATTTTGATGCACTGGTCTTTTCCTTATAGAAACAGCCTGGGAGTCAAGCAGGAAACAACATATAGACACTATTGTAAAAGTATGACTTAGTAGGGAGTTAGATTAAGTGGTGATATCACTTTTTTTATTTATATGCCTATATTTTTTATTTGGAAATTAAATTTAATAGTGTGACAGTGACCAATAAGAGTACATATTTATCCTTTTTAACTCCCCTCTCCTCAACCCCTCCCCCTGGTAGCGACTTCACTTTTATCTGTGTCCATGATCTCAGTTTTATATCCCACCTATACGTGGAATTATATAGTTCCTAGGTTTTTCTCATTTGCTTATTTCAATTAATATAATGTTCTCAAGGTCCATCCATGTCGTTGCAAATGGCAATATATTAGCATTTCTTATGTCTGAGTAGTACTTTAAACATTTTTACCACTTAGCTGCATCAGCTACCTGAGGTAATAATTGGGTGGCTTGCAGCTTCAACATTATTACATGTTTTGTAAGTCATTTATTCTTTACAGTGATATGCAATCATACCAATAGAAGATTCGCAAAGAATTTGAATTATGTAACTGGGCAGGTGATTGTAGGATATTTGTATCTACTTTTTCAAAAGATTTAATAACTTTTCATACCTTCTCTTTCTTGCTCCATAATCCTCACCACCCTCTAACCTGATATAAAGAATGAAATTGATATATCATGAGAGAATCAGGCTGTGTCCAAATCTTTAAAAACAATTGTTATATTTCTGTTATATGGCATAGTGAAATTATATATTCTGTAGTTACACAGACTAGTTTTTTAGCACACACACAGGTCTTCAGACTCTAGTTTGGAAAGTAGTTCCAGGCAAGCTAGTTGCCAATATTCTGCAATCTAATTATAAAAAATACATGCCGATTCTTGGAATTTGTTTAAACGTTTTCTAAGCTACTTCAATACTGGTTATGTAGGCTGACTTCTTTTCGTTCTGTATTTTATTGTTATTCTACTTTTTTCTTGATTCCTTTCTTTCGTTTCCCTTTTCTTTCCTTTCCTTTCTGGTAAATTATGAGGTTTGGCACATGACCTTAACCAGTACCACAAACGCCAGTTTCCAAGCATAAATAGCTCTCAATCTCCACACCACAAAGAAAGATAAACTAGTTTTATTTGATGTCTTACTTTTACTCATGTCCTGAAAGGTGAATTCATTCGTGCATAGGTAATTGCTCCAGCGAGATTCCTTGATCTTCGTGTGTGATTGCAATTTTTAAATACCAATTCGATAGTTGCTGGGAGAGGTTTTAAAAGCAAGTGTGTTGCATGCATGCTTAACACATTGTGTCCCTAATTGATTATATTATTTACAATATTAATGAACCTGATATCTTCCTCCTATCAAGAGCAACATTAGGCTTACTTAATGTTCAGTAGTGTAGCCAGTATTTGAAGATGTGTGGAAGAAGGTGAAGATGGAAGGTTAGCTCTCTCTCTCTCTCTCTCTCTCTCTCTCTAATTTGTAATCCCCTATAGTACTATGTATAACCTATATGCTGGTCTAGTGTGCAAAGCTCAAATTAGGTCACATCACAAATGCTTAGAATACGTATTTGAGAGATGTTGGGTATCAAACTTGTGATATAATTTCCCTTTAATAACCTTGAATCTCAAAAGTAAAATGGCAAAAATTGTGTAGCAAGTAAAACAGAAAACTCTTACATTTATTATGTATTTTAAAAATTTGATCTATTAAAAAATTGGTGCCATTAATGGTTTACAAGGGGATAAGATAAATTAAAATTACTTCAGCAGAAGCTTCCCCCCTTGTAGATGGTTTCAGGCCTAATGTCAAAAGAGAACATTTTAATATTCATAAATTTGTGTTCACTAGCATTTTCATTCTGAAATATTAACAACTGGATATTAAGAAAATAAACAAAAAAACAAAACATAACAAAAATCTACAAAAAACTCTACTGACTAATCATACGAGTGATTATTTGGAAAAGAAATAAGAATATTACCCCACTGTCAGGAAGCAGATTTGAATAACTTTAAATGTAATTTCAGCCCTGGACAGTTGGTTCAGTGGCAGAGCATCAGCCTGATGTGTGGATGTCCCTGGTTTGATTCCTGGTCAGGGCACACAGGAGAAATGCCAATCTGTTTCTCCACCCCTCCTCCTCTCACTTCTCTCTCTCTCTCTTCCCCTCCTGCAGCCAGTGCTCCATTGGAGCAAGTTGGTTCCAGGTGCTGTGGGTGGCTCCATGGCGGCCTCCTCCTCAGGCACTGAGAGAAGCTTGGTTGCTGAGCAACTGAGCAACAACTCAGCTGAACAGACTATCGCCTCCTATTGGGCTTGCCAAGTGGATACTGGTAGGGGTGAATGGGAGTGTCTGTCTCTCTGCTTCCACTCCTCTCACTGAATAAAAAAAAATTAAAAATTAAAAAAATGTAATTTCACCCCTTTTTTTTTGGAAGGCACTACCATACACCTCCAAAATAAGAGAGAAAGGAAATTTGTGAGGCTTCCTTCTGGAGGCTTTATACACCTGTATCAGTCTTTACATAACCCCAATTAAAGTTTGTGAATCAAAGACTAGGCCTACAAGGCATTTTGCCCATGCAGCTTTGCCTATTCATAACTGCTTCCCTAGAGCATATCATAAATGACCAGAAAGGCAGAGTGTTGAGAGCATCATCAGACCAAAATGTGCTATAAGGACCTCAGAGGAAGCAAACAGTCTTGGAGATTGTCACAATAGCAATTTACCTTCCCTTTCTCTTACATATCTTTAAAGGAAATAGCTCAGGTGAATGAAAAGGGGCCTTTTTTATGCCAGGTATAGAAAAGGAAAAGTATTATTTGGATTTTTTCTGTTTTCACTAACATTGGCAAGGAAAATGTTGTCTAGAAAGACAACACAATTGTACTCATTGT
Organism: Saccopteryx bilineata; assembly: GCF_036850765.1. Taxonomy (NCBI): domain Eukaryota; kingdom Metazoa; phylum Chordata; class Mammalia; order Chiroptera; family Emballonuridae; genus Saccopteryx; species Saccopteryx bilineata. The sequence goes on from NC_089494.1 coordinate 72,747,937, forward strand.
TTATATTTAGGTTAGGTAAGAATCTCTTTAATAGTGTAACTTTTCAACTATTACAACAAATTTAATAATGCATAGGTTCACAAATGAGCTGTCATAGCATACAGATAAGAAGGAATCCATATTATAATTAAATCCATTTACAGATCTTTATCTAAAGGAGAATTGTACCATTAGATAGTAAAGATTTGTACTACCACACTCTGCATGCTGATAAAGATTCCATGTGGTACAGAAGATATTTGAATAAGAAAACTGAGTTGAGATTTTTTTAAATAGAGGGTAGAATTATACTAGTCATTTTTTTCTTATTGTATATATTTTTTACTTCTATATTTGTTAAAGAATGATGACTTTGGGAGCTTTCACGGGTTTTTATTTTCTAGTACTCTTTAGATTTATATTTTATTTTCTATTTTGCTTGAGATTCAGGTTGTCATTTCTCCAAAAATTTCAAAGAATTTTCCCAAAACTTATAAAAAAATAATGACCAGCACTAAGAGGAATTCAAAGAATTTTTTTAAATTTTCATTTACAGAGACAGAGAGAGAGTCAGAGAGAGGGATAGATAGGGACAGACAGACAGGAACGGAGAGAGATGAGAAAAATTAATCATCAGTTTTTCGTTGTTCATTGATTGCTTTCTCATATGTGCCTTGACCGTGGGCCTTCAGCAGACCGAGTAACCCCTGGCTCAAACCAGCAACCTTGGGTCCAAGCTGGTGAGCTTTGCTCAAACCAGATGAGCCCGAGCTCAAGTTGGTGACCTCGGAGTCTCGAACCTCTATCCTCCGCATCCCAGTCCGACACTCTATCCACTGCACCACTGCCTGGTCAAAGTTACCTCAATTTTTTAATTGAACAATTTAGCTTATAAACTAAACTCCAAATATTAAAAACATTTATATGCCATTAGTACTTAACTTTGAGGAGAAAGCACATCTCTTTACCAGGATTGAATTTAGGTAGTTGGAGTGAGAAGCTGATTTGCCATTCACTGTCAGGAGCACAACAGTGCCCTGATCATCACCATTTCTCTCCAGAAACTCCTTACTCTAGTTGCTTTTATGGTTAGCATGTATTCTACAGAATACTAGATAAAACAATATGTGTGAAAGGAATAAAATTATGTCAATAATTTGAAATTTATGTGAGCTAATATTTCTCACAAAATGAGCATCTACCATTTATAAGTCATAGATAATATAAAGTATTTTAACAACATTGTTTCATTTAATTTGTAGCTTACATCTTTATCATGATTCATTGTGCCTACTGACATTGTATGCAATTGTTGATCTATTGTTAGATGATTTGAATGTAAATGGCACATAAAGGAAGGAATAAGTATTGTCTTTGAAGTATCAATATTGCTCTCCTTAGCAGAAATTGCAAGTACTGCCTGTTGCTCACATTTAAAAATCACCTTGATTTGATGGTACTCTTGGGTACAATTTCCACTCTCCATTTTGGAGAGCTTTTTCACCATAAATACATTTTAAAACACAGAATGAGGTGATTTGGCCCATTTTGCTATGTATATAATTTAACCTTCAAAAGATTATGGTCTATGGAGCAAACAGGTTAATAGGAAGGTTTTAAAAAGACATTTTTTCATCTGATGGGACATAATCATACCTAAGGAGCTGTTATGGTCCATTATATAAATCCTTCAAATTCATGGACTATTGGCCCAAAACATAGTAATGGATCCTACAGAGCATTGAAAATCTATCATGTTAATATAGCTGCTGCATATGTAGATTGTAAAGTTTATTCTCTCATCCACACCTTGGAGGATTTGTGGTAATTCTCATATTAATAGGCCTGAGTCCTGTACCTCAGATAGGATGCTTTGCCAAGCCCTTCAGACACTAAGTAAAAGCATCTCAGGATTTGCATTGAAATCAATGATGATAACATATTCCTGTAAAATACTGCTACGTCTAACAAAAATATTTGCTTGTTCAGAATTCCCAGAGGAATCACACCACTTCAGGTTTGTAAAGCAACAAAGAGCTTTTTTAAACTTGTTAGTTTACAAATCAGCACCTGAAATCATTCAATTGTATCCAGCTAAATGCCAAGGTACAGTCCCTTCAAAACTCCTTTCATTGATGTTGACAGTAATGGTTTTGTTCTGAACACATATGTATATTTCTACTTTTATAGACTGATGTGTCTTTCTAGAAAGCCTAACATGCTCTCTATCACAATTTTTTCATTCTCTTAGTATTATTGTCTTCCTCTCCCCACAGAGCTGTAAAAGCAAAGGCTATTGGCAGCTCTATCTTTTGGAATACAGATCTATGATGCTAGAGAGAACTTGATCTTACTCTCTGTGTCTGTCCTTAGCTGCACAGACATAATGGGGACTAAAAACTGAAGCCATTGTAATGTACAATTAAGTATCTAAAGCCACCCTCATCCAATTCATAGGACCTCTGATGTAATACTGGTGGTGGTTGAAAGAATATTTCTACAGTGTTACCCCAACTAGATGGAATGCTACCTTGCCTTGCTCAATCTTCAGTGATGTGCTGCCCTTGAAGTGGAATAATCTCGAGCAAGGAAGTTACAAAGACCCTCAAGACCTGAAAGCAGCAGGCTGCCCGAAGCAATTCTTCTTCGAGTGGACATCTGGAAGATACACGTTTGTATCTACAACTGATGATGCTTTACACCACTTGAATCTATTTCTCTGTGTATAGTGGGTCCAGCAAAATCTTCAGAACGCCAGAGTATCTCTTTTTGCTCAGTAAACAATTTTCTAAGTAAATGACTCAGGCCCTTGCATACTCTGTTAGTTCTGCGGTACGGACAGGCTAGGTCTTGCGCTCCTTAGGAATATAGTCTAATCCTTCTCTTATCAGACCCAGAATGTTTCCAGCTGACTCAACTTTACATATAGACCAATAGTTAGGAGGGAAAGTGGTGGCAGTTCCTGAGAAAGACATGGTTGCTTTTCAGACTTTGCCTTTCTTCCAGTATATGGGGTTCATTATCTCTTAACAGGGAGAGGTAGATTATTTCTATAGACTAAGAGGGTTCAGAGTAGTCTGGGACCCAAAATTGTGGGGAATTCACCCAGATATCTTCATCTCTAGTCATCCGATGTTTCAAATTTTATCCTGGTCTTGGATAACCTGCTTTTTTGGGGGGTGCTAATCATATTTGAAGTTCAGCCACTTGGCCTAGTACATCCTGAGCTTGGTTATCAGCCTTCTTTTCTGTCCAGTTGAAGGTGATAAGAGCTTCCTTATATGCAACACCCTGTGTCTTTTAGACCTTATAACTCTCCATCAGCTATTCATCTTCTCTCACAGAGCATCAGTGGGCTTAGCCTCATCCATCCTGATCCTGTACCATCACATTATCCCTACACTGTACCTTTGCATGCGTTCTCTTCCACCAGGAAGTTTTCACAATTTGGCCACCACCTTGTGCCAACTGTCTGTGTTCTATCTACCACTTGTGGTGAGCCCTTGGCTAGTGATTTTATTTCTAGCTTTCAGATCACTCCCATTAGGAACTGTTATTGGTTAGGTCCTCCAGAAGCTAAGGGGAAACAGAGTTTGGGATGAAAGATATTTTTAGAGAGTATCATGGGTTAAGCAAGGAGAAATAAAGTGAGATTGGGCAGAGAAAATGGTCCCAATGGTTCAGGTCTGACATAGCCATGCCTGTATTTTCAAGGAGATCAGGAGCAAGGTTTGCCCTTTGTAGTGTCCTGCATGGAACCCAAATGGCCAGATATTTACATTTCTTGACCTACAGTGGCTCCAAAAAAGGTATAACTTTGGGTGAAGGGGATCTGTGCAGCTGAGACAGACCTTTAAAGGCGCTGACAGTTGGCGACAGTAGCTGACAACCCTCCCGATCAATGGACAGAAGGTACTTCATCAAAAAAGGATACGGACAGTGCATCTCTGTCTACCATGTTACATAGGAAGATTTATGGAGTGAACACCAGGCTTCCGCAGAAGCAAATTTCTAGCTGGTATTTCTTTCATGAGTTAAAAAAAGGATGAAACTATATTAGCCATAAATTCTGAATTCAGTTATCTATCTATCTATCTATCTATCTATCTATCTATAATCTATCTATCTATCTATCTATCTATCTATCTATCTATCTATCTATCATCTAACGCTGTGGTCCCCAATCACTGGACCGTAGGCCATTTGGTATCGGTCCTTAGAGAAAGAATAAATAACTTACATTATTTCTGTTTTAGTTATATTTAAATCTGAACGATGTTTTATTTTTAAAAAATGACCAGATTCCCTCTGTTACATCCATCTAAGACTCCCTCTTGATGCTAGTCTTGGTCATGTGATACATTTATCCGTCCCACCCTAAAGGCCGGTCTGTGAAAATATTTTCTGACATTAAACCGGTCTGTGGTCCAAAAAAGGTTGGGGACCACTGATCTAACTCATCTCTCTCTCTATCTCATATATCTGTGCACTGAGTGAACAATGAAATAATTAACAGAAAGCAATATGAAAGAGGTAGCATATTTAAGCAAAATTATTAAAAAAATTGACTTTTTAGAAAAAGAATCAAATTGATATTCACTTTATAGTATTCATTCAAAAATTTGAGCAATATAAAGAATTAAGTGTTAAAATTAAACCATAAAAATGAATGTATTTTATATACAGCTAATTTCAGAATACATTTGCAGCACTTAATCAGTGTTAGAGTAAACAGTTACCACACTACCTACATAATATGGATTCTTATATATAAATATGTTTACAAATTCAGAAATTAAATAACAAGTAAAATACAAGAAATTATAAAATTTTTTCAGACATCCTATGTTGAGGCTAGTATATTTCTTTTTTTAAAATAATACTGAATATGCCTATAAAAGTTCTTGAATAAAGTAACACAGATAATTTTGAAGAACAGCAAAGACTTAGGAAAATTTATTGAATGTTTTTCTAAAGAAACTACAGGACATATTGCCATAAATATAAAATTCATTCTCTTGTGCTCTCTTTCTCTCTCCCTTTTTCTCTCTCCTTTTCTTCTCTTCCCCCTTTTCCTTTCTCTCTCTCTCTCTCTCTCTCTCTCTTTTCTGTAAGTAGGTAGACTTTTGCTAGAATCAGATTAGTTTTTAAACATAAAAGTTATGGAAAGAACCAAAAGGGAAAAATCAATATATTTAAAGTCATTATTAAATTATAGGAGAAACTAGAGAAATGGTTATGAAAAATGTGACAAAGCAAGGTTTCAAAGTCTTAATATGTGAAAAAATTCACAAGAATAAACTAATTTCAAAAAAGGAAGATGCTATAAAAATCCATAATAAAATATTTTATTTTTTTATCTTTTATTTTTACCAGGATATTTTGTTTGCCTCCTAATTCAGGCTAAATAATACACTATGAGTAGCCTCAAGTTTTGTTTGCATCATATGTTACTTCTTTGAAATCATTTTAACATTTTCACAAGAAAAATGGAAAATTACTATGACCTTCCACACCTAGGTACTGCGTGACTACTCATCCAATAACATTTACATTTGAATTAATATATTATACAGTATAGGAGTGGATGTTTACTTACAAGTCACACTTCATATAATTATAATTATATATGCAAATCTATATAGTTAGGAGCAGAAAATCTTTTTAAAAAATTTTTATTTATTGATTTTAGCAGGAGAAGAAAGAAGAGAGAGAGAGAAAGAAAGACAGGAACATCAATTTGTTCCTGTATGTGCCCTGACCAGGGATCGAACCGGTGACCTCTATACTTGGGGAAGATGCTCTAACTACTCAAGCTACCCAGCCAGGGCAGGAGCAGAGAATCTTAACTCAGGATCAGAAAACACTTTGTCTGAATGGCTCAGATAAGTTTGAGTTATCCAGTTCATTTCTTAAATACTTCCTTTCACTTTGTAATTTTCGCTTTGAATCACTGTTGTACAAAAATTGTTACCTAAATTGCAGGAGAAGGATAAAATGGCTGGTAGCAAAAGGACCCTCCTTCCTCTGTGCTGCTGTACATTCAGATACATAAAATGGGAGGAATATCAGGAACTCTCCAGACAGGAAACTTGTTCACTTGGCTTAGAAGACTGCCGGTGTGTTCCCTTTATTTCTTGTCTCCTCACCTGCAGAAGCCAGTACGGTATTTTTTATCTGGGCATAATGCCAGTTTTCTTTTCAATTGCTTCTGAATAAGCTAGCTGCTTCTAAAATATGCCCCTCAGTGGGACCCCGAAGCAAGTCTATAGGATTCCCTCTCCTGCAGGGCACCAGCTCAAGCTCCATCCTGGCTCTTTCCAGAATGTGGCTGTTGATCTCGTCAGCCTAATGCTCTGCTCTGAGTTGTCTTCAGGATGTCATTTTCCACTGACGGCAAGGAGTTTACGCGCTGTTACTTATTTGGAAATAAGGTCGTAAGTACATTTTGCCTGTCAAGCATATGTATGATCAAAAAGGTGTGCCCTTGCTCATTTATGTTCACGCTGTAAATCTGCTTTCTGGCCTTCGAACTGATCTCATCAGGAGTATCCCTGCAGCCGCACTTCCAGACAGTTATATTGAGAGTGTAACCCTGGGTGGCATATTGGCCTTTTCTTTTGGTGAATCAGGGTGCAAGCACTGCCTCAGCAGATTTAAATAGACAGTTACTGCGATCAACAAGATCTTTTTTTGCACGATGTTCAGAAATTGCTCAGTTGAAATATTAAAAATGAGGTAGTTTTTACTGGCCTAGAATGAATCATTTTGTTGTTTCTCTTCTCTTCCTGGGTAAAAATAGATTCTCAATGAATGGAAAAATACTGAGTTTGGTGGTGAACCTCCTTCAATGTGGAACTTGGGCCCTGATGTCTGTTTTTCGATAATGTGTCTTAGTACTTCAGACGCTGGTGTCTGTGCTATTAACAGATTAAAATTCTTTTTTTTTCTCATTATGTGATAACTGTAGATTGTGCCAACTTAGTTATGTTGGAATTTTGTTTCCTAGAATTGCCTTCCTGAATGACAGTGGGTTAAGGTTTAACCACAAGAGAAATTTGCAACCAGGATTTTGAAGCTAGAAATAAAGGAGCAACTATTTTGACACCTTGAAAGTCTGTATAGGCACCAGTGTGGCTCACATTCTGTCCTGCTCTCTCAGCTTGTTGGTGAAGGACAGTAGCCGGCCGGCAGCTCCTCCAGCTCCTCCAGCTCCCACAGACTCTCCTCTCTCAGCATCTCTGAACCCTGAACCACATGCGTGGGCAGCTCCATGGTGAAGAGTGCCCCCTGCTCCTGCAGGTCACTGCATCATGAAGCTGGAGGCAGTGAGAGCCAGAGCTGAGTTCCAGTTTGTCCTTGTTCTCTCTACTCTCCATCCATGATTAATTCCCAGCTATCTGCCTTGATGATACCATGTTCAGTACCAAATGAGGGAACAACAGCCTTCCAGAAATGGCTTAACCCTCTCCCAAAATGCATCAAATTCAATCTCCATAAAAATCTGTTATTCTATATCACTTGTAGGGGTCCCATGTTCCAGGACAATCTATAACTGATATACACTGGTTGAGAGCTCCCTTATCATCTATTCTGTGGATAACAGCCAGAAGGGCACACATTTTCTCCTTCCCCTATCCAATGGATGAACACATAGCTTCTTTTCTCCTTGATTGGGAAGACAGTGAGATTTGAATCCCTAAGTGTTTGTGTCCCTCCTGCACTCTTGTGCTTCTGGTTAAGTAGAGACAGTAACTATTAGTCCCTTGGTGAATAGAATGCCAAACCACATATGACACCCACTTTGCACTCCCTATTAAAATTTTACAGGTCAAAAATCCAAAACCCACTTAATAAAAATTGTTCTTCATCATAAGTGACAGAAGAGAACAGGTCAATCTATGGAATAATGGTGCAGTAATTAGAAACTTTGTAGTTGATAAAGTGTGACTGCTAATCAATGTTTGGCTAATTAATCAATATTTTAATCATTAGACCTTTTAAATTTGTTTTAATGAGCATTTCCTCTAATTCCCCTGATCCCCTTGCTTTCAGTGCTTCTATTATCACTATTAAAGAGCAAAGCAAGGATTTGTCTGTTCAGGATCCAGTATCTCTAAAGACTTTGTGAGATAGGGCTATCCAGGAAAACCCAGAGTTAAGTGATTACTCAGGAAAGGTAGCCTGACCAGACGGTGGCGCAGTGGATGGAGTGTCGGACTGGGATGCGGAGGGTCCAGGTTCGAGACCCCGAGGTCGCCAGCTTGAGTGTGGACTCATCTGGTTTGAACAAAAGCTCACCAGCTTGGACTCAAGGTCGCTGATTCAAGCAAGGGGTTACTTGGACTGCTGAAGGCCTGTGGTCAAGGCACATATGAGAAAGCAATCAATGAACAACTAAGGTGTTGCAACTCGCAATGAAAAACTAATGATTGATGCTTCTCATATCTCCGTTCCTATCTGTCTGTCCCTGTCTGTCCCTCTCTCTGACTCTCTCTCTGTCTCTGTAAAAAAAAAAAGAAAGAAAGAAAGGTATAAAGTCACCACATTAACATGGAACATTTGCTTAATGGCAAAAAAGTTATGATTTGGAACATCACATTAAAACCTCCATAAACTTCCCCTTCTCCAAGGGTGTTTGGAAAACGTGTTCCTTACCTGACTGGTAGGACTGTGCAATGTTCTTGAATTCCTGCTGCCTCCTATTTCAGACACCATATGTGCTTTCATGTTGTGTCATAAATTGTTGGCACCAACAACTGTTATTTTGGTCACCTTTTCTTCATCTTCTTTCTTCTTTTCCCATTCCTCCTTTTTTCAACTTGGATCTCCTTTAGCTCCCTTTCTTCATCAGGGTTTTCTCATCCACAACCTTTACACTATCTGGAATCCTATGGCAGAAACAATTACATTTGAGATTTAGGAAGAAAATGTAAACAAGGACAATAACAGTCACCTCTCCCCTTTAGTTGATGAGAAAAATCAAGGAAGTTCAGAAAGATAGAGAGATGTGTCCAAAGGACACAGATTCTAAAATAGAACCCAAGTCACCTAAGTGTTCTTTTTATATATTCAATGCTTTCCTTAAAATTGACTGGAAATTTAACTTGGCCAGGAAGTCTTTTTCAATAACTTAGATAAATTCTGTCATTTCCCTGTATCTTTACGCAGCAGTTATTATTTCCCGTAGTATTCACTGGAAATAAAAACATAAAGAAGTAAGAAGAAGTACTTTCATAGGTGATTTTCAGACCTTCTTAGCAAAATGCTGTGGGAACAAGGCCGCTGGCCACTCTGGGCACCTGTGAGAATATAGGGTCATGATGCTGCAGGTCTTCCCAGATGAAACTGTGCATCATGTTAGTACACGGCAATGCCTGCCATGACCAGAGCAGGGGAGACCCTGTGGCTACACAGCTTCAGACACACTGCACCACCCCCAACAGAGGGTGATGAAATCCTGCCTACACCAAAGTGCTTTTGAATATCCTGATTTTTCTAGAAATTCGGGGTACTTTATAAATTGCTGTAGTCATTAGTGGAACATGTACTTAAATATTTGCTAAGAGGTATTATTGGTTTGCTCTGGAATTTTGGTAATCACATGTTTGGTTGTCAATAGGGCTGTTCACAACATTCCAAATCTCCTTTCTTTCACAGCATTGCAGTGGTATTATACTACCTACCACCTTTGAAGTTAGGTGCCATCTCTAATTTGTTTAGGCCAGAAGTGACATATGTCTTTTTTAAGAGAAAGAGTTAAAGACCACTAGGTAAGTTTTCTTTCACCTTTGGTGAAGAGATTGTGGAAGGTAGACCCCTTCTATCCGGATTGCTGATTGGCTGCAAGAAACATAGGGACTTTTGACAGACTTGAACTGGACATGTAACATAGAACCCACCCCAGCTCTGCTGAGCCTATCCCTGAGCTGGGACATGTTTGGGGAAGGTCACAGGTATTTCACTTGGCTGTGCACACCACCCAGTCTTTTCATTTAGATTAACATTGTCTGCAATGTCATGAAAAGGGTATATTCTTCGCACAAGTGGGTATGACACAAACCAGGTAGCTAGATCATAAGTGTGACTTTGAATAATCTCACTTGTTATGACAATGCTTTATAGGATCTATTTCATGTTAGGACCACTGTGTTCTACTAAACACCTTTCACTTCCCCTTCTTCTTTCAGCTACAAGTGCTGCGTTCTTTTTTACCTTGCTTCTTATTACCCCAAATTCAATAAGCTGGCCCATCTCTCTGCAGTGAAGTAAATTCACGGAGGCAGTTACAAAATGCATACAGTTCTAACAGGATTTATTTCAATTTCCAGAGTAAAAATATTAACTACCATTTTCAAGGGAAAAAGCCTATGAACACATCTATGTAATAAATGTTTCTTTATGTTAAGTATAAAAAGCAAGGAGGCTATGTTCAACAAAGAAGGCTTGAAACTGATATCTAGTATTCCTTTTCTGACCATTTCAGCCTTAACATGTGTGAGTCTTAAATTAATTAGTTAGCATTATATTTTGTCAGTTTGCTGAGTGGATCCTCTGACATGGAAGGCCAGGAATCCTGGGAGTAGGCCATTAAGATCCTGAATCATCAGACAGCTACAGATTTTGGGTTTTAGGGGGTCAAAAAAACACACTACTGTTCCTAACCTGAGATCAGAACCGATTTACAGAGAATGATACAGGAGTCAGACAGTTAGAGATCAAAATGTCAGCTTTATTACTGATAAAAGCAATAGTGAAGGACATCACTTAGATAAGTCCTAATAGGCTTGCTAGGGCTCCTCTGAATTGAAGTCACCCCTCTTCTCACTTTTACCAAACACAGTAAATAAAAAACCCCACTGTCTGCATGGGCAGAAGCACAGCCTGCTCCTGTTCAACCAGCTTTACCATATGACTGACAGCAGGTGGAAACCCACCCTCTCTGTAGGCTGTCAGATTCCAGAGAAAAGCGAAGACAAACTGCAGCAAGAACGTCCAGTTCATACTCGCAAACCCAGGAAGTTAACTCCTCCTTCCTGGTAAAGCTAGTGAGTGGAAATGACTCCTGTGCAGTTTCTGAACCCCAACACTATTGACGTTTTGGACTGGCTATTTCTTTGTAGTATAGTCTACCTTACATATTAGAATCTATCCACTAGATACCAGTAGCACCTCCATCACATGTGACAACTCCAGATGTAGACAAATATTGCCCAATGTCTGGGGTGGGAGTGGGAGTGTGAAATTGCACCCGATTCAAAACTGCTGCCTACGGACTTCTTTCACTTGGAAATGTGAAGAGAAAGCAGTGTGTTTTCCATTCATGAGAACTAACAAATCAGTGGAATAGACCACTAGATTTTAAATCTCCTGACTACTTCTTAGAAAATAAAGCCTAGAGAAGTACCTTTGAAATATTTAGTAAATTCTAAATATTAATAATTCAGGCATTTTTCAGAAAGTAAGTCAATGTTACTTACTGGGAAGAGAAAAATATATTATGTCCACTAATCAGAAAACAAAAACATTTATATAAATATTATTTTAAATTATCAGAATTAGATAAATATAAAAAGGAGCCTGACCTGCGGTGGCGCAGTGGATAAAGCATCTACCTGGATTGCTGAGGTCACCAGTTTGAAACCCTGCACTTGTCTGGTCAAAGCACTCAAGGGAGTTGATGCTTCCTGCTCCATCCCCCCAACCTCTCTCTCTCTCTCTTTCCTCCCTAAAATGAATAAATAAAAAGAAAAAGAAAAACGTAGAAGGAAAGTACACACCAAAATAATCCCCCCAATAGTTACACATTTCCTATTTACACAGCATTCTTCTAGATGTTGCAGAGGATTATAAAATGTACATATACTGTATCATCTAAACTCTATCTTTTTTGTTATGAAAAATATGAGAAAATATGAGTGTTATGATATAAACCCCAAAAAGGTCAATATCAATATCATATAGGATGTGATTCAGTGCAATGCAGTCCCTTATTTTGCCTTCTGAAATCTATCTTTTCACTCCCTGACATCGAGAAAGCCCTGACTTTGTTTCTGTCTTCAGTCTGTAAGCCTGATGTCCCCTCTATCAGAGGTATTTCATCTGGACAAGGTAAATTTTATACATCCAAATAAATTCATTTTCCATGTAACCACAGACACTGGGCAGTGTACTATGAGAAAACCAAAAATTGTTTCAGCACCTGACATTGGATAGCTAAGGTCATGGGATAAGACCAGAAACCAGGAGTAAGAAAATCAAGCGTGTGCAGTGATGAGTAAGTAAGTAAACTAGGCATGGTCACAAGACCGAAGTAGAAGTCATTTAAAGATCAGAATGAAACCTTGGGTCAGACTGTGCTTGGGAAAAATGAAGAAGGCCCAATTAGTGTATCGTTTCTAGCTTGTATGATGTATTCAAGGATCTGGTAAATGCTAAATGTCTTGTTTCCAAAGAAATGCATAAACATACACACATAAACACAAATTCTTTTTCTAACATTTCAGTGAGTTTTCACAGATTATTGATCTAAGACATGGAATGGCTGTTGGGCTGGTAGCCAGGGTCCTTAACTGTATAGAAGAATTTTCCTTCACAATGACTGCATAAGAAAATGCCCTAAATGAAACATCACCAACATAATAAATGGGGGCAGTTTCATAGATAATTTGGATTCAGACATCTTTTTGAAGAAAAAGAGATGTATGATCCTAATTATCTTGTGATTGCAGTAAATATTTTTACTGATCAAATTCATGTCTTTAATTTATATTGTCATAAACACAACTTTAACCTAAATATAAACATACCCTAAAAGTTTCCTTTTCCAGTTTATACCACATCACTGTAATCCTTCATTATAAAATTTTAGACTCTGATATATAAGAAAGAACAGATATGCTAGGTAGGTCATATAGTAATTTAGGATATGTCTTTAAAAATTTTTAACATGGATACTTATTGTGTTCTTAGATCATAAATCATATTGCCTATATTTGTTCATTCTATTTTTTGTGCTTTTTTTGAGATACTCTTTCTATTTTTAAAGATTTAATTTAATTTTTCTTAGTTCTGGATATAATATGTTTACAATTACATTACTCTTTTCCTTTGGTGTTGCCAATAAAAACACATATGTAAACTATAAATTATCTTCCTAAACATGCACTTGTCCTATGTTGAGCATAACCACGACTTAGCCCTTTGGTAAACTAGAACAAGAGGTAAGACATACTGAGTGTCTAGTGCATGCCAGGGATTATTCTAAATACTTTATATGAACTATCTCATTTAATTCTCAAAGAACACTATGAAGTAACTAATCATTATCCTATGCTCCCAAATAAGTAATCAGAGGCCTAAAGGCTACCTTTTCTGAAAGTGACAGAGCAGTAATGCAAACTCAGGCCTTTGATTCTCAATCAAATGGCTTTTAT